>NC_089045.1:11282500-11895178 GCF_034140825.1 Oryza sativa Japonica Group | reverse complement strand
TGCTATATGACATAATATGGCTGGTGACTTGTAAGTGTTTTGGGTATTGCTAGAGGAAATATTAAGCTAGATTAAGACACCTAACAGAGCTTTTATGTAGGTAATTTTGTTGTCTGTACATGATAATAACTCATGGCAAAGCTAGATTTATACTTCGGTGTATTCTGCTTAGTTTGTTGTATGCTAAACAAAGTGTATGCACTGATGTAATTTTAAGTATTATACCTCAAAATATTGTTATACTCATGTTTGTACTAATTATGGATGGTGAAGATTTAGTGTATTACCACAATTTGTATAATTTAGACAATAGTATCATGTCTAATTAATTTTTTGTATATAATTTGGGTTAAAAAAGTTCTAGCTTCTAAATTTTTAACCAAGTTGCCATTCTTTTGTTTAACCAATCGCATGGATCGAATTAAGATATACAATTTTTAATTAGAATCTAATTAATTGTGGGTTGTTTCAGCTTCTCAAAAGCCCTCGCTCTGGCCGCCCCAAGAACCAACCATCACCGCCACCGCAGGAGGAGGAAGAGGGAAACCATGGAAGCGCGCGCTATGACTGCACTTTTCAGGATGAGGGAGGCCATGATTTTGCACCGCCAGAGCTTGTCTGGGGCAAGGTGCGGAGTCACCCATGGTGGCCGGGCCAGGTGTTTGATGCTGCAGATGCTTCCAAGCTTGCGCTGAAGCATACCAGGGCAGGCGCTCCCCTTGTCGCCTATTTCTGGGACAAGACCTTCGCTTGGAGCGATGCCTCCTCACTTCTGCCATTCTGCAGCAACTTCACGCGCCTGGCCAGCCAGAGCACCATGTCTGGTTTTGTATCCGCTGTGGATGCTGCACTGCAAGAGGTTGGTCGCCGTGTAGAGGTAGGCCTCTCATGCACCTGCTTTGGTAGTAGCATTGGCAAGAGGCAAGAGATTGAGAATTCTGGCATCCGTGAAGGGGCTTATGGTGCTGTTGTAGATGGTGCGTACATGAGGGGCGCATATCATGGTAGACCATTTCTTGACTACATCTTAGCTCTGGGAATGAATCCACTGGCTGGTGCCGACCGTCTCGAACTTACAACTGCCAAAGCACAGCTTAGGGCATTCAATTGCTCAAGGGGTAGTAGGCACCTCCCTGAGTTTGTGACCTTTGAGGGGATTGAGGATGTTTCTGTGGCGATCCCACACACCAAGAGGAAAAGGATGGATAAAAGTGGTGGGGATGATGTGATGGACATGGAGAAGAAGCCAAGGCGTGGTGAGAGTTCATCACGCAAGAAAAAGGTTTTGCCGGAGGCTGGAAAGAAGGAGATTATGGATGGGGAAGGTTCTGTGCCAAGTATAGGGGCAACAGAAGATACATTAAGTAAAACAAAGAAGTCGAAGAACCAGAACTGTGCAGCAAAGAAGAACAGAAACACCTCAAAAGATGCAGATGGGCTTGATATGGATGACAAAGGTTCTGTGCCAAGTAAAGGGGCAACAGTTGATACATCGAGACAAATAAAGAAGTCAAAGAACCAGAACAGTGCAGTAAATAAGAATAAAAACACCTCAAAAGATGCAGATGGGCTTGATATGGATGGCGAAGGTTCTGTGCCAAGTAAAGGGGCAACAGATGATGCATCGAGTAAAACAAAGAAGTCAAAGAACCAGAACAATTCAGCAAAGAAGAACAAAAACACCTCAAAAGATGCAGATGGGCTTGATATGGATGACAAAGGTTCTGTGCCAAGGAAAGGGGCAACTGATGATACATCGATTAAAACAAAGAAGTCAAAGAACAAGAACAGATCAGCAAAGAAGAACAAAAACACCTCAAAAGATGCAGATGGGCTTGAAACAGTTGGTGCAAGCAAAAAACTGTCCAAGAAGGCTGTGGATGAAACCTTGAGTGACAGCAAATCAGCACGCAGAACAAGATCAACACGCATGAAGGGAGGCACCCCGGTAGCCTTGAAAGGCAGGGGAAAGGATAGTGGTGCTGAATCCTTAAAGGTGGAAGAGAAGAATACTGCTTTGCTCAAGGAGAATAAGGTGGGGCGTAGAGCTGGCTCTGCACGCAAGAAGTATAAAACCACAGGGGATGGGGACGGACTTGAAGATGGCAATGCCAATGTTTCTGTTTCTTCTGGCAAGAGGTCAACGCGTGGTGAAACCTCGGTAGCTTCAGAAGCGCGAATCTCAGAGCAGGGTAGGAAGAAGAAGAAACTTTCTGAACTTATGGCAGTGACAGATGTGCCTAATCCTTCTTCTGGTGGTAAAAGCAAGGCTCGAGGCAAGCGTTCTATGGATGCATCAACTGAGAAACTTGAGGATCCTGATCGTGATTTGGAGGATACAATGAAGACTAGGAAAAGAAAGAAACTTGACACATTGGGGGATTTGTCTTCCCAGCCACAGCCTGTCTCCCGCAAGAGCACTACAAAGGTTGGAGAATTGATGCACAAAGCTGCTGGACAAATGTCACAGACACGACCCGTTCGCAAAGCTAATGGCGCAGTATCTCAGAAGAATTCTCGTAGCACTAAAGAAAGACAAGTAAATGCTCCAGACAAGTCTGCACATTCTCTGAAGGTGAAAAAGGGCAAGACTGATACCTTGACAGAAAATTCCCTGTCTTGTTCTGAAATGCTGTCACAGCTCTCCCTAGCAGTATTTAATCTTAAGAAAAAGGAGAGATTTTCCAGTGCAGGCATGAACTTCTTTACTGATTTCAGGAAGTACTCGTATGCTTCTAGGTCTGATGTTGAGAAGGAGATATATGGGAAGGCAACTAACACTGGATCCTGTGCTTCATTTTCTGATGTTGATGAGGATATTCCTGAGAAAGCTGCCGGCACTGAGCCCACTCCTTTGGAACAGCCCTTGGCTGATCATATGCAGGATGATTATTGGGCTGACATTCTGATTAATGTGGAGGAACCACTGTCTAGTCTCAGAAAAAAGAAAGATAAGGGTGTGAACAGAACAAGAAAGAAGGAACATGTTAAAAAACCTGCCATGAAATCATCATCACTGGGAAATATAGAGGGACCAACTGTTGAAGGTTCAGAGAACAAGCAACCGAATGCAGAAACACAACTGAGTGTTGCAAATGGAACTAAAGTAAGTTCTGAAGAAACGGAAAGTTCCTCATTTGCTGGACTAGTGCTGCACTTCAGCAGGCCAGGTGCTGTTCCGTCACGCAGTGACCTTATCAAAATCTTTAGCCAATATGGACCCGTCAATGAAGCCAAGGCAGAGACTGCAAACAATGCTAACTGCGCTCAGGTGATCTTCAAGAGGCGCATGGATGCTGAGGCAGCATTTGCAGGCGCAGGGAAAATCGGTGCTCTTGGACCAGCTCTTGTTAGCTTTCGCCTCTCCGACTTCCCAGCCGCTGCCTCAGGAAATGATCCTCGGCAGGGTGCATCGAAGAGTGACTAGAGAGTGTTTACCCACCTGTTGAACCTGTTGATACTCGGTGAGGTAAATTCGATGTATTTCTTCCTGTATCACTGCCTTCCATTGACATAACAATGCGGTCACCTTTTGCTGTATTGTTCAAATATTAAGTGAGTAGCATTCTTGTTTTCGCAGGTGAAGGAGCTGAGTTAGTCAGAAAAATGTCTGTTAGGTGGTAGATTGTTACAGGATTAAGCATTCATAGGAACAAAAGGTTGTGCATTTGTCATGTAAACATGTGATTGTTAAGCTGTCCGCAGGTCAGATCAGTGACCAATAAAATAGGCTGGCTCTGTAAGAACATGTTGTAAGCTGATCTATACCTAAAAAGTTGAGCTTAATTTGTCAATGTGAGTAGCGATACTGATATGCGTCTGGAAGCTATTTGTTGTGCCCTCGCGGAACAGGAATAGGTGGGCTACTGATGAAGGTACTAGATGAATAAGCGCGGCTTCAAGCCACGCCCGTCAATGTGTACATAGAGTTAGTTGAAAGTAACTAAATGAGAAATACCAGTATATAATCAAGTATGTGATTCAGTTAGCATCACAAAGGGAGAGAGTATACATTTTTAGTAACAATAGTAAGGATAATTGGTTGTTTGTTACAAAGACAATAGTCAGTTAAACAAGCTTTGCCACATAACTACACATATAAGGATGCCATCAACATGTAACTGCAATCATCAGCCAACTGGAATGCCATAAGAAGCAAGGTCCAATATTGCTCAAATTGCCACATCACACCAACATTTTTATACATCTGTATGAACAATGCACCGAGTAACATGAACTTGATTTCTTTGTACTGTAATAAAACCAATATATATATAATGGATTGGTAAATGCCACGCTCAAGAACAAAATCAATAATTTGCCAAAAATGCCTTGATGCTCTTTTCATTCCCTTCTGGATGGATGCAATCTCGTGGACAGGACAGGTGTAACAATCTGATGCAGAACCTACTTTTGAGATTTCGAATAAACATGATCACAGAAATTGATGTAACTGCAAAGGGAAGCAAAGCATGATGATATATATAGTGTGTCATGGTTTACCTGATATATGAACGTAAGAAAGAAGATACACACAGGTAAAACATATGACAATAGCAATGGCAACAGAGACTACTACATTGCCAAGCCAATTTGGTAGGCCACCAGGGTTCCTGCAAATTTAAGGTACACATCAGTTTGGTTGATTTAAATTAATTGATATGGTGCCTTATAAAATCTATTAGCAGTTAAGTTACAAAGTATTTTTAGTCCTATCACAAAAACAGCATATCTTAAAACAGAGAACCCTCTTGGAGGTCGCAAGCTCAATATATGTATCTATCAATGCGTACAATACTCCCAATTACAACATCAACCATGCAAATAACCAAACCAGCATATGACACAACTGGTGCAGCCAATGCCAAAATCAATGTAATAACCTTAAGCTGTTTAGGTGAACGAGCATGAGATAGTGTTGCTTCCATAAGACCATCTGAAAAGAAATAACAGATGTGAATAATGAAGGTAAATATTAATCCATCACCTTTATCGTAATTAGTGATCTACTGGGCTTACTTTATCAACAGTGGCTCATATACAGTAATAACTACATCAGTTGCTGCATTCTTGAGGCGTATATTGGCCAAGTAAAGTTGCAAGAGGTAATCCAAGAACTCAGTTTGAAGAACCAAGATTTCATAATTTTCCTGCTGTACATACTAACGAAGGAATAGATATGCACTCACTCGAACAATGTTCTGTGCTTCTATGCTTTGCCTTCCTTTTGAGATAGCCTACAAAAATGAAGAAAATTAAGCACAAGATTTTGCACTTTCCTGGTCAATTCACCATCCAGTGTTCATTATACAGCATATCCAAGCTATCAAGTATCAATGTGCATCAATGAACTGAACTACCAGAGTTAATGAAATCATGATACACAGTAGTTTGATAATTTTGCACAAATCATAATGTTTCATGGATCTATATCTATATATGTTATGGAGGACTCTTGATCATTATTTTTTCCCAAACTTTATTTTCCACCTAGACACCTGCAATAATACTTATCTAGAAAGAGAAGGATGTAGAACCTAACATATACCTCCAACATTATGATCTAAGGGGTCATCAATTATATGTGGTGAACATGATCGCAGTTGACCCCAACTAAACTACAGTAGGATCAGCAACATTAGCACCACTTACATGTAACAAGTCACAAATGAAACATGAAACAGAATAGCACTAAAGACGTAGCCCACTCGATAACCATGAAAAAAGAACTCCTGACGAACACCATCCAAAATTTATAGAACTACAGTTGAGATTTTGGCACCAAAAAATCAGAGTACATGCACCTAACAATTCAGTCCATCCTAAAAAAAATTCAACACCCTATTTGAAATTTAAAGCCAACTCATCCGCCAAATCTAGAACCTCTCCCTTGGAAACCCCTAGTTCTCACAGAATCAAACATCTCAACCTCTCCCAAGAGAGGAACCCCCAATTATCACACAATCTAATATCTCAGCTTCACCCCGGTCTAGATTTGATTAAAAGCACCAGCTCACTCAGATACAATAAATAAAAACACAAGGGCAGAAAACTCGCCTTGATGACCTCAATGGCATACTCGACCTGGAACAGACGCCCGTCCAGTGAGAAAATGGTTAACCCGCGGTCTTACTCCATCCTGCACCCATCCACCAGGAAAATCCCAATAAAATCAGCCCCGCCATCGCCCCAACGCGGCCATAGATCGAATTCGAGTTCCTGCAACAGAATTGAAGCATACCTCATGAGAAACATCAAGTGGGAGCTAAGGATTCCCCCGGTGGCATCAGTTCCACGCGCCACCCGCCCGACACCGCCGCGAGCGGAGGGAGAAGGGGGGGGGACACCGGCGCCGGCTCCGACGCCGCCACCTGACCCAACGTCGCCACCAGAGAAGGGAAAGGTAAAGTTTTTGGTACAGTATCTGTGGTCAGTATCCTCATGCTGTCAGATATTCAGACATTTTGAGTCCAAACGGAACTAAATGGAGTACTGGTACCTACCTCCTTGAGAACATTCTCATGGCTCGCTCTGCTGATCAGTGAGAATGCTAGCACAAATATATCCGCTCCTCTGTAGCTCAGAATCCTCAGCCTGCTGTAATCCTCTTGTCCTGGATGAATCAAACAAAAGAACACACGATGTTCAGAGATTGGACAGTTGCATGAGTAAAAAGGAAAAATAAAATCTCAGTAGAAGAGAGTAGAACAATGGAAGAATCAGTTTTACCAGCAGTGCCCCATAATCCCAAGTTGATGATGTTCCCATCCACTGAAACATTAGCACTGAAATTGTCGAACACGGTGGGGATGTAATCCAGCATAGCCAAGAAACAGCATCACAAACGCTACCAAGAAATGCGCGCGGGCACACACACACATGGTCTAAGGCAAAGGGTGAGGGGATCGAGATGATTGGGAAGATACACAAAACGAGGTAAGCCATTAGCGCATGATTAATTGAGTATTAACTATTTTAAATTTCAAAAATGGACTAATATGAATTTTTAAAGCAACTTTCATATAGAAATTTTTTACAAAAAATACACCGTTTAATAGTTTGGGAAGCGTGCGTGCGGAAAACGAGTGACAATCTCCCCAATCTCCTTTGAAAGAAGGCAGCCTAAATCTGATGCGCTGCACACTCGTGGAGGGCTCGATGCTGAGCCAGTCCCTCGTCCTCTCGCAAGTGGGGGAGGATACTTTTGGGGGCGGCGGAATGGTCGAGACAGGTGAAATCGTCGCCGACGGCTGGCCCGGTGCCGGGGTTGGAGGAGACAATCGTCATTTTCGTCGCAGCTGCCGTCAGCATCATTGCCGTCGTCGCAGCCACCGTCGCCGTCGTCGTTGTCGTAGCTGCCGCAGCCGTGGCCGCTCGCTCCCGCCCGCCTAAGCCCGCCGCCGCCGCTCCCGAGGGCGGAGGCGGCCAGATCCGCGCGCTGCCGGCGCTCCCGCTCCCGCCAGGCCGTTCCCGAGGACAGAGAACACTGGATCCGCGAGGAGAAGGAGAAGGGGGAGGGGCGCACCGACGCCGACGCACACGTGACGTCCCGTGCAAGGGCGGCAGGCGATGAAGGCGAAGATGGTGCCGCACCTGTCGGCCTCCGCCGCTCCGTCGCCAGCGCCTATCGCGGTCATCTTCCTCCGCCGCGCCGTCTTCTCCGGTCGCCAGATCCGACAGCGGCGGCGGCGGATACAGCCGAGGGCGTAGCCGCCTCGCCAGATCCAGAGGGGAGGGCCGCCACCGCCACCGCCCTCCCCCCTCCCGGCGGAGCCGCCGCCGCGTCCACCCTACACGGCACGCGCCGCCTCCACCATCCACCTCCGCCTACACCGGATCTGGGAGGAGGGAGGGAAGCCGCCGCTGGCTCCACCCTCCGCGCAGCCACCGCCTTGAGCCGCCTCTGCCACCGTCAGTAGCCGCCGCTGCCGCCGCCACCGCCCTCCGGCGGCAGCTCTGGCCGGAACCCGCGCCGAGAGAGGAGAGGTGGGAGGGGAGGAGAGGGAGAGAATGGGGGAAGGGTTTCGGGATTGGGGGGTTAGTGTAGGACGTTTTGTAGAAAACCCCCTATGGTTTTTATGTTTACAGCGCTACCCCTAGAAGCGGAATTTTCTCTTCTTCGCATTGTATTTTCCTAGAAGACGAGGGGTTATACGCAAGAAATACAACGGGATGTCAGGCGGTCCGAGGACGTATACGATATTCCGTGCAAACACAAGGAGTTTTTTACAAAAATGCCCAGCCCTCTCACCTGGAGCAGCCCTCCACCCCAACCCGTATGCACACCACCACAGCGCCCAAATTTTAATTAACCGGCGCACCTCTTATGGGCGGTTGCCCCTGCGCGCGCAAGGAGCAGGAGAAGTAGCAGCCACGTGTAAAACAATGAGATAGCCCAAAAATAATTAAAAAAATGAGAAAAACGGTGGGGTTAGGAGAGTTATTGATTGATGATATGCGTCTTGAATAGAGGGTTCACTCACTTCTGGAACTCTTGGATCATTATGGATTTTTGGCCTTATGGGGAATGGATGTGCATGACACTGCGGCTTTATTCCAGAAATATGCAAATATGCAATGCAGGGTGGCGCAGCTCTAGCTTGCTTTGCTAATTGCTCTTAATATTTGTGTTGTAGCGTGTATTACTTACTAGTATTTTTTTTTCTTTTTTTACTCTAGTAAAGGCCGTTGGGTCTGCAGGATTAAAACCAGGATTAAGGGCCCCTTTGATTTGTAGGAAAAATGTAGAAATTTTAGAGGATTTCAATCTATAGGAAAAAAATCCTATGAAGGCTCCAATCCTTTAAAATTCCTATGGAATGGGTAATCCTATGCACATTTTGGAGGAAAATTAGCAAGAGGTCTAACCTCTTGGAACATTTCTTCTGTGTCTATCTCTCTCATCTAATTCCTGCGTTTTTCCTGTGGTCCAATCAAACGGCCATTTCTGTGTTTTGCAATCCTCTGTTTTACAATTATATTCTTGTCAGTATCCTGTGTTTTTCATATTTCTCTGTTTTTTTATTCCTACGATTCAAAGGGCCCTAAAGCAGGGTCCAGCTATGAGCTGCAAACAAGCCACGGTACGATAGTACAGTACTGCTAACAAACAAGCCTTATACGTCTCTGTATCCAAAATTTACAAAGATATTGGCCCTACCAACCATTATAGATCGACAGGAGCACCTAAACAGAACTAAGTCGTGCAACTTTATAATCAACATATTGGCAGTGAGTAAAATACTAAATCTATCGTTTGAATGTTATCAATTTCAAGTATGGCAACAAATAACAATCCTACAATGACAAAGCCCAGGCTGCATTGGCCACGTAGTGAGGCCTTGCATCTGGGGCCCTGCTGTCAGAGACAGCAACACAGCGAGTAGCAGAATCAGACATGATGTGACCTCTGTGTATCATAACGGTACTATCATTATAAGTATACTAACATGTGAGATAATATAAGGGTGGAACCCATACACTAGTTGCTATAATCATAGGGACATTATGATAGAGAATTCTTACCTGTGATATTTATCTGCAAAATGGATGACATCGGTAAAAATATCATGAGATCCTACCACCCACTGTGACGTACTATGTTGTCATTTATGTATTTCAGTTTAAGATTTGCAATTTCACGTATGATAGATTTTTGCACTTCTATCTTTCGATTTTTCATCCATATGAAGCTGCATTAAGATTCATGTTTCCATATCCAACTTTTAGTTACACCCAATTATAGAACACTTATATTTGGTTATGGAGCACTTAGTTACAATGAATTTCCACTCAGTTGCAGAGCACGAAATTAAATTTTATAACTGTTTTTGTCTCTAGATTTACAATTTTTGACCTGTTCCTTTTTTTCTTATTTCATTCAAAACTAGTTGTATCCATTAGTTGAAAATTCTGTAGATTTGAAGCTTTAAATTTATCGAACAATTAATAGGTAATCCCGTATAAATAAGATTATCGCACGCAATGATGTAGTAGTATTGTGCTTGCACGAAGAAGTTTTGATCCTCCCGCAGTACTAGAGGATCCATACAATGAGAAATTGGTACACCGCCAACAGGGTGAAGTTTCATCAGTAATAATCAAAACACTTTTATGTCTACCCACTCCCCTAGCTTGCATCCCAACCCTCATTGGAGAGTCTACATATAGTAATGCAAGTAGAAAATTAATTAAGTAGAGTCAATTCTCAATTCTTTACAGCAGTGATGGTGTCATGGCCAATTATTTTATTTCCAGGCAAGAGACGTTAGTTCCATGACCAGAAACAATACTTTCCCTCATAGAACATATCCTATGCATACAAGTTTTTTATATGCACTCCGTACAAACCAATTAACAAATATCACGAAAAATTCTCGAAAGAGAATCTGACATGTATTTTTAATAGTATTACAAAGTCTTATATGCAAATTCATTATATTTTAGCCTTAAAAAAGTGAGAGATCTGACAGTTTTCAGAGTAAAAATCTGTCAGAATTTTGTCTTTTCTACAAGTAAAATATAATAAATTTGAAGATGAGATTTCATAGATAATGAATTTGCCTATTGAAAAGTCCAATCTTTTTTAGAATTTTTCGTGATATTTGCTGATTGGTATGCATAGAGTATGTATGGAAACCTTGTGTGTATAGGATATGTTCCCTACTTCTAATTGTTAAGTAGATGGTCGTTGTCATTGATTCTTATGCTTGTATTTGACTATTCATCTTATTTTCAAAGAAAATTATAATTATAATTATTTTTATTTGGTTTTGTCATTAATAAAGATAATTTAGAACCACTTTTATTTTTATATTTGCATAAAAATTATAATATGATAAATGATAAGTATATCCTAAAGCCAATAGCGTCCCCTATTAAAAACCGAAAGGATTACTATTTATAACCCTCGTAATCGCGCCAGAGTCAGACAGACGATCGATAGGAAGTAATGCAATCATTTCCATCGTTCAAGCTCAGAGAAGAAGTCGAGCAGACAGAAATGGCAGCATCCGATCAGGCTCCAAGCATGTTGGTCCCGACCGACGACGAGATGCTGCAAACGCAGGCCGAGCTGTGGCGCCACACCCTCTCCTACCTCACCTCCATGACTCTCCGGTGCGCCGTCCACCTCGGCATCCCCACCGCCATCCACCGCCACGGCGGCGCCGCCTCGCTGCCCGACCTCGTCACCGCGCTGTCCCTCCCCACGGCCAAGCTCCCCTTCCTCCGCCGCCTCATGCGGCTGCTGGTCCACTCCGGCATCTTCGCCTCCGACGATGCAGGGACGACGTACCGTCTCACCCCGGTCTCCTTCTTCCTCGTGGACGGCGCCGCCGCCGCCGTGCCCGTCGTCGACGGCCACCTCAGCCAGGTGCCCCACGTGCTCGCCTCGACGTCGAGGCACTGCCTCGACACCGTGGCGGGGCTCGCCGGCTGGTTCAGGGAGGACTTCCCGGCTCCGTCGCCGCCGTCGCCGTTCGAGCACGTCCACGGCGTGACACCTCTCGAGAGCACAGCGAGGCTTGGCCCGGAGGATGCGGCGCTGTTCCAGGAAGGCCTGAGGGTGTACGACGCCTCCGGGTTCGCCGTGGTTCTCCGGGAGTGCCGCGACGTGTTCGACGGCGTCGAGTCGCTGACCGACTGCGGCGGCGGCGACGGCACGGCGGCGAGGGCCATCGCCGAGGCCTTCCCGCACGTCAAGTGCTGGACCTCGCCCGTGTGGTCGGCGACGTCCCGGCCGACGGTGTTGTTGAGTACGTGGCAGGTGACATGTTCGACTTCATCCCACCGAGTCAAGCAAGGTAATTAATTAATTAATTAACAACATGAGTGAGTAATTCGTAATCCATTTTGTATATATATCTTACACGAAAAGAAACCTGCACTAGTTCTGAATCGGTGAAACCTTTAATTTAATCTGAACACATGAAAGTTTTTAATATAACTTGAGGCGAACGCGTGCTTCGCACGCTGCACCAGTGGTGCCATTTAGGAGAATCAGTGATTACATAAGTTGAGGTAGGCAGTTGAAACAATGTTCTTTGTAAGTTCAATGAAGGACATGTATAAGTATAACTAAATGATGTATACAGATTGAGGACAGTAAATACATAACAAAACTTGCCATGTGTACGATGACAGGATATACAGTACATAGTAGCTTTATAGCAGTAGCATTGCAACAGTTCTGCTAGATGAGCACATACGACTATATTACAGATGGCTAAATTCTAATGTGGTTTGGATGCCTTTGCAGTAATTGACCTTTTTCCCCATGAATTCAGAGGATTGCATTGCTGGTTTACTGCAAGGGCCTTCTTGTTGATGTGTAAATAGAAGGCACATTTTTTGGTACGATGAATTGCTTCCACTTATGCATAGTTGCTCGAGAAGTGCTGCAAAAATACAATTTTAGTGTCAATATTGAGAGCCAATAATGTTGTGGCGTTGAACTACTCAACAATATTAGTCGTCCCCTCCTAATTTTCTTTTTCTGAATGTGAATAAAATAAGTTAATGGAGTTATTTTTGTGGCGTATGTTTAAATTGTAAGGATGAATGCAGTAGTGGTGTAATCTGTGAATGAATTAACCGAAGGAGCACCAGCAGGTACTGTACCAATCTTAGACCAATGTGAGGAAATCAATCAAACATCTCAATGACAGGGAAACACAAAAAGGATTGCCAAAACCGAAGTAATGATTTATCCATACTAAAAACACAACAAACATGTAAACAATCTAAATTGTTCTCTTAGTATTTTTCTCATAATCATGAAAGTGAACCAAATAATTTATCCAACAACATATTTATGCAGCAAATAAAGTTGAAATGGACAGGATTGTAAATGTCAATCTATCGTTAAACTATTGGTGTTGTGCATCTTTTACATAGATTATAGGTATGTGATTTTAACACTTAATTCATTGCAAGCACAATATTTTTGTGAGCAGATACTATCAGTATGTTTAAAGGAATATGATGAAACTACAAGGTACAAGCTAGTCATAATTTGGTTACAACCTGCAGGACAACACTCAACATCAACTGAAGCTTCATGGTAACACCGCAAGTTGGTTGCCTATTGTTGAGCACCTAAAATGATGATGAGCAGAAACAAACCAACTGTGCTTCCACCAATTCCTACAGCTATAAAAAAAGTAAATTACTCATCAAAAGATCACAACATTTAGTATGTGTCGAAATCGACCAGCACAGTATTGCACAGCCAATAGTTTAACAACTGCAGTGTTAATATGTCACTTACTTAAAAGCAAAGCTGCCCTGCTGAAAGCTTAGAATGAGAAAAGAGGCTCAGCAACAGCAGCAAGAGAATATTGTAAAAAAGTTTATATATAAGCAAAGGCCTAATCAAAGTGCAAAATTAGCCCATTTGGAAATGGGCTGAACAAATAACTTGTACTATATAAAATAAAGAGTAAAGTCCATCACCGGTCCCTAAACTTGTACCGCTATGTCATCCTGGTCCCTAAACTCGCAAATCGATCGTTCAGGTCCTCAAACTTGTTCGACTGTGTCATCCCAGTCCCTAAACTTGCAGATCACTTGTTTAGGTCCTCCAACTTGCTCAGTTGTGTCACCCCGGTCCCTAAACTTGGATTTGAATATCATCTGGGTCAAATAGGACGGTCTAAAGACTTTATATTTAAAAATAATTCATAACCTTTTCACGTGAACTCTAATGAAGATAAACTTTATATCAAACTTGTAGTCCTCGACACGATCTACAACTTTGTAGTTGAATTTTTTTTATTTTAAGTCATTTTTTGTCCCAAAATGTAATTTTAAAATTAAAATTTCAAAATCTATAAACATGCAACAATATTTTGGGACCATAAACAGTTTTAATTCAAAAACTTTTCAACTACAAAGTTGTAGGTCGCATCGAGGGCTACAATTTTGATATAAAGTTTGTCTTCATTAGAGTTCACATGAAAAAGTTATGAATTATTTTTTGATATAAAGTTTTTAGACCGTCCTATTTAGGGACCGGGGTGACACAACTGAACAAGTTGGAGGACCTAAACGAGTGATCTGCAAGTTTAGGTACCGGGATGACAGTCAAACTAGTTTGAGGACCTGAGCGGTTGATTTGCGAGTTTAGGGACCGGGATGACACAGCGGTACAAGTTTAGGGACCGGTGATGGACTTTACTCTAAAATAAATGTGTAGTTTGTTTCAAAAGAGGAAAAAATGTCTCGCAAGGAACCGTGCCACTGTCCTAGTCATCATATAAACTACATCATGCTATTATTTCAACTTAACTTGTAGAAAAGCAAGGATAGGTAAGCAAAGCTTTTGCTTTAAGGTCACAACGGGCAGATTGATTAACTGCATACTTGTTTTACCAGAGAGAACCAACAGCTAATAATAGAGGTTATATCTTAAAAACTTCATATAGCTAGCTTGTCTTAAAAATAATTACTAACTTTTCCTCAAAATTAAGAGATAGTGTACAGAAATTGTGCAACCATGTAGGATTCAAACGCCAAATACAAAGTACTTTACAAACCTTCGAATGATATTTTCAATTTTACCTTGAATTAAGGGAGGCCGAGGTAAAAAATAGTACTCAATAGTTTGGGGGGGGGGGGGGGAACATAGGTTCCAGATGAAGGGCTATAAATCTTTTGCAGATTGCCATTGTTCCCTTTTCTTCAGGCTGCTCTTTGTCCTAAGATGCAATACAACAAACATGTGGAGTGCAGGGTAAGTGATAGGGAAATGATTTACTGCCAAGAGAAGGGAGAAGAGTGCATAACTGTCAGGCTAGCAACAGATTTTATTACAAATAGACTCTACAACCCCATCAATAAACACTCCATATATTAACGGGCATATTTAAGAAAAAAGAACATTGGAAAATCCATTTGTTGTTTTAAATTTCCTGATGTCTACAAATATGGGTTCTCATCCTTTGCTGACCAAAAGCACATTAGTCCATGACAGATTTAGAGCCAAACCACTTCCAAGAACATTTTAGGTGGGCGTATTTGCAATTGAATGAACACAACCCTATAGTGTTTTGTTCTTATGCATTCACAAATAAAATTTTGGTCAAATTTATACAATGAAGCAAGCATGAAGAAAGCAACAAGAGGAAAGCACATGCACCTTGTCAATTGTGGAGGCCTTCTTGGATTTGAAGGTGGACGTGCAAGTGTGGAGGCACAACGTGAAACCAACCGCTGGTCCATGATTTGCTGGAAGTACCGCTGCGGTGGATAGAGGCAGCTCTGCCCTGAACTCCCTCTCCTTTCTTACTCTTCCACAGCTGCTGCCAAGGAAGCAATTCCACAAACACATAGCTGGTACCAATGAAAATATTGTTCAGCAAAGGATGAAAATAGATAGACTACCTAGGAAATTATTGAACAGTTTCAAATATCACACTACATGATGAGCTAACAAAATAGTAATAATCAGTCATCACCAGGTTTAGCCAAAAGAAATTTAGCTGTGAACTTCTGTTCCAATTACTTTTCTATATTTCCATGCAAATTTAGAAGGAATTGTATTAATTGCACCAAAAACAGTCAATGATCTGAAATCATGAAGGATCTAAACATATACAAAGCAAACCTGAAGAGATTTTTTTATCAAGAGTGCAGCATCATTTTTTTTTTCTAGATGGAAGGGTCCGATTAAATTTTTAAATGGAAGTGCAGTATCACATTTGGAAGAGTGGCAAACATGATTAGTGCCTCTGCCAACTTCAAGAATCAGATTTAACACCGCTAAATACTTTGCATCAAACATACGCAGCTGGACCACTCGTCGGCTGGCCCTGCATGCACCTCTGCAATTGTACTGTTAGATGAACTCACCATCCATTCCCAGGACCAGAGTGGGCAGCTATACCACCATGTTGATGTGGAGTGAAAACATTTAGATCAAACTGACAGACAACAGTTAGGTGCTAATGCATCTAAGAACTATTTTAGCCCCAACTTAATTGCTTCAAAAAATTAGTCACTCACTGTATTATTCGAACATAAAAGATTTACACAAAACACTAAAACCAGAACTTCAGTCCTATCTTTCAACTGTATTACCAGCATAGAACAAATAAAATGTAGTATGTACACTGCTAGTAAATGGATAAGAGGAGCACTTTAGATCAAACTGACAGGCAACAGTTAGGTGCTAATGCATCTAAGAACTATTTTAGCCCCAACTTAATTGCTTCAAAAAATGAGTTACTCACCGTATTAGTCAAACATAAAAGATTGACACAAAACGCTAAAACCATATCTTCAGTCCTATATTTCAACTGTATTACCAGCATAGAATGAATAAAATGTAGCATGTACACTGCTAGTAAATGGATAAGAGGAGCACTAAAACCAGAACTTCAGTCCTATATTTGAACTGTATTACAAGCACAGAATGAATAAAATGTAGTATGTACACTGCTAGTAAATGAATTAGATCTTAAACGGTGTAATCTAAGATCTAACCAAAAAGGACAAGATATTTATTAAACAAAAGTGAACAATTAAACTAAGTATTCAAGTTTGGAATAGAGAAATTCAAGTGAAGGAGAAGTTCTCCATTTTTGCGGCCTACAACAAAATGATAGGACAGATGGCCACAAAGTAAAAAAAACACTCAATATGTTCAGATTATGAAAAAGTACATACAGTCTGAGTATTTGGAACCAAAAATCTATTGGATGTTCCGTTTTGATAGCACGGACTTACCCCTCTAAATTTACAGCACATCATGCCCAAGCATCTGTAATATATGTCATAAATATTAAACATCACTTTGATGGAGACCGAACTTTGAATTCTGCACAAGAAAGGATGAAATGCATCTAAGCTTGCTGTTATGGGAAAAAAGCATATAAATTTTGAAGCCAGCTATCCTAAGGGAAAAACTAATGCGAGTTCTCATAAGCATATACTGTCAATTAAGGTATGTTCTTCTATTTAACTAAAGCGTGGAGATGTATAGTTCTCGTAAGTACTCAGTAGAAAAAGATTGTTTTACTAAAATGACCAAGGTTATATTTTCTTTGTTAGATCAAAGAAGATAAAAAGCAAGAGATTGCGAACATATGACAAATTAGCTACCACATCGATGGAGTTGTTAAGCAAAGCAATCAGCATACCATGTAATGGATGAGCAGAGCATCACACTGAGGAAAAGAGCATTTGCATGGCAAACCACCACAAATCAGAGCACACATGGGAAATATAAAGCAAAAACATTATGATGTACCTGATTAACATTTTGATAGCAAAATAAGGAGTGTTATGCATAATACTTTCACCACCACAACAGCATTGATTGTCCAGCAGGCCTCCCTGGATATCCATATTATGATGATGCACTTGTTTGATGCAGCAAGAGTCGCTACTATATGTCAAAGCCAGCACAGCTTTACCTACTTCTCCCAATCAGGTCATCGCTAATTGCAACAAAGAGAGAAAAGCACACTGGCTAGAATTCCATACACTGAAAGATCCAGCATAATAGGTGGTCTCAGATACTCAGACACTGAAAGATATGATATAATATGTGGTTTCAGATATTGGGATCCTGTAATCTGACAACATAGTGTAAAAATGAAAAATTTTTAATGCTGGATAGGTTCAATCGATGCAACTTAAAGTCAGTACATGGTATACATAAGTTACAAACAACAACAGAGTAAGCAGTAGGCGGTAGAGGGATGGAGGAAAAAGTACCTGCAGAGATCAATAGTAGGTGGTGCATAGGGACGAGCGGGCCTGTATTTTAGAGATGTCCAAGAAGTAGTTGTACTCAACCTTGTCCATAATCCCTAGATCCATCATGTCCCATCCACAAAGAGACAACCACCATATCCTGGCAAGCAGACAACAACCGGATGAACCAAAATAATCAATCAAGATAGATCAAGCTGCAAACGGACCGTGGCCAATGCCGCGATCTCGGCATCTTCGCTTATCTTCGCCTCGCGCAGCCGCACATGGGATGGGATGGACCGGCAGTGAAGGGGGTTGCACGAGTTCCCCACCAGCTCTAGATCATATTCAACTTCCCCACCCAGCTATGGATCTGGATCACGGTGAGAGGGAGAGTGAGAATAAAGAAGAGGGTGGGAGAGCAGAGCCTTTCCCTGTGGAGTGCGCTGCCATGGAGAGACGACCGTCGTCGATGTTGCCGATGTGCCTCCCGTGATAGCCCTCGCCTCCGAGCGACCGAATACGCCGGCAGGGAGGTCATGGCTGACGGATCCGGCGGGCATGACCTTCCCACCGGCGGATCTGGCCCCGCGGTAGCAACATGGAGGTAAGGCGATGCGATTGGGTGCGAGAAGAGGCATCGGCGGTGCTGTGACTGTGAGGAGAATAGGGGGCAGCGGCGCGAGGAGAGTAGGTGACGCGCCGGAGTGGGGTAGGAGGGAAGAAGAAAATGAAGGAGCAAAGTCTTTCCCCATGGAGCTCGCTGCTATGGAGAAAGGACCACCATCGACACTACCGATGAGCCTCTTATACTAGACCAGCCCACGCCTTCGGGTGGCTAGATCCGCCGGCGGGGAGGTCGTGGATGCCGGATCCGGTGGCCACGGCCTCCCCTACACCGGAACCGGCCCCGCGGTGGCGAGAGGGAGGTGCGAGAGAGTATGCGGCGGCGTGGCGTAAGGGGGTGAGGAGGGCGTGAGGAGGAGGAGGCAGCGGCGTCGGTGTTGGCTAGGGAGGAGCGAATGGTGGCGGCTAGGGTTTCGGAGGAGGGGTTGGTAGGGATAAAAGTTTTTGCTAAATAGCCCATTAGTTTCCATGTTTCCGAGCGCAGTCCTATTTTCCAAATTTTCTCTTCTTTGTATTGAATATTCAATATTTTGGAGGTCTTAAATGCAATAATTTTAAACAAAAAAACTTTTGATTAGCATCTATCACGAAATATCACCAAACGCGAGGGCTTTTCTGCAAATTTTTCAAAGACGACGCGGAGGCACGAGGGCTCGCGAAATTCCACCGTTTTCCCGCGCGCGCTGACGTGTCGCGACGCGGCAGCGTCCACGCCAGCGCAAAACGCTGAGGGAAGAGCAGATCGGGGCTGGTTTGGTTTGAAGACTTTAGATTAAGGTTTGACTTTTCTCACATATTTATGTAATATGTAATATATATGTTTTCTGATTGATTTTATATTAAGATTAAGACTTACATAAATTTATCTGTGCTAGCTTATTCAAATTATTTTAATAAGACAAATAACCGAATGTTAAATAAAAATCAACATCATCATATATTTATAAAAGGGAGCACTATTTTTTTTTGTGTTGTTGACTTGCACAATTTTATCCATGGTTAGGTTAGGTTGCACCATTGGAGCGACGAGGACTGCATAAAGATCCTAGCCCAATGCAAGAAAGCGGTTCCGCTCCAAGAAGAGAGAGGGAAAGTGATAATCATCGACATAGTAGTCGGTTCTGATTCAGGGCCAATGCTGGAATCCCAACTCCTTATGGATGTGGCCGTGATGTTGGTGACCAAAAGCCGACAGCGGGACGAGAATGATTGGCGAGATCTCTTCATGAAAGTAGGCTTCAGGGACTACAAGATTGTGAAGAAATTGGGACCTCGGTGTGTCATTGAGGTCTATCCGTAGAAGTGGCCCTTGGATACATATATGATATATATGCGTCTGTGGTTTCCCTTCTTTGTTCATGGTGTGATCAAAGCGATGAATAAACAAATTTGGTCCTTCATTATTTTCTGTGATGAAGTTTCATGTAAGATCTGAAATAGCGAGATGAGATGTGTCAAGCTTGGCGTCCTAGATCTGTAAAACTTTCTTTTGGAGATCAGATCAATGGAAATAGGTGTATCAGTTTCAAAAAATGGAAATAGGTGGTGTATCATGGAACAAGTTTAAAAAAATAAAACATTTCGTCATAGGTTAATATCAATTTCCCCTAGGCGTTCATATATTTCACACTAGTGAAAAGTTTCCAAAATATTTTCCTCATACACAAAAGTGTGAACTATGCGAGCTTGGGGTAGAATATATATACACAAAAAGAACGATTCTGAAATGCGTCAGTATTACTCTACGCATTTAGTGACTACCCCTCGCTATCACCAAAAGTCAGAGGGCTGTCATAAACAATTTTGGTGACAGCATACCATCACAAAATACTGTCACCCATGATTTTACAAAAGTGGACTTTGAACAATGATTTTTTTTTATTTTTTTTTTAAATAAGACATGTCAAAGTAAAGTACAGTTAATGTTCGTTTCTCAACTAACTCCAATAAAATTGCGTGAAGTTTTTTTAAGTGTCTACGGTACACCCCTAATTGCAACACAATTAGCACAAAGTCAATAACAGAATAAACAGACATATGCATACCCACTATACATGCAATTATGTGTACTTCTAGGATTGACGGATACCAGCTCAAGTCTAAAGATTTGAGGTCCGGTGGGTTGGGCGAAAAGGACACTGTCAAATCTATGATTTTAAGATTTAAACGCTAACAGATTGGATACACAACCAAAATAGCTATCTGGCTACATAGTACCTTCCATCAATTATTGCATTTCAACATGATGCATCCATATCCATACTTGAATAGTTTGCAATCACTTGTTCCGATCCTTTAATAGGTGGACTTTGAAACAGGTAAATATTCAATGGATCCAATGGTTGATAGATTGTTACTATTATTAGTCGTCCCTCTTTTTCAAACTGCAATTGCCTAGTGAGTTTTTAAATCCATGTATAGAACTAGTCAAAGGAAAGGCATGCCTTCCAAATAATAAAGGGAGAATAGGAGCTGATTTTCTTAGGATTACTCCCTTGGTCCTAAAATATAGGATTTCAGAGTACTATTTCTCACATCTAAACATCTCTTATTTAATTTTCACTCAATATTACCCAACCATCCTCCTACTCCCCACATACCCACATCATAGTCTTTTCCCTGTGAACTTAATCTCTAAAAAATTCCTAGGATCACTTCATATTTTGTATGGAGGGAGTACGTGGCCCTATTTAGTTCGGGAAAAGAAAATTTTTTTGTTGTCACATTAAATGTTTGACCGGATGTCGGAAGGGCTTTTCGGACACGAATGAAAAAACTAATTTCATAACTTACATGGAAACCGCGAGACGAATCTTTTGAGCCTAATTAATCTGTCATTAGCATATGTTTGTTACTGTAGCACTTATGGATAATCATGGACTAATTAGACTCAAAAGATTCGTTTCGTGATTCCCCCCTAACTGTGCAATTAGTTTTTTTATTTATCTATATTTAATGCTTCATACATGTGTCCAAAGATTTGATGTGATGTTTTTGGGAAAAATATCAGGGGAACAAAACGGAGAAGGAACTAGGAGCATATGTCAAATCCTACTAACATAGGAGTACTACAATAGCAGAGGTACCATGCATAAAAGCACCGTCACTACTACGTAACTTATTTTCCCGGGCGGGCATATCTATTTTTCCGTGCGGTCATTTGGCCCGCCTGCACACCGCTGTCTGTGAAAATCATTATTTTCGCGTGCGGGCATACTATACCACCCGCACGGAATAAAAAAACCAAAAGGAAAAAAGAAAAAGAAAAATCGCCGCCCGCCCGCCTGCCGGCAAGCGAACCAGCCGCCGCCCCTCACCGCCGCGGGGGACGGCCGCCGCCGCCGGATCTGGGCGGGGGACGGCCGCCGCTGCTGGATCCGAGCGCGTGGGGGCCGGTTGCCGTTGGCCATCGCCGCCGCGCCCGCTCGCTGCCGCCGCCTCGCCACGCCCGCCTGGTCGTCGCCTCGCGAAAGTAGGAAGAGGAGAGCCCTCCCTCCTCGTCATTGTCGTCGTCCTCGAGCGGGGAAGCCCTTCAAATAATTTGTCGGGTAATAAATGATTTGAAATGAGAAAAATTGTCAAGAACAAAGTTGTAAAACGCATCAAGATCTACAACTTTTTTTGTTTTGGTCATTTTTTCTATATGACTTTGTCTCGACAGTTTGAATTTGAATTTCAAATTATGACAACTTCAAACAACATTTTCAAATACTAAATGATTTCAGCTGAAAAAGTCATCAATAACAAAGTTGTATAACTCATTAAGATCTATAACTTTTATTTTGGTCATTTCTTCATCCGATAAAGTGATTTATAAGATTGTTCACAAAATATACATATCTCTTATATTGTTTTATAAACTATAAGAGAGATATGTAAATTTTGTACAAATGTTACCATCACTTCGTCGGATGAAGAAATGACCAAAATAGAAGTTATAGATCTTCATGAGTTATACAACTTTGTTATTGATGACTTTTTCAGCTGAAATCATTTAGTATTTGAAAATGTTTTTTAAAGTTTTGAAATTCAAATTTTTAATTGATAAAATAAAGTCACAAAAAAATGGCCAAAATAATAGCAGTAAGAACATAATAACATGATAAAGCATGATTTTAGAAACATTTAGGAAAAAGAATAATCCAATTTGGAGTTCATATGAGTGAGATACACTAGTTTTAAATTTTTCAAATTTATTTTTGCATACGGCTCCTTAAGACTCCCGTATGGAAAAATCGATTTTTCCATACGGGCGCTTAAGTGAGCCGCATGCAACCTCTTAAGAGGCTTGTATGGGAAAATCGATTTTTTCATACAGGCGTATTAAGCAGCCGTCTGCGAAAATGCCGCTCGATTTTTGCATACGCCACTAGTTATGGTCCGTTTGCAAAAATGAAGAGGTCTTGTACAGAAAAATCACTTTTGTAGTAGTGATTGATTTTGTCTAAATCTTATAGACCCTTGTCCAGCACTGCCCGCACTCGTGTGGGGAGACCATACAACCTGATGAATCCCTCAGCGTTTTTGCCTGGTTATATATCTTTCCATTCTCGAACGAGGAAATGTCCTCCCCGTACAGGATGTAGGGGCTCTTCCGGGATGCAATGTTTACTGAACCCTTGTACAACTTGAGGGTAACCGAACCAGTTGTTGTCTCGGTAACCTTCTCCATGAAGGCATCCATGGATTGCTGGAGCGGGTCGAACCAGCGGCCAACATAAACCAACTTGGTGTACTTGAGGGCAAGAATGTCTTTCCACTGCATGATCTCCCTATCAAGGGTCAGGGACTCGAGCTCACGAACGGCAGCTGCCATTATGGTGTCACCGGGGGTCTTGTAGACACCGTGCGATTTCATGCCAACAAGACGGTTTTCCACCATATCAATGCGTCCGATCCCATGCTGTAGGAAATGTCCTCCCCGTACAGGCTGTAGGGGCTCTTCCGGGATGCAATTTTAGTGAACCCTTGTACAACTTGAGGGTATCCGAACCAGTTGTTGTCTCGGTAACCTTCTCCATGAAGGCATCCATGGATTGCTGGAGTGGGTCGAACCAGCGGCCAACATAAACCAACTTGGCGTATTTTGAGGGCAAGAATGTCTTTCCACTGCATGATCTCCCTATCAAGGGTCAGGGACTCGAGCTCACGAATGGCAGCTGCCATTATGGTGTCACCAAGGGTCTCATAGACACTGTGCGATTTCATGCCAACAAGACGGTTTTCCACCATATCGATGCGTCCAATCCCATGCTTCCCACCAATTTTGTTGAGCTACACAAGAAGGAATGCTGCTGAGATATTTCTTCCATTTATGGAGACTGGAACCCCAGCAACAATACCAATTTCCACATATCGATCTGCATGCACAAAGTGCAAAACAAAAAACTAATTTATTACGTCATCACATCCAAATGTTATATTACTCTATCTAAACGTCGTGGGAGCGGTGAAAAATTAGCTTGCCACGTCATCGATTTTTTCAGAAAACATCCTGTGCTTCTGTTTAATTGTGCAGGGGTTTCAGCTACTGTGATCCGTTCGATCTTGGCTAGGAGCAAATCCATCCATCCACGTTCCTCAGCGTGCCATTTCTTTGGGCTGGTCGTTCGTTTGGCCCAGCCCAACTGTGCCGGCTCTTCCATAGCCCTCGGATCAGTGGAAGGACGAACGAACGGCCTTGATCTCTCCAGTGGTGAAGCGCCACCAAAACCCTAGTGCGCCGTCGATCTCGCCGCTCTCGCGGCCCTTTCTCTCCCCGCCAGCTCATGCCTCGCCTCCGTGCGCCGCGCTCCTCGCCCTCGCTCTCGCTCGTGCAGTGACATGTCACGCGCCGCCGCCTTCACCTCCTCCAACGGTCCATTGACGATGAAGACGGAAAGAGAGAGGGCGAGAGCTAGAGGGGATGGGGAGAGGAAGGCACGCAGCGAGTTCCCCTCCTTCCTTCGTAGCAATTGGTGCTTCCACCAGCAAGCTTTCTATAACGTGGAGTGTCGCCGACCACGGCCGCAGCCTCCTTCCTCTGGATTGGACTCCACTGGGAACTCCTCCGACATATCAAGTGTGCCTGTCCACCTTCTACCTCTGAGGCAAAGATTGGATCAAGCAAGCTGGGTTGGGCTTCCTGTTTCCACGGTGCTAAATCCTCATTTCTTCTCCATTCTCTACACTCACATCGTTTCCTGTTTTTTTTACAGATCTGACTCAGCACCTTGATCTGCTCAACAACCGGAGCCCCCACCTCCTTATACATCCCAAAGGTGATCCTTCGATCGATCCATGATAGACAATCTTGGTTGATTTCTGTGTGTTCTCTTATGTCCTGTTCATGCCTCATACAATTGACAGTTTTTTAACTTGCCACAGATGGATATGCATCTTCTGTATTCAGTTAGGATAAGGCTTCCAAGGTCTGCATAAAGCAACCGTGAGACTCACATGCTACAAAATTTTGGTATTTTCTTCATTCTTCCAAAATCCTTGGTTGATTGCTGTTGGGACCGACCTAATCTCATGATAGTTATGTTAACTATTATAGTTCCTTAGGTGCCAGCAAATAACTAACCTGGCCAAGTAAAAGACCATAAGAATGATTGCTGCATGAATTACCACTTGCTGTATAACTGTATTACTGCTCTTTATCTGTGTGTGTGTCAGTGTTTTTGCTGCCCATAGTTTGTTCTCTAAATGTGTGTTGTGCACTGTAAATTGTCTACAGAACAAAGAGTGGATGATGCATTGTATGGTGATAGAAAGAAGGATGTGACACATATTTAAGCCTAAAAACAATTCAATTTAGAAAGGAGCTATGGTGGATGCTTTGCTTCTCCCGCAGCATCTTTCTATTTCATTTTTCATAAATTGTATTTTGAGGCACCATTCTTGCTCTAATTATTGGGTGGTAAATGGTCGTCGCTTTCCTATTTCAGGTTTCACATGATGTTTATGACTGAAAGTAATGCAGTATCAGGCATGCAAAAATAGAAGTTTAGTTGATCTACTGGTGCTTCATCTGCAAACACCATGGATCAGTTCATGACAGCATGACCATAAGGTTGGGAGGGACAAGAACAAGGTGTCCATTAAAGTTATGGAGATAATGCTGTTCAGGTAATGTTAATTGCTAACATGGACATCATAAATAATTTATTTTGTTCCTGTTTTCATCATGCTGCCATTTACGCAGTGTTGAGTTTTAATGGTGGCATGCACATTAGAATTTTCTTACTGATGCTGTGATCAGGTAGGTTGGATAAAAGTTCTGCTTTGCTTCTAGCTATGTCCGCTAGCATATTCACTGTTGCAAAATAAACGTAATGGAGCCAGTTTTCAGGTTACAACTTCCAATCTACATAATTTAATATTAAGTGTTTTATAACATTTGCTCTATTTTCTACATTATCAACAAGAACCAGAATGAGAAGACTTTACCAAGCTAGAAATAATTTCAAACTTGCAGTTGCAGGCTATGGCTCAAAGTCCCGCATATTCATCTTTAAGATGTTAATTTGGAAGTTTCCTCCACAGCGAATTTTTATTCTTGAATAGCTTTTTCCATGAATCAATAACGCTATACTAGACATGTAGGATGAACAGCCAAATTTGGGCATTTTCTTCCTAAATTTTTTTTTCTAACATGACAAAGGGATTCGGAATTGTCGTTTTCTTCTGCCTGTATTTGTTAATGTACCCTTAGCATAAGGATGTATTAGTGCATGTCATCGGTCTATATTAATTTGGCTCTGACATCTAATGGTTGTGTATGGATTGTGTATATCATTTTTTTTCCACAGCAACATGTACACACAATAAAATCAATTACTTACATATCCTGTATAAGCACACTCATTTCAGTGCAGTTAACCGCATGAAATATTTTCACATTTAAAGGCCTCCCACATCTTCCATGGTTATCCGTGTTCGTACGTTTGAAGCCAATATATTGCCATGCTTTTTTTTCTTTTTCTGCTACTAGTATCATATTTATGTGTAATATAGTTAACAAAATGTTAACCTTATGTGTAATATAGTTAACTACAGAAAAATAATATATGGTGTGGATTAATTGTTATTTTTGTGTTTGCAGGCCGGTCCAGTGAAAAGAGATTAAAGAGGATTAAATTGTTTGCAGGTCAACGTTTTATTAGTTCAGTGCAATCATTCCCTGATTGTCATATTTAGTCATAAATTGATTGTACATTTGTACAAATCGTTGAAGTAGTTCTATTTAGATTTATAGGTTGCATTACTATTTGAAAATGTGTGGCACTTTATCTAAGGGCCTGTTCAGATTGATGTCATTTTCAACCATACCATTTTTGGGCATAGTTGCCAAAAATGTGGCTATGTTTAGTTTGTTGCCAAATTTTAGTAAATACATAAGAAATCCTGTCAAAATTTTGGCAATATTGCCAACTTACCAAAATTTTGGTATTGCTTACCAAAATTTGCAAGGTTTATTTTGGCTACAATCTGAACAGGTCCTAAAAGTTGATATATTCAGTACTAAGTTTACTATTATGTTGTTTTTTTGTTAGGACTACAAGAGAATACATTTGTGTATTTGACGAAAACCCGAGTTTTGTGGTCCATCAAGATCTCACTATTTTCTTTCCGAATTGTCAATGCATGTGTCACTGCAAGCTGTTTGGTCGTCTATATATGATCAAAAGATTTATGTTGTGTTTAATATTGGATTGTAAGATTTTCTTATGCCATGTATATGTACACTTTACAACTATAAATGCCTTCAACATGCATCTCAGCTCATTTGGATTATACTATGCATGTCCACACGCAGCGGAGCGCGTGTCTCTTGCTAGTATAGTATGAAGACAGACTGAGGACAACACAGCCATTTGTCATGTATTTGTAATAAAACAAAAAAAAGTTCTAAATATAATTGAATCTGTGATACTTTTTAAAGTTAAAATTAAGGCCTAAAAGAGCTTTCAAGTAGAGTTAAAACATGTGGTGTCCATCCTATGATGTGTGAAACAGCTATTATATTAGTTGCATAGTTAACACAGTTATAGTAAGTTGTTCAAACACATCTCCTTTTTGTCTTGACATGGTGTGATAATATGAGTACTTAATTAAAGTAACTATAGAGTCCTGTGATGGAACTTCAATGGAAATCCCTCAAGAAGACTTAGTTTAGATGACCTTTTTTCACTAGTACAGAACTCCTTAACTCTAACGGCTTTTGCCGTGTCGGGATCTTGCGTGCCGTCACAGCATCGTCATCTCAAACGGGCCAAAATAAACACCGTCAAAGATATAGTCGTACAGACGTAATACATACGCATGCATCTAAAGCCCGTCACCGATGATTCCTATCGGTGACGGGCTTATGTTTAGGCCCGATTGAGATTATCTTTGTAATCTTTGTCAGCCCCTAAACGTATGCCTGTCACCAATAAATCTCACCAGTGACGGGCACTAAACTAGGCCTGATTGAGATAAAATTAAGGTATCGATGACGGGCTTAGTATAAATCTCACTGATGTTTGTCATCGGTGACGGGCTCAGTATTACACCCGATTGAGATAAATGAGTGCTCGTCATCAATGTCCGTTCAGTGACCGTTACTAATATTTATTGCACACTATAAATACTTCACCCCTCCTCCCCAAGGGAATGGTTATTCCACTGTTCACTATTTTGGTGGGAGATTGAGGGGGCGATTTTTGTCTCTTTTTTCCAAGAAAAAAGAAAATTCATAAAAGTAAGTGAAAAATACTAATCAATTCCAATTAATTTAGTAATACTTATCTTACAAAATGTTTATCTAATATTTTGTTCACTTTTGCAGCGATGGATCGAAGTTGGATGTATAGAAGAACTGTGCGACGTCATAGCAAATAGTATAGAAATTGAGTATTAAATTTTATAAACACCGCGGAGGAGGATAGGAAAAGAAGAAACAAGATTACATATGTTGTCAATGTGCATATTGCAAAAATGAGATATGTTTGATAGCAGAGTGGACGTACATGCTCATCTGATACAACGAGGATTCATGGAGGGCTACACATGTTGGGTGAAGCATGGAGAGCAAGAATCACTTGACGATGTTGCAGCTGCAGACAGAAGTGGAGCACAAAATTAGGAAAATGAAGATGAGCATAATATGTTTGTACCTTCTCCATTAGGCGGTGAAATGGTTGATGTGGATCACGATCTGATGCAAGACATATTACATGACGTTGAGGACACAGCTTACAACGAGAGAGATTCCATAAAATTCAGCAGGTTGGTCGGTGACTCGGAGACGCCTCTATACGCCGGATGCAAGGCAAAACACACCAAATTGTCAGATACCTTGAACCTAACGAAGCTGAAGGCAAGTAGTGGATGGACATAAAAGAGTTTCATAGATCTTTGGGGAATACTGAAAGCAATGCTATTTGATATATTGTTTACATATCTTGCTAGTTACATGATCAAACTGATTGGCACACATGCATCTCATCAATTTTTGGACCTGCACTGGAGCTAAGCAGATCTCCTAGGTCATTGCTGTTGTCGACTTAGTTCGCACCAACAAAGTTCTGGCACCATAGGCCAAGCGCATATTTTTCATCAACACCGTGCACTTGCGGACTTATTTGTAGCCATCACAAATAACAACAGGGAGAGGGGGCGGTGATGATAAGTTACCCGAGGGTGACCCGGCAGGGCCCTGGGGTGTGAGTTGTCTTTCTAAAATAAGAGTGTCTAATTCTATATATATCTATATATCCTATCAATAGCATTGGATCCTCTCATGCTCAATAAATTCATGTCTTATGTACAATTGCAATTCCAAATCAAATACTATGAAGCTTAAAATGTTGTTTTTTAAGTCATTTCTATATCCTATATAGTTGGAGCAATGCTTATTATTTGATCACCATGTCACATGCAATTGAGATTATCCATTGATACTTGAAATTTATTCCAAAATTTGGTTAGTCATGCTTCATTTGATACTTAAAATTGAATCAATTGGCATAGAAAATTTCATTTGATACTTTTTGAATCGGTGCCAAGAATTTGAGTTGTCTGTTGTTTTACTTTTGGTATCTCTTATCACACACAATACACCCCATGGATACAAAGAGTTAGGGGGGCTCTCACATTCTCAAAAATATGTGCATATAAGTTCACTTCATATATTTATATGCACAGATTTAGGGGGAGATCAAATTAACATTTGGATTCAAAATCATTTATTATCAATCTTTTGTAAGTTTTAATTGTGTTGTCATCAATCAACAAAAAGTAGAAATTGAAAAGGCATCTATGCCCCTAGTGGGTTTTGGTTAATTGATGACAAACAATTAAGAGACTAATGTGCTTATTGAGTGTACAACCAAGGGATTAGTCCGATGAAGAGACGATGAAGATCGGGATGGAGAAGATGTAATAGCTTGTGGTTTCATGGAAGGTTTTTTCTGTGGGTGCTAATGGTTCTTCCCCTAAGTAAGTTAATGCAGAGGTTGCGGACATGAAGCTAGCACCGATAGTGGGATTATAAAGATCATGCACCATGACCTCTCTCATAAGACATTGAATAATTAAGGATGGGAAGCTAATCTGAATTACTTCAAAAGAAAGCTCGACCTCCCTTAAGCACTCATCGCTCATGATGGTAGTCAATCCTCTCACCGTCTTTTTGAGAAAATGTTATTCGAGCGGCGCAGAGGGACTACACGGGACAGGTGGTCTCTTCTGATGGGAATAGGTCGAGGTACTTCCATAATCTTAAAAAAGATCATCCTCGAACTAGAAAAGGATTTCCAGAGGCAGAATTTCTTCTTTCTTCGGTACCCGAGGCTCGAGTGAGGGCTTAACAGTTGAATTTTGGGATGTGGAAGTATAGGCTTGGATTCAACGGGTATACTCGACTTCCTAGCGGGTTTCACATCGGACGATGGGAGGTGTTCTCTACGATACAATCCCTACCTTCTGCAGTGCGACTAGCCTCCGGTGAAAAAATCAACATACGAGGCAGACTTCTTCTCACTCTGCTAAAAGCCGAGAATTTCCATCCATAGGAAGACATCACGGGTTAACAGGAAGAAAGCAAGACAAAACATGCTTTTGAGTTCTCCCCATTCACCATGTGTCTTCCTAACTGTGCGAGAAGGAGTGCTCCCGAACCATGGCTACAAAGCTAGGACGGAGTTCAAAGCCAGATGGGTTTTGAAAGGTAGTGGCTTAGAGAACTCGCCTTTTGAAGCGGAAAGGTTTTGAATAGATAGGCTGCTCCGTGGTAGAAGAGAAGAGAAAGGAGGAAAGAAAGAAAAAGAAATATAGAGGATGAACCAAGTTCGTAGATGATACAGCAACCGTTCCCCGGCAACGGCGCCAGAAGATGATTTGTGCGCCCTCCATTCCGTGTACTCACGTCTGATTGGCAATATGTGTATTTTGTCGTATGGCGGGTGTGTTTTCTCCATAATTCACCTGCATACAAATATTCACCCAGACTTGTAGAAATGGTTAGTAATAACCACTACCTCTAAGTTTGGTATTTTATTTTATATTCTTTCATTTGCGTTTATATAGGATTTGACGGTTGGATTTGGTACTTAAGGACCGTCAATAGGCAGCTTGACAGCGGCCAGTCCCCTTTGAGGCCAATGGGGAACAAGCTGTGGCCGACGGCTAGCTCAGCGGCTTGGCCATTGGCTTGTAGACTGGGCTAGTCTAGCAAAATGGGACATGTTGGTAGGCTGGACTAGTGTTTGGTGGTTTGTGGGCTGATCTGTTTGGCTAGGCCAGCATAGGAGAAGAAAATAAAGGAAAAAGTTCACTTGAGGTCCCTTAATTTGTTGTAGAGTTTAAAATTCATCCACGAGCTATAATATTAGGTATATATAGCCCGTCCCCAAACTTATAAAAACGGGTTATATTAGCTCCCAAGGCAGTATTGCTCCGGTTTTGGCTGACATGACGACAGAGTCAGCATGGGACTCACTTTTTAGGACATTTCATTCTAAAAAAAAATTGGTGGACCCCACATGTCATCAACACCACACACACAAACAGTCCTCCTCCCTCTATTTCTCTCCATCCTCTCTCTGCAACGGGAACGCTAGCTCGCGTCATTCAGGGGAAGTTTCTCCTCCTCCTCTTCCTCCTCCCGTGGGTTCGTGTAGCACCCGGTCCAAATCGGCAGCCAGCAAAGGTGCCCGCGACTCGAGTTATGGTGACGTGACCGCAACGTCATGGATGACGTGTACATCCCCTTCATTCTTGAGGAGGCGGCGACATCGTGGGCCAAGATGTGGGAGAGTAAGCTCCACACCAACAGTTCCAGTTTCTACGAAAGCGGCGGTGGCATGGACAATCACTAAATACTCGCCATCGATCCGACACTGCGCGACACCATTTGAGCGGACCTGCACCAGTTCGTGAGCAATCACGAGCACTACGCATGAGTCGGATGCGTGTGGACACGGGGCTACCTGCTCCATGACCTGCCCAGCACCGGCTAGGGTTTGAAATTTCGAAAGTAGGATTTCTGCCGCAGGTGGGCGATAGAACCAAAATTTCAGATTTTTTTCGTACGAATTTTTTTAAAATTTTGACTGATTTTGAATGGATTTGAATAAAATTTGACCAAATTCACAAAAATTTGCAAAAAAACCAAAAGTTTCGGGCGAGATATGAGCATTTCGGTGGGGGACAAATTTCGAACCAAAATTTCAAACCTTGGCACCGGCAAGACCAGCCTCGTGGTGGCCATCCAACCTCCTCGAGTTGAACATATACGACCTGGTGCTAACTCACCACAGTGATGTCCAACTTTGATCTCCGAAGGCTGCTGGCCTCGACGCGGTCCAAGTCGGTCATGGTCATCGAGGACGTCGACTTCTCCCTCAGATTGTTAGACCGGACGCGCGCGCCGGCATCCTAGGACGACGACGACTAGGGCCATGGGATACTGCGACACTCGCTCAATTTTATGCCACCAGTGCGTTTCGTGGAGGCTACTGTGGACGTGCCGCTCGCCGTGGTGGTGCCATTCAGACCATCCCCGGAGGTGAAGCGGCTATACCCGAGCATCGACGGCGCCCCTGTGAAGGAGGAGCTGCAGGTGCAGGTGTATGGTGCTTGGCTTCGTGTCTCACCATCACATCGCCAACGAGCAGGGCCACTGCGAGCTTCCTGGTGGCATGGGGGCTCACCACATGGCAGCTGCCCGTGGGTGTGGTAGCGCTGCCCCCATCCGCGACCATGCCGCATCTCAAGTCCCGGACCTTGTCGGGGCTCCCGCCGTCGCAGCACTGGCGGGGATACACCACCTTCCAGGGTTTGCAATTTCGAAATCATGTTTTTTGCTGCAGGGGAGCGATAGAACCGAAATTTCCGAAAATTATTTCGTACGAAATTTTTTGAATTCAAATTTGAAAATTTCACCCGAAATTTATGGGAAAAAAATTTGGGATGCACTGAGAACAATTTTGCAGTCATACAATTCATGATTTCAAAAGAAATAAATCATCTTGGAAGCAATTAGTCTATTATAGTTGCATACACCAATAAATCCATCGCAAGTTCATCACATAGCTTTAACAGTCCATTACATAAGTTTTAACAGATGGTAACATAGCTTTAGCAGTCCATTACATAAGTTTTAACAATTCATCACATAACAGTCCATTACATAGGGTTAACAGTCCATATGACAAATAGTCCATAACATAGATTTCAAACATTCCAAATAGGCTTAATAATACATCACAAGCATAAATTGTCTCAACGTAGCAAAATAGCATAATCCAACAGAGTTTCAACATCTTCCAAAAGTAGTCATTCATGGACATCCATGTCCTCATTCTCAGTGAATTCTTGTTGGAGTTACTTTTTCTTTGTCTGATCTGAAAAAAGTAAAGTATATATGTACTAGTCAGTGCACATTCCATATGATATATTACAGGCTTCACTAGCAGCTCCTTTTATATATATATTTTTTCAGCATAATAGCTCACATGGAGTTTTATGGAGTAATGGCAAATATATGCAGCTATACTTTTTTTTTTTTTGCGGGGAATATGCAGCTATACTTTAAACAGATGATAATCATAGGCTGAGCATGAATATGAGACAGTGCAGCAATTCAGTTTAACATGTATACAGGATTACAAGGCAGCAAGCATCAATTTTAACATGTACACATCCAATTGTTCACTTCCTAGTTCCTACAAGTAGCGAGCAGCCCAGCATCATAAATTCAGCAGCAAGCAGCAAAATTCACAGCAAGCAGCAAGCAGCAAGCATGCTTTAGAAATTCAGAGTGGGCATTCACAAAATTCACAAGTGATCTGAATACTTACTGTTATAAACCAATGCATTGACATTCTTCAGCCTCCTTGTTGTACGCCGAGCATGCTGCATCTCAACACCTACAAATAGAGAAATACATTAGTCAAATAGAGAAATACACACACCTTTCAGCCAATATGACAAACATCAAATATTTAAAATGCACCTGTAGATTTCATTGCTTGTAAATCTCTTTGGTCAGGATTCACATCTCCATCATGGTCATGGTCATTATCACTAGAACTACTGTCCCCTGACTCTGCATATACAGGGCTACCATCAATTTCGCTGTCCGTGTCATCACCACTTGCAAACTCGTCCTCTTCCACAGCCATTGCTTTCCCCTTCCTCTTCCTGCTGTTAGGCCCATCTCCAGGATTCTTTCTCTTTGTTGCCCATGTATTAATGGGCTCATCAAGTAACCTCTCGCCAGACATGTCGATGCGGACAGCGTCTGTTGGGATACGCGTAGGCTACGATAGCATAAATCAAAAATTTCTATCGCGTAAACCAAGAACCATGCAAGTATTAGATCATAGATCGTTACCGCTCGACGCGCTGCGCAGCGGAAGAAGACGCTGAGAAGTCGAAAGAACTCTCGCGAAGTAGCGCGCGTCGATGTAGAGGAAGTAGTCGATCGCACCGGCTCGACCTTCTCCTCCTCCTGCGTTCTCCTCGCCGTACTCCTACGACGATCAGCACCGCAAACCAGTGGCGCCTCTACCGGTATCCACACGTACAGGGACGGAACGCCACGCACAGATGTGCTAGCACCCGCGCGCGGCTAGGGTTTTGCTCGGGGAGGGAAGTGACGGCTAGGGTTTCTCACGTGATGCAATACCTCCGCCGGTCACACCCCTCACGAATATATAGGATCCATCACTCGGGCCTCCAAAGCCCGTAGGACTCCTATTCGGATCCTTATCTGCATTAAGCTCATATTGGATCTCTATCCAATCCCCTTATTCCAGCCCATTAAGCGTGCGACCCTGTAGGTTCATATATACTCGGCTGTAACCCGAAAACTCATTTTCGGTCCACGCGTCAACAGCGGCCCCTAGCAGAACGTATTGACCCACCAGGCATATATAAAGATCATATCGGCTGAACCTCTAGTGTATACTTGTATAAACCCCTTTGCCTCACGATATCGATTAAGCTCAAGGCTAGATATGTGCCATCCTCTAATAGCTCAATCATTCACTCGAACCTGTTGATAGATTATATAACTTGTGATTGACTCCTCAATCACCTTTGGCATGGCCATGCACTTCCATAATCTACAACATCGAGGGGCCCAGAGATATCTCTCCATAGGAGGGGCAAATCCCATCTTGATTATTCATATCCCACTACATGTTTCATAGCATACCCGAAAACTACTTTTATAACTATCCAATTACGGAGTAGCGTTTAGCAGTCCCTAAGTAAGCTACTACGCATGTTGGGAACCATGATAATCTCAGGTCTAAGGATTCAACACCAACACTAAATGAGATCACTGATGACACAACACATATGGCTCTTGCATTGTCTCATGTTGGGTCTATCCAACAACATGTTCACCAACATGTGTCCACATTATTAATTTGGTATCTCTATACCATGATCCATGAGACATGATCATCAATTAATACATGTGCTGATCATATAAACATATTTGTTCCACATATGATATTTGATCAGGGATCCTTTAGAAATAGTAACAAACAACATAAAGAGTCTCATGAAAGAATCACATATTCATTAACCAATAAGGAGTTATCTATTTCAAGGAACAATGTCGGATAAATATGTAAACATAGTATGTGATACAATCATCTCTATGATTGCCTCTAGGGCATATCACTAACAGCGTCAATTTCGGAAATTTCGAACCGAAATTTCAAACCCTGCCACCTTCTCTTTTCTTGTTCTCTTTTGTTCTTTTCTCGTCCTCCAAGCTTGCGCACCATAGCTAGGTTGGGAGGCAGTGGATGGCGCGGAATCTCGGGCGGTGTCCGAAAGGCGCTCATTCGGCGGTGGAGTGGCCAAGCGTAGCGACCGCCTTGACAGTATGGGGAGGCGGTAGAGCTGCGGTGGCATCATAAAGTTGGCAAAGGCGTTGGGTCTTGGGAAGGTAGAGGCGATGGGGTGCTCGGAGGATGATGCACGTGTCAAGGACAGCCGGCGGAGGGTGGCCATGGTGGCGGAGTACGTGTGGAGGCCGTTCTGGCCGAGCGCAACGGCGCCACTAGAGAGAAGGGAGAGGGCGGAGGCAAATGGAGCGGCTCTAGTGCTATTGGTGAGCTCAAGAAAGGTAGAAATGGAGAGGATTGTGTGGAGGATGGCCAAAGGCATGAAATCGAGGCCGTAGGCCACGGCGGTTCGATTTGGGCGTCCCTCTAGCCACGGGAGGGGAAGAGAGGGAAGGGGAAAGAGATGGCTACTGACATATGGGGCCCACGTGGGTTCCACACTGACTCAGCATAGCTGAGCATAGTCAAAGCGTCACATCAAACAAAACAGGGAGCCATCCTGTCTTAGGGTGAAAGTTGGTGTGGTTTTAAAAGTTCGAGAACGGATTATACCTAGTATTACGGTTCAGGGACAGATTTTGAACTCGACGACACCCAAAGTGATCCAAAAAAAAAAGAGGGGTTGCGCTTAGGCTTTAGTATAGGTAAGGTGGGCTAGGCCCACCAGAAAATTAGAGTTCGGAAAGAATATTTCCTCAAAAGAGTATTTTGTTTCATATTCGAATTTAGTTGACACTGTCATAAAAAAATAAAATTCGAGAAGACCCAGCATGATGCAAACTTTTGAAAAAAAAAATAAGATTGAGATTTTTAGTCGTTGAATTTAATTTCCAAAATTTAGGATCCCCATTAAAGTGGATAAAATTAATGAGTGCCTCACACATAATTTACAATGTATAATAACTCTATACTGTTCCTTTTTTCAATCAATCTTGAGCATATATCTCATTCTTGTGAAACATATATTTTTTTATTGTTTGTTTTGAATTATTAAATATTACCGTAGCGGTAGCACGTGCATTTAGTATAATGTGTCAATTAATTTCTAACTGTACAAAGTTTGTTAGAATTATTCACATGTTCTAAGGAGATTCTTGAAAGGTCTCCAATTAGTATAATAAAAGAATGTCATATATATATATATATATACTCTTAAATAAATATATTCCTAGATAATTGTCAATATGTAATGTATTAATTTACTGCCGATATAACGCGGAGACGTTAGGAATTTTTTTTATTTATACATTTTTTTATAAAAATATTTACAAAAATAATTTTTTGTTTCGAAAATTTACAAATCTAATTGCCTGCCGCCCTCTAGAAGGGCGATTTTTAAAAATCGCCCTCTCCAAGGGCGGCAAGGGACCTAAATACAAAATTTTTATTTGTGTTCAAACCCTTCCCACCGGTTTTAATTGCTTAAAAACTAATAATGCTTATTCGATACTCCAAATGATTTTAAATGGAAAAGTGATATCATCAAGATCTACAACTTTTATATAAAGTTTATCTCCATCCAATGTCGTTTGAAATGTAGATCTGAGATTTTTTAAAATGTGTTTTATATTTTATAACGAATATTTGGACATCTTAAATGAAAAAGTTATTAACTACAAAATTGTAGATCTCCTTGAGCTCTACACTTTTGATATAAAGTTTTATTTCATCTGACTTTATATAATATAATTTTAAATTGTAAAATCATAGAGCTAACAAGTTATGCTGGAAAATTTACATTTAGGTCCCTTGCCGCCCTGTGGAAGGGCGATTTTTAAAAATCGCCCTCCCAAAGAGCGGCAGGCGATTAGATTTGTAAATTTTCAAAACAACAAATTATTTTTGTAAATATTTTAATAAAAAAAAGTATAAATAAAAAAAATTCGTTAGAGAACGACCAAATACCGGAAGCATTAGCCCACCATCACATCTAGCAACCATTTTCCTTTTTTTGGTGCAGATAGAGATAGTAGATTATCATTAACATGGTAATTAGAATGTAAATGAGCTATGCTTAATTACGTCTAGTGTTAGTAACAAGCAGAAATATTTACCAATAACTTGTAATGTATATAGTCTTTTTTTTATTTTTCCCTTGATCGTGGACAGGTAGTCAAAACTCAGCAGACAACAGATACGCAATACCATTATCTAAAAAAACAGATACGCAATAGCTTGAAGAAAGATCTGAAATATCGGGCAATCTTGTATCTACAGTTTGAGTCCTGTAGTATTGGGAATGGAGGTTAAACTCTCCATCTTGTTTGCATATCATAAAAAAGTTTAAGAAATGAGAAGATACTATGTGATATATCACTCCATAAACATACAAATTAAAATTCAATTTCTGCAAGTTAGAAAAAACAAATTAAACTATAGCTAATTATCGTATATGCAGTCATATTTTTTGTTACACATGTAGAAGTTAACTTATGCAAGAACCTTGCATGTTTGTGGAGTGAAGTATTACATATTAATCTATCTTGTTGATTTTTTTCAATATTTTTTATAATCGTTTAAATGACATGCAAACAACGAGAGGAGATGTCCCCTCGAGAGTTTGATGACATGAGTAACAACCGAATATAGTTTCCCTGTAGTATTAGAAAACAAAAACTGGAAGGTGAATATGACATGAATAAAGACATGAGTAACAACAGAATATAGTTTCCCTGTAGTATTAGAAAACAAAAACTGGAAGGTGAATATGACATGAATAAAAACAGAAAGTGTGTGTTGTGAGTAGTGACACAGCCTGACTGACAGGTAATATGAACCGGTGTGTCATGGAGTTGTGAACAGCTCATTTGATTTGGCATCTGCTGATGGTTGAAGGGCCATGACGATGATATCTTCTTTCAACATAGAAATCAGGGGCAAATATTTTTGTTTAGATGGCTAAACCTAAAAGAAAAGAAAGGAGGACAAGAACTGAATGACAGGGCAGATGGCTTGCATGGGTACACAAGCCCAGCTGCCACCCTGCCCATTCTATGGTGTAAGCTGAAGCTGAACAGAGTGCCAAACACAACAAAAACACAAATTTCATCTGGGCATTCTATATGTACATCAGTAGTCATTGTATATAAGCAAAAGATGTCTTGCATAAAGGGCAACAACGACCCATTACATACGTTGGGTGCTCTCCTCATACCAAAAGAAACCATCACACAAACTAAAGAGATTCAGCAGCACTAGCATTAGTAACTCACAACATCTAGCAATATTCACATACCATCAGTAACTAAATAATACGCAAGCATACCAATTAGTTTGCACAAACCTTACCATGGCGCAGCGACGACACTACTGAAGCGCTGCTCGGTAGACATAGATGATTGCTTAAGTTGGCTTGCTTCTACTTTGAGTCTTGAATTCTCCATGGCATGGCTCATCTGCTGTGAAATAGCACGGTTCTTTATGCAACGGAAGAGATGGGCGTGTTGTTCAAGCTGGCGGACAACCATACTTAGCACACTAATTTCTGCACAGCGTTGTTGATCATCGATTTCTTCTTGAGCAATCTTCTTCTCCGAACGTTTCATCATATCCTGTATTTTGGACCAGCTGTTTTTTAAACTGAGCAGAGTTTCCAAACGAGATCGTAGGTGCCTGACATCGAAGCCGTCTGCTTCCAACACAGAAATGCACCTCATCTTATGTTCAAATACTGCATTATCGTCATGGACATTCAGCATGTTTATGCTTTCTGCTAAATTGGTGAAAGAGTACATCAAACCCAATGCTATCCCTTCACGAAACTCCGGAGGATGCTGCTGTAACTGATGAAAATTTGGTCGTTGTGGCACTTTACTAAATACTTCCATTGCCTCAATTTGTGCCCACATCGGGGAGGTCTTCACAAACGGAAGTTCAATAATAGCCAAGGATTCTGATGGCTGATCAACCATAATATTCTCATGCACATGAAGAAATTTCTGCATCAAGGGGCAGGAAGAGTTATGTGTTCTTGCTACATACTTGGATATTGGTGTATCCTGAGTGTTGTTTGAAACGATCAAGCTGTTACCAAGTTCAGCATCAATACATTGGCTCATATCAAAAGAACATAACTGAGTTATTGTCGAATCATCGATGGACTGGCTACTTTCAGCAACACATTCTGGTGACTCTACCATGGCTGAGCTGTGATACTGTTGTGAAACTCCAGATTGTTCATTAAGTGCAGACTCCCACGTTAAACTATGTGAAAGGACTGTTTTACCCTCGAGTGCAGCTAAAGATATGGTTGACAGTGGACCACCAACACTGGCATGCTGAGTTTCAGGAATAATACTGGCTAACTCCACCACATTTGCTCCATGATCCACATTGTCCATGCCATCTTGTTTGTTATCCTGACAATTCTCACTGACTGGTGACTGGTTCGGCACCCCATCATCAAACATAGCTGGAGACAAAAAAGACAAATTCTCTGTTGGAGTGTTCGTCACACACTCAACTATTGCTCCCAAGTTTTCCTTGCAAATGAGGTCATCATGCCTGGTAGCTTGACCACTCTTTGCTGAAGGAAATTGATCCATTCTAGTATCATCAGGCATAACCAAAATGCTCCGACAAAATTCTTCACCAGAGTCTTCATCCATACTTATTTCACACCCTTCAGATTTGGATATTTTCTTCTGGTTTTCAGTTGAAGAAACAGAAGATAACAAATTCACATCACCAGAATTATCTAATGTTGAAGTTGCATGCAGTACAAGGTTCTCATCTTGGCGAACATCGTTTATACCACTTTGGCTGATTTTATCAACAATGCTACTGTCTCGTGGACCTGAATCAGTATAAGGCATCAAAATATAGGCATTAGATGACTCGTTTTTCAGTAATGACTAATGAGCACAAGTACCTTTATTGTCTTCAAGTGGAGTTGGCTGATTTTTTTCTGAAGGAATTGCTGGACCAGCAATAACATTGGTAGGCAGTTCATTATGTTCATCTCTAAAAATCAGCTTGGTCTCTGCAACATTTTGTTAGTTAGCAACTTGCTTTGAGTTTTCTGTATCGTGGTTTAGTATAAACTTACGTTCTTCAGAGATTGCTGCAATGTCGTGGGTTCCCTCAATTGTTTCGTCAACTCTGTTTTTCTTCATCTGCATTTGAAGTGTAAAAGGTAATCAAGAAAAAAAGAGAATTCAGTGCTCAGCAGTAGAAGGTTTAGAAGAGTTAAACAGAACCTCCTGAATGTGAAAAGAACTGAGAGTTTCAGGATTCACCCCTAGTTCCTCAGGTGCTTGAAAAGAAACACATTCTTTTCTTTTTCTGGACACATCAATTCCAGCAAATGACACAAAGTTGAAGCTATTTGCAGCACTTGAAATCAGACAACAGCCTTCATCAGTTGATTGCTTTTCTTGATCAGTCGATGCCTTTGATCCTTCATTTCTGCTGAGATCTGGATGAGGTGATTGCATTACTAAAAGTGGATCCTGTGGGATAGGTCTTAGTTTCCCAAACACCCCAAACAGTGAAGCTTGCAGCCCTGCAGTTTGCGGCACAGAGGGCATGACATCCATCTGAGAAGATGGTAGTTCAATAGGACTACCTAGAATAAGTGAAGAAGTATATTTCAAATGACCAGATCCTGTCATTGATAACTGTAAAGGAAGTTTTATCTGAGATGCTAATGCCAGCACTGCATTTTGTTGCTTCATAGTTTCTTTAGGTCGTGGTACTACATCTGCAGTCTCCAACAATTTATCAGAGCTTGGTTTATCTCTGATTTCATCACTGTCATTACATGATGCCAAGTCAGCAGGAATTGGCTTTTTTCGAGAGGTTAATTGAGACCCTCTAATGACAAGCTTCTGAAATGGAAAAGGTATCACATTATATAGAGATGATTTTAATCCAAAAGGAGATCAAATATGGAGAAAAATAAACAGAGCAAATACCATAAAAACTGACAGTCTTTTCTTAATATGTTATTTGGTCTACAATCTTGAGTTAATATTATGTAAAACCATTATGTAAATCAGAGAAAGAGGGTAGACTAACTATAATTAAAGTAAATATACATATTTCAAATGCATGTCTAGGTATTTTGTGTTTCATGTGCATCAATATTTGCACAGGCATACAAATAACAATGCATACAGAGGATAACAGGATTATACTGCAACCAGTCCTGCAAACAGTGCACAAACAACTACATCTTGATGACATAACTACCTACAATTGTTATACGATGCACATAAAAGCTAGAACTTTAAGCATTCCATCATCATCGAAGTAAAACACACAGCAGAAGTATCTTTTTTTTTTAAAAAAAAAGCCAGAGAATATGTACCTTTGCCTTTGTATCCTTTTTCTTTGTCATGCAGCGCATCCATTTTCGACCATCCCATTCAAACTGTGGTCTCAGTTTTGTATTTTCAACTGTCAACTTATCCACGCCATCCACATTATCCATGCCCGTTGTGTAACTCTTCAGTTTAACAACATACATCTTGCCAAATACACCACTTGAAGTCTCCAAAATAATTCCAGGCCACCAGCTACCTTCATGAAAGACCTCTACATGAGAAGATGGAGAAAATCTGTATTTTGAGTCCATACGAATGATTGAGCGTGCTGGCCGAATATATTCAGTATCAACAATCTCCGTGACCAGCTCCCCATCATCTCCGACGTGTCTATACTGTACTAAGAAATTTGTAGAACCAATCACTTTCAAAATAGTAGCTGGATTCCAAGACTGGCCAAAGCTTTCCGCAGATCTACTCACTTCAACTAGGCTTCCCTCTCTGAATGCTGGACCTCCATTGTCCTGCACATAACAAAAGCATAGGAACATAGGATTAAGTATTGCAGCACACTGTAACACAAAAGGTTACCTGACCTTTTTCTATGATAAAAAAGTATTTTTTTTGTTTGTGATAATTCAACTCATTCACACAACCATCACCAGAGTTACATTAAAATAATGAAAATGAATTATCCACAGGAGGCATAGACAACCTATTCCGCATATTGATGGTGCCAAAGCTATGCCTTTACAATGTTGTCTGTTTACCTCAAAAAAAAAGCTTGTTTGTTTAGAAAGGCTTTATGTAACATGTAGATGCGCTAAATTCTGTGAAATTATCCACAAAAGTTATTTTAAGATCATGGAAAAATGGTGCTCAAACTTATACACTGATACATGAGCAATTGCAGATCTAAAACATCGTTGACTTGCATATGAAACTCTCAATCTTATAGTCCTCTCCAAACCCATCTCACTTGGGTCTATTGAGCCTAATGGCTAACAATTGTACCCATTATGATTCAAATTCCTAATAATAGCTGAATTAGCAACCATTTTACAAAGCAACCATAGCGACCTTGTTGACATTAGATGTTATGCAAGATTCCTCCTATGCTTCCATGTTTGATTGTCAAGACAGACTCATTGACATGTCAATTTGGCACACAGAAACGCATCGAAATATTTTATTTTTTTTAAAAAAAGAAAAACAATTATAAAATACTACAAACAAAAGAAGACGTACATATTTATTTATTATTTTTTTTTACCAAGAACAAAAAAATTGTTTACTAGAACTGGTTTCTTTTACTATATCTCATCTGATTTTATTTCCTAAATTATAAAATGTTACTTGATTAGTTGGGTAAGCTAACCATATTGTACAATTGTAAAATTGGAACATTGTAAGTGCAAAAAATAGCGTGGTATCTCCTTCTTGCTCCCAAGTACCAACCACTTCTACTTGAACAGCATGACATGTAGATTGTTAAGCTTTTGGCGTAATAACACAAAACGGACATAAACATTCAAACTCTTATTAAATTCTGCCACCCTATCTACTATCATCGTAAATTTTGCAAGTTACCCCGTGAACTTCTTAACATTTAAAAAAATATCAAATCCAAGATAACCACACAAAAATTAGATTAAGATGAATATTCCCTACAGCAAAAAGATGGGGACACATTAATACATTTTATAGATGGGGACACATTAATACATTTTATTTTATCCGTAACAAAGCACGGGCATTTAGGAAAAGCGCATGGCCTCTCCATTTTAGACTAAAAATTACACTATACCACCATCATGTTAAAAAAAATGAGTACTGCCCAAATCTGTAAAAGAAAAAAAAATGACTAGCCCTGAAACACAAGTTCGCACAGCTCAGCTTATTACCACATCAGCGGCCGGGACCCAGCTGCCGCGGCGGAACACGCGGTGCGGCCGCAGCGCCGCCTCCTCGAACTCCATCACCTCCCGCGACGTCGGGAACGCCACCGTGTACACCCTCCGGCGTGGGTCGACGGGGAGCACGTCCAGCGGCAGCGGCAGGCCGGTGACCACGCCCGACCACCACCCCTCGTTGTGGAACGCCTCCACCATGTCGTGCATCGCGAACCCACCGGCGCCCGGCGCGCCCGGCGCCCCCGCCACCGGCGGCGGCTGCGGGCGCACGTCGCGGGCGCGGGCCTCCTCCCGCAGCGCCGCGCCGCCCTCCTCCAGCGTGGTGTAGGCGACGACGTATCCGTCGCCACCCGGGAGGTGGGCCTCGACGGTGCCCTCGTAGAAGGAGCCGACGAAGCCCGGGTCGTCGCTGCCAACCTCCACCTCCGCGCCGACCGGGAACAGCAGCGCCTCATCCTCCTCCTCCTCCTTCACCTCCTTCCCGTCACCCTCCTCCTGATCCCCACGCGCCGCAGCCCGCGGCCGCTTTGCCAGCTTCTTCGACGGGCCGCGCCCCATGGCGGGGGGCCGACCCACCGGCGTTCGCGTGCGGTGTCCTCGGCTTCTCCGGCGAGAGAAAGAGCGAGAGTGTGTGTGTGAAGTGGGGTGGGGTGGCGGAGGCAACGATGGATGAGGGGATTAGCGGTGGGTGGAGCGGCACGAATTCCGAGGTGGGTGGGTGGATCGGACGGTGGAGGATGGAGAGAGAGGAAACGTGGAGGGACGGGATGAGGTCGCGGGGGTTGTGGGTGGAGGCGGGCTCGTGGCGCGAGGCGGCGGAGGCCGCGAGGGCCGTGGTCGTGGACTCGCGGTCGTGGAGTGTGAATGTGTGTGATGGGACGTGAGGTGGCAGTTGGTGGTAAGAGCAAGTTTAATAGTATAGCTAACTACTAGCTCCAATTTAATCTATAGTCAATGTAATAGCTCATTATACATACTATACTATTAATATCTGAATATCCGGTTTCAACTATCATACACACAATGCGTCTTAGAGTCTGTGCTATAGCTGACTACAAATCTGTAGCCCGTTGCTCTTCTCTCTTCTTATTTATCTCTTTAAAATATATTTGTATTGCTCTGAGGGTGGAGGAAGCGTCCAGGCGTGCAGCTGTAAAAAAATATTGATAGAACGGAGGAACCGTTCGATATTTTTCTTTAACGACTCATACAATGTGAAGTTAATATTGATAGAATATTGATATAGTAAAAAAATTACTATAAAATTAAAACTAATGAAGATAAAATAGCCATCAACCACGCCCCGACAACACTAATACTAGAGGATGCCCGGGAGAAGGCTAGCACCGGACCAGCCACCGCTAGACCAGTAAAGGAACTACTGATGAGGATGCCCGAAACCCAACCCTAACAACCGACACATAACTACACTCTATCCACATCTTTGGAATTGAGGGAGAGAGGGTGAGAGAGAAGAATGGAACCACTCTCCCCCTAGGCCCTCCGACGTGGCCAACTTGCGTAAACTAGGGCACCGACACAATAGAACCGGAATCTATAGCGAGCTTGCATAAGAAGATTAGGAGGTTTCGGTAAGGGGGTTTCCTGGATGACGTCTCCAAGGAGAGAAGCGATAAAAGCACCGCCACCGCCGTCTGTCGAGGTCTCAAAGGAGAACCGAGATAGGTTTTCACCCGACAACCCACTAGAGGAGATGGGACGGCATGACAACACCCTCAAGAGGGAAAGTGACACTCGAAAACACCGTTGTTGCGGGCCAGGTCAAGACCGGGCTAGGTTTTCACCCGCCACTTGCCTATGCGCATGTGATGCACCATTTCTCCACCACCATCAAACCTCCGTCATCACATGGGCACCACTGAACCAACGCCCGCTGCCCGTCCAGCCTTTGCGTGCTGTCCTGCGGGCACTCCCATCACACCATGCTGCCCTTCCCTGCCAGCAACTCCACCTATGCGTTGAGCTGGCCTCAGTAACCATCGGTCGTGCACCATGCCGGCCTTCGTCGTCAGCCGCACCTTTATGCTGACCGTCGCCCTTAGCCTCCTTGTCGCGACTGCCGCTTAGCCATCGGCGCCGGCCTCCCACACCATTGGTGCTATTGCGGCCGCCCCCCGTTCAGCCGCCGGCCTCCCTTCCGACGTCGTTCTTCCCGCACCACAACCGGACAGATCCATTGTGTAGGTGCCGGATCCGTGGCCTCCACCATCACCCTGCCGCCTCCACGTCCTCATTGCTGTCTCCACTCTACTGTACCCAGCCGCCACCGACTCGGGGTAGGAGGGTGGTCTCCTGCGCCGTGGAGGCTAGATCCGGCACCGCCGTCTCGCCGTCTCTATGTACAAGTCTCTATGTACTTGAAGAGGAGAGAATATTAAAGATATGTGCAAGTCTTTGTGTACTCTAGAGGCTAGAGTTTTAGAATTTTCTAAGCATGTTACTATATTTTTTCTTTAGGACGAAAGATCTTATTAAAATGACTAAAATCCATTTTTTCTACAATGATTTAATTTTTCTATTTTATAATCGGTGTGTTTGACTGGTATTTTTTAGCTATAGCTGCAACTACAATAATTAAGAATTGTTGCAACTAATTTTTAACCCCTCCGTCCCAAAAAGAGTCTAATCTATGCAGCAGCCGCATCAGCTATAGCTTGTATGGCTACCTAACAAAAGCCAATATTAGAGAATGGGGGATAATTTACTACTCCCTCTGTCCCAAAATATAAGAACCTAAGATTGGATGGGACAGTCCAGATTCGTAGTACTAGAAAATGTCACATTCGATAGGGCTCAAATGTCACTGTCTCAAATTTTGTGAGGCTGATATGTGGGCCCATATAACATTTGAGAGTAACAATTTGGAAGAGTGGCAAATACTTCTAGATTCTCCCTCAATCCGACAGACCGGACCCAGCGGCCAGCCACATCGCATAATCTCGTCGCGCACACGACACACCCCCGCTGCGCACCCACCCAAGGCGAAATTTCGCCGGCGCGCGGGCCCCACGATCATCGGCCCAACTCAGGAAGCGCAAGAAGAAGCAACCGGAGAGCCTCCTCCGGCGGCCATGGCCAGGGCCCTCCTCCTCCGGCGCGGCCACCCCTTCCTCCGCCGCCTCCTGCGGCCTCCCCCGCCTCCCACCTCCTCTGTACTGGTTCGTCGTCTCCAACCCTCTCGAGTCGCCCCCTCCCCCTCTTCCCCTTCCTTTTTTTGCAGCCCCCGATCAAAGGCGTCGAGCCGCGGGGATAGCGCTCTCACAACTGCAGGACGGACAGCTGGGCGCCCCCATGTCGGGCGTGCATGCGCGGCCATTATAGGCTCGTCGTTGGGGGCCATGGCCGCGTGGTCCGGAAGTTATCTCGCGTGCCTCGAGCCATCCGAAGCCAATCGATTCCTTTTCTTTTTCTTTCTTTTTTTTTTGTTGATTTCGTTGTATCCTTCTTAGATTTTGTGGATTTTCATTGTTGCTGGGTTAGTGGGTTTACAAAAGGGGGAAATCCCTTTGAGTTGAAAGCTGATGATGCATTGGTAAATATATGGGTATAACAAGTTTCTGAACCTGATGTGATGGATACTGGTGACGATGAGCATGCAGTGCCCACTACTTGAGGTCTTTTAAGGTTTTGATTGTCGTTATCCCCTAGAACTGCAAGCCCTTGGAGTTGTGTACCATTTACCATGTTGATTAAGGCAGCACGATTAATTACCTGTTTTTTTATCTGCATGGATTGGCTATAACAGCGGACAACTTAATCTAGCCCTGCTTGTTTTCTCCTAGTAGAACGGTGAAAGAATTTTTTATGACTCAACACAAAAATCAACATTCAGGCCATAATTATTGCCTTCTGTTTTGTTTTTGAAGGAATCCTGCAATAGAAATGTGTCACCAAGAGTTCAGTTGTGGAGATTCTCTGCAGAAGGTGCGTAAATGCCTAGTTCTTTCACTCTAATGCAGTGACATTGTGCTAGGTTGATGATACCTCCTTGCTGGAAATTTTTCCTCTTGTAATACTTATGTTTTCCATGGTACTTCTTTCTTACGACAGATTTACTTTTTTGTTTCTGGATTTGTCGTATGGTTATATCCTGTTAATTTCGTTGGAAAATCTTCATGGGAATCTAGCTGGCATGTGTACAGCATGCATGGGAAAGAAATATTTGTTTTATACTTATCAGTTATCATAATGGAAGTGTTATACAGTTTTAGCTAATTATCATTATAGGAAAATATTTTTCCAATTCAATAAGAATTCATGTGCTAACCTTTGTTTTTTATGTACAACACGAATCGTTGTTAGTGGTTCCCCTATTCTGGAAAATTTTACATGATTGCATCTTGAGTTTGTTTCCAGATTCCAGATAACTTGAAAATTCTATTCCAAAATAACAATACCGATCTCATTTGTCAAGTTTATTGGTGAATTTGTTCATTGTATATATATCCAGATTTACCACTGACTCTATATATGGTTTATTTTTTAGGGAAAGACCAGACAAATTCAAGTGAAGATGGTTACAGTGAGGCAAACATTAAGAAGAAGGACTTTGCGCTACAACAAGCTTTGGACCAAATTAAGTCTGCATTTGGTGAGGAGTCAATTATGTGGCTAAATCACTCTTACGGTCCTAAAGAAGTTCCTGTCATATCTACTGGATCCTTTGCATTGGACATGGCTTTAGGAATTGGTGGGCTCCCGAAGGTGAGTTAAGGGTATTAATTCTTTTGTTTAATAATTGTTATATTCTAGTATCCAGGATCACTGATGCATGCTCTATTTAGGACGAGTAAATGACTTTCTACTATTGAAAGTTTAATGAAACTTATTTTCTATTAAAAAGAGTAAATTGAATCAGAGCTCCCTGAATTTGTAGACTTGTCTCACCTAGCTCCCTGAGCTGACTTTTGTTTTCTAGGCTCTTTGAACTTAAACCCATTTGCATCACTGGTCATCTATTCCCCGTTTGCTAACAGAATAATCCGAGCCTAACAGCAAATGGATGCAAGTTTAGGGAGGCTAGCAAGCAAAATAAAACTGCTAGGTCAATTAACATTTAGGAAGTTCCAATGCAATTTAATCTTTTAAACATTACTGACCTGTTTATCGCCATAGCCAGCATGTCAGATAGAGTTGCCCTTTTTTTTTCTGATAGCTCTATTGCTCCATTATAACTGCTTCTGTAGGGTATAGGCGAACGTGTGTGTACTCAGGGTTTTCTACCCTTTCTTTTTCTTAATCAATGATACGCAGCTCTCCTGCATGTTTGAGAAATAAAACTGCTGTAGGGTTTGTTGGTATGATTTAGTAATTTCCTGGAAATCTGAAACTCACTTATGTTAAGAGATGTTTGTTAAATAATGCATAAACAGAAGATTAGTTAAAAGCATATGTACATTTTGGTTATATCATTCTACATCGTTGGTTAACTGATAAAATTCTAAGTGAATTTCCATTTAGCAAATTATATGATATTATTCTTCATAATTATCTTCTGCTATTTGTTCTTTTGCACTTCATTGACTTTTGCATTTATCAGTAGGGAAGGGTTGTTGAAATTTATGGTCCAGAGGCATCAGGAAAAACCACTTTAGCACTTCATATCATAGCTGAAGCACAGAAGAATGGAGGTAAATAATTGTTTGGGGTATACATCTGATCTCCTCTGTGAACTAGTTTCCATGACTAACAATGCAAAAAGTGAATTAAGATGCCAATATAGTAGTTTTGAGTTCTTAAAGCATGATTTTGTTCTTTATTTAGATGAAGCTAGTAAAATAAGTACTTTATGCCAATGATCAAGTTTTCAGTGCTAACCTCTATGCCTAACACCATGTACTTGAAAACTATAAGCAAAACGATGGACAGCATTAATAATCTAATTTTGATGGGTTCAGGTTGAGCTGTGAAGGGAAAAAAAGTCTAAGACTGCATTAGTAATGCAATATCTTAATAAATTAACTTACCTGTAAATTTGTACAGTGGCTGAGAAATTCTTTGATTTGATTTATCTGAGTCAGTCAACCATTTCAAGTCTGTCCTGGCCAGTGGCCTTGACAATGAGCTGTGAAAAGTGAAAGAAAGTGTGGACTGGCTATTTCAGCATGCAAATATAGGTACTTTACTTTGAACAATTAACATACAATTGGTATTTCCACTTTGTTGTCCACAAATAGGCTTTAGTTTCAGAAGTAAATGGTAAGAAAGTTAGGAGTACAATCTCTCGCTGCTAGAACAAAATATCATACTACTCAGTGGTGTAGACCAGTTTTCCCGTGAAAGCATGCTCCTTCAGATTTCAATATCTATGCAACCTGTTAGTAAAATAAATCCTTTTTTAAAAAAATTGATTTTGTTGTTTCAGGATATTGTGCTTTTATTGATGCCGAGCATGCCCTGGATCCAACATTAGCAGAATCTATAGGTGTTAAGGCAGAACACCTGTTATTATCTCAACCAGACTGTGGTGAACAGGCCCTTGGTCTTGCTGATATCTTAATCCGAAGTGGCTCTATTGATGTTGTGGTTGTGGACAGTGTACGTAGAAAGTTAGTACCTTATGCTATATTCACGCTTTGCTTTTGCCTTTCTGCCTCCTGGCTCTGAACTTCTGAAAAGATATCGATAATATTTTATCATATATGTGAGAATTCTATTTTAAAATGAATGCTTTATATGAATTGCTCCCTGAGCCTGATTTTAAAGATTTAGTGCTCCCTTTTTAGCATAGTCATTGTTAATCTACACTCTAGAATGTACTCTTTTTGGTCCTGCACACTGCATAATGTAACTAACTTACATAGCAGCTACTCCCTCCGTTTCATATTATATGTCGTTTTGACTTTTTTCCTAATCAAACTTTTTTAACTTTGATCAAGTTTATAGAAAAACATAGAAGCATTTTCAACCCAAAACAAACATAACATCAAAATATATTCAATGTTAGATTTAATAAAACTAATTTAGTGTTTTGGATGTTGCTAAATTTTTCTATAAACTTAGTCAAGCTTAACAAAGTTTGACTAGGTAAAAAGTCAAAACGACTTATAATATGAATCGGAGGAAGTATTACTGTTTTTTTTTGAGGAAAAGGAAGTATTATTGTTACATTTTGGTTACTACTAAGTATTGAGTATTGACACATGCAACATATTTATATCTTTATATGTACAGGTAGCAGCTCTTGTTCCAAAAACTGAACTGGATGGTGAGATGGGAGATGCCCATGTTGCACTTCAAGCAAGGCTTATGAGTCAAGCACTTCGCAAGTTGAGCCATTCTCTTTCTCGCTCCAGGACAATGTTGGTGTTTATTAATCAGGTTTGCCTTTTGTATAATTCATTGGGTAATGCTGGCCATCCAACAATATTTGTAGTGAAATTTTAAGTCCTTACGCAAAGTATAAATAGTCACTTCCTCCCATTAATTTATTTCAATATTTAAATAAATACCCAGCTGTTGGACATGTGACCTAGACCTCCAGAAAGTTGATGGCTGGGTCAGCCTTGATAACTCTAGTTCCAGCACTCCTAAAACACCACCCTATTATATTATTAAAAAACCAGAGTTTTGCTTTTTTATATAAAAAATTTTCCCATAGTCAAACGTGGGCTTCGGACATTTTTCAGGTTGACGGTTGTCACGAAATTATGTAATACTAGGTGAAACCCCGCACGTTACTGCAGGAGTTTGCAATGATAACAACAAAGAAAAATAATGTGTAAGATAGTTTAATCAACATAAGCTTACATAAACATAAGTTTACATAAGTTGTTGTGATTTAAATTTAAATTGTATTTAGAATGATGATTCAAATGTAAAAGTAAAATGATGTGGCTTTATGAGAGATCAAAAGAAGGAAGATAATTTAGACCATACATCTAAGGGCTAAAAAAATTACTTCCTCCGTTTCACAATGTAAGTCATTATAGCATTTCGCACATTCATATTAATGGTAATGAATCTAAGATAGATATATATGTCTAGATTCATTAACATCAATATGAATGTGGGAAATGCTAGAATGACTTACATTGTGAAACGGAGGGAGTAAGATGATATGGTTTAATGAGAGAAGAAAAGAGAGATAATTTGAACCATAGATTAAGCATCTAAGGATTAAAAACAATTGATGTGATATGACTTAATGAGAGAGAAAAATAATATGAACTAAGTGAGGATGAATTATATAGGTATATAGGATATTATAAAAGAAATGATGGAGAGATATATTTAACTATTATGTGAATTATGTGGGATGATGATTTAACCTGCTTACATTTTAAATCTCTAAAATTTAATAGATTATTGAATTATAGATAATATAGCATGCTTCCATGATGTTTAAATGTAACAATTATTAGTGGATGATGATGTGGCATCTTTGTATGTTAAGCTTTAGGAATTAGTGAGCTATAACTTTATAGTAAGAGAGGATATATTAACTCTATAATGAAGAACAAAGACACGGAACTCAAACTATCCTCCAACCATGTATGCAAACTAAGACAGGAAATAGTTTAGTGGAGTTGTTTCCTTGTACAATATGACGTTTTTTTGGGTGCGTTTGCAGGGTGTATTATGGGTTAGTATTATGTCCAGTATTGTAATTCTAACCAAGCCTAATCACTTAGTTCAAAAGAACTTTTGATGTTTATTTAGAGGTAACAGAGTGATCATTTCTGGGTATGTGTACAGGTAAGATCGAAATTAAGCACATTTAGTGGATTCGGAGCACCAGCAGAAGTAACCTGTGGAGGGAATGCCTTAAAGTTCTATGCTTCTGTCCGCTTGAACACCAAAAGGATTGGTCTTATAAAAAAGTCAGAAGAGGTAACACAATCGTATCAATAATATTTGCTTTCTATGTAGTGTCCCATTTTGCCAAAAAGGTAACACAAAAATAAATATTGAATTTAGTAATAATAGGTTTTGTAATTTCGTAGATGTTTCATGTTCAGTTCTTGTTTCATTATATAACCCCGATCCAGTTTCAATCCAACAGGTTGTAGGCACACAAATTCAGGTCAAGATTGTCAAGAACAAGCATGCACCCCCATTTAAGACTGTACACCTTGAGCTTGAGTTTGGTAAGGGCCTGAGTCGTGAATTGGAGATTATTGAAGTAGGCTTCAAACACAAGTTCATAACAAAATCAGGAGTATTCTATCACTTGAACGGGCAAAATTTCCATGGAAAGGATGCTCTTAAATGTTATCTCGCTGAAAACAAGAATGTCCTGGAATCTCTGATGTCAATGATAAAGGAAAGCATAATGCAACAGGAGTCCCATCCAGATAGAAACATGGAGGATGCCAACCCAGATACGAGCATAACAGAAGAGTTCGTTTCAGCAACAGATGAACAAGTACCTGAAGAGGTTGAGGCCTGAAGCAATATAGCAGTATCCTTTTTCTTTTTCTTTTTCTTTTTCCTGCAAGACTAGTGTACATATGCCACGTTTCATCTCTTCTTAACTTGCAAGGTTTCTAGCTAAGCTGTGCGACAATAACCAAGTAAGGATAAAATGTAAATAACTTTTCACCATTTTGCTGTGTACATGCCATTGTACATATTTATCCACCTTAGGCTGTGTTTAGTTCAGCGCAAAGTTTGGATTTTGGTTGAAATTGGAGATGATGTGACTGAAAAGTTATGTGTGTATGACAGGTTGATGTGATGGAAAATGACTGAATTTTGGATCCAAACTTTGGATCTAAACACAGCCTTAGTTTGAGAAACAGCAAATTTATCAAACTTCCCTGAATCCTGATTATAATTCTCAGGTCTCCAGTTTTGGATGCCTGGATTGGTTTTACACGTTTCCTCCGTGCTTGATACTATCCTTGTGCTCCTTTAGCATTAGCGTGAATGATTTAATGTTGTATTTTTACTACTACCTTTTGTTAAAATTAGTTAATTAAGGCCTAATGGCATGAGCAATGTATGTCATATGTCAGATAGAGAGGCTAAGTGCTTCTTTCTTATTAGAGTATGCCCAAAGAGATACATGATACTATTTCCAATCATGAGATATTGGAGATTTCAAGAAAAAAAAAGAGAGACTACACAACGGTATACCGTTGAACGGTATACCACTTATCCCCCATGCCGCGGCCCCACGTGCCGGCTTCTCCCGAGTATGTCGCGTGCTGCTAGGATTATCATCACGCACGTTTGCTGTGTGTATCACTGTATAGTCTTGTTCCTGATAGCTAGCTAGTACCTAGCATGCCTAAGTCCTGCCTTTGGTACTAGCCTAGCTAGTAAATAAAACCGGAGGTACTACTAGCTTGCTATGCATGCCAAATCCCTGTAATAGCTACTAGTAGTCCCGTACCCTAGCTATGTAGGGTACTTATTATGGCAGAGCCTAGTAGCTGTGGACCCCTGTTTTTATAACAGGAATCAATTGTGTAAACAGTGCCATTTCCCTGGATCAAGTAGTCTGGTACACATGAGTTCATAGCTGAAATACCAAATGCACATACACGAAAGTCTAGTGCGAATTATTACATCAAAAGCCCGTAGGCATAGTCTTAAATCATCGGACCGAGCGGTCCGGAATACATTCCAAAAACAGAAGTAGATAAGGCAGCGGAGTTAAGGCAGCGACACGCCATTGCCACAGGCAACGACCGTAACTAAGACCTACTGAGCGCCATCGTCTTCATCACCCTCCTGGTAATAGGCATAGGGATCCTCCGAAGCTTCATCTCCGGCCTCTGATTAAGTTTATATTTGCAAGGGTGAGTACCAACCGTACTCAACAAGCCACCACAGCAACAATGCACATGACAGGGGTATTCAAAGGATGGCTATGGTTCTTTTGCGCAAAGCAAGTTTTATAATTCTTTTTCACAACCCTAAGACCTAGCACAGACTGATCAAATTTTAGTACCAGTGTTCATATTAAACAATGACGGTTCTGTCCACCATCCATTGTGATCCCAAGGATAGCTTCCCGCCATCGAGTCATCATGGTTTTCTGAGGACGTCCACGTTCCCGCCCCTCAGGAAGTGGCTCCATCAGTATAGAAATCATCATGCAATATCCCATCCCACACAAGTTAAGAATTTAGAGTTTAGCCAAGTGTAATACATGTCCCGGTGCTCAATAACCGCGAGCACGACTATTCGAATAGATTTGGTTTACTCACACTGCAGTGGATGTACACTTTACCCGCACTCCGCGACTGCCCAACACATGAGCCTCGTCTCAACACATGAGACGTGTCACGGCAAAGCTTTTCGATAACCTCGCATTGGCAGTACCCGTTCCATGAACTTTACATCCTCATGCACTCTAGGTGTACACGGTTTCTAGCAGTGAGAGGAGTTCTGATGCACCCGGGAAGGAAAGACTCACACATGCATTAAGTTATAATTATGTTTAAATTCTCACATGGCAGTCCTACCGACGGCGACACCACTGTAGACACCCGCCTCGCGGTTCTACCAATGGCTGCCCCACCGTAGAGCCCCTGCCTCACACATCAAGAAACCACTATGCATGGATACTGCCTCCGCTCAGCTATCTATTCCACTAGGTCTATACCCATACGAAAAGTGCGGTTGTACGGGGGTCGTTTCATGCTTAACTTCATGGCTCGGTCCTTAATTGACCGGGGACGGTACTAGCCTTTTCCGGATACCACCCAAATCCTCCGTCCGCCCCAGTCGAAAACAGTTGTTTAATTTTATTTCTCCTTTCACAAATCATGTCATCAACATCATGGCAATGTGGCGCTCATGTCTCCACATGCCGCAGCTCAATTACCTTCCCAAAGGTAATTGCCTAAGCATTTAGCATTTGATAAATATGAGTATGCATGATTCTAGAGTAGCATTTCTAAGCATTTGTCATACTTGACTAGGGACTCCTACGTAATCATGGTTACAAGGGAATAAGGGTAAACAATAATCAAGGTATGGTATATTCACAAATAGGATGTTCATCATTGCATGCAATCTTATTTGTAAATAAAAATAATTTCGCAATTGGGATCAACATGTTCAAAGAATAGTGATGACTTGCCTTGCTCAAAGTCTTGCGGGTCTTGACCTTCGCTTGGATCCGCAACTCTCTCGGGCTCTATAGTTACGTGCGAAAATTGATTTGAATTCGGTTAGAATTCAAATAAAAATCCAAATAAATCCAAATGGAAGTCGAATGCGAGAGTCGATTCTTTTATATTAACTTTACTATCCACGAACTAGGGCAAACTGTCACGCCCTGAAGTTCCCCTTTCCAGCTTTAAAATTTGTTAAATAAATCACCTAAAGAAATTGTTGAATTAACCTAGAGCTAATCCTCAACTAATAAATGCATTTAATAATCAAATTCGGCGTGGTGGAATTTTTCTTGAGTTCCCCATGCTCCAATACATTAACAAGACTTTTAGTGGAATTTTCAGAGTCTTGGAAATAATTTTAACCAATTAAAATAAGCAAAGTACAATATTAAATCCCAAGGAAAATCTTTTCCTCCTTTTCGTTTTCTTTTCCCTCCTTTTCCTCTTCTTGGGCCGCCGGCCCATTCTCTTTTTCCCTCCCCCTCTTCCCGCTGGGCCGGCCGCGGGCCGAGGCCCAGTCAGGCCGGCCGCCTCCTCTCTCTCCCCGGGACGCCGACAGGTGGGCCCCACCTGTCGGGGTTGTCCCCTTCCTCCGGCCGCCGCCCCCACGTCGCCACCAGCGCCGAAACCGCCGCCGCGCCCACGTCCCGCCCCCTCCGGGCCACGTCGGCCGCCCCGGTCGTGTGCCGCGTCTCCCGCACCCACTTCCCCCTCTCTCCCGCTCGCGCCTGCGCCCGAGATGGTCGGGATTCGAATTTTGAATCCCGCCTCTCTCTCCTCCCCCACTCCCCATGTCGGCCGGCTAATCCCGCCCCTACCGGCCACGTCCGAGTTCCCCCTCGCCTATTTAAGCTCCACCGCCACCCCCTCTCTCTTTTTCCCCATCTCGCCGAACTCTCTCGTGCCCTCCATCGCTCCCGCGCCGTGCACCCATCCGCCGCCGCCGCTCCCGCTACTCCGGCCGCCGCTAGCCGCCGCTAGGCTCGCCGCCACATCGCGCCGTCGCCACCGTCGGGTTTGCGTGGCCAAGGTCCACCCCGTCCGCACCTCCTCCGTCGAGGTCCGTCGCCGGAGCCCGCATCCCCTCGCACTCCGGTGAGCACCACCTCTACCGCTGCCTTCGGCCATGGGTTCCGCTCGCCGTGGTCCACCCCTCTCCCTCTAATCTCTCTCCTTGCCTCTCTTAGGGCATCTCGGAGCTCGTCCGCCCGCCGCCGTTGTCCTCCTGTGGCTCGCCGTCGCCGTTCGCCGTCGTCCTCCTCCGCGCCGGCCACTCTCGGTGAGGCATCCCCCTCCTCTTTTCCCCTCCCTCTCCCTCCTAGCCGCGTCGGGTCGAGCCGCCGCCCCGGTCGTGCGCCAGCGCCTTTGCGCCGCCGTCTCCCGCCGCCGGTTGCCGTCGCCGGCGACGCGCGCGCGCCGCCGCCTTTGCCATGGCCGGCCGGCCGGCTTTGTGCCGAGCCGAGCCGAGCCAGGTCGCCGCTGCACCGTCCGATCAGTCCCGGGCCGATCCGGGCCGTCGATCTCGTGGACCGGCGGTGGACCACCCGCGTGGTCCCGGTCCACGGTAGACCGGCCACCCCGTGCTTCACTGACATGTGGGTCCTGCCTGTCGGCGCCGACCCCCCTTTGATGACGTCAGCCCTGGGACTTATTACGCAATAAATGATTTAAGGACTTTTGTTATAGTAATAAACACAGAGAATCTTCTAAATATCATAACTAATTCATCCGAGCTCCGTTTAAGCCCGTTCAAGTCTCAGTAAATTCATAAAAATGTATAGAATCCATTAAAAATGGTTTTGTTTCCTGTTTCAGTAGTCTTATAGCATGTTTTGCTTGTGTGCTTTGTTTGTCGCGTAGATTTCAGCCGTTTCGTCGATCCACGGTTTCTTGAAGACGTTGCTGTGGTCTCATCAGTGCGAGAGCAAGGCAAGCCATGCATTACAATTGATCATATTGTACCCAATTTACAAATGTCCCGCGTTTCCATTAAATGTTGCATTCTTTTACAATATCATGTGGGATGGGTCCTACTACTCAGCCATGTATTGTTTATCTTATGCCATTGATAACTGGGGTACTAAAATGATTAGATGTTGGTTCAGGGAATGCTTAGCCATGCTTAGTTCAACTAGTACACAAATGGGGAACCACATTAATACATAGACTTTGATTATTGGTATAGCTTTGGATTAATGCCACCGTAATGGTGTTAGTTAATTAAAACACACTACATGGTGGGCTGTGGGTGCATGGTTTTGCTAGTTGTGCCCATGGCGATTAAGGACCGGTTCGCAGGATGCCCTGGAAGAACTTATCGTACTTACCACAAGCCAGCGTGGGCAACGGCTGGGCTTGTAGTGTAGCTTTCCTCTAGCCGACGTACCCAGGCAAGGGTGAGCGTGATGGAGTTGGGTCGGCCGGGGTGTCCGGTTGATCGGCTTCCAGATTCACCGTGGCACGAGAGGGGACTGCCCGCTGCCTTGCGAGGAGTGGGGGTGAAACCTGAGGTGTGGTGCGATTGGTTAGAGGGGGTTATGCGAAGGGTCATGTCACGGCCTCTTTCCGGTATGTCGTGGTGGCATGTCGGCGCACGGAAACATGTCGTGGGGCTGTGTCTTGTGGGTACAGTTGTACACCTCTGATCAGAGTAAAACTATTCGAATAGCCGTGCCCGCGGTTATGGGCGGTCGGCCAGATTCACTGTGATTAGTCTCACCCCTAGTTAGCTATTGAACTGGTGTAGTTCAGGTGGTTGGTTGGGCCTGTTACAATATGGTGTAGCGTTGGACAGTGATTGGTTAATATTGATTAATTACTACAGCTATTTTATTGCTTTCAACTACTGCTTTTAAATGCTAGCTTTGTGCAAAAGAACCCCTAGCCTTCTTTGGTTATATCCTGCATCATACCTCCTCTTCCGGTATGACTTGCTGAGTACAGTGGGTAGTACTCAGTCTTGCTCTCTTTTCCCCCACACCAGAGTTGAAGTCCTTCTCAGTGAAGATGTCTCGAAGAGGTTGGTTTCGTCGCTGCCGTCAAGGATGCCTTTGGAATGGAGTCGTCCGCTACAGGAGTCTAGTCTTCAGGCTCAGCTCGCTTTTATCTTTTTCCACTGCATTTGTAATCTTTTATATTTTTGTAAGACGTGGATCTGTATGTCAACAATTGTCGTTTGTGTACCCTGGCTGGTCCTGGACAGGGGTTTAATACACATTCAGCTTAGAAATTCTGGTTCGTGAATTTCTGGGTGTGACACAAACCCAATTTCGATTTAAACTATTTTGCGGGTATAAATATTTTGTTATCATAAGTTTTTAATTTAATCTACACGAGCATTATATCCATATAATAGGTTAGAAATTTCTATCTTATAATATTATACGATTTAATTTAGTCTATGACTAAATGATTAAATATAATACACGGCTAAAATCCCTAGTACTTAAATCCGAATTTCTACCGTGAATCGATTACTTATAGAGATTACCCAAAAATAATCTATAATAATCTATAAGAATTCATCTAATTGTTTAATTATTAATTACATCTAAATTACTACCGCGAATTGATTTCTGTTAGAAATTACCAAGAATAATCTATAATTTATATTAAATTTTGCAATTCTACGACTATAATTAATATATAATTAAATTCTAATTATTTTAAATTTTCTAAACTATTAACCTCCCTATTCTATTTCCCTTTTTCTCTTTTCTTTTCTTTTTTTCTCTTTTCTCTTTTCTTTTCTTTCTTTTTCTCTTTTCTTTTCTTTCCTTTTCTCTTTTCTCTCCCTCCCGGCTTCTTCTCCCTCCTCTCTCTCTTGGCTCTCTGGCGACGGCGACTGAGCAAGGGGAGGAGGCGCGGCTTACCGACGACGGCGGCGGCGACGGCGGCACGACGACGGTGCACGGCGCGGCGGCATGAAGGCGGCGGTGCGGCGGCGTGAGGGCGGCGCGACGACGGCGGCACGAAGGCGGCAGCGCGGCGCGGTGGAGGGGAAGGGGGGAAAAAGGAGGGAATGAGGGGGGTGGTGGTGTGGGATGGAAGGGCGACCGGGGGGGAGGTTTATAGGGCGCGGGGGAGGGGCGGCCGGCTCCATGGCGATGCGACGGCGCACGGCGCGTGGGGCGCGAGGCGTGACGGCGATGGGCGCGCGGCGAGGGGACGTCGACGGCGATGGATGGCGACAGCGGTGGCGCGCTGCTCGGGGCGGGACGCGACGGGCGGCGACGCGATGGGCGGCGCGGCGGCACGGGATGGGCGCGCGGCGCGGGGCGGGGCTCGAGGCGGTGGCGGCACGCGCGGCGCGGCAGTGGGATGGCGACGGCGACGGCGTAGCAGCGGCGATTGGACGGCGACGCAGCGACGGGATGGCGCGGCGCTGCGCGGGGCTCGGCGCGCGGCGATGGGACGGGCGCGCAGCGGGGCAGGGGCGTGGGGCGCGAGGTGACGCGACAGCGCGCGGCGCGGCAGCGGCAATGGCGACGGCGCACGGCGGCAGGCGGCGATGGCGACGCGACGGGCGGCGGCGGCGCGGGGCGCACGGCCGGCTAGGGCGCCGTGGTGGGAGAGGAGGGGGAGGGCTAGGGTACCACATCGAACACCTATGCCGTAATGTACAGTGACTTTTCCTATTTATCCCGATTTTAGCCCATTTTCTATTTAAATATAGCCCTATAGATTCTAATTTTTGCATAAATGAAGTTTACTCCATATTTGTGTTATTCTAACTAAAAATTCACCCTAAATTAATACTACTCGTATTTTATTTATATAATTTATTTGAATTTTTAATTAGGGTTAATTCTTATTCCATCGTACTAAAATTTAATTATTGCTAATATGGTCGTGATAATATTTTATTTATTTCTAACCTCACCTAATCTTTATTTTAATTTATATTTTAATTATTTATTTAGCCAACTTGATTTTTAGGGTTTATTCCTAATTATTTATTCTTTATTTGCGATCAACAAACTCCGAATTCAAAATCCAATGAAATAGGCGAATAAAGTTGGCATGATGCAATTTATTGAAAAAGTTTTTGAAAATCCTTATTTTTAGGGTTTTGTTTTTATTGGCCGAATTTTCAGGGTGTTACAGTAGCCTAGCTATGTGTTTAAGATTGGTTGCATCTATTTGCATGTGTCCTATGCCATGCACGGATTAGACCAGACAAATAATTACCTAGATTATATATGGATACAATGGATTCTAATTAGATATGTCATGTTGGGCTCTTGGTTATACCACATCTTAGAAACTCTAGTATGTGATACATAGATGCTAGATTATCATATCTGATATCCATGTACTGGGTCAAATACCTAGGTACCAAGTATGAAACCTATAAATACAAGATCTGATGCCGAGCTATCGGCTCTGATACCTATAAGTACTGGATCCGATAACTAGGTATCGCGTCTGATACCTATGAGTACCGATCGGATACCTGGGTATCGGGTATCTTATCTGATACCTATGAGTATTTATTCCAGTACCTGTGCGTAACGGGTCGGATACCCAGGTACCGAGTATGATACTTATGAATACCAAGTCTGATACCTAAGTATCGGGTCTGATACCTATGAGTATTGGATTTGATACCTAGGTCAGGTTTGATACCTATGAGTACCGAATCCGGTATCGCGTATGATACCTATGAGTATTGGATTGGATACCCGGGTATCGGGTGTCTGATCTAATACCTATGAGTATCAGTTCCGATACCTGTATGTACTGGGTCGGATACCCAGGTACCGAGTATGATACCTATGAATACTAAGTCTAATACGTAGGTATTGGGTCTGATACCTATAAGTAACGGATTCGATACCTAGGTTGGGTTTGATACCTGAGTACCGGATCCAATACCTAGATACCGGGTTGATACATCTTAGTAGCGGATCTGATACCAAATATAGGGTGTGATGGCACGAGACTTCAGATGTGATACCACTAATTCTGATATTTATGGGTTATATACTTCTATTCAACAATCAAATAAAAAGATGGACCATGCCGTACAACCAAACTTGCTCACGTGCCGCTAACATGCTTTGTTTAGGCTCATGCTACTAGCTCTAGTGCTTAATTCTAACTTTGCTAGTTGAAGGAGGTGTTAGACCCATATGGACCTAAAGAGGTGTAGAAATAGTGCTGTACTAGAGTATTTCATAGCTGTTTTGTACTCTAGGAGAAAAGAGAACTCTCGTCAGTCGTCACTAGTCAGCAGCCTTAATGTGAAAGGACAACACACGACACGCTTTCAGAGAGAAAAAGAATCGGTGAGTGATTGGTAAGTATAAATTATAAACTATACCGTTGAGACGGTACACCGTCCCATAGTTTTTCTCAAAAAAAATTTAGATCATTGGGGCCGAAGCTGAGTGGCGGCGGCGAGACGTAAGAAGATGGCGCGCCATAGGAGAGGCCCTCACCGTTGGTCGCGGTACACACCGTGGTAGCCACAGAGTCGGTGCCGTGGGTCGCTGAGGTAGACTCGGCCTTGGAATCGACGGTAGATTGGAAGGCCGCGCGAACTGCATGGGTGACAACATAAGGGCATGCAAATACTGGTGTTTAATAACGGGCTCTCTTCATTGTCATGCAAGTAAATTTGGTGACGTGGAAGAAAGAGAGGGAAGAAAGGAGAAACATCGTTGCTACGCATGACAACGGTTCAGAGTCTACTCTTAGCATTTATTAACGGAAAATTTGTTGCATGAGGGTGGAGAAAAGGAAAGAAGTATAACAAAAAAAAATTATTTAGTGCATTAATGGTTTAGAAATCTTATTGTCTCTACTATTATACGAGGATAATCTCTAGTGACATTAATTAATATAGAGAGCTCATATTAGATTCTACCTTTGTATATGCCCTAAGATGAGGTGTCAACGACATTTGTGGGGGGAGAGGGAGAGGGAGAGGTTGGATATGGCACATGGTGGAGAGAAGCGGCGGACGGCTAGGGTTTTAGGCAGAAGCTAGGAAAAACATTTGATACCATGAAAGCGTAACTGAGTCAATGTGATAATTCGATTAAGTGTGGACCACGAGTACAGATAGGCAGAACACTTCATTATCTCTATAATCGACTTATAGAAATAGAACCATGAGAGAATCAGGGAAAACTGGCAAGAAATAGGATAGTTGCCGCAGAGTCGGCAGCGTGGGTCGCTAAGGTGGACTTAACGTCGAAATCAACAGTAGATTGTAAGGCGTGCGTGAACTGCATCGGCGACGATAGAAGACGTGGTATCAATGGCCTCGGTGGAGGAGAAGGGGAGGCTGGACATGTGTGTGGTGAGGGAGAGGTGACACGCAGAGAGAGAGAGAGAGAGAGAGGGGCAATGCGCGGCTAGGGTTTTAGGCGGAAGCTAGGAAAACATCAGATAGCATGAAAGCGTAATTGAGTCAACGCGACAACTCGATTAATTACGGACCACGAGTACATATCGACATGGTACTTCGTTATCTTTACAATCAACTTATAAAAACAAAATCGGGAGGGAATTAGAGAAAAACGGCAAGAGATACAAAACTATATCTCTAACAGGATATCTCCAATCTAGAACCTCAATCAGGATGACAAGGTTCCCATTCCGCTAATCCCTAGAATTTCCTGTGCGCAGGGCGCACATTCTGCTTATCCCTGGAAGTTCATGTGGGAGGGGAGCGATTGTGTGGGGGCAGATGGCAGGCGATCCCGAGAAGTTCGCATGGGAAGGGAACCGAAAATTCTAATGGGTGCACGGTCGTGCGTGACCCAATCCGCGTGGTCAGATCTACCCATTCCTCTTTCGGCTAAGGTGGTTGGATCTCTTTCGGTCTATGTGGTAATAATTTCTATTTTCAGCTAAATAAACACGTGGCCCTTTTTCTTCATGGGTTTAGTCCGTTTCCTCTTTTCCTTTTTTTTTAGGGCTTGGTCTGTTAACATGTGTTCATGGTCCAAATGTGATATAGTATATTTTTTAAAATTTATATGCAAATATAAAGTTTACACACCATTTTTTTTTCATACCTGATGATGTTGTAACTTGAACTACAATAACTCGGTTTTACAAAATTTACTTTTAAATAGTTGCACATTGTCCGACTTCATCCTCTGCCTCTACTTTTTAATTGCAAAGAGAGGTGATCCATTAGGGCTTGTGCTTTCCCGTGGTGCCGCCGCTGCCTTTCCCATGGAAACAACCCCTACCTCCTCCGCTGCTACTCCCACCATGACTACAGGAGATGGAGACTCTCCTCCAGCCAAGGCCCTTGCCGAAGACTATGGATTGTACTGGACAGTGCAGCAGAAGATTGATGACCTTTTGCAGCGATCTGAGCGCAATATCATGCCAAAGCACCCTGAATTCGCTACCTACTAGAAAATGGACGCGCCCAGAAGATTGATATTCATTGCTCCTCTATAGCATATAAATATTATTGGGTTTTCTATAGAATTATTTAGTTTATATTTAAAACAAAAGATATAAATTCAAAAGGACCGAAGCTTTATTCGTTAGCTTTTACTTATTTTTTTAGCCAGTGAGATTTTCTATTTGAGAAGTAATCATTTTTAATGATGTTTTGATAAGTATTGATATATTTATCGTGCAAAGTATTTCGATGGTACATCATGTTCTTTAATATTTATATTTTCTTTTAAACAAATAGCGATCAAGGATGAATGAAATGTTGGTATTAATATTTATATTTTCTTTTAAACAAATAGCGATCAAGGATGAATGAAATGTTGGTGGTATAATATTTAGAGTTTGCAAAATTGTTGTATGGCAAAAAAAAAAAAAAGAAACACTAAGGGTATGTTTGGATCTAAGGCTAGCTTAAGCCTAGCCTGACCTGGCGAGGCCCACCGTTCGGAACCATAAAGTAATTATAACTTTTGAGACAAGATAGCTCAAACGGGTGAGAAAAAGCTATCGTGGTGGAGAGCCAAATTGGATTTCCTTTAACCACAAACGTTTCTTTGCAGGAACTGCCAGTCAAAAAACTAAACAACTAATAATTAAGATGCAGATTTTAACTTGTTTTCCATTAGCACGTTTTTCGAATTGCTAAACGATGTATTTCGTACGAAACAATTTATATATAAGTTGCTTTAAAATATCAAATAGATCTATTTTTTAAGTTTTAAATGATTAAAACTTAATTAATCATAAGCTAATGATTTATCTCGTTTCACATGCGCACTTAATCTTCATCCTAGACTCTGTATAGAACGGAGCCTAAACAGCTTGGTAAAGCAAGATCGGCAACTTTAGCAATCTAGTTTGTCTAGCTGGCAAACAACCAAACGTGGCCTAATACTTTTCACCTTATTCAACTTCCGTTTTAATTTACAAAATTGCAAATATAAAACTATTATTGGAAGATACATAAGATTTTAGAATTTATAAGATTTAAGAAATTTACCACATTACAGAAAATATTTAACAAATTCAAAATTACTCCAATTTGGGATGGGCTCTGTGCGAGGTAAATAAAACTGATATCCCAACGTACAATGCTGGCTCCCCAATTTACAGGCGTTAGACAACCAGGCTGTACAGGCTCCGGTCATCACCAGTCTTAGAAATCCAAGCCTCCCAAGGTCTATTATCGTAAAACATTTGATTGTTGAAATGATCAATCTAGTGGTACTTTTGTGAATATTTTTATTCAGTAGATCATATAATAATTAGTATTTCTAGGGGTGTAAATGCAAAGTTATCAAGAAGGTTGACTCTCTCTCCCGCGGTAAATCTGGTCCTCTTCATCGGCATATCAGGTTTCACCGTACCCTCCGCTCGTCTCTCTCTCTCCATCCTATTTCTCTCGTTCGCTCTCTGTCTTGAGATATTTTTGGCATTCTCTTCTCTTCCATCCCTCGCTATGCTATTGACTTCTCGTTTCTCTCCAGCAGGGCTCACTGTCCCCTGGTGTCGACTCCAGCAACCGCATGCGCTGATGCTCTCCAGTCTGTCGGTTACCAATCAACTCTATTCAGTGGCAATGGCTAGAGCTTCGATTTATCTGTCGTAAAAGGTCCGAATGGAGCTATGAGTATATGATATCCTACTGCAGCGACGATTGAGCTCTTATGTGACTGTGGGATACGGCGTTGAGACGAGCTCAAATGGCTCGTCCACGTGGCTACAGAGTAACAACCACCAGGAAGCAGAAGATGGCTATTGTGCCGAGTAGGTGAAGTAGCTTACGGCATTTTTCTTTCTACTTTTCCCTCTTTGATCCTTATTATTTTCTTATTTTTCATAATCGAAGGAGAAGGAATTTCTTTGGTTGCAAAGGGACAGATCCAATTTTCTTTTGTAACCTCTGGAATCTCTTGCCTTTTTTTTTATTTTGATGATGAAGGAAAAAAGATTTTCCAGAAGCCTCTATAATCTACAACTGCATGCTGGTGTTTTATAGTTTAGCTCAGATTTTTTTCTACCTAACTAAAATATATTTATCTGAAAGTTCACTGTAGATTGCACGGTAAAATGCACGATTAATGATGTAGCATAATCATAGCAGAATCAGAGATTGCATAGGGACACGTGGCTGATTTTCAAATGAGCTAACCTAAATTCTCAATAAGCCACGTGGCCCAATCATCTGCCTCATTTCCATCCCCGAAACCGTATATAGAGATTTCAAGGAAAAGCTGCAGATAGATCTATCTATCTATCGATTCCGTTCTTCAATTCCTTAATCCTCTAGAGCTGCAAGAGAAAAGCTGAATTTTCAAGTTTGTGTTCTAAGAATAATTTTATTTTTCAAGTTTGTAATTATGATGATCAACATAAAGAAAAAAAAAGGGCACGACAAAACACTCTCATCTGTGTAGCAAACGCGCAAAAAATATTTCTATATATGAAATATTTTATATTCCTTTTCTCATATATCGTTGAATAATATAATATTATTGATAGATTTTCTTGCACCATTTATAGTAGGATGGTCATAGTCACACGAATGTGACTTCAAACACTAGTTAGGATGAATTTTGGGAGTATGTACAGCTACTGGAAACTCCCTAAAACAGGGCGCAACGAACATAGCAAATCCAACACAACTCAACTTCTGATCACATCAAAGAATCTTTATTGTTATAGCTTATTGGAGTATCTGTCCGGCTGTCGGCTCATAAATCCTAGTATTCTAGATCAAGAAAACCATATCAGCATCCTTACTAGTTGTTACCCATGGGACATCGCATACAAGAAACAAATCAAGCTGACAGCAAGAGGCGCACATGCTGACGCCACACTAGAACTTCCAGTAGAGGGGAGGACTGGCTGGAGAATGGTAGGCGTAGCTGATGATGGTTTGCTGTCGAATTCGCGGCATTGCTGGGTTAGACGCTCTCGTTCTGCACCTGGAACCATGCAAGCCCCGGTTGACCGCAGCGTCTTGATTCAGGGATGGGTACAATTGGCCCCAAGAATATGCGCCACAGGTCGAGGATTATTGTTACAAGCATAGCTGCACCCAAGGCGTCGACGGCCACTCTGGAAAGGCTCCACTTCTCTTCATTTTCATCGATCCTGAATGGAAAATCACATGTAGTTATACAAAGCTACGGACATATTCAGAACTATCCAGTGTCATAACAGCAGCAGAATTCATGCTGTGCAGGTCTATTCATGGTGATTACAGTATGGATATGGGTGCATGGCTGTAGCTATGCTCTTGATAGATGATTTGTTTCAAGGGACAAGTGTGCTAATGCATTATTCTAGAATTTTATTCACTTAGTGGCCATGTACCCAGTTGGTGTAAATAGATGGTATTGGAGTAAGGAATTTGACAAAGCTATTAACCATTACAGCTAGACAACTTGATGTTTAACTGCATAACAGAAACAGGGAAACAAACATATTTCAAACCAAACAGATGAATAGCCAACATTGAAATAGGAGTAAATAACTATAACGATAATTCTGACTAATTTCACCTTGAAAACATTGGGAAGCTGACGATGAAGTATATTGCATAAAACAGTGAGCCTACTTTGTACATTATATCCCTGTCGATGAATTCATAATACGGAAACTGCAAAGGTCACAGAAAACATCAGGCACAAAGGGAAATAATAGTATTGTGAAAAACAAAGTAAAAAAGGTGGGAACAACTTCACTATCATATGTTATCATAATAGGACATTGTAAAACACTTCTCCATCCTATGTAACTTGGCCACTTTGACCAAAAGAAAATATAGTACGCATTAAATATTGACCCTAGAACAGCAAGAGTGAGCACATAAGTTTGCTAGTATCATCTCAAGAATAATTGGTCCAATATTCACAACAACAGATTTGTAGAAAACAATCACAATTACAGATTGTAGAAAACCTTCTCCCAGTGTTCAAAAGTAGTGTACCCAGAGGGTCTGTCTAATGGTATCTGACCTGACTGGAAGGCATTACCACAGATTTTCTGTTGTGCAATTCACAGCAAGCTATACGTAATGTAGTAAATTGGATCCAACAGAGTAGTTCATTTCATAAAACAGAACACAGATTTACTGAACCCTACGTCCGTACCACTAAATGGAAATTGAAAGAACATGATAATTAAATAGCACTAGGCAGAAGAAATCTGTGTATTATTAATACTCTATGCAAGAGAGAACATACATTTGCAATGGCTAAGGTTTCCAGGTAAGCTATGAAGTATGAGAGTGCTAAAACCCATGCAGCTTCAAATGACCATCGAAGAAACTGGGGCAAATGAGCTGTAGAATGATGTAATTTGCGAAGGCTCATATTTGATGTCATGTGATAGAAAAGAAAGCAAGCGTGGGTCAGGAGAAATGTTGTATGGGGTACCTGAAACATGAAAGAAATTTAACAAGCAATAAGAACAAAGAAACAAGAACACATTTGTTAGTTCAACTTGCAAGTAATGTAGTACACAGCAATCACTAGTAAAAGTGAATGGACTTGAACTATTGGCCACTTTTCCATATTTACACTATGAGCAATATCCTTCACGAAACAGTTGCAGAATAGAATCTATTTTGGCTTGTAGTGACCTCAGATTTTAATATAGGAGAACAGGAGGGAATGTATGAAGTGTTCTTAAGCATAGCATTTAAAAAAAATAATAAAAACAATCTTTAATCTGAAGGTAACTAAAACATTCTTAAAGAGCACTAGTACATGTGAAATTCTCAGACCCCATCATTACTTGCAAGTTGCAACACTAAATGGAAACTAACGAAAGATAAGAAAGCAAGCAAATGTCAAGTCAAAATTTTCTTCCATTATCTATCAAAATGCATGGTCAAATCATCTCCAAATCAAAACGGCAGTGGAGAGTGGAGACAGGACTTTCCCATATTCTTGTTCTGTACTTCTGCGACAAATAACAGAGGATACAAGCAAATAGCTGAGAGGAGAAACAACAGTATGGTACAAGTTTTTTGAGATTATTAGCAGAATGTTTGAGAGGTAGAAGGAAATGACTGGGCACATGATAGAGGAACATATATGAAAGAAACAGGAGCATAGGAAAGATAGAGAGGATTAATTGATTTATATCTTGTTCGCATTGATAGATAATGGCAGCCCTCTTTTACATACAGAAGTCCCTAACATAATAAATTAATAAAATTCTAGAAGGTTATGACAGATAAAAGTCAACAGTAACACTGACCGAGCTTCAACAAAAGGAAATTTTGTTGTAGGCAATGTTCAAGTGAGCCATATGGTTCAGCCATTAAAAGGAGCATATGCATTTCATTTTTGTGAGCATATGCATTTCTTCCCCCCATTTTCCCAACCCACCTCTCTCGTTTTCCGCGCGCATGCTTTTCAAACCGCTAAACGGTGATTTATGTAAAAAATTTCTATATGAAAGTTGTTTTGAAAAATCATATTAATCCATTTTTTCCTAACCCCTCCTCCCAAACACAGCCTTAGGCTGTGTTCTTTGCCCTGAGTTCTCAACCCATCTCCCTCGTTTTCCGTGCGCACGCTTTTCAAACTGCTAAACGGTGGTGTTTTGCAAAAAGTTTCTATAGGAAAGTTGCTTTAAAAAATCATATTAATCCATTTTTCAAGTTTTTTATACTTAATACTTAATTAATAATGCGTTAATCTATCGCTCCGTTTTGCATGTGGAGAGGAGGGGTTCCCAACCCCTCCAAAAGAACACAGCCTAAGTGCCATTAGGTAAACTTTCAGATCATAGTCCAATGCATTACAGTGGCCGGTGTTTGTATAGAAGTTACTTTTTAAAATTTGTTTTCACGACCCAAGGCCATTATGGGATAAACACCGCTGGGAGGATAGCCGGGCAGCAGCGGCTACTAGGGGTGAGAGGTAGATTTAGGTTGGGAAGGGCATTGAGAGGTATTGGATTAAACTAATCTGATTTATTACTTAATGGTAAAGGGATACAATCCATCCTTAGATGGGACGACTTAACCCCTAAGAAAGGACTCAATCTAATACCACCTAACAGACTGATACAGTACCGCGCTACAGTACCGAGAGGGTGTTGGGTGGGCTCGCCCCCCTGGCTGAATGTCCATGACAGTTGCATGGAAGAGTTGCAAGAAAAAAAAAAGAACAGAAATACTGTTGAATCCGTGTTTGAAAACATCAGCGCATATTGCAATGCTAGCAGTTGTGCAGATTATCGTTTGCATGCATCCCATTTGGTCAACAATAACATGAGGACAGTCTTACGTTGTTCATCCTCCATGATGGGAAAGTGTATGATGCACCAAGAACTGTGAAGAAGTAATGCGTCCAAAAGTAATTACCAACATAGCTGAAAATTATAATCCAAATATTAGCCTGCAACAGAAAGATGTGAGATTTAGCAAAACTGTTCAAAGAGATAAAGTAAAGAGAATATGATTTTTGCTACCAATTTGCCCATACACAACTGAGAAGTACTGTTGTATTTAATTGTATTAGCAGGTGTACAAAATTAAGTATAACTGTAGCAGTAAATAATTTACAACAGTAGTAAATGTTTTTGTACAGTAGCGTAGTAAAACAACCATATAAGGTAGTTAATAGTGTTATTTCACCAAGATCAAATGTAACCAAATTGATGATATTTCAATGTATCAGCTATTCTTTCCACAGTAAATTTTGCCTGAGAAAATGAAAGTGTTTACTCAATAAAGTAAAGTTTATAAGCTGTAGCGAAAACACGTTACAGGATCAAATTTATTGAAAAGATACAGCTTTGGCCTTCTTTCGCTACATTTTCTTTTAGAACTCAGTTTGTCTTTCAGAAGATCGTATAAAACACTTACCTTAACCCAATACCGATCTTTCAAACTTCTAACACTATCTGCCTGAAAAATTAAAACATTAGCAAAATTAGCTTCTAAGTCATGGTTACTGAATTCAAGATAAGAAATACAATTTCATGGACGAAGTTTAACAAAAGAATACACTTTGTAAGCCAAAGAACAGTATGAGAGGATCATGGTAGAAATGGTCTGGTGCTGGTACAGAAGTACATGAGAATATTTTAATGTCCCCACCTCCCAGGTGCCATCTACTACCTCCCTCCCAAAATATAGCTATTTCTAGCACCGTACCTTGTCCCAAAATGAAGCTATTTCTCCACATACCTCCTCTCAACCAATCACAACCATTCTCCTTCACCTAATTTATCTTCTCCACCAATCACGACCTTCCTTCAATCATTCCCACCTACTCTCTTAATACACGTGCCAACCTCTAAAATGCTTACATTTTGGGATGGAGGAAGTAGCTCTTAACCAGAAAATATTGTGTTTTTAGCAAAGCTAGGAATTTTCATGTCTCAGAGAAAACACCATCAAATTGAGGTGCCATGTAGCCAATTTCCCTCATTTGTCACTAAACTACTTAGCCAGACAACAGGTATTCCTTCCTCAGTTGGGAAAGCAACAAAAACTAGTATTATGTCTCTCCCGTACTTGATTTGGGTGCAGTCATAGTTGTGACCACAAAATAAGCAGTAGCCCCAATTTAAGCCATGAGAAGACAATCACAACTAGGACCGCACATGATCCCAGTCCTTTCCAATATCCTCTCAGCTCTTACACTCAGCTCCCACTACTCTCTCCCTCCATCTAAAACTTACCAGCCTGTGGCTGTCCCAGGAGTATTTAATAGTTTACCCTCCAAATTTTGGTGTTCTTGCGATTAATACATCAAACAGGCTCATGTGTATACGTCATTGGATCACTGCTGCTATGTCAACTGTCAAGCACCAGAAAGTCAGAAAGTACTTTGACCATTTATGGTCGACGTGCGTATAGCTAATAATTCTGGTTTCTGTCTTGCCCACAATATGTGTCAAACTGTCAATCAGTCATTTCTATGAACAATATAGCAAAACACTACTCTCCCAACATTGTTCTTTTAACTAAAAGAAAATAAAGCAAGCCTCTAATTACCCTACCTCTAAAGAACCAACAGTTAATTATACGATCACATCAGTTAGATCCCAATTCAGAGTCGATGTATTTTGAGGAGAGATGGAGCCAAAAGTACCTTGCCTACGAGGAAGAGCGGGATGACGAAGGCAGGCACTGTGGACACCAACCCAACAACTAGGTACTCCAGCTCCGTGAACCTCTGCACATAGCAACAAAAAATATATATTATTTTTATCACCCGACCTAATATCCATTTTGAAATCGCCGAGATCCGATCTCCCCTCAAAGAACCGGATGCGGAAGATCCAACAAGGCGTCCCCAAACTCGCCCAAGATTCAGACGTATCGAGCGAGAAGAGAAGGAAAGAACGGATGGATGGATGGGTGGCTACCTCGTAGAGCTTGAAGGGGACGACGACGCCGAGGCAGAGCGTGAGCCAGAAGGGCGTGTAGAGCAGGAAGAACGTCTCCCCCCACCGCTTGCTCCCGTCAGCCGCCATCCACCGGCTCGTCCTCCCCGCCCCTCCTCCATTCCTCGCCTTCGCCGCCGCCGGCCGCCGCGGGGCTGCAGACAAAAAAAAAAAAGAAGAAATGAAAAGAAAGCTCCGGTGAGGGAGGGTAAACGCGCCGGCTGAGGTGCCGCCATTGGTGGCGGCTCACCTGCCATTCGCCGTTCCGGCGGTGAGTAATCGGAGTGGAGGCGCGTGCGTGGGGTGGTGAGTGGTGTTGTGTGGTGGGTGGGTGGCAGCGAGTGCTCGTGGTGGTATCGTCACCTCTCCAACCAGAACGATCTTGACCGCCACATCTTGAAAAACTTCCATGGCCGAGGGGGTGCTTGATATACAGGTATAAAGTTTCGGGCGTGTCACATCGGATATTATATATGGTGTTCGGGTACTAATAAAAAAACTAATTACAGAATCCATCCATAAACCGCGAGATAAATTTATTAAGCCTAATTAATTCGTCATTAGCAAATGCTTAACGTAGCACCACATTGTCAAATCATGGAGCAATTAGGCTTAAAAGATTCATCTCGTAAATTAGTCACAATTTGTGCAATTAGTTATTTTATAGCCTATATTTAATACTTTATGCATGTGTTTAAACACGTTGGCAGACCAACAGGGGTCGGTGCCCAAAACAAAAATTACCTTTACTTAGTTTAGATAATTAAAACGCATAGAAAATCCTCTCTAGCCTAGGTAGCCTACCAATAATTGTTGTCCTTGGATAGTCTCCTTAGGTAGCATACACATGTTCCCTAAGTTCGATATCCTTTTCTGGTCACTCGAAGGTAAAGTGTTACCGCGGTATTCCGTGCGCTTGCAGATTTATGTATGGTCGTAAGAAATACCAACAAGCATTTATGGCGCCATTGCTGTGGACGGTTGCTAATTTATCCGAATCTAGGTTATTCTTGTATCTTTATTTTTATTTCATCTTCTTTCATTCATTTCCTTGATGGAGCAACCCACAATTCAAAACCTTTCAGCTCCTCGGGTTGATCTTTGTGAGCCGTACTGTTCTTCAAAACCAATCCTTTCGGATGGCTACGAAATCAGTCATGCCTTTATAGCCATGGTTTGAGAGCAAACCTTCTATGGTGGTATTAGTGAAAACCCATACCTCTGTCTTCGGGACTTTGAGCTAGTGCGTTCATGCCTACAAACTTTAAAGTGAAAGTTGTTTCCTTTTTCTTTTAGAGATGAAGCGAAGCAATGGTACATTCTTTCAGTCAAGAAATTCCACGGTGAATGGGAGGGGCTTAAGTGTAAGTTCTGCCTTACTTTCTTTCCATTAATCCGTGTGATTAATCTTCGATTAGACATCCTTTCTTTCTGACAGAACGAGAAGGAATCTCTCGGTGCAACCTGGACCAGGTTTTCATTGTTAACTCAGTATGGCACAGACTTGTCTTTACACGACCATGTGTTGTTACAATATTTTCGGTATGGGTTAGACAAGGCGTCTGCTGAAGATCTCGATATTTCCGCCGGAAGATCGTTCGCACACAAGACAACCGCCGAAGGAAGATAACTCTTAGATCTGATATGAGAGAACAATTCTTTCAGCTCAAGCGAAGTTGTCCCGTATCCATGAGGAACCTCTGTTGAATCCTCATCCTAGTCGCAAGAACCGGAGGAAGAAGAAATTCATTCTCCGGAAATACAATTTCAGTTCGAGGAGGATCTTTTCGAAGATTATGGAAACACCTCGAATTATTCCTGCAAGAAGAGACCACCAACCAAGGTCAATTCTGATGAACCTCTCAATAAAGCTATGCTTAAAGAGATGGTGAAGAGATTGATCAACATCATGAGTAATAAATGGTCGAGGGAAGGAGAGCTCTCTTCTGAAGCAATTCTGATCGGTTGCCTCTCCTCAACCGTTACGTGTCTCACTAGAGGAAATTTGGTTCGTGCTTGCTATAATCCCTCTGTTGGTGCTAATATTATATCCACAACCTTTGCATTTGATTGCTTAGGGGATAGACCGTTGGAACCAACCATCAAAACCTTCTAAATTTCCACAAACTCTACGACCGAAGGTTTAGGGATTATCTCTGGAGTGCATATGCGGCATAACGGCATTGAGGCCATCTTAGATTTCCATGTGTTCGACATATCTGATTTCGACATACTTATTGGCCATCCCATAGAGAAACTCTTTGATGTGTCCGAAATCGGTGTACTCAACCTGAAAATAGGAAGAATCGCCACCTCTGTCCCTGTGCTACCATCAATCAATTCTTTGATGGAGCTTCTTCCTGTTCCCGAGCTAATTGAGAAAGTGATGGTCGTTTTCTCCATTCATGCCCCTAGAGTCTACACTCAATGAATCCATTGAAGAATTCAATGAAGGGGAGGATGAATATGGAGAAGCGATTGATCTGTCAAAAAGGGATCAGCCGTCAGGAACCCCAATTGAGCTAAAGCCCTTACGTTCAGGCCTACGTTATGACTTTCTAAATGGCGATGCGGAGTCTCTAGTCATTATAAGTGACACTCTCTGAGAGGGAGACGGCCCGACTTATTGCTATTTTAGAAAAGCATCATGTTGTTTTTGGCTATTCCCTCCAAGACTTAAAATGCATCAGTCCAACCCTTTGCACTCATCGCATTCCCTTAGACCTGTCTTGCACACCATCTAGGGAACCTCAGGAGGAGGCTAAGTAATGCCATGAGGGAGGTCGTCAAAAAAGAAGTCTTAAAACTCATACATACCGGGATTATCTATCCCGTGCCATATAGTGAATGGGTTAGCCCTGTTCAAGTAGTGCCTAAAAAGGGAGGCATGATGGTCGTTGAAAACTCGAACAATGAGTTGATTCCACAACGAACCGTCATGGAGATGGAGGATATGTATTGACTATAAAAACTCAACAAGGCTACTATGAAGGATCACTTCTCGCCACCACAATCAGCGCAGCTGTGTTCCAGCCTTTCCACCGGCGCCGCTGCCTCCACAAGTCTTGCTGGTTCGGCCTTCGGCAGGTTTAGCTACTCCGCAACCATATGCCTAGGGTGTGGCGCCGGTATCCTCCCAGCCGCGCACGGGTTCTATTCTGCTGGTGAGACCTAATTCCGCTAAAAGTGACAATTATGATTCCCCATTAGTCCTAATTTCGATTTTGTTGTTCAACTTAATGGTGCCTTTTAGATTTGTAGTTGCCAGTTGAGCGACGTTGATGCTTTTGAGTGTCCTGCAGATCTCTAGCAAAATCCTGCACCGCCACACTCGCTGTAATCTATTTCTCCTCTGTTTACTTCGATGGATGGATAAATGATAATGCAGGAAGCCCTGCAACACAAATTTCGGCAGTGACAGGTAATATTTATATGTCGAAATCAATTATACATTCCAAGTGGTTGAATTATGCAATTTTTTTTTGACATGGAAGAATTATGCAATTTCACTGAAGAGGGAAAGGGCCTTCTACCTTTTTGCTGTCACATAGGTTGTGGTTTGGCAAATCACAGTGTGCATATCATGCATCACTTTCATTGTGCATAGTTTTTGGTCAGTAAGAATATTTGGATCCATACAAATGTTCTTCTGATGAAATGCAAAGTGAAGAGAAGAGAATGATATTTACGTCTATTGTCAGAGCGGAGAGCAGCTTGTGCAACAGTCTGGATGCAATCCAGTGTTCCTACTTCCTAGAGCCACAACAGCACCACCTGTTCGGCTGCTCCCCATCCTTTCCCTGTATTGTTCATATTATGAATTGCCCCCCTCCAAAACTATAGAGGTCGACCGAATTACGCCCCCGAACTCGAAAACCAGATATTTTACACCCTTAACTATTGAAACCGGATAAATAACCCCCCGACTCAATCCGGAGTGGTTTTGGGTCCATGTGGCAGTTCAGTCAGCATTTCTTTTTTAAAAAAATAGTGGGCCCCACCTATAAGTTCTCCACCCCTCTATCTCTCTCTACTCTATCCCAATCTCTCCCTCTCTCTCTCTTCTTACCAGTACAGCGGCAGTCGTGCGAGCTAGGGCGGGAGCAGGCAGAGCTTGCCCGGGCGCTGCCGGCGGTGGAGGGCGGCGGGACGGAGGCGGCCGCCGGCCACACACGCTTGCACCTGCGTCGCCGCCGCCGACGCCCTCCTCCACGGCGTCCTCGGTCGCTGTCACCGCCACCGAGTGCGGGTGCCAGGACGACATGAACGCGTACGCGGTACAGTTCAACGCCGCCGCCAAGAACCTCCTCGAGCGGCTCAACGCGAAGCTCCCCAGCGCGAGCATGTCCCTCACCGACTGCTACTCCATCGTCATGGAGCTCATCGAGCACCCGCAGAAGTACGGGCTCAAGTTAGTTATCATGCAAGTAAACTAATCACATGCTTAACTAACAGCCATGGTAAGCGAGTCTTACGCCACTTCTCGCAGCATGCACAACGTTTAGATGCCATGCAAGACTCCACTCCTATTCCTCGCGGCAGGAAATCACATCCTTGCTTTTGATCAGGAGTTCAGGACTGAAGAACTTCTTGTCTTCTTGCACTTTGCCATGTACTGACTTGACCTCACCACCGTGACTCACATGCAAGCTAACAGAAAATAAAATGCTAAGCACAAGACTTAATCCAACATCGCACACGTCGTGTTGTGACGTGGACACGACGGTGGGCGGGCTGTGCCTGCCGACGGCGCAGCTCTGCGACGACCGCACGGCGTTCGTGTTCTGGGACGCCTACCACACCTCCGACGCCGCCAACCAGGTCATCGCCGACCGCCTCTACGCCGACATGGTGAGCGCTGGCGCGGTGCAGGGGAGCGGGAACGCCACCACCCGCCTCCACCCGCGCGCCTCGCGTTGTCGTCGACGGCGGCGCGCCGTCGAGCCACGCCGCGCCACCTCCAAAGCCTTGAAGTACATACAACAGATCGATTGGCCGCCGAGCGCCGGCACAAAGCCGTCGCCTTTACGGTACGACGACGAGTAGGAGCGTGGCGGCGTGGTCTGGACATGGACGTCCGAGGAGAGGAATTGGCGTCGCCGGCCCACCCGCGGCGACCGCGTCGTCGGTCGATAAGGAGGAGGTCGAAGAGCACCTTCCGCCTCCGCCTCCACCACTGGTTGCCCGGGAGAACTCCACCTCCCGCTGCCGGCCGCCCGCCGCTTGCCGCCGCCGGCAGCGCCCGAGCAAGCTCTGCCTGCTCCCGTCCTCGCACGCCGCCGCCGTGCTGGTGAGAAGAGAGAGAGGGAGGGAGAGATTGGGATATAGTAGAGAGGGAAGCAGATCCTTTGACTTAACTGCACATGCAGTTGAGTCACTGACATGTAGGTCCCACTTTGCTATGGCCCACATGTCAGTGACTCAACTGCACAACAGTTAAATCAGAGGATCCTTTTCCAGTAGAGAGAGGGGTGGAGAACTGGCATGTGGGGTCTACTGATTTTTTTTTAAAAAAAAGCTGACTGCACTGCCACGTGGATCCAAAACCACTCCGGATTGAGTCGAGGGGTTATTTGTCTGGTTTCAATAGTTGAGGCTACTAGTACCTTTTATCCTGAAGATGTGGGGCATATGTGCATTCGTGTCTACGAAATCTGGTTCCATCACCGTCAATGCATCTTGTCACCCTGAGGTGTGCACTATAGCTATCCATGGGAAGAACCTTGATGTAGAAATTGGCAAGCGTCAATTCAGAGTGACCATTTATGAATCCATGTCTTCCTCCGTTCTAAAATATAGCTATTTCTAGCACATTACCTTATTCCAAAATAAAGCTATTTCTTCATCTACCTAGCTTCTCCTCTCACCAATCACAACCATTCTTCTTCACCTACTTTCTCTTTTCAACCAATCACATACTTCCTCCAATCATTCTCACATACTTTTTTAATACCAGTGACAACCTAAAAAATAGTTACATTATAGAAAGGAGGAAGTACATGGTGTGCATGCTTGCATGTGCTATTGGTCTTAGGAGTTCAATTAGGGCCCATGTACAGATGCACGTGGCAATACTGCAGTAGCAACTTGCGGCATGTGTATTTGCTTAGGCAGTGTTTATTTCCCTTCAAACTTCTAAAAATTCTGTCACAACAAATATTTAGATACATGCATGGAGCATTAAATGTGGACGAAAAAACCAATTAAATAGTTTGCATATAAATTGCGAGACGAATCTTTTGAGGCTAATTACGCTATGATTTGACAATGTGATGCTACACTAAACATTTGCTAATGACGGATTAATTAGGCTTAATAAATTCGTCTCGCAGTTTACAGGCGGAATCTCACTGGTGGAGAAACCATCTTTGGTCGGTCGGCCGAAATCCACAATAGTTCCAGTTCTATTAAAAACCGGGACTAAAGATGATATTTAGTCCCGGTTCTAAAGATGTCAAACGTTGTCAGGCTCCCCGAGATCTTTAGTCCCGTTGGTGTTACCAACCGATCTTTAGTCCCGGTTGGTAACACCAACCGGGACTAAAAATCCCCCCTTTATATATGTCTTATTCCTCCTCTAGTCTGAGCAAGCTTCAAAATTTCTCAAAGAAAGAGGGGAGGTCATGCCAAAATTTCTTGTGAAATTTTTTTAGTGATTAAATACAAATCGGAGGTGTCTAAAATGTTAGTAACTTCATCCTCCAATGTTTTTTGTTGTTATATTACTTTTGGAGCTATGTTTCACACATTTTTTTTGTCTCCAAAACTTTGTTGTAAGTTGACGAGAGAGAAAATTTGTGTGGGGAAGAAGAATATATAGAAATTTTGTTTGTTTACTTAAAAAAGTTTTATTCTTATATTAAAATATGATGAAAATTAATCTTAAAAAATAGAAAACAAACTAAATTGAAAATTAAGAGAAGTACAACATTAATATTAGTTTAGAACTTCAAAAATTGTTAATAAGAATTGTTTGTTGGATTATTTTATAATTATTAATTGTATGAGTAATGATATGTCATTATTGTATGCTTGTCGAAAGAGTTTTTAATTACTTTATCATTATTGTTTGACTGTCATTATTGTTTGAAAATTTATTTATGTACGATTTTTTTTCATTTCATATAGATGGATCGACAATGGATGTACGCTGACCGGCGGTCCAAAGAGTTTATCGACGGCGTGCATTATTTTTTGAGAGGCCGAAGCTAACAAGTGGAACGGTTTTATTTGTTGTCCATGCAATAAGTGTAAGAACCAGAAGGAGTATTCTGCATCCAGGACTATTCATTTCCGCTTGTTTGAGTCGGGGTTCATGCCAAGCTATAATTATTGGACATCCCACGGTGAGCAAGGGGTTGAAATGGAAGAAGATGAAGCGGAGGACGAGAACATTCCTGACTGGGCTCAATACGCTGGATTTGAAGGAAATCAAACGGGTGAGGTGGACAGGGATGCTGGCGATAACGACGCTGCGGATGATCTTGGTCAGATGTTGCAGGACGCAAAGGAGGACTGTGAAAGTGAAAAGGAGGCCCATAAATTGGAGCGGATGTTATAGGACCACAGAGCGTCGTTGTACCCAGGTTGCGAGCAGGGGCACAAAAAGTTGGATACCACTTTGGAGTTCTTGCAATGGAAGGCAAAAAATGGTGTTAGTGACAAGGCATTTGGTGATTTATTGAAACTTGTCAAGAACATTCTTCCGGAGGGAAACAAATTGCCCGAGACAACGTACGAGGCTAAGAAGATAGTATGCTGTTGACATAAAACACGAGGCCTGGGAGATCTGCTTAACTCCAGTGCAGGTCCAAAACTCGCCTTCGGGTGTGCAAGCGTGCCAGTTGATTTGATCCTGCAATCAACAAGAAATAAAGACAAAGAAACCGTGGTTAAATCCATAAATGATAGCCGATCGGTGTCATATGTAAATCGATCGGCAGTTATAAATAGATAACAAAGAACTAAATCTACTTGATCGGCTACAGATATTAACAATACATAATCCTGGATGCAGAATAAGATAAAGGGCAGATTTAATATACTTAGATGCAATAAGATCTTAATATAAAGGGCAGATTTAACATGTCAACGAGGCATATAGAGCAAATATAGTTAAACCAGATAAGATCGGCTTGAATGGGCCGTGATGTCGCCTAGAGGGGGGGATGAATAGGCGTTCCTAAAATTTACTTCAAATCGCAGCGCTTAAAATCAGGGCCCGGAACTTCCTGGCAAAAGGTCCGGAACTTCCTGGCAGCTTTTTCTCACAAGCAGAGAAAGCTGCCCGGAACTTCCGGAGTTCTTCCTAGGAACTTCCGGGCAGTTGTGAATTGCTATTTCAAGCACCTCACAACAAGTAAATTAAATCACAAGGAAGCCTAAACCATAGAGAGGTACAACATGTCTCAAACAAGAGTAATACACATGAAAATACACAAGATATCACAAGTGATCATACAATGGGAGACATGATAGCACAACTAGGCAAATAAGGAGATAAGTGTCACGACCGGAAATAACCCAACGGGCGTTCCTTACGTGCGTGTATTATTCCTTGTCCCAGGAGGCAAGGTACACCAAAAGTTGATACAATACAGAGTTTAACAAGCGGAAGCGTAAATAGTTAATTTATTACATGGGCGGCGAAGGCCCAGCACACATGAAGACAAACGAAAAACAACAGAAGACTAGGGCGATGACCACAGGCGCTTGATGGCAGGCACGAGCTAGACACCAAAGCCTTCATCTTCCAGGAACTCCTCTTCTGGGTTTGGGAAAAATTGAGCAAGACTAAGTACAACCACCGTACTCAACAAGACACACCCACAAGTGCAGAATAAATGCAAGGGAGTACAAGGGAGTTATAATATAGGGGGTTAGGGTTTGTAGTAAACAGCATTAAAAGACACTTAGTTGCTCAAAGCTACCTTGTAAACACGATCCTAGAGCTATACAATATTATTAATCAAGGCCGTGAACCCACACGAACCTGCCTTAACCCAAGGCCTACGATGATTCAGACCGAACTGGCAACCCGACCCTGGGTCCCAGCTCGTCCCAAGTCAACCCAGGCCAACCATTCCACATTTTAGTTGTTAAGCAGGTTTTAAGAATTTAAAACACTAACTTGGGTACATTGCTAGGCTTGCCCATAACCGAGGGCGCGGCTATTCGAATAGATTATACTTTGATCAGAGGTGTACATCTTTACCCACAAGACACACCTTTCTCACGTGTAACCACGTGCCACATACCACCACGGTATACGGACGAAAGACGTGACATAGTTCCCAACCCATCCTAGCCATAGACAAGAGTACCGACCCAGCCCCACCTACGGCCGGAACCTCCGGGACAGGTAGGCAGGACTGAGCCCCTAGTAGCAGGACACTAGCCCTGTGCCATGACATCTCGACTGCCGGGCCGCAGCTCGTGTAGCCTTCATTTGTCCTAGAGATGTCCATCGACCCCCGACTTCATCCATCTCCATCCGTATACTTTTGTTTATAACCAGGCTGAGCCACAAACTAAGCCTTACCCACTAGACATGTGGAAGTACGGTAGTGCTTTGCAATAGAGGCCCGAAGACCGGTCCTTATGTGGCCGAGGTGCTACTATCAAAACCATGCACCCCGAGCCCGGCCTAAAACCATTTTGAGGGTTTTGAATAGAGGGGAAGGTGTGTATCCAATTCCACAATAATCCAACCATTCCAAAATGTCCAAGTGATATGAATATTCCCAAAGTCTAGAGTTATAAAACCACCTAATGTTGCCTAATTAAACAGCGAAGCATCTACCTAAATTCATACTAGTGGTACCATGATTAGAGTACCCACTAGTCGGGGTTTTGTTTATTCTAGGGTGAACAAGGTAATAATAACAATAACAATAATAATAAGGTCATAACAAAGGTAAATAGACATGACTAAATAAAATAGTGATAACGCGGGAATTTAAATAAAGCGATAATGCATTAATTTAAATCAAAATAATTTTACAAACGGGGATTTAATATGCTCAAGGATGATGTGACTTGCCTTGCTCGCTTTCCCAAATGTCGGCTTCAACCTCCACGTAGAGCGGATCTTCCGAAGCTGCAGCGTCTACACGACCAACGGAAAGGAAAAAGGCTTTTACTCTAATAAACTCCATATAACAAGCAGGAACAAAGTACAAAAATGGGTTCTTGACTTCTTAAGGAAAAATTAAAGATTTGAACGGTCCAATTCCAAGTTCAAATGGCCAAGTTATGGCCATTTGAAGTTTATATGTTCTTTAAGTGAATATTTGCGAATTTCTTCATTTAAATTTTAATTTAAAAAGGTTTATTGCGTCAGCCGAGGGGAGGGGGCGCGTGGACCGGGTCCACGGGAGTGGGGCCCACGCGGCAGCCTCATGGTCCTCGGTGGACCGGGCGCACCCGGGCTCACACCGGCCGGCGCTGTGGGCCCCACGCGTCAGCCGCACCCGAGGGCACGGGCGGCTAACGGCCGGGCCCCACGCGGCGGCCACACGGCGCGCCCGGAGGCGGCCACGATGGCGCAGCCGGCGGGAGGCGGCGCCCGCGCCCCTATGGTCGCCGGCGGCGGCCATAGGCACGGCGGAGCGGCGGTTGAGAGAGGGGAACGGAAGGGGGAAAAGAGGCGGCGGTCCACGGCTCACCCCGGGTCGACAGCGACGACAAAGGAGGCGGCCGGAGCGGAGGAAGGCGGCGGCGCGGCTCGGGTGGATGGGGACGACGGCGCTTCGGCGGTCGGCGAGCTCGGTGAGGTGGTGGACGGGGTCGGCGGCGATGTGGCGAAGCCGGAGAAGGCGACGCCGAGGCGGGAGACGGTCTCGGCGAGCGGAGAGGGCCGGCCGGAGGTCGTCGGCGACAGAGGAGAGAGAGGGCGACGGCGCGAGCTCGATTCCGACGGGGAGACGGTGCGGCAAGTGGCAGAAACGGGCGAGGGAGGCGCGGGAAGGGTTTAAATAGGGTTGGGAGGGAGAGAGGGCGGCCGGCGGGGAAGGAAACCGGCGCGGGAGGTCCGGCCGCCATCAATGGCGCCGGCGAGATTTGCGGGAGCAAATCCGGCCGTTTGAAAGCGAGAGAGAGAGGGAAAAATGGGGGGAAAGGGGGAGGGGATCACGGGGAATAATTCCCCCCACTTAATTGCACGCGGGGGCGGCGGGATGCGGCGGATTCGGCGGCGGCGGCGGCGCTTGGCGCGGGCGGGGCGTCGGGAGCAGCGGGAGGACGGGGATGACGGGTGGGCCCCACCCGTCAGCGAGGGTGGCGGGCGGGCCCGCCCATCAGCGGCGCGCGCGCGGGGAGAGGCCGAGTGGGCCGCGGGGTAGAGGAGAGAGAGGGGAAGGGAGATGGGCCGAGCCGGCCCATTAGAGGGGAGAGGGGTTTTTAGGGTTTTTCTTTTTATAAAACCTTTTCAACTTTGTTTATTTCTTAATAATTATTATTTGTGCTCTGAAAATTCCACTAAAATTTATTTACACATGTTAGGCTTTTAGGAATTATACAAAAATCCTCCAAGCCTTATTTGACTTTTAACAGTGCACATTTTAATTTTTGGAGGCTTTCACAAGGATTTTAATTATTCTAGGCATAATTTTAAAGGATATATTTTAGGGTCATTTTGGGACGTGACAATAAGCATCACAATCACAAAGGTAAAGAGAGTGAGAGGAGTCAAAAGATTTGTTTCCCGAAGTTCGTATTCTCCACCGAGAATCCTACGTCTCTGTTGAGGAGCTCCAAAGAGCCAGGTCTTGATTAACCCTTTGCCTCACCAAGCAAAGGCCTAGGAAGAGGTCTCCGGTATTCAAGCCAACACCCTTAGGTACTTCTCTTTGGTTTCAAGTGACCACTAAGATCCCCAACTTGAACACCAAGAGAACAGCACAAGTGAGGCTTGCTCTACCAAGACGACCTCCTAAACCTCAGCTCGGAATTCACTCACCGTGTATTCCGTTTCCTTTCGGAGGTGGAATAACGCCCTCACAAACTTGCCCGAGTCAATCCACAACCTTGTTGGAAACTCGCGGGCGACACCTAACCGTCTAGGAGGTCACCCTCCAAGAGTAACAAGCTCCAAATGACAGCCCAACGAGATACCCCAAGTGCTCAAGTCATCCTAGCCTTCAAAACCTTCTCCAATCCTGACCACCACCCTCAAAATCACTCTCTCACTCAAGAAATACACAAGATTTGGGTGGTGGAAGCAAAATCACATTGGGAGAGGCTAGAAGAAGCTAGGGAACACAAGAACTAAAGTGGAATGGCCAAAGGGGGATCTGGGGACGAGATCCATATATATAACGGCTAGGTGACGTCATCTAGCCGTTACTCACAAGTTTGAACTGGAAACCTGCCAGGAGGTTCCGGGTAAAAGTGCCAGGAACTTCCGGGCAGCACTTAGGAAATTTTTCAACCTCACCTCGGTGCCAGGAAGTTCCGGACAAAACCTCCGGGTGGGACTCTCTGTCCCGAGTAGAGCCATTTTCAAAAGCAGCTCCTAAAAATATTTCAACACTTGGACACCACCAAGAGCACTTGTGTTATCTCAGAACCACACTTGGAACCCCTCTTAATAGTATGGTTTTTTCCTAAACTCAAAGCGAAAAAGTAAACTAGTCTAACTCGGCTCCGAGTCTTCTCGCCGCTTTGATTTTGATGTTTTGGGGGGTCTCCAAGCATCCTAGCCCACTCCTAAGCAACCTACACTCATTAAGCATATTAGTCCCAAATCAATTATACCTTTGCCTTGATCAATACCCACTTTGGCTTTTGACTTGATGTTCATTGGAGAACCACATCCTCTTGATCTTCGGCATTCCATCTTGTGGTCTTCTAATAATTGATACGGATTACTCATAGCTTCAAATGGCCTCGGACGGTCCATCACGACAAAGCCTTTACTCGCCCTTCACCACCGGATTTGGTCCATCGGCGCCAAGCCTCTTTCTTGCTCTTCACCCCCCATGGTCCACTGTAGCCGAGCCTTGCTTGCCCTTCACCGTTTTGCCATAGATAGCCACTTCATACCCCGCATCATCAATGTCTTCACTTGCTCGTCATCAAGGTATAATGTCCATCTTCTAGCTTCAATCTTTTAACTTGATGCCGGAACTTAACCTAATCTCACCAACTCATGGAAATAGTTAGTTCCAACACTGGGTTGTCATTAATCACCAAAACAATCACCGCACTCTTAGGATCATAGATATTCCAATCTCCCCTTACAAGGCAACTCTACTACATAGATCTTTCACGGCTGAAACTCCGATACTACCGTAATCGGCAACCAGGAGGCAGGCTAGAGCTTGATATTCTAAGCACGACTTAATAGATCAAACTCAACTGATGCAGCATTAAGTATGAAAAGAAGAACAATATCTAGACAATCAAGCCACTGGAAGTTTCATAGAGTGGTAGATATCTTATATAATCTAAATCAACGTCCATGTCTAACCTAATCGGCTGCCCTCTACCGATAGATGTTGGCCGATTGCAGGTTAGATAACGATATTGCCAGAGATTATGTAAGATATATGATAACTCGACGAATTACATAAACAAGATTAGAGTATCATAAAGATGTAAGCACTAATCCCGAGAATGCAAGCCATCATAACAAGTTTTACCTCTTGTTGAAGATCGAAACCGATGCAGCTCAACCTGAAAGCAAGAACTCGTTGAAATAAAACTAAAGCAAAAGGGTGGCGATGCGCCGAAATTGTATTGAATGTGTGTGTTAATTGATTACATGGGGTTCGGGGTCTATTTATACCCGAAAATTACAAACTATGTCCATGTCGAACTCTTATCTCTAACAAACTTTAAGATACCATAAGTCTTTACGGCAGACTTTTGCCCTAAACATATCTCTAAGGAAATTACATAAAACATCCTAATTAATAGATACAATTGTCTTCTCAGGACTCTATCCATGTGCGGCAATCATCTTGAAGCATATCAACTCAACCCGATGTCGTACACCAAGTCGTATTGTCGGAATCGGCTGTATCGGCTTACCCAATCTAACTCGACCCAGCCGATCCTGATCGTAGCCGATCTGGACTCCAGCCGATTCTTGTTCTATTCTCGAATCAATCTCCGCCTTCGACTCCACTTTGATCTAATCCTCTTTTCCGATGCTGATATTACCAAATTTGGTCGTTAACACATGCCCCCCATGTTCGGAATATTTGGTAATGTTTCGGATTTGCTGTAAATCGTCTCCGAGCGAGTTTCGCACTTTGCCGTTTTCCGACCGTTATCCCCAGCGCTTTAAATACTAACCGCGGCCCTGAAAAATCTTCACCCCGTTACTTCTGTTTTCACCGTCGAAGCCAACCTTCTCCTTTCTCTCCCCGGCGATTTCTCCGACGCTCGAGGCGATCCCCAAGCGATTTCATCTCCAGTTAGACCTCCGCCCGTGGCGATGTTGTCTTCCGCTAGCCCGTCTACCGCGCCATCGGCCGAGTACGCTGAGGTAAGTTCTCACCGGCTAGATCCCTTTTCCTCGCATGAAATCGATTTCCCCTTTTCTCATCTTCCCGATTCCTTTGGATTTGCAGCACCTTTCCAACTTAGTTGCTATTCCCAGCCCGTCACATGAAAACCACTACTTTCTTGGTCCAATCGGCAATCTTGACCCCCACTAATTTTATCATGGGTGAAACCAACAGAATCCCCTTTAGATTAGCCAACTCTAATCTGGGTCACTGGAGAATACTTTCAAGTCTTGGCCATCTCTTGAGAAAATCACCCCTGAGAAGAGTTGGACCATATGGTACCAGCGCGTATCGGCTAGTAAGAAAGTTCACTGGGATGAGATTGGGATCGGCCAAGCGCTTGCCCTCACCATAGCCAATTCTGCTAATGACGAACCTCTGATGGCTGCCGCCACCTATTTCTGGTCCAACACCATCAATGCCTTGTTGTTCAGCCAAGGGCCGATGACTCCAACTTTGATCGACATTACCATGATCACCGATTTAGATGTAACTTCATCGGCTAATCCTATGAGTATGAACACTAAGAATCAATTCGACTTCTGGACAAAAAGCATAGGTGGTTGGTCTGGCTATGTGGCAGCATATATGGGCCAAGGATCTGTTACTCCTCGAGAACATGTGGCCTTTTTACTCATGTGGCTGGAAACATTTCTTTTCTGTGGATCCAGTTGCGGCCTTATGACCAACTGGCAATTTGTAGCCGAAGCCTTAGAATCAAAGATACAATTTCCCTTGGGCAAAATCTCCTCGGCTATCTATACCAAATGTTGAATAATGCATCAGCCAAGATAGCCGTCGGCTCAGTAGTTAGGGCAGGTGGACCATGGTGGCTGCTGCAGACCTGGTTAAGTCTGATGGTCATGAAAGTTGTCAATCGGCCATCGGTGACAGAAGCTGAATTTCCGATGCCAGAGCCGATTGTGGAAGATGATGGAGAAGAACGCACTCATCGCAGATGCATGTCATATGGAGAATATGCATCCACACCAACCGATGCTGGAGCAAAGCTGTCGGCTGAGCTGCTCAAGGACTGGTTTTGCAGCTTTTATGAAGGTTTTCAAAAAGATGCCTGGGTTTGGTTCCCTTATGAAGACTCAGCAGATCTTGAGCTTCCATCAGACTTTAGGTTTGAGGATATTAATCATGAAAGATACCAAAAGGCCAGGGAAGTTCTCTCAACTGCAATCAGCCCATGCATCTTACCCGTCGGCATCCACCAAGGGAGAAATATCCAAGTCTCCTACGAATTCTATCACCCAATGAGTTCAACCAAACAACTTGGATTAGGCCAACTCCCAATCGGCTTATTCTTTGCCGACAAGATCCAGTGCCGAGGAGAAATCTCATCAACTCTGATGATGGATTGGCTGCTTAACCTCCAAGGACCTCCTCTGGGTTGTATTGAAAATATCGAATTGGCAGGATTCAAGAGCAGAAACTTTGACAGATGGTGGGGTGAATGGAAGCTGCATCTATTTCATCAATCGGCCTCAATGTACATGACAGATCTATTCCCTAATGTCATACCCCAGGTAAACTTTGTCATTACTAAACTGCATAACTGTCAGCCGATTCATTACTTGACTAATCTTTTGTTCCTGTTTTGCAGACAACAGAATCTTCCCCTCCACATCAAAGCAATAGTGGTATAAATATCCAATATGCCCCAGGTTTAATTCCTAATGGAGGTGGACCATCCCCTCCTGTCATTGGCTATAATGCCCCCAAGACCTCAACTCTTCTTCAAGGGCTCATCAGAGAACCAGCCGATACAGGTAAGAAGAGAAGAACTAGGTCATCGGCTGCAGATACATTAACTCTAGCCTCAAAGAAGAAGGCCAAACTCAAGAAACCTAAACCAACCGATGATCTGCTTGTCCTGGATCCATCTATTGAGCAAGCTCTGGATGAAGAAGACATTGAGGATGATGTTGATCAGGTTGAGCCGAAGTGAGTGACACAGAAAGAACACCATCGGCTTCACCCAAGCAAACACCTTCAACTCCTTCTGCCCCCACTCATCTCTTAAGAGTAAGCAGCTCCCTTCAATCTCTTTTGTAATTATTTCACTTTTCGGCCGATTACTCATATACTTTGTAGCTGCAGAAGAAGAAAATTGCTGTAAAGAAGAAATCGGCAGCACCAATTTTCAATCCAGCTCCACCAGTAAGTTATTCTTAAATTTACTAGTTGATTTCAGCCGATTTTGTATAACACTTGTCTCTTTTACAACTTCCTCCTTCTTCCCCTGTACAACAATCGTCGAGTGACCGAACTCCATCGGCTGTGGGGAGTCATCATATTGAGGAAGAAGTACAACCAACTGCTCCTGCTATCCCAGTAAGTTTCCTCCTGATGCAAAAGATTAGATCGACTATATCTACTTAGCTCTCAATCTTCCATAAATTGTTTCTGCAGGTTTTAGCTGATCTCTTCTCTTTTGACATTAGAGATTATCTTGATGAAGAAACAGAAGAAGACACTACCAACAAATCTTTGGTTCTGTTGATGTAAAACACGAGGCCTGGGAGATCAGCTTAACTCCAGTGCAGGTCCAAAACTCGTCTTTGGGTATGTTAGCGTGCCAGTTGATTTGATCCTGCAATCAACAATAAATAGAAACAAAGAGATCGTGGTTAAATCTATAAATGATGGCCGATTGACTAAGTGCCGATGATATATCATTTATCTTTGAGCTGATGTCATATGTGAATCGATCGACGACTATAAATAGATAATAAAGAACTAAACCTACTCGATCGGCTGTAGATATTACCAATATATAGTTCTCATATCGATATATATATTTAAATCAAGTAATTGGGATAGATCGGTTACCATGCCGAGACAGTATAAATCACTTGGATCGAAATATATATTAATAACAGGACTATATATGTTTATAGCATAGCCGATCATATAGATCTAGCATGTATCGGCTAATACTCCGATACTACTCTATATCAGGATACTAAAACAAGTATAATATATCAAACAAAAGCTTAATATGCTTAAATGCAATAAGATCCTGACATAAAGGGCGGATTTAACATGTCACTGAAGCATATAGAGCGAATATGGTTAAATCAGATAATATCGGCTGAAACTCCGATACTACCCTAATCGGCAACCAGAAGGCAGGCTAGAGATTGATATTCTAAGAACGACTTAATAGATCAAACTCAACTGATGCAGCATTAAGTATGAAAAGAAGAACAATATCTAGACAATCAAGCCGCTGGAAGTTTCATAGAGTGGTAGATATCTTATATAATCTAAATCAACATCAAAATCTAACCTAATCGGCTGCCCTCTACTAACAGATGTTAGCCGATTGTAGGTTAGATAGTGATATTGCCAGAGATTACGTACGATATATGATAACTCGACGAATTACGTAAACAAGATTAGAATATCATAAAGATGGAAGCACTAATCCCGAGAACACAAGCCATCATAACAAGTTTTACCTCTTGTTGAAGATTGAAACCGATGCAGCTCAACCCGAAAGCAAGAACTCGTCAAAATAAAACTAAAGCAAAAAGGTGGTGATGCGCCGAAATTGTATTGAACGTGTGTGTTTTTTTTACATAGGGCTTGGGGTCTATTTATACCCAAGAATTACAAGATGTGTCCATACCGGACACGACTATTATCTCTAACAAACTCTAAGATACCACAAGTCTTTACGGCAGACTTTTGCCCGAGCATATCTCTAAGGAAATTACATAAAATGTCCTAATTAATAGATACAATTGCCTTCCCAGGACTCTATCCATGCGTGGCAATCATCTTGAAGCACCTCAACCCAACCCGATGTCGTACACCAAGTTGTATTGTTGGAATCGGCTGCATCACCTAACCAAGTCTGACTCCAACTCAGCCGATCCAATCGTAGCCGATCCGGACTTCAGCCGATTCTTACTCTGTTTCCGTGACAATCTTCATCTTCGATCCCGCTTCAATCTAATCTTCATCTCCGATACTGATATTACCAAATTTGGTCGTTAACACATGCCCCCCAAGTCCGGAATATTCGGTAATGTTTCGGATTTGCCGCATATCGACTCCGAGCAAGTTTCGCACTCCGCCGTTTTCCGACCGTTATCCTCAGTGCTTTAAATACTAACTGCTGTCCTGAAAAATATTTATCCCGTTACTTCCATTTTCACCGCTGAAGCCAACCTTGTAGTCTTCTTCTCCGGCGATTTCTCTGACGCACAAGGCGATCCCCAGGCGACTTCATCTCCGGCCATATCTCCACCCGCGACGATGTCTTCTTCCACTAGCCCGCCTGCCGTGCCGTCAGCTGAGTACGCTGAGGTAAGTTCCCATCGGCTAGATCCCCTTTCTCAGCATCAGACCGATCTTCCAACACCTTATCTTGTTTTCCCCTTCTTGGTTCTTTTGGATTCGCAGCATCTCTCATACCTAGTTGCAATTCCCAACCTGTCGCACGCAAATTACTACTTTCTCTGCCCAGTTGGCAACCCTGATCCCACCGAGTTCGTTATTGGCAAAACCAATAGGATTCCTTTCAGACTGACCAACCCAGATTTAGGTCACTGGAGAAACACTTTCAAATCCTGGCCATCTCTCAAGAAAACCTCACCCGAGAAAAGTTGGATCACATGGTTCAAACGCATGTCGGCTAGCAAAAGAGTTCATTGGGATGAAATCAGAATCGGCCAAGCAGTTGATCTCACCATAGCCAACTCAGCTAAAGACGAGCCCCTAATGGCAGCTGCCTCCTATTTTTGGTCCAACACCATCAATGCCTTCTTGTTCAATCAAGCGCCGATGACTCCAACTCTCATAGATATCATAATGATTACGGGTCTGGACGTCACCTCATCGGCTAACCCTATGAGCTTGAACACGAAGAAGCAATATGACTTCAGGACCAAGAGCATAGGTGGCTGGTCAGGCTATGTAGCAGCATATATGGGCCAAGGTTCTGTCACTCCTCGAGAACATGTAGCTTTTCTGCTAATGTGGCTAGAAAAATTCCTCTTTTGTGGATCAAGCTGTGGCCCTACAACCAACTAGCAGTTCGTAGCCGAAGCCTTGGAGACAAAGAGACAATTTCCTTTAGGCAAAATCCTCCTCGGCTATTTGTACCAAATGCTACACAATATATCAGCTAAGCTGGCCGTCGGCTCAGTAGTCGGAGCAGGTGGACCATGGTGGCTATTGCAGTCTTGGCTGAATCTAGTAGTTATGAAGTTTATCAATCGGCCATCTATAACAGAAGCCAAATTCCCAAGACTGGAACCAACTGTAGATGATGATGGAGAAGAACACACTCATCGTAGGTGCGCATCATACGGAGAATATGCCTCCACACCAGCCGATGTAGGAGCAAAGCTATCGGCTGAGCTGCTCAAGGACTAGTTCTGTAGTTTTTATGAGGGTTTCCAAAAAGACACTCGAGTTTGGTTCCACTACGAAGATTCAACACTTCTGGAGAATCCATTGGACTTTAGGTTCGAAGATATCAATCACGAAAAATATCAGAAACCCAGAGAAATCTTCTCAGCTGCAATCAGTCCATGTATCCTCCCTGTTGGCATTAATCAAGGAAGAAACATCCAGGTTTCTTATGAGTTTTATCACCCAATGAGCTCAGGCAGACAACTAGGAATGGGCCAACTCCCAATCGGCTTATTCTTTGCCGATAAGATCCAGTGCCGAGGGGAAATTTCATCAACCTTAATGATGGATCGGCTGCTAAATCTCCAAGGACCCCCTCTAGGCAACATTGACAACATAGAGCTGGCAACCTTTAGGAGCAAAGCATTTGACAGATGGTGGGGTGAATGGAAATTGCACCTATTCCATCAATTGGCTTCTATGTACATGACGGACCTCTTTCCAGATGTTGTCCCTCAGGCATGTCTTGATTTACTTAATTTCATCTGAATAATTGTTTAGCCGACTAATCTTGACTAATTTTCCTTTTAATTTGTAGACAACAGAGTTCTCTCCTCCTCGCCAGAGCAATAGTGGCAGAAATATTGAGTATGCCCTGGGGCTGATTCCAAACGGGGGTGGACCATCTCCTCCTGTTATTGGCTATAATGCCCCCAGGACTTCAACTCTCCTTCAAGGGCTCATCAGAAAACCAGCCGACGTCGGCAAGAAGAGAAAAACTAGGTCATCGGCTATAAATCCATCGGCTCAGGCACCAAAGAAGAAAAACCAAGCCGAAGAAAACCAAGCTAGCTGATGATCTGCCTGCCCTAGATCCATCCATTGATCAAGCTCTGGATGAAAAACAGATCGAAGAAGATGTTGATCAAGCTGCAGCCGAGGTGAGTGACATAGCAAGAACTCTATCGGCTTCTCCCAAGCGAACTCCTCCGACTCCTTCTGATCCAGCTCACTTTTCTAGGGTAAACCACTTACATTGATCCCCTCTAGCAGTCATGTTCCTTCCTAGCCGATCACTCATTGATCTTGCATTTGCAAAAAAAGAAGACCGCTGTGAGGAAGAAATTGGCTGCAACAACCTTTAAACCAGCCTCCAGTAAGATTATCATATAAATCCTTTTCTTATGGACAACCTTCCATAATACTTTATTCTTTTGCAGCCACCTCCTCCCTCTTCATCTCCTGTGCAACGAATATCAAGTGATTGTACTCCATCGGCTGCAGATAGTCACAATGTTGAGGAAGAAGAACAACCTGCTGTTCCTAACATCCCAGTAAGTATCACCTTCAAAAGGTTTTCAATCGGCTGTACCATGCAATCTGATCTATAATTGTCTTCAGTTTTCTCTTCTACAGGTATTAGCCGATCTGTTCTCATTTGATATCAAAGACTATCTTGATGAAGAAACAGAAACTGATACCACTAGCAAAGCTCTAGCTCCCTTGTCCGATGATGTGAAAAAAACTCTTGAGGATATCTCCCATCGGCTAGAGGCATCATTAGACAACTTGGTGACTAACTGTGGTTCTATCAGCGCAAGGTTTGCAGATATCCAAGCTCTACTCTCAGATGAGCTAGCCGATGCCCTCACTCCAGCTGTCTACCTTGAACAACACCGATTCAAGCTGGAGAAGGCCAAGCAGAGATTAGCCACAATCCAGGCAAATCGGCAGCTTGTTCATGAAGAGAAGGCCAAGCTTGATCTGTTATCTGACGGCCCGATCAAAGCCAATATTGATCGGCTCGAATCTCGCAAGATTGAGCTCTTGGCACAACTTCAAGAATGCAACGCCGAGCTGGATCTGGAGCACAAGAAGCTAGCCGATCTCTCACAAGTTGTCGAAGGACAGAAGGCAAGACTAAAATCGGCTATCAAGAATGTCGCTGATCTGACCAAGTCTCTGAAAGTTATCCCTGGAACCGACGCTCAAGATGCTCAAGCCATTGAAGAAGTAGAACAAATTAGGCGAAAAGCTATATTGGCTATCCAGAGCTATCTATCTCAATAACTTTCTATGTAATAGACCTTAGGAATTTTGTGATCGGTAAAGATACTTCTAATGTTTATCTTGACAATCCTTTGCGCCAATTAATAAAACTTCCAAATTTGCTCAAAAATTTTGCAACTTGTTGTGGATATATATGCCCCCCTAATTTTACAGTGTCATAGGCATTGATAAAATTATATTGTGAACTAAGGGCGATATAACAATATCGGCCACTGTACATCGGTAACTCACAACCGATTACAATACAAAAACAACTAAGGGCGATATAGCAATATCGGCCATTGTACATCGGTAACTCACAACCGATTACAAAAACAACTAAAGGCGATATAGCAATATCGGCCATCTCAAGGCGATGCAAACACATCGGCTATCATGCATCGCCAACACTAGCCGATCATGCGTTAACCCAAACACTTGGGAAATATTTCTTCAAGTATTTGCCATTGAGCGCTCGTCCATAGACTTCACCATCAAGCCCTTGCAATATATATGCCCCTTTAGACACAACCTTATAGATTTGAAACGGTTCTTCCCAATTTGGTGACCACTTGCCGAACTTGTTATCCCAAGTTCCAATCGGCAAAATCAACTTCCATACAAATTCACCTTCCGAAAAAGTTTTGGACACCACTTTCTTGTTATAATGCCTAGCAACACATTCCTTATCTTTGGTAACCTTAGCAAGGGCTCGTAAACGCGATTGAACCAAGTCCTCCCTTTCATCAGCCATAAGGTTATAATACTCATCGGCCGTCAAATCGTCTTGCAATTCTATCCTTCTGGAGCCGATTCTAACTTCCCATGGCAAAACGGCTTCATGTCCATAAACAAGCTTATAAGGAGGAACTTGAATTGAACCATGACAAGCCATCCGATAAGACCACAACGCTTCAGCTAAACGAGTATGCCACTGCCGAGGATAATCAGAAATTTTCCTCTTAATCAATTTTATCAAGCTCTTGTTAGATGCCTCAGCATACCCATTAGCTTGTGCATAATATGGTGAAGAATTCAAAAATTTGATACCCACGCTATCGACAAACTGAACAAATTCATCGGACACGAAAATCGAACCTTGATCGGTTGTAATGGTTTGAGGAATACCAAATCGATAAATTATATGTTCTTGAACAAATTGTATAGCGTCCCCAGAATCAACTTTCTTCAAAGGAATCGCCTCTACCCATTTGGTGAAATAATCAGTCGCCACCAATATAAACTTATGTCCTTTACTCGATGGCGGATTTATCATACTGATCATATCAATCTCCCAACCTCTAAACGGCCATGGTTTAATGATAGGATTCATAGCCGATGCTGGTGCCCTTTGTATTGCTCGAAATTTTTGGCAATCCTGACATCCTTTGTAATATCTGAAACAATCCTCCAGCATTGTCGGCCAAAAATACCCCGCACGCCGAAGCAACCACTTCATCTTAAGAGCCGATTGATGAGTGCCACAAATTCCCTCATGGACTTCGCCGATTGCAACTTTAGCCTAATCGGCACTCAAACACTTGAGCAACACCCCATCAATCGTCCGATAGTAAAGCTCATCATCCAATAGAGTGTACTTCAACGCCTTATATCGCAATTTCCTAGAAGCCGATTGAGATGGATTCCGTAAATACTGGTGCACATCATACCTCCAATCATCGGCTGTCATAGCTGCAATTTCAACCTTAACATCTTTGATCATCGGCTTATACCCCGATGCCCCTTGGGCCAAATCATTAGCTTTAATATTTTGTTCTCGAGATACATGCTTCAAAGTAACCAGCTGAAATTCCTTCATCAATTCTTGGCACTTCTCATTATAAACCATTAACGTATCATTCTTGCATTCGTATTCTCCTGCCAACTGACTGATTACTAGCAAAGAATCCCCCATGATTTCAATAGCATCGGCTTCAACTTCCTTGAGTAACTGCAACCCTTTGAGCACTGCTTCATACTCAGCTTGATTATTAGTCGCGTAAGGCTTAATAGTATAAGCAAACTCGAAACATGCCCCCCTAGGGGAAATTATAACTAGGCCGATACCACAACCATGAGTACATACCGATCCATCAAAGAATAAAGTCCATGGCACCATTTCAACCGAGCCGATTGAATCATCACGATGTTCCACAATAAAATCGGCTATAGCTTGTCCCTTAATCACCTTCGGCGACTCATACCGAAGATCAAACTCAGTTAAGGAAAATATCCACTTTCCAACCCTTCCTTTCAATATTGGAGCCGATAACATGTATTTGATAACATCAGCCTTGCATATAACAGTACACTCGTTGGATAGTAGATAATGCCTCAACCTTGTACACGAAAAATACAGACACAAGCATAACTTCTCCACAGGGGAATATCTAGTTTCAGCATCCAAGAGCCGACGACTGAGATAAAATACAACTCGTTCTTTTTCATCCAACTCCTGAATCAAGACTGAGCCGATTGACTTCTCACCAGCTGATAGATACAATCTAAAACGTATCCCTTTCTGTGGAGGAATCAAAACAGGAGGAGAGCTAAGATATTCTTTAATATTATCCAAAGCCTTTTGCTGCGCTGCCCCCCAAGTAAACTGCTGATCGGCTTTCGATCTCAACAATGGTGTAAAAGGTTCCAACCTCCCAGACAAATTAGAAATAAACATTCTAACAAAATTTATTTTGCCGATCATCTCTTGTAGTTCCGTCTTGTTCTCTGGAGGCTGAATCTTCTTGATCGCATTAACACTCCTTTGAGTTACTTCGATCCCCCTCTCATGAACAAGAAACCCCAAAAATTGGCCAGCTGATACACCACAAGCACATTTTGTCGGATTTATCTTCAGGCCATATTTTCTGGTTCTCTCAAAAACCTTCTTTAAATCGGCTATATGATCCTCTATTTCTTTAGATTTCACAACCACATCATCAATGTAGACTTCAACCAACCAGCCGATTAGATCATGATATATGTAATTAATGGCTCTTTGATATGTAGCTCCAGCACTCTTCAAACCGAAAGTCATAACAACCCATTCAAATAAGCCGATTCCACCAGGACATCTAAAAGCTGTCTTATGGATATCTTCTTCAGCCATAAAGATTTGATTATTTCCATCCATAAAACTCAAAATTTTGTTTCCTGACGCGGCGTCAACTAGCTGATCGGCCACTGGCATTGGGTATTCATCCTTTGGTGTAGTTTTATTCAAATCTCGGAAATCAATGCACACCTTGACCTTGCCAGTCTTCTTAATAACAGGAACTATACTAGAAACCCATTCAGCGTATCGGCAAGGACGAATAAAACCAGCATCATACAATCGTTCAATTTCAGCTTTGACAGGTTCAAGCATATCGGCCTTACATCTCCTCAGAGGTTGCTGGTGTGGCCTAACCCCGGTTTGATAGGTAGCCGATGTTCTACAATCGATCGGTTGAGTCCAGGCATCTCATAATATTCCCAAGCGAAGCAATCTTTGAATTCTTTCAACAGCTCTATCAACTTGGTTCTAAATTATGCAGATAAATTCTTACTAATAAACGTCGGCCTTGGTCGATCACCTGGACCTATATCAACTTCTTCCAAATCACCGGCCGACATAAAACCTTGTCCTTCCTTGTCATCGAGATCATCCACCGTGTCCTTGACGTAGACTCCTGAGCCCTCCACGATGCCCTCAAAATAACAATTTGGGCTCTCCATCTTCAATTGGCTGTATATCACAATCGGACACTTTTAGAAAATCTCTATCCCAAACTTTTCCAGATAAGCAATCAAGACCATCCATCTCCCAAAGAGCTAAATCGGCACTGGCAACGTTGACTGACCTATCGGCTGGCACGATCTCAATCCTGTCGCCTTGCCATTGAATCAAGCATTGATGCATGGTCGAAGGAAGACAACAATTGGCATGAATACAATCCCTTCCAAGCAACAAGCTGTAGGAACCCTTCCCATCGATGACAAAGAATGTTGTAGGGATAGTTTTGCTGCCGACTGTCAGTTCCACATTCAAAACTCCTTTGGTTTCTGACGGATTGCCACCAAAGTCTTTGAGCACCATGTTTGTCTTGATGAGATCTTCAGCGTTTCTACCCAACTTTCTGAATGTAGCGTAAGGCATCAAGTTCACTGCAGCCCCACTATCGACCATCATCTTGGACATCGGCTTCCCATTGACATAACCATTTATATACAATGGCTTAAGATGCCGATTCTCTGTCCCCTCTAGTTTCTCAAAAACCGCTTGCTCTGGCGACAAAATCAATTTACCCGATTCTTCTTCAACTTCATCGACATCGACATGTGAAAACCATGTTGATTGAAGTAGTTACGACACTTTTCCCCTTAGCTAACTTTCTTGCCTCATCGGCTGCAGCCTCATCGGCTACAGGAACCTGATTCTTAACACGCCACTCCTGCCTCGGCTTTGCTTTCTTCAGCCGATGGTTAATTTCCTGTTCAACCTCCTGAAAGCGCTCACTGTTCCTCAATCTTTGAACCCTTCTTTTCTAATTCTTCGTGAAAATACCAGAAGGACACCACTGATTTTTCCTGATTTCATTGTCCTCTTGGTCATGATCTTGATTCACTGGACCCGATCTTTGATGAATAGGAACTCTTGTCTGCCTTAGCCGACTACCCATACCATATGATCGGCTTGAATTCTCGGCAACATCACTGCACCCAGGACAGTCTTTAAGAGAGGGCAGCCTCATACCTTCATTCCAACAAAATCTAAAGAACTCGCAACTCCAATGAGGATCAAAACCATCATCATCTGCTTCATAATGCTTCTCCTACTGCTTGTTATACTTCCTCTGATATTTGTTGATAATCTTAGCCGAATTCATCCGAAAACCCCTTACACGGCCCCCATCGGCTGTTCGGCCAGCTGTATGCACCATATTAACAGGAAAAGGATTGCCATCAACCTTCATCGGCCTCTTAGAGTCGTCAAACTTAATTTTGCCCCCTTCAATAGCCGCTTGGATCTGCCGCCTGAAGACCTTGCAATCATTAGTCATATGAGACCCAGAGTTGTGCCACTTGCAATACCTTTTCTTGCCCAATTCTTCAGCCGATGGAATTATGTGACCGGCAGGAAGTTGAATCTGCTTCTCTCGAAGTAGCAAGTCAAAAATCTTATCAGCCTTGTTTATATCAAAGTCATACCTCTCTTCTTTTCCAGATCTCTTTACCCATTGGCACGATATGACATTCTTACTCCTCACCCATTCGGCTGTAGCTATTTCAGAGTCATCCTCATCATCATCCGACCCATATATGTAAGGACAAACATGATTAACCTTCTTAGAGCATTTCCTAGCTTCCACAGACCTATGCTCGTGCAAGGTTACCTTCTGTATCAGATATGACAAGCTATCAAAGTCTTTAGACGAGAATTTCTCCCTAATCGGAGCAATCATACCCTGAAAGGCCAGATTGGCTAACTGGGCGTCAGTTAAACTCAAGCTGAAGCATTTGTTCCTCATCTCCCTGAATCTCTGAATATACTCGTGCATAGGTTCATCATGCCGCTGCTTAATCACCGTCAAGTCAGATAATTTCATCTCATGAACCCCACTATAGAAATAGCTGTGGAATTGCTTCTCCAAATCGGCCCAACTATTGATCGACCCATACGGCAAAGAGGAAAACCAAGACAAAGCCGATCCAGACAAAGATAACCGGAACAACCTAACCCTCAGAGCGTCCACAACCGATGCTTTACAACACTGAGCTAAAAGTCGGCTAATGTGCTCATAAGTTGACACACCATCTTGTCCTGAAAATTTGGAGAAATCTGGAACTTTGAACCGATTGGGAAGAGGAACTCTCTCAAAGCACTCAGGGTAAGGCTGCCGATACAAGCTTATAGTCTCTTTTGGTTTAAGCCCAAATTGTTCCCTCATTACGTCGGCAATGACATCGGCCCACGGTCGTTGCTGAACTGCTGCCTGTGAATGTTGTTGCATGGGTTCGAACAGACTGTATTGAGACGCAAACTGGGGTTGAGCCAGTCCCCCTGGCTGATACTGGGCTTGCGGGGAAGGAGGCTGATATTGATAATTCAAGTTGTCCCCCTGGTAATTATGAAGGTTTGGCTGAATATTACATGCCAAGTGTTCGGGAACAACTTGAGGCATTACTGTGCCATCCGGCTATACGTGGTGAACCAAGTGTTCTGGGACAACTTGATTTAAATATTGTTGTACAGGCTGTCCACCAGGCGTCGCAAACCCGGCCGATGCGCTCATTGAGCCTTGGTGCTGAATCGGCTGAACGATTTGCTGTCTTAACGGTGTCTGCTGAATCGGCCGCGGAGGCTGCTGCCTTGGTGGCGTTTGCTGAACTGGTTGCACAACCTGCTGCTGAATTGGTTGTACAATCTGTTGAATCGGGGGTGTCTATTGAATCGGCTGCTGCTGTATTGGATCAATAGTAGGTTGAGGTGGCAGAAACGTGGCAGCAACCTCATCTTGCATTAGCCGATTCGCAACCTGCCCACTATGTTGTGGCTGTTCTCTTATTAATAACCGAGGGTTCACCAGCTGGCCTGGTGCCAACGCTGACGGAGTAGATAGGGGAGTCGATGCAGGCGCTGTCGGCTGAGCTGATGGAACAATGGGGGGAACTGCCTGAATAGATGGCTGAGCATCGGTGATCAAAGGCCGATAATTTGGGAAGACACCTGCTTGCAAATAAACTGGGCCTGCAGCCTGATGCTCAGCTATTGAACCATCGGCTATTGACTTCATCATGTTTGATAAGGTATTGACTAACACCCTAGACTGATTGATCAAAGCATGGTGCACAACATAGTCGATCCGATCCTGGAAGTTATTAAAAAATTCCTGTGATGCATTGCTATCCTGATTAAAATTTCCTCCCTGCAACCCCTGAGCACCATCACTTTGAACTCCATGCGCCCCATCACCTTGAACCCCATGGACTCCCTGAGAATTGTCACCTTGACCTCCTAGAGAACCGTCTGTAGCGCCGAGCCGTCCAGAGCTTGTTTCCCGTCTTCACCTTTAGAAGAACTGGTCCCAGTATCATCGGCAACTACCTTTACTTTATACTTCTGAACCAATGTTCCCTTGCGAGTCTGCATGAATGAGTTCAAGAACTGATCCCGTGCCTGCTGCATCATCGCGTCGAAATCTTTCTTCTGATCAGGTGTGAATTTTTCTGGATCAATGGGCACGACATTTCCTTCATTGACGTCAGTCAATCCCAACTTCTGGATCTTTTCCTTAACAATGCCTAGACTAACCGAGGATGGCGACAGCGGTGGTTTCTCGGCCATGAGGAAGAATTGCTTGCTGACTTCTTATCAGTCCCACCAGGCGTGCCAAAAGCGTGTTGATGTAAAACACGAGGCCTGGGAGATCTGCTTAACTCCAATGCAGGTCCAAAACTCGCCTTCGGGTATGTTAGCGTGCCAGTTGATTTGATCCTGCAATCAACAAGAAATAGAAACAAAGAGATCGCGGTTAAATCTATAAATGATAGTCGATCGGCTAAGTGCCGATGATATATCATTTATCTTTGAGCCGATGTCATATGTGAATCGATCGGTGACTATAAATAGATAATAAAGAACTAAACTACTCGATCGGCTGTAGATATTACCCTGTCACTAAAGCATATAGAGCGAATATGGTTAAATCAGATAAGATCGGCTGAAACTCCGATACTACCCTAATCGGTAATCAGAAGGCATGCTAGAGATTGATATTCTAAGCACGACTTAATATATCAAACTCAACTGATGCAGCATTAAGTATGAAAAGAAGAACAATATCTAGACAATCAAGCCGTTGGAAGTTTCATATAGTGGTGGATATCTTATATAATCTAAATCAACATCAAAATCTAACCTAATCAGCTGCCCTCTACTAACAGATGTTAGCCGATTGTAGGTTAGATAGTGATATTGCCAGAGATTATGTACGATATATGATAACTCGACGAATTACGTAAACAAGATTAGAGTATCATAAAGATGGAAGCACTAATCCCGAGAACACAAGCCATCATAACAAGTTTTACCTCTTGTTGAAGATCGAAACCGATGCAGCTCAACCCGATAGCGAGAACTCGTCGAAATAAAACTAAAGCAAAAAGGTGGCGATGCGCCAAAATTGTATTGAACGTGTGTGTTGTTTTTTAATTACATAGGGCTTGGGGTCTATTTATACCCGAGAATTACAAGATATGTCCATACCGGACACGACTATTTTCTCTAACAAACTCTAAGATACCACAAGTCTTTACGGCAGACTTTTGCTCAAGCATATCTCTAAGGATATTACATAAAATGTCCTAATTAATAGATACAATTGCCTTCCCAGGACTCTATCCATGCGTGGCAATCATCTTGAAGCACCTCAATCCAACCCGATGTCGTACACCAAGTCGTATTATTGGAATCGGCTGCATCACCTAACCAAGTCTAACTCCAACTCGGCCGATCCAATCGTAGCCGATCCGGACTTCAGCCGATTCTTACTCTGTTTCCGCGACAATCTTCATCTTCGATCCCGCTTCAATCTAATCTTCATCTCCGATACTGATATTACCAAATTTGGTCGTTAATAGGTTCCCTTGTCCGATGACGTAAAGAAAACACTTGAAGACATATCTCATCGGCTGGAAGCATCGTCACTGAACAACTTGGTGGTAAACTGTGGGCCAATTAGGACTCGGCTACATGAGATCCAAGCTCTAATCCCAGATGAGCTAGCCGATATTCTAACTCCAACAGTCTATCTTGAATAACATCAATTCAAGCTGGAGAAGGCCAAGCTAAGACTAGCCGAACGTCGGGAGCGCAAGGATATTGAAGCCACAATCTAAGCCAATCGGCAGCTTTTTCATGAAGAGAAGGCCAAACTTGATCAGCTATCTGAGGGTCCGATTAAGTCCAATATTGATCGGCCCGAAACTCGCAAGATTGAGCTCTTGGCACAACTTGAAGAATGCAATGCCGAGCTGGATATGGAACATAGAAAGCTGGCCGATCTCCCAAAGTCTATCGAAGAGCAGAAAGCGAGACTCAAATCGGCTATCAAGAATGTTGCTGATCTGACCAATTAATATAACTTCTAAATTCGCTAAAAATTTTGCAATTTTCCATGTATGTGCCCCCCTAATTTTACAATGTCAAAAAACATTGATAAAATTATACAAAACGACTAAGGGCGATATAACAATATCGACCATTTGTATGTCGACAAACCACAACCGACTACAATATGAAAACATCTAAGGACGATATAACCATATCGGCCATTGTACATCGGCAAATCACAACCGATTACAATATGAAAACATCTAAGGGCGATATAACCATATCGGCTATTGTACATCGGCAAATCACAATTGATTACAATATAAAAATATCTAAGGGCGATATAACCATATCGACCATCTCAAGGCGATGTAAACACATGGGCTATCATGTATCGGCAACATTAGCCGATCATGCGTTAACCCGAACACATGGGTAATATTTCTTCAAATATTTGCCATTTAGTGCTCTGCCATAAACTTCTCCATCAAGTCCTTGCAACATGTAAGCTCCTTTGGATACAACTTTATAAATTTGGAACGGTCCTTCCCAATTCGGCGACCACTTGCCGAATTTGCTATCTCGAGTTCCAATCGGCAAAATCAATTTCCACACAAGTTCGCCTTCCAAAAAATCTTTGGGTATTAGCTTCTTGTTGTAATGCCGAGCAACTCGTTCTTTATCTTTAGTAACCTTTGCAAGGGCTCACAAAACGTGACTGAACTAGATCTTCCCTCTCATCGGCCATAAGGTTATAATACTCATCGGCTGTTAAATCATTTTGTAATTCCGTTCTCCTGGAGCCGATTCGAACTTCCCATGGCAAAACAGTCTCATGCCCATAAACAAGTTTATAAGGAGGGACCTGGATCGATCCATGACAAGCCATCCGATAAGACCATAATGCTTCGGCCAGCCGAGTATGCCATTGCCGAGGATAATCATAAATCTTCCTTTTAATCAACTTAATCAAGCTTTTGTTAGATGTCTCGGCTTGCCCGTTAGCTTGTGCATAATACGGCGAAGAATTCAATAACTTGATACCCATGCTATCGGCAAACTGAACAAACTCAGTGGACACAAAGATCGAACCTTGATCGGTTGTAATAGTTTGAGGAATACCAAATCGGTAGATTATATGCTCTTGAACAAACTGTATCGCATCCCCAGAATCAACCTTCTTCAAAGGAATCGCCTCTACCCATTTGGTGAAATAATCGGTCGCCACCAATATAAACTTATGTCCTTTACTCGATGGTGGATTAATCATGCCGATCATATCAATTCCCCAACCTCTGAATGGCCATGGCTTAATGATAGGATTCATAGCCGACGCTGGTGCTCGCTGAATTGCTCCAAATTTCTGACAATCTTGACATCCTTTGTAATATCTAAAACAATCCTCCAGCATTGTCAGCTAAAAGTACCCTGCACGCCGAAGTAACCACTTCATCTTATGAGCCGATTGATGAGTACCACAAATTCCTTCATGAACTTCACCTATTGCAACTTTAGCCTGATCAGCACTCAAACATTTAAGCAACACCCCATCAATCGTCCGATAAGAAAGCTCATCATCCAATAAAGTATACTTCAACGCCTTATATCTTAATTTCCAAGAAGCCGATTGAGATGGATTCTGTAAATATTGATGCACATCATACCTCCAATCATCGGCTGTTATTGCTGCGACTTCAACCTTAACATCTTTGATCATCGGCTTATACCCCGATGCCCCTTGGGCCAAATCATTAGCTTCGATATTCTATTCTCGAGATACATGCTTCAAAGTAACTAGCCGAAATTACTTCATCAATTCTTAGCACTTGTCATTATAAACCATTAATGTATCATTCTTGCACTTGTAATCTCCTGCCAATTGACTGATTACCAGCAAAGAATCCCCCATGATTTCAATAGCATCGGCTTCAATTTCGTTGAGTAATTGCAACCCTTTGAGCACTGCCTTATACTCAGCTTGATTATTAGTTGCATAAGGTTTAATAGTATAAGCAAACTCGAAACATGCCCCCCTAGGGGAAATTATAACTAAGCCGATACCACAACCATGAGTACACACTGATCCATCAAAGAATAAAGTCCATGGCACAATCTCAACCGAGCTAATTGAATCATCATGATGTTCCACAATAAAATCGGCTATAGCTTGTCCTTTAATCTCTTTCGGTGACTCATTCCACAGATCAAACTCAGTTAAAGAGAATATCCACTTTCCAACCCTTCCTTTGAAAATTGGAGCCGATAACATGTATTTGACAACATCGGCCTTACATATGACAGTGCACTCATTGGATAGCAGATAATGCCTCAACCTTGTACATGAAAAATATAAGCACAAGCATAACTTCTCCACAGCAGAATATCTAGTTTCTGCATCCAAGAGCTGACGACTGAGATAGAATATAACTCTTTCTTTTCCTTCAAGCTCCTGAATCAAAACTGAGCCGATTGACTTCTCACCAGCTGATAGATATAATCTAAAAGGTATTCCCTTATGTGGAGGAGTTAAAACAGGAGGAGAGCTAAGATATTCCTTAATATTATCCAAAGCCTTTTGTTGCTCTGCCCCCCAAGTAAACTGCTGATTGGCTTTCAATCTCAACAGTGGTGTAAAAGGCTCTAACCTTCTAGACAAATTAGAAATAAACCCTCTAACAAAATTTATCTTGCCGATCATCTCTTGTAGTTCTGTCTTGTTCTCTGGAGGTTGAATCTTCTTGATCGCATTAACACTCCTTTGAGTCACCTCGATCCCCCTCTCATGAACAAGAAATCCCAAAAACTGACCAGCCGATACACCAAAAGCACATTTTGTCGGGTTCATCTTCAGGCCATATTTTCTGGTTCTCTCAAAAACTTTCCTTAAATCAGCTATGTGGTCCTCTATTTCCTTAGATTTAACAACCACATCATCAATGTAGACCTCAACCAACCAGCCGATTAGATCATGGTATATATAATTCATGACTCTTTGATATGTAGCTCCAGCACTCTTCAAGCCGAAAGTCATCACAACCCATTCAAATAAGCCAATTGCACCAGGACATCTAAAAGCTGTCTTATGAATGTCTTCTTGGGCCATAAAAATCTGATTATATCCTGTGTTTTCATCCATAAAACTCAAAATCTTGTGCCCTGACGCAGCATCAACCAGCTGATCGGCTACCGGCATTGCATATTTGTCCTTCGGGGTAGCTTTATTCAAGTTTTGGAAATCAATGCACACCCTGACCTTACCGTTTTTCTTGATAACAAGAACTATACTAGTGAACGAGTAGAGATGCAGCCTAGAAGGGGGGGGGGTGAATAGGCTATCCTGAAATTTTCTCAACAATCGTAGCGGTTAAATTGACAGGGCCCGGAACCTCTTGGTGATGAACACCGGAACTTCTAGGTAGGATGAGTACCCCAGAACTTCCGGAGTTCTTGAGCTAGGAACTTCCGGGCAGCAGAGATAAATTAAAGCTGAGATGAAAAACAGGTCCTAGCAAGAGAAGTTTAAGCACATAGAGGAACAAGATGAAGATCGCAGAATATCAGAAGATTCACACAAAGATTTGAAAACTCAGCACAAGAATCTTTACTCACTTACCTCGTTTCCTTGCGGAGGTGAGGAAAACCTTCACAAACTTTCCCGGGACATCCACAAGATCTTTGGAAGCTCACGGGCGACACCTAACCATCTAGGAAAAGATCTCCAAGAGAAATAAGCCCAAGTGACAGCCCATAAGGTATCCAAAGTGCTCAGTCAAACCTAATCTTCAAGCCATCTCCAAAACACTCCTACACTCTCATCTAATCTCTCAATCTCACAAGATAGGCTCTAGATTTGAGTGGAGGAAGCAAAGGAAGCTTGGGAGTGGCTAGAAAACCCTAGAACATGAATGAACAGGAGTGGAATGGCCAAAAGGTGACCTGGGGACGAAATCCATATATATAACAGCAAGGTGACGTCATCTAGCCGTTACAAGTTTGAACTGGAAACCTGCCAGGAGGTTCCGGGCAAAAGTGCCAGGAATTTTCGGGCAGCACTTAGGAAATTTTTTGCAAATAAACGGTGCCCGGAAGTTCCGGCCAGAACCTCCGGGTAGCCCTCTCTGTCCAAGGGAGAAAATCATTGATCAAAAATGATTCCAAAAATCTTTTGACTCATGGATATGACTAAGAGCACTTTGTATACCCTAGAACCACACTTGAAACCCCTCTTAATAGTACGGTTTTTCCTAAACTCAATTTCGAAAGTGAAAAACCTAGTCTAATCACCTTCGATGATTTTTGCACTTAGGAACATTCGAATTGGGGGGTCTCCTTACATTCTTAGCCATCACAACTCGCTTTGGGACTAAACTCCTGTGAATAAACTTGATAAACACGTTAGTCCCCTTTAACCACCTTGTCATTAATCACCAAAACCCACTAGGGGGTTTAAGTGCATCTTCAATCTCCCCCTTTTTGGTGATTGATGACAACATGGTTAAAGTAAATAAAAAGATAATAGAATTTAAATTTTGAATGATGAGAGAAGTGTGAAGCTCCCCCTAAAGATATGCATATCAAGAACTAGAAATGAAAACATTATGCATAAGATGAAGGAAAGCTCAAAAGAAACCTCACACTACCCTTATCAAAGAAGAGATGCAGATGAAAGTGCTTGAATGATGAGTGATGTAAAAAGAAAGACTAGATGACTTGGCAATCACTCAAATAGATGAAAAGAACACATCATCACATCAAAATGCAACATCCATATGGTCTAACTTACTGACATAAAGGATAATAAAGCATCTAACAGTCATTACATCCAACCATAATAGAATACGATTACATGTCCATATAGAGAGAGATAATAGAGAGGAAATCTGCCTAGCCGGAACCTCCAGATCACAGGACCCGGAACTTCCGGCCAAATGACCAGACAACAGTCAAGGTAGCAAAAAGGATTTAAATGACCCCCTTCAATTCACAATTTCTCCCCCTTTGGCATAAAGGCACCAAAAAGGCGAGAAACTATGAAGAGAAGAAGAGGATCACTCATCTCCATCAGAGGGAACAATCTCGGTATCGCCGGAGTGATGAGACTCATCGGACTGAGCAGCAGTGACACCCTCATCAACATCAGTGGGAGCATCCTCAGCAGCTGCCTCGGTGTCACCCTCATCACCATCATCATCATCATCATCATCATCAGAATGGGAAGATTCTTCATTGAAGAAGGTGGATAGACCTTCACCGGCAACGTTGTGGGCTGCCTCATAAGCCTCAAATGGATCAACATAGACCTCATCCTCAGAATCATCTGACACTTCTTTCCCAGCCAATCTTCTATCTTCCTTCTGACGCCTTTCGATCTTCTTCACTTTCTTGGCAGTCTTAGCACACATACAGAAAATTGCCTGAAGTGCCTTCTTGATGGGAGAAGAACTCGAGGAACTTGGTGGGGCACTAGTAGAAGAACCAGCTGAAGTAGAAGGAACAGATCGAGGGACCACTGGAGAAGAGGAAGGTGGAGCATGAGGGCGAAAAGGATTATGGTGCCCATCTTTGATGTAGAATACCCCGGTGACTGTCTCAATCATCTTCATAATGAAAGGAGCATAGATGCAACCCCGCTTAGGCTCAAGAATGGTGTTGGCGATCTCATACCAAATCAATTTCATCACACTGAAGGGAGGCTGATTGTAGCGCATGCGACTGAAAGATGAGCATGCTTGGATAGCAAAGCAGTAGTATTTCCAACCTTTGGAAGCAAAGACCAACGAAAGATGGAGTACAACACCTTGTAGTTGGGATGCAATCCATGAGTAGATCCCATGCAAGTCTTAGGAGCATCCTTTGCATACATGAACTTGGTCTTGATCATGGGGAGGGGTGCTTCACTATGAATGTTGGGCCTATTGAGATCCTCATCATCTAACCCCAACATCTCAGCAAACTGTGCCATGGAAATCTTGTGCCTAACACCCTCAGTCAACCACTTCACATAAGGGGTTCCCTTCCTTGTAGTACCAAAGAATGCTGTCGCATAGAACTGTGCAATGACCTCCTCATTCCAATCATACTCCAAGGCAAGAATATCTCCAAGATTCTTGTTGTGGCACACTTGCATCACTTGGTTGAACACTTCATTGTTCTTCTTCCTCATGTAAGCCCAATCAATCCACTTCATCTCAACCACTGGATTTTCTCTAGCCATAATCACCGAGTTATACCAATCCAATTGAGTGAAAGTCCTTAAGCGAGGATCTTGTGACTCCTCAGGCTGTGTCTCTGGATCAATCAAACGATCTCTTCTACACTTGGCAAGTTGATGAAGGTAGTTGGACTTGGGTCTTCCAATGTGGTGCAAAGGAGTGGTGTCAAAACCAAGAGTTTTGTAGAGCCGAACGGGATTCTCACGAGATCCTACAGGGAAATCATGAGATGCCCTTCCAGCCCTAGAACTGCGACAACCACCTCTCCCCCGTCCTCTTGTATTAGGTGCATCACTTCCTTGACCACTGTCAACATCCCTAATCTGAACAGGACGGTTGCTTGATTGCCTTGTAAACCTGGGAGAAGTACGAGTGCCACTGCCACTGCCGCCCTCAACAACTTTCTCTTTACCCAAACGACCACGAGGGAACCGAATAGGAGGACTCTCATCACCGGACACATCCTGAGAGGCTTTCTGTCTTTTCTCATGAGTCATAGTGCTTACTGTAACAGGAATCAACAATTTGGAGTGCAGTAGTTAGGCAAAAATTGAGAGAAGCAAGAATGACAGGCTGGCTAGAAAGCGCCCGGAGGTTCCGGGTGCAAGAACACCGGAACTTCCGGCCGGCAAAAATGAAGAACAGAGGTCTCAAAAATAGCCAGTGCATGTGAACAAATCCTATAGATCGGTGATCTACAAGGTAGCAGGAACAAGACTATCCAAGTGGTTTTCTTCCTAGGTTCACAGATTTAGAGATCGGGATAAAAACACAATGAACCGAGAGAGGGAATCAAAAAGTGCTACCTTGAGAGAAGAAACTACGAATCGATCACAGAAAGAACCTCCCAGCCACCAATGTGGATGAATCCACGGAGAAGAAACGAATTTGATTGGATGAAAGTGAAAATCACCACTAGAAGCACTGTGGCGGCGGCTAGGGCTGGCGTCGGGGAGAGAGAAGAAATGAGGAGAGAGAATAGGGCTTCTAACTCCCCTTGAGTATATATACTCCCCGACACCCGGAGGTTCCGGACAGGGAGGCCTAGAACTTCCGGCCTGACAGATAAAGGGCAGTCAGGCCCAAAAACAAGGAAAAGACGAGAATTCAACGAGGGGAAATAGGGAACTATGGACAAGCAGAGACTTATGATGCATATGACCAGCCAACAATCAACATTACATAACAATGGTCAATATACACCACAAGAAGGGGATAAAAACCAAATTTTCGCAATAAAAGGCACACAAAGGATTTTGCAAAAAAATTCACAAAAGGGTTTTTGGATAAAGGGGGGAATGTTTGAGCTAAATTCCTGGTATCAAGACCATCTTCAACCAAGAAGTGATCTCAAGACACAAAAGCTCATTTTTTTTTAATTTACATTTTAGTGATACATGTTTGGCTATAAATTAGCCAATTACCCATCACTTAATGTTGCGAGAATCTAAGATATTGAGCTCACTCCTAAGCTCACAAAATCTTTTCTCATCTAAAGGCTTGGTGAAAATGTCGGCTAATTGGCTCTCGGTTCTCACATGGGTAAGGCATATGTCTCCTTTGGTTTCATGATCTCTCAAAAAGTGGTGACGAATATCTATGTGTTTGGTTCGAGAGTGTTGAACGGGATTATTGGCTATTTTGGTGGCACTCTCATTGTCACATAGGAGTGGGATCTTGGTGAAGTTGTAGCCAAAGTCTTTTAGAGTTTGTTTCATCCAAAGGAGTTGGGCACAACAAGAATCGGCGGCGACATATTCGGCTTCGGCGGTGGATAATGCAATGGAATTTTGCTTCTTGGAGGACCAAGAAACAAGGGACTGCCTAAGAAATTGGCAAGTCCCGGTTGTGCTTTTTCTATCAACCTTACACCCGGCGTAATCCGAATCGGAATAGCCCAAAAGCTCAAAGTCACAACCCTTATGTTACCACAAGCCAAGATTAGGAGTAATAACTAAATATCTTAGAATTCTCTTGACGGCAATCAAATGGCACTCTTTAGGCTCCGCTTGAAAGCGAGCACATATGCAAACACTAAGCATGATATCGGGACGAGATGCACATAAGTAAAGCAAGGATCCTATCATGGAGCGATAAACCTTTTGGTCCACACATTTACCATTTTCATCAAGATCACGGTGACCATTGGTAGGCATGGGAGTCTTGATGGTTTTGGCATCTTCCATCCCAAACTTCTTGAGAATGTCCTTCATGTACTTGGTTTGAGAGATGAAAGTACCTTCTTGTGCTTGCTTGACTTGTAGCGCGAGGAAGAAGGTTAGCTCACCCATCATAGACATCTCGAACCTTTTAGTCATGATACTACTAAATTCTTCACAAAAAGAGGCATTAGTAGAACCAAATATTATGTCATCGACATAAGTTTGGCAAATGAATAAATCATTTTCAAACTTTTTAGTGAAGAGAGTAGTGTCCGCCTTCCCAATTTCAAAACTATTTTTCAAAAGAAAATCTCGGAGACATTCATACCAAGCTCTAGGGCTTGTTTGAGCCCGTTTTGCGCTTTGTGGAGCTTGTACACATGGTTTGGCAACTTTGGATCCTCGAACCCCGGTGGTTGCTCCACATAGACCAACTCCAAGATGGGTCCATTGAGAAAGGCGCTCTTGACATCCATTTGATATAACCTGAAATCATGGTAAGCGGCATAGTCTAAAAGCATTTGGATTGACTCAAGACGAGCAACGGGTGCGAATGTTTCACCAAAATCGAGACCCTCGACTTGCGTGAACCCTTGCGCAACTAACCGGGCTTTGTTCCTTACAACCACTCCATGTTCATCTTGCTTGTTGCAGAAAATTCACTTGGTGCCGATGACATTTTGGTCGGGTCTCTCCACCGATGTCCATACTAGGTTGCAAGTGAAGTTATTCAACTCCTCTTGCATAGCCATCACCCAATCCGGATCACCAAGTGCATCTTCAACCCTGGTTGGTTCCAAAGAAGAAACAAACGAATAGTGTTGACAAAAGTTAGCGACACGAGAACGAGTAGTTACCCCCTTTCTTATGTCACCAAGTATGTTGTCGACGGGATGATCTCTTTGGACAGTGTGATGTATTCTTGGATGGTGCACCGAGGGGACCTGAGCCTGATCAGGATGCTCTACAGTGCCCTCGGCATCAATCCCATCCACTTGTGCCGTAGGCACGCCTTGACTGTCCTCTGCCCCGAACTTCCTGGGAGATGGACCCGGAACTTCCTAGCCTAGGGAGGTCCGGAGGTTCCGATCATCTGGTCCCGGAACTTCCGGGTCAACTGACTCTTGACTTGTTGTAGGGCTATTGGATGTCGATGACGAAGGTTGATCCCTATCTTCTTGGTCATCCTGCGTCTCGACTGGTCGTATGTCTCCAATAGCCTTAGAACCAATTGCTTGTCTAGGATCCGCATCATCTACAACATGTACAACAACTTGCTCTTCTTGGGAGCCATTAGATTCGTCAAATGTCACATCTCTTGTAACTTCAACAATACCGGAGGTTTTGTTGAAGACACGGTAGGCATGTGCATTTGACTTATAGCCAAGTAAGAATCCCTCATCCACCTTAGGTGAAAACTTAGATGAGCAAGGCCTCTTACTCAAAATAAAGCATTTGCTCCCAAAGACACGAAAATATGAAACTTTAGAATCTTATGGAGGTAGAGCCGATTGATGGCATGGCATGCAGTGCTCACGGCCTCCACCCAAAAGATATCCGAAGTCTTGTACTCATCAAGCATTGCTCTTGCGGCTTCAATAAGAGTTCGGTTCTTCCTCTCAACAATGCTATTTTGAGGAGGATCATAGGGGGTGGAGAACTCATGCTTGATTCCCTCTTCATCAAGGAATTCCTCCACTTGCGTGTTCTTGAATTCTCCTCCATTGTCACTTCGTACCCTCTTGATAGTGAGATCATAGAGGTTTTGGGCTTGCTTGGCGAAACGCTTGAAGACATCTTGAGCCTCACTCTTGTCATGGAGAAAATACACCCAAGTGAAGCGGGAAAAATCATCAACAATGACAAAACCATACTTGTTACCTCCAATACTTATGTAGGCTACGGGCCCGAATAAATCCATATGTAGAAGCTCAAGAGGGCGTGTTGTAGTCATGATGTTCTTGATAGGATGCGGATTCCCAACTTGTTTCTCGGCTTGGCAAGCACTACACACACGATCTTTCTCAAATGTGACACTAGTGAGCCCGAGGATGTGTTCCCCCTTTAGAAGAGTTGCCAAATTCCACATTCCAACATGGGCTAGTCTACGATGCCATAGCCAACCCATGGAGGATTTAGCAATCAAACAAGTTTCCGGATTCACTCTATCCACATCGAAATCGACAAGATAGAGATCACCCTTCAAATTGCCTTTGAATGCAACGGAGGAGACATCCCTTCTAAAGACGGTCACATCCTCATCGGTAAACAAGCAATTGTAACCCAACTTACACAATTGAGAAACGGATAATAAATTGTAGCTTAATGAATTGACAAGAAGAACATTAGAGAGAGATTGATTATTGGAGATGGCAATTTTATCTAGACCAATTACCTTTCCTTTACCATCATCTCCAAACACAATATTCTCACGAGTTCCGTTCTACTCATCAAGACTTGTAAACATACTCCTCTCTCCAGTCATATGATTGGTGCAACCACTGTCCACAACCCAACTTGAACCATCGGAGGAGTATGCCTACACAAGAAAATCAAGCTTGGGATTTAGGAACCCAAACTTGTCTAAGTTTGGGTCCCTTGATGTTAGTTACCAAAGCCTTTGGCACCCACACACAAGTGCGGTACTCATCATTGTAATTCCCATTAAAATAGGCAACCACTTTGCCCTATGAATTTTTGGAAATTACATATGAATCATAGTAAAGACCCTCTTTCCGGAACCTCCAGGCATTGTGCCCGGAACTTCCGGTCATGTCTTGTGCATGGTCATTGGCCCGGAACTTCCTGGCAAACTGGCCGGAACTTCCTGGTGGGAATTTTTGAGAGACAGAGACTCCCACCCGGATGTTTCTCCCGGTTTGTCCGGATGTTCCGGGTCCCTGGCAGCTCACAAGACTAGTCACCTCACTTGCTTGTGGTGCTTTACCTTCTCTCACAAACATCAAGCATTCTTTCCCATTTACCATTACACACTTAGACACAGGACTTCCACCCGAAAACCCGAGCCTGTATCCATCCTTGTTAGGATGAGCGGTGATGGTCTTGTAAAGGGCATCTAATGAATGGTATGCCTTCATGCATCCATATTTCACCAATGTGCCCAACCTTTCATTCTCTTTCTTAAGAGCTTGCATATCATCAATATTAGTAGCATAAGAGTTCAAATCAATATTGTACCACCTAGCACAACCATTGCTAGTAGAAGGGTTAGAAGAATTAGAAACCACATTTGGTTGAGAGGTGCTATTCCAAAGAGTGTCAAATTGAACTTCAAGATCTTTATGACTTTTGTCTAAATTAGCAAATTTTTCTTGAAGAGTTTCATTGACATCCCTAAGGCTAGCTAAAGAACCATTAGCCAAATTAAGCTCATTAGCAAGTTGTTCATTTTTAGCACATTCTTTAGCTAAGCTCTCCTCTAAGGCAAGGTTTCTTTTCTTCTCAAGAATAAGCAATTCTTCTTGCCTTTCGAGTGACTGTTCTTTACTATCCAAAGCTCTCATTAACTTAGCCAAATGTTGCATAGCGGGTTTGCTAAAGCTCTTAAGCACATCATCTAATTCATTATCACTTTCCTCATCACTAGAATCAACATCAAGAGAAGTTTCAGAGGGCTTTTGAGTCATCACCTTGCGGCCTTGTGCCATGAAGCAAGAGTAGTGATAGGAGTCGTCGTCGTCATCACTCAAGTTGTTGAAGAGACGCTCCTTGCTTGAAGAGGATGACTTGAAGGCGACGGTAGCAACACCACCTTCTCCTTCAACCTTGTCTTTTGACTTGGGCTTGGGCTTGACCTCGGGATCTTCTTCATCTCTGGAGTACCACACTTCCGCCATGTGCGCCTCCGCCACATGAGCACGCTCCGGCTTCTTCTTGCCTCCCTTCGCCTTAGCTTTATTTGACTTGGGACAATCGGCAATGAAGTGGCCATATTCGCCACAATTGAAGCATGCTCTCTTTGATTGCCTCTTTCCCTTGTCATCATCCTTCCTCCCTTTGCCATAGCCACTCTTGCGAAGAAAGTGCTTGAATCTCTTGACAATAAAAGTCATTTCTTCATCTTCACTTTCTTCACAACTTGACTCTTCTTCTTGTTTTGCCTTCAAAGAAACTTCTTCACCATTTGTCTCACTTCACGACTGTCACACCCTGAAGTTCTCCTCCTAAGCCTAAAATTGAATTTATAAATCACCCTAAGAAAATGCCGGTGCAAATCAAGAGAAAACCTTAATAAATTAATACAAATAATAATCGGAATTGGAAGTGGAATTTTTCTTGAGTTCTACATGTCGAAATACGCTAACAAGATTTTTAGTGGAATTTTCAGAGCTCTCGAAATTATTTTAACCAATTAAAATTGAGCACATGCAATTTTAATCCCAGGAAAAATCATTTTTCCTTCTTTTTCCTTTTTCTTTCTTTTCTTTTTTTTTCTTTTCCTTTGAATGGGCCGCTCGCCCATTCCTCCTTTTTCTCCCCTTTCTCCCGCTGGGCCGACCATAGGCCGAGGCCCAGCCAGGCCGCCCCGCCTCCCTCCTCTCCCGGGGTCGCCGACAGGTGGGGCCCACCTGTCGGGTCCTCCCCCAACCTCCCGCCGCCCGCGCCGGTCACCACCCCGCCGAAACCGCCGCCGCTGCACCCACTCCTCCGCTTTCCCTGTGCCCACGCAGCGTCGCCCGTGCCCACGCCACGTCACCGCCCCCTCTCCCCGCGTCTTCCTGCCGCGCCCGCGCACGAGAGGGGCGGGATTCGATTTTGAATCGCCCCCACCTTCTCTCTCTCCTCCCCCACGTCGCCGGCGAAATCGGGGCACCTCCCGGCCATGTCCGCCTCCCCCTCCGCCTATAAAATGCTCCCCATGCCCTCCTATCTCGTTTTCCGCTCTCACCGCTCCATCCCGTGCTCCCTACCAAGCTCGCGCCGCCGCCGCTTGCGCCGCCGCCCACCGCCGCACTACGGCCGTGTGCCGCCGCCGCTAGAGCCGTCGCCACGCTAAGCCACCGCCACTCCTAGCTTCACCGCCGCAAGACCTTTCCCGGCCGCCGCTTAGCGTTGCCGGAATCCCACCGAAACCCCATCTCCCTCATGTCGCCGGTGAGTTCTCTCTCCCCTCCGACTCCGGCCGGCGTGGATGGTCGCCGTGAGGGTTTCCCTCCGTCCTAATTCCTCCTCTCTTTTTCCCTAGGTGTCGCCGTCGCTCGTCCGCACCTCGGCATCGCCGGTCTTTGCCGCCTCCCTCGTTTTCCGCTGCCGGCCGTTGCTGCCCCTCCGGTGAGGTCTCCCTCCCCTTCCTTTCCTTCCCTTTTTTCCCCGTGCGCCGCCGCCCTCTTCGCGCACTTGCCGTCATGTTCGGCCGTCGCCGCTCGCGCCGCCGCCCGCCGTCGGTGCCGCCGTTTGCCGTCGCCGGCGGTCGCATGCGCGCGCCGCCGCTTTGCCATGGCCGGCCGGCCGGCTTGATGCCGGGCCTGGCCGGTACACCGGCCCGTGGAGCCGGGGCCGTGGGGCCCGCTTGCCAGCCGTGCCCTCCCCTTGAGCCGCTGCCGAGTGGGGCCCACGTGCCGCCGCCCCTTCCCCTCTCTCCCGAGCCACTGACCAGTGGGACCCGCCCGTCGGCGCCACCCCCCCTTGATGACGTCAGCCCTGGGAGTTGTTGCGCAATAAATTATTTAAGGACTTTTTGTTATAGCAATAAACACAATGAATCTTCTAAAATTCATAACTAATTCATCTGAGCTCCGTTTAAGCCCATTCAAATCTCAGTAAATCAAGAAAAATGTGTAGAATCCATTAAAAATGGTTTTGTTCTCTATTTCAGTAGTCTTATAGCCTGTTTGCATTGTTTGCTTTGTATGTCGCTTAGATTCCGGTTCTTCCGACGCTCCGGTGTACTTCGAAATAGTCGCCGAGGTTCCTCCAGCAGCAGAGCAAGGCAAGTCATGCTTGTCACCTGAACATGTTGATCCTATATTGCAAATGCTCTATTGTTTTTCTTCAAATACTGCATCGTTTTATAATGTTATGATGGGATGTTTACCTATTGTTACAGCCATGCTATTTTGGTACCTTGCTCCTTTGTTATCTTGGGTTATAACATGAATAGACGTTGGACTAGGAGTTGCTTAGCCATGCTTAATTCAACTAGTACACAGTGGGGAAAATCCTATTAATGTTTAGACTGTTGGTTCTAATGGTATTGTTGGATTAGTGCCACCGCTTTGGTGTTGGTTAATTAAAATAAATCACATGGTGAGCTGTGGGTGCATGGTTTTGCTGGTCGCACCCATGACAGTTAAGGACCGGTTCACGGGATGCCCTGGAAGAACTTATCGTACTTACCACAAGCCAGCGTGGGCAACGGCTGGGCTTGTAGTGTAGCTTTCCTCTAGCTGACGCATCCAGGCAAGGGTGGGCGTGATGGAGCGGGGCGGGCCCTGCGACGGCCTCTGTCGCTTCCGGATTCACCTAGGCACGAGAGGGGACTGCCCGCTGCATTGCGAGGAGTGGGGGTGAAACCTGAGGTGTGGTGTGCTTGGTTAGAGGGGGTTATGCGAAGGGTCCTGTCTCGGCCTCTTTCCGGTATGTCGTGGTGGCATGTCGGCACACGAAAACGTGTCGTGGGGCTGTGTCTTGTGGGTACAGTTGTACACCTCTGATCAGAGTAAAACTATTCGAATAGCCATGCCCGCGGATATGGGCGGTCAATCAGATTCACCGTGATTAGTCTCACCCTAGTTTAGTCTATTGAAATTGGATAGTATAGGTGGATGGTTGGGCCTGTCGCAACGTGGTATAGCGTTGGACAGTGGACGATTAATATTGATTAATTATTATGACTGTTTTCTTCTTTAAACTTCTGTTTATAAATGCTCGCTTTATGCAAATGAACCACTCTAGCTCTCCTTTGATAATTCCCTGCATCATACCCCTATTCCGGTATGACTTGCTGAGCACAGTGGGTAGTACTCAGTCTTGCTCTATTTTTCCCAACCCCAAAGTACGAGTATGTGTCAGATGGAGGTTTCTCCGAGGAGTATGCTTCGTCCGTGCCGTCGAGGATGCCTGTGGAGTGGTGTTCCCGCTACAGTTCTAGTCAAGGCTTAGCTCCTGTTGTCTTTCATTTTTCCTCTGCATTTATGTAAGACGTTTATGATGTTTGTAAGACGTGGATCTGAATGTCAACATTGTCGTTTGTGTACCCCGGCCGGTCTTAGACGGGGATTTTAATGCACATTCTGCTTGGAATTCTATTCGGGAATTTCTGGGCATGACAACGACCTTCCTCTTCTTGCATCTCATGAGACACAATTCTTCCAAGAATGTCACTTGGGGTGAGTCTCTTGAAGTCTTTCCTTTCCCGTATCATTGATACAAGAGTGGGATTTCTTGGACCAAAAAGTCTCTTGACCACAAAGTGATTTGTCATGTCCTCACTCCCAAGTCCTTTAATCTTGTTGACAAGAATCATCATCCTATCATACATCTCTTGTGGTGTCTCCTTGTCATCCATCACAAATCTTCCAAGCCTTCCTTCCAATAATTCAATCTTGGCCTCACGAACGGCGGGTGATCCCTCATGTGTCAATTGCAAAGTATCCCATATCTCCTTGGCCTCCTCTAGTCCATCAACCTTGTTGAACTCCTCCGGACTCAAGGCGGAGAGAATTGCATTGGAAGCTTGAGCATTGCGGTGGATGAGTTGTTCTTGCTCTGAAGTGAGCTCCATGTCATCATGGGGTATATCAATACCTGTACAGACAACATTCCAAATACTTGGATGCAAAGAGATTAGATGCACCTTCATCATGTGCTTCCAAGCGGCATAATATGTCCCATCAAATTGAGGAGCACGCCCGGAAGGCACGGAGACGAAGTTGTGAGAAGGAATGGTAAGTTTGCTGTAATCAAAAGGTATAGTAGCTCCCTTGGGTGGTGGAGTTCCCTTGCTGCTTGCTTCATCTTCATTTCCATTTTCCCCGTTCTTTCCCCCTAAGTACGACATCATGGATCACTTAAAGCGGTGAAGCTTGAACCATGAGCACCTCGCTCTAATACCAATTGAACGAGCAGAGATGTAGCCTAGAGTTGGGGGGTGAATAGGCTATCCTGATTTTTCTCAACAATCGCATCGGTTAAATTGACAGGGCCCGGAACCTCCTAGTGATGATGACCAGAACTTCCAGGCAAGATGAGTAGCCTGGAACTTCCGGAGTTCTTGAGCCAGGAACTTCTAGGCAGCAGAGATAAATTAAAACTGAGATGAAAGCCAGGTCCTAGCAAGAGAAGTTTAGGCACACAGAGGAACAAGATGAAGATCGCAGAATATCAGCAGATTCACACAAAGATCATGCACAAGAGAGACAAAGATGATTTTTTCCCAAAGTTCGGATCTCACGAATCCTACTCTCCGTTGAGGTGCTCCAAAGAGCCGGGTCTCGATTAACCCCTTGCCTCACTTATGCAAAGATCCCAGAAGAGGTCCACATCCCTCAACTCGACACTTCTAGGTCATTTTCTAGAATTGAGTGACCACCAAGATCCAACTCAAAATTTCTTCTAGAAAAGACCACAAGTGCAAGTTGCTCTACCTAGGACAACCTCTGAAAACTCAGCACAAGAATCTTTACTCACTTACCTCGTTTCCTTGCGGAGGTGTGGAAAACCTTCACAAACTTTCCCGGGACAGCCACAAGATCTTTGGAAGCTCAGGGGCGACACCTAACCGTCTAGGAGAATATCTCCAAGAGTAATAAGCCCAAGTGACAGCCCACAAGGTATCCAAAGTGCTCAATCAAACCTAATCTTCAAGCCATCTCCAAAACACTCCTACACTCTCATCTAATCTCTCAATCTCACAAGATAGGCTCTAGATTTGAGTGGAGGAAGCAAAGGAAGCTTGGGAGTGGCTAGAAAACCCTAGAAACTGAATGAACAGAAGTGGAATGGTGAAAAGGTGACCTGGGGACGAAATCCATATATATAACGGCTAGGTGACGTCATCTAGCCGTTACTCACAAGTTTGAACTGGAAACCTGCCAGGAGGTTCCGGGCAAAAGTGTCAGGAATTTCCGGGCAGCACTTAGGAAACTTTTTGCAAATAAACGGTGCCCGGAAGTTCCAGCCAGAACCTCCGGGTAGCCCTCTCTGTCCCGGGGAGAAAATCATTTTTCAAAAATGATTCCAAAAATCTTTTGACTCATGGATATGACTAAGAGCACTTTGTATACCCTAGAACCACACTTGAAACCCCTCTTAATAGTACGGTTTTTCCTAAACTCAATTTCGAAAGTGAAAAACCTAGTCTAATCACCTTCGATGACTTTTGCACTTAGGAACATTCGAATTGGGGGGTCTACTTGCATTCTTAGCCATCACAACTCGCTTTGGGACTAAAGTCCCGTGAATAAACTTGATAAACACGTTAGTCACCTTTAACCACCTTGTCATTAATCACCAAAACCCACTAGGGGGTTTAAGTGCATCTTCAACTAGAAACCCACTCAGCATATCGGCAGGGACGAATAAAACCAGCATCATATAATCGTTTAATCTCAGCCTTGACAGGTTCAAGCATATCGGCTTTGCATCTCCTCGTAGGTTGTTCCTGTTTCCTAACCCCTGGTTTGATAGGTAGCCGATGTTCAACAATTGATCGGCTGAGTCCAAGCATTTCATAATACTCCCAAGCGAAGCAATCTCTGAATTCTCTCAACAGCTCTATCAACTTGGTTCTAAACTCTGCCGGTAAATTCTTACTAATAAATGTCAGCCTTGGTCGATCACCTGGACCTATATCAATTTCTTCCAAATCATCGGCCGACATAAAACCCTGTCTTTGTTTGTCATCGAGATCATCTATTGTGTCCTTGTTGCAGACCTCTGAACTCTCCACGACGCCCTCAAAATAATAGCTTGGGTTCTCCATCTTCAATTGGCTGTATATCAGAATCGGACACTTTTAGAAAATCTCCATCCCAAACTTTTCCAGGTAAACAATCAAGACCATCCATCTCCCAAAGAGCTAAATCGGCACTGGCAACATTGACTGACCTGTCGGCTAGCACAATTTCAATCTTGTCGCCTTGCCACTGAATCAAGCATTGATGCATGGTTGAAGGAATGCAACAATTAGCATGAATCCAATCTCTTCCAACCAACAAGCTATAAGAACCCTTCCCATCGAGGACAAAGAATGTTGTAGGGATGGTTTTGTTGCCGACTGTCAACCCCACATTCAGAACTCCTTTGGTTTCTGATGGATTGCCGCCAAAGTCTTTGAGCACCATGTTTGTCTTGATGAGATCTTCAGCATTTCTGCCCAACTTCCTAAACGTAGTGTAAGGCATCAAATTTACCGCAGCCCCACCGTCGACCATCATCTTGGACATTGGCTTCCCATTGACATAACAATTTATATACAATGGCTTAAGATGCCGATTCTCCGTCCCCTCTAGCTTCTCAAAAACTGCCTGCTCTGGTGACAAAATCAACTTAGCCGATTCTTCTTCAACTTCGTCAATATCGGCTTGCTTATTCCCAAACTCGGCAGGCAACGTGAAAACCATGTTGATCGGAGCAGTTACAACACTTTTTCCTTTGGCCAACCTTTTTGCTTCATCGGCTGTGGCTTCCTCAACTACAGGAACTTGATTCTTAACACGCCACTCCTGCTTCGGCTTTGTCTTCTTCAGCCGATGGTTGATTTCCTGCTCGACTTCCTGAGAGCGCTCCCTGCTCCTCAATCTTTGAACCCTTCTCTTTTGATTCTTCGTAAAGATACCAGAAGGACACCATGCAGTTTTTCTGTTTTCATCGTCCTCCTGGCCATGTACTTGGTTCACTGGACCCAACCTTTGATGAACAGGAAGTCTTGTCTACCTTAGCCGATTGCCCCTACTATATGATCGGCTTGAGCTCTCCGCAACATCACTGCACCTAGGACAGTCCCCAATAGACGACAGCCTCATACCTTCATTCCAACAAAATCTAAAGAACTCGCAACCCCAATGAGGATCAAAGCCATCGTCATCTTCTTCATAATGCTTCTCCTGCTGCTTGTCATACCTCCTCTGATATTTGTTGATAGTCTTAGCCGAATTTACCTGAAAACCTCTTGCACGGCCCCCATCGGCTGTTCGGCCAGCTGTATGCACCATATTAACAGGAAAAGGATTTCCATCAACCTTCATCGACCTCTTAGAGTCATCAAATTTGATTTTGCCCCCTTTAATAGCCGCTTGGATCTGCTGCCTGAAGATCTTGCAATCATTAGTGGTATGAGACCCAGAATTGTGCCACTTGCAATACCTTTTCTTGCCCAATTATTCAGCAGGGAATTGTGTGACCAGCAGGAAGTTGAATCTGCTTCTCTCGGAGTAGCAAGTCAAAAATCTTGTCGGCCTTAGTGATATCAAAGTCATACCTTTCCTCTTTTCAGAACTCTTTACCCATTGGCATGGTGTAACTATTTTACTTCTTACCCATTCGGCTGCATCTATCTCAGAATCATCATCTTCATCATCCGATCCATATATATAAGGACATACATGATTAACCTTCCTGGAATTCTTCCTAGCCTCCACAAACCTTTGTTCATGCAAGGTCACCTTCTGTCTAAGATGGGACAAGTTTTCAAAATCCTCAGATGAGAATTTCTCCCTAATTGGAGGGATCATACCCTGAAAAGCCAAGTCGGCTAACTGGGCATCAGTCAAGCTTAAGCTGTAGCACTTATTCCTCATCTATCTGAATCTCTGAATATACTCATGTACAGGCTCATCATGCTTTTGTTTGATCGATGTCAGATCAGACAATTTCATCTCATGAACCCCACTATAAAAATAGCTGTGAAACTGTTTTTCTAGATCAGCCCAACTGTTAATTGATCCATATGGTAAAGAAGAAAACCAAGTAAAAGCCGATCCAGACAAAGATAACCGGAACAACCTAACCCTCAAGGCATCCACAGCCGATGCTTTTCCACACTGGGCTAAAAATCAGCTAATGTGCTCGTAAGTCAATGTACTATCTTGCCCTGAAAATTTTGAAAAGTCTGGTACCTTAAACCGATTAGGTAGGGGAACCCTCTCAAACCATTCAGGATAGGGCTGTCGGTACAAATTTCCAGCATCTTTCGGCCTAAGCCCAAACTGCTCCTTCATGACATCTGCAATCAAATTGGCCCATGGTCGTTGTTGAGGTGTTCCTTGAGGTTGCTACGGCACAGGCTCGAATTGGTTGTATTGAGGAACAAATTGGGGTTGAGCCGATCCTGCTTGCTGGTACTGTATTTGGGGTGATGGCGGCTATAACGCCCCGATTTTCGGTCGGGATTAAAAATCATTAAATAATGCATTTCCTAGAAATTAAATAAAAGTTAAATCAATTTAATCAAGTGAAATAATGGGAGAATTTGAAATTTTCCTTTAAAAATCATTGGCCGAGAGTATTTTGTAATATTCTTTGTGCCCTAAAACACTCTCCGGATTTTTCCGTGAATTTACGGAGCTCAAGAAGTAATTTTAATGGCACAAAGTTCATTGAATCAATTAAATAAAATGAAAAACAAATTAAAAACCTCCTGTCTCCCTTTTGGGCCGCTCCGAGCCCAATCCCCTTTTCCCTCCCACGGCTCGCGCCCCTCTCTCCCTTCCTCGACCGGCCTCCCCTCTCTTCTCTTGGGCCGTCGGCCCATTTCCCCTTCCCCTCGCGCAAACTCTAAATAACCCCCTAAGTTCTCCCTCTCTCCCTCCCCGACAGGTGGGCCCGGCGACCCCACTGTCAGGCCCTTCCTCTACCTTCGGTCTCCAGAGCAGAAGCCTCCATGGACGGCCGTTGCCGCCCACGTCCCGCCGAATCCGGCGCCCTCCCACTCGTGCCCTCACGCCCAAACCGGGTGAAATCGGTTCCCCTCCATCTACTCCACCAAATCCCCCACTTTTCCCCAATTTTTGGCGCCAAATCGAGCCCCCACTTTGCCCACGATGTCGCCCACGTCGCTAGCCGTTGCCGCTTCTAATCCGCCACGTCCGGCCACGATCTCCACCACCCGGGCCTATAAAAAGCCTGCCCGTGCTCTCATTTTCCATTTCCCCTTCTTCCCCGAGCACCTCGCGCCCTCTCCTGTGCTCCCCACGCGAGCCCAAGCGCCGCCACTCGCCGGCGACCCTCCAGCCGGCCGTTTGCGCCAACGGCCTCGCCGCGCGTTGCCGCACCCTGTCCACCGCTCCCCTTCCCCAATCCATTGCCGAAACGCTGCCGCCACGTTCACCATCTCTTTCCTCCACCGTGACCAACTCCAGCCGCGCACGACCGCCACCATAGCCGTCGCCGCTTCGCGCCGCCGCGTGGGCGGGCCGCCATCGATCCGTTTTCCCCCTTCACCACAGAAACTCCACCTCCACTGCCAACCCGAGACGCCACCATCTCTACCGGCTCCGGCCATCCCTCGCCGCCGCTCTGAGCGACCTTTAGCCTCGCGTCCTCCTCCAGTGATATCGTGACAACGATAGGGAGCCTGGCATCCCCTCATCCGAGCTCCCCGTCGCCGGTGCCCGTTCTCCCTGCGGTGAGAGGTGAGCTCCTCCCCTCGTCGCCGGCTTCTGGCCGAGTTTTCCCGCCGCCTCGCGCCTCCTCCCTTTTCCCTAACCCTTCCATCGCGCTTCCCAGGTCGTCCCGGTCGTCGTGCGCCTCCTCGCGCCTGCGGTACGCAATCGGACCGTCGCCGTCGTCCTCATCCCGACGAGCCCGCCGCCACCTTTCTCCGTAGGCCGCCTCCCTCCGTTGCCGTGCCGCTCCGTGAGCATCCCCTTCTCCTCCTCCCATCCCTTCCGCCGCTTCCCGCGCCACCGCTCGCCGTCGATGGTCGGTGGCCGAGCGCCACCGCCTCTCAGCCTTCCGGCCGTGAGCCGCCGCCACCCCCTTTGGCCGTGCACCGCCACCGTGGACTCGGTCCATGGTGGAGCATCTCCTTTGACACGCTGACGAGTGGGCCCCACGCTTTGTGGACGTGGTCCGGACCCCTCCTCTTGCTGACGTCAGCGAGCACCTATTTTCCTTTGAGAAAATAATTATTAATTGCGTCATAAATCGGTAATAATTCTAGAAATTCATATAAATGGCTCAAAACTTCTAAATTTCATATCTAATTCATTCGAACTCCGAATTGGGCCATTCAACTTGCAAAATTCATCTAAAATTAAGATCTACATATTTGTTTACTTTTTATGTACTGTTTACTTGGTTTTTATTAGAGTTTTTCCTCGTTTTGCGTGCCAACGTGTAGTTCCCGTCGTTTCGGAAGTCCACGATCGCGAGGAAAAGAGTTCGAAAGATCAAAGTAAAGAAGCAAGGCAAGTCACACATTCCCCTTGAGCATGTTGATCCCAATTTATAATTGTTTTACCGTTTGCAAATAAACATGCATGTCTTGCTAATTACATGGGATCCGGATATTACCTATCTGCTTGCTTGTGCTATGTTTATTTGATATCTGTCCTTTGTCAACCTTGGGTAATAAATCAACTAGCTCATGTTACTTATGTGACCTAGCTAGATCTATATGCTTAGCCATGCTTAATTACCACTAGCTCAGTTGATGGGATAATTACAGTATTAGACCTTTTTGGTATCAGAATGAGCTGCGTGCTCGAGACATCTGGCCATGCTTCATGGCCGTAATTATCCAACTAAAATGCGACTGAATGGTGGGCTGTGGGTGCATGGTTTTGCTAGTCGCACCCATGGCGATTACGGACCGGTTTGCGGGATGCCCTGGAAGAACTTATTGTACTTACCACAAGCCAGCGTGGGCAACGGCTGGGCTTGTAGTGTAGCTTTCCTCTAGTCGACGTACCCAGGCAAGGGTGGGCGTGATGGAGTTGGGTTGGCCCGGGTGTCTCGGTTGATCGGCTTCCGGATTCACCGCGGCACGAGAGGGGGGCTGCCCGTTGCCTGCTGGGGACGGGGGCGAACCCTGTGGTGTGGTACGATCGGTTAGAGGGGGTTATGCGAAGGGTCCTATCACGGCCTCTTTCCGGTATGTCATGGTGGCATGTCGGCACACGGAAACGTGTCGTGGGGCTGTGTCTTGTGGGTATAGTTGTACACCTCTGATCAGTGTTAAACTATTCGAATAGCCGTGCCTGCGGTTATGGGCAGTCGACCAGATTCACCGTGATTAGTCCCACCTTAATAAATCGACTCAATGCACTGTAGTTCAGGTGGGTTGGTTGGGCCTGTTCAACATGGTGTAGCGTTGACTAGTGGAGATTTAATATCACCTTAATTGCTCAACAATTTTACTGTTTTGCTCAATAAAATGTTTTACAACCGCCTTTATGCAAATAGCCACAAACCCCTCTTTGTATCCTCTTGCATGTCTGCATCATTGGTGTGGCTTGCTGAGTACGGTGGTTGTACCCAGCCTTGCTATTATTCCCCCTTTTCAGAAGTGTAGTGCTTCTGAGCTGAAGACGAAGTTAGAAGACCAAGGCTTAGACCCCAGTTGAGTTTTGCCTGTGGAGTGGAGCTGAAGCCCCGCTAGGATCGCCTTTTTCTGCTGCTGCTGCTTTCATTTCGGTATGAGGACTAAGTGCCTCTTCTGTAAGTATTTTACGCTTTATTTACATTTGGAACTGTATATTACTTGTCGTTTTATATACCCTGGCTGGTCCTACACAGGGATTTAATACACAAAATAGTCCAGAAATTTGGGCTAAATTTCTGGGCGTGACAGCAGCTGATACTGATAATTCAAATTGCCCCCTGGTAATTTTGAAGATCCGGCTGAATATTGCGCACCAAATGTTCAGGAATAACTTGAGGAATCACTGTGCCATCCGATTGTACGTGATGAACCAAGTGCTCTGGAACAACTTGATTCGCAGCATGCTGCACAGGTTGACTACCAGGTGTTGCAAACCCAGCCGACGCATTCATTGAACCTTGCTGTTGAATCGGTTGAACAACCTGCTGCCTTAATGGCGTTTGCTGAATCGGCTGCAAGACCTGCTGTCTTGGTGGCGTCTGCTGAACTGGTTTGCACAACCTGCTGGATTGGGGGTGTTTGCTGAATCGGATGAACAACCTGCTGCCTTGGCTGCGTTTGTTGAACCGGCTGCTGCTAGGTTGGATCAATGGTATGTTGAGGAGGCAAGAACATAGATGCAACCTGGTCTTGCGTTAGCCGATTCACATTCTGTCCAATGTGCTGTGGCTGTTCCCTCACCAACAATCGGGGATTAATTATTTGGCCTGGAGCCGAAGGTGGTGGAGCAGGTGCAGGAGCCGATACTGGTGCCGTCGGCTGAGCCGATGGTACATTAAGAGGGATTGACCGGACGATTGGTTGATTATCAGTGATTAATGGCCGATAATTAGGATATACTCCTCCTGGTAGGTAAACTGGTCCTGTAGCTTGATACTCAGCCATTGAACCATCAACCAAAGTATTGGTTAAAATTCCAAATTGGTTGATGAAAGCATGGTGGACAGCATAGTCAACCTGATCTTGAAAGTTGTTGAACTGTAACTGTGCTACAATGCCATCTTGATTAACACCTCCACCTTGAACTCCCTGAGAACCATCACCTTGAACCCCACGCACTCCTTGAGAGTTGTCACCTTGATTTGCTGGAAAACCATCTGTAGCACCTTTGTCACCTCGGTTGAGCCGAGCCATCTGGAGCTTGTTTCCCTTCTTCATCCTTAGAAGAACTGGTCCCAGGATCATCAGCAACTACCTTTATTTTATACTTCTGAACAAGTGTTCCCTTGCGGGTCTGCATGAATGAGTTCAAGAACTGATCCCGTGCTTGCTACATCATCGCTTCAAAATCTTTCTTTTGATCAGGTGTGAACTTTTCTTGATCAATGGTCACGATGTTCCCTTCATTAACGTCTGACAAACCTAACTTCTGGATCTTTTCTTTAACAGAACCTGGGCTAGCCGAGGACGATGATGGCGGTGGTTTCTCGGCCATGGAGAAGACTGCTTGCTGACTTCTAATTGGTCCCACCGGGCGTGCCAAAAGCGTGTTGACGTAAAACACGAGGCCTAGGAGATCTGCTTAACTCCAGTGTAGGTCCAAAACTTGCCTTCGGGTGTGCAAGCGTGCCAGTTGATTTGATTCTGCAATCAACAAGAAATAAAGACAAAGAAACCGTGGTTAAATCCATAAATGATAGCCGATTGGTTAAGTGCCGATTGACATATCATTTATCTTTGGGCCGACGTCATATGTAAATCGATCGGCAATTATAAATAAATAACAAAGAACTAAATCTACTCGATCGGCTGCACATATTAACAATACATAATCCTGGTGTCGATATATACTTAAATCAAGTGATTGGGATAGATCGGTCGCCGTGCCGAGACAGTATAAATCACTTAGATTGAAATATATATTAACAACAAGACTATATATATTCATAGCATAGTCAAATATATATTAACAACAAGACTATATATATTCATAGCATAGTCGATCAGATAGATCTAGCATGTATCGGCTAATACTCCGATACAACTCTATGTTAAGATATTAAAACAAGCAGAATATACCAAAAAGAAGCTTAATATACTTAGATGCAATAAGATCTTAATATAAAAGGCAGATTTAACATGTCAACGAGGCATATAGAGCAAATATAGTTAAACCAGATAAGATCGGCTGAAACTCCGATACTACCCTAATCGGCAACCAGGAGGCAGGCTAGAGCTTGATATTCTAAGCACGACTTAATATATCAAACTCAACTGATGCAGCATTAAGTATGAAAAGAAGAACAATATCTAGACAATCAAGCCACTGGAAGTTTCATAGAGTGGTAGATATCTTATATAATCTAAATCAACGTCGATGTCTAACCTAATCGGCTGCCCTCTACCGATAGATGTTGGCCGATTACAGGTTAGATAACGATATTGCCAGAGATTATGGAAGATATATGATAACTCGACGAATTACATAAACAAGATTAGAGTATCATAAATATGTAAGCACTAATCCCGAGAACGCAAGCCATCATAACAAGTTTTAACTCTTGTTGAAGATCGAAACCGATGCAACTCAACCCGAAAGCAAGAACTCGTCGAAATAAAACTAAAGCAAAAGGGTAGCGATGCGGTAAAATTGTATTGAACGTGTGTGTTAATTGATTACATGGGATTCTGGGTCTATTTATACCCGAAAATTACAAACTATGTCCATGTCGGACATGACTCTTATCTCTAACAAACTCTAAGATACCATAAGTCTTTACGGCAGACTTTTGCCCTAAACATATCTCTAAGGAAATTGCATAAAACATCCTAATTAATAGATACAATTGCCTTCTCAGGACTATCCATGTACGGCAATCATCTTGAGGCATATCAACTCAAGTCGTATTGTCGGAATCGGCTATATCGGCTTACCCAATCTAACTCGGACCCAGCCAATCCTGATCGTAGCCGATCTGGACTCCAGCCGATTCTTGCTTTGTTCTCGAATCAATCTCCGCCTTCGACTCCACTTCGATCTAATCATCTTTTCCGATGCTGATATTACCAAATTTGGTCGTTAACATATGCCCTCTAGGACTGACAGTTCAGAATATACACGCATGTCCGTATGATTGTATCCTATATCGCGGTGAGGAGTACGAGAACCTAGAAGCATGCCCTGTTTGTAAAGCACTACGACACAAGATTAGACGAGAGGATCCAGGTGAAGTTGACGGGCAGCCAACAAAGAAGAGAATTCCTGCTAAGGTGATGTGGTATTTTCCTATAATAACACAGCTAAGGCGTTTGTTCAGGAACAAGGGGAATGCTAGAATGATGCATTGGCACGCTGAAGAATGTCAACTGGACAGGATGCCGAGTCACCCCGCCGATGGTTCGCAGTGGCGAAACATCGACAGAAAATTTAAAGACTTTGGAAAGGACGCACGAAACATACGGTTTGGTTTAAGTACAAATGGCATGAATCCTTTTGGAGAGATGAGCAGCGACCATAGCACTTGGCCCGTTACGATGTGTATCTGTTGACGTAAAACACGAGGCCTGGGAGATCTGCTTAACTCTAGTGCAGGTCCAAAGCTCGCCTTCGGATGTGTTAGCGTACCAGTTGATTTGATCCTACAATCAACAAGAAATAGAAACAAAGAGATCGCGGTTAAATCTATAAATGATAGCCGATCGGCTAAGTGCCGATGACATATCATTTATCTTTGAGCCGATGTCAAATGTGAATCCATCGGCGACTATAATTAGATAATAAAGAACTAAACCTACTCGATCGGCTGTAGATATTACCAATATATAGTTCTTATATCGATATATTTTTAAATCAAGTGATTGGGATAGATCGGTCGCCATGCCGAGACTATATATTTTTATAGCATAGCCGATCATATAGATCTAGCATGTATCGGCTAATTCTCCGATACTACTCTGTATCAGGATAGTAAAACAAGTATAATATATAAAAAAAAAGCTTAATATACTTAAATGCAATAAGATCTTGACATAAAGGGCGGATTTAACATGTCACTGAAGCATATAGAGCGAATATGGTTAAATCAGATAAGATCAGCTGAAACTCCGATACTACCCTAATCGGCAACCAGAAGGCAGGCTAGATATTGATATTCTAAGCACGACTTAATAGATCAAACTCAACTGATGCAGCATTAAGTATGAAAAGAAGAACAATATCTAGACAATCAAGCCGCTGGAAGTTTCATAGAGTGGTGGATATCTTATATAATCTAAATCAACATCAAAATCTAACCTAATCGGCTTCCCTCTACTAACAGATGTTAGCCGATTGTAGGTTAGATAGTGATATTGCCAGAGATTATGTACGATATATGATAACTCGACGAATTACGTAAACAAGATTAGAGTATCATAAAGATGGACGTACTAATCCCGAGAACACAAGCCATCATAACAAGTTTTACCTCTTTGTCACGTCCTGATAAATTCATCCCGAAATAAAAATCATTCTCTAAAAGGAATAATAGAATTATATAAAATTCGAAAAGAAATATGTGCCAGAAGAATTCGAATGTGGTCCGGAGAATTTTTGTTAAATTCTCCTTGGTCTAAAAGGAGCCCTCAAATTTTACTTGAATTTTCAAAGCACAAATAATAATTAAGAAGAAATAAACAAAGTTAAAATGATTTTATAAAAAGAAAAAAACCCTAAAAGTCCCCCTTCCCTCCCTTGGGCCGGCCCGGCCCATCTCTTTCCCCCCCTCTCTCTCTCCTCTCCCCGCGGCCCATCCGGCCTCTCCCCGCGCTCGCGCCGCTGACGGGCGGGCCCGCCCGCCACCCTCGCTGACGGGTGGGGCCCACCCGTCATCCCCTTCCTCCAGCCGCCTCCCCCGCGCCCTAGCGCCGCCGCCGCCGCGGATTCCGCCGTATCCCGCCGTCCCCGCGTGCAATAAAGTGGGGGGAATCATTCCCCGTGATTCCCTCTCCCTTTCCCCCCATTTTTCCCTCTCTCTCTCGCGTTCAAACGGGCGGATTTGCCCCCGCAAATCTCGCCGGCGCCATTGATGGTGGCCGGACCTCCCGCGCCGGTTTCCTTCCCCTCCGGCCGCCCTCTCCCCTCTTCCAACCCTATATAAACCCTCCCCGCGCTCCTCCGTCCGGTTCCGCCTCTCGCCGCCCTTCCTCCTCGCCGGATTCGAGCTCGCGACGTCGCTCTCTCTCCGCCGTCGCCGCCGAGCTCCGGTCCGCCGCCGTCGTCGCCCCGGAGCGCCTCCCACCTCGGCGCCGCCTCCTTCGGCTTCGCCGCATCCTCGCCGACCTCGTCCACCCCTCCGTTTCGGTCGCCAACCGCCGGAGCGCCGCCGTCCCCGTCGACCCGAGCCGCGCCACCGCCTCCCTTCGCTCCGGCCGCCTCCTCCGTCGCCGCCGTCGCCCCGGGGTGAGCCGTGGACCATCGCCTCCTTTCCCCCTTCCCTCCCCTCTCTCGGCCGCCGCTCCGCCGCGCCGGTGGTCGCCGGCGGCGACCATCGGGGCGCGGGCGTGCCGTCTCCCGCCGACTGCGCCGGCGTGGCCTCCCTCGGGAGCGCCAAGTGGCTGCCGCGTGGGGCCCGGCCGTCAGCCGCCGGCGCCCTTGGTTGCGGCTGACGCGTGGGGCCCACGGCGCCGGCCGGTGTGAGCCCGGGTGCACCCGGTCCACCGTGGACCGTGAGGCTGCCGCGTGGGCCCCACTCCCGTGGACCCGGTCCGTGCGCCCCTCCCCTCGGCTGACGCAATAAACCATTTTTAAATTAAAATTTAAATGAAGAAATTTGCAAATATTCATTTAAAGAGCATATAAACTTCAAATGGCCATAACTTGGCCATTTGAACTCGGAATTGGACCATTCAAGTCTCTAATTTTTCCTTAAGAAGTCAAAAACCCATTTTTGTGCTTTGTTCCTGCTTGTTATATGGAGTTTATTAGAGTAAAAGCTTTTGCTTTTCCGTTGGTCGTGTAGACGCTGCAGCTTCGGAAAATCCGCTCTTCGTGGAGGTTGAAGCCGACGTTTGGGAAAGCGAGCAAGGCAAGACACATCATCCTTGAGCATATTGAATCCCAGTTTATAAAATTATTTTGATTTAAATTATTGCATTATCGCTTTACTTAAATTCCCGCGTTATCACTGTTTTATCTAGCCATGCCTATTTACCTTTGTTATGACCTTATTATTGTTATTGTTATTATTACCTTGTTCACCCTAGGATAAACAAAACCCCAACTAGTGGGTACTCTATTCATGGTTCCACTAGTATGAATTTAGGTAGATGCTTCGCTGATTAATTAGGCAACATTAGGTGGTTTTATAACTTTAGACTTTGGGAATTCTCATATCATTTGGACACTATGGAATGGTTGGCTTATGATGGAATTGGGCACACACCTCCCCCTCTATTCAAAACCCGCAAAATGGTTTTAGGCTGGGCTCGAGGTGCGTGGTTGGGTTTTGTTAGTCGTACCTCGGGTACTATAAGGATTAAGCTCGGGCCTTTGTTGCAAAGCACTACCGTACTTCCACATGTCTAGTGGGTAAGGCTTAGTTTGTGGCTCAGTCTGGTTATAAACAAAAGTACACGGATGGAGATGGACGAAGTCGGGGGTCGATGGACATCTCTAGGACAAATGAAGGCTACACGAGCTGCGGCCCGGTAGTCGAGATGTCATGGCACAGGGCCGGTGTCCTGCTGCTGGGGGCTCAGTCCTGCCTACCTGTCCCGGGGGTTCCGGCCGTAGGTGGGGTCGAGTCGGTACTCTTGTTTATGGCTAGGATGGGTTGGGAACTATGTCACGTCTTCCGTCCGTATACCGTGGTGGTATGTGGCACGTGGTTACACGTGAGGAAGATGTGTCTTTTGGGTAAAGATGTACACCTCTGATCAGAGTATAATCTATTCGAATAGCCGCGCCCTCGGTTATGGGCAAGCCTAGCAATGTACCCAAGTTAGTGTTTTAATTCTTAAAACCTGCTTAACAACTAAAATGTGGAATGGTTGGCCCGGGTTGGCTTGGGACGAGCTGGGACCTAGGGTCGGGTTGCCAGCTCGGTCTGAATCATCGTAGGCCTTAGGATAAGGCAGGTTCGTGTGGGTTCACGGCCTTAATTAATAATATTGTGTAGCTCTAGGATCGTCTTTATAAAATGGCTTTGGGCAACTAAGTGACTTTTAAATGCCGTTTTCTGCAAAACTTAACTCCTATATTATTACCCCTTGTACCCCCTTGCATTAATCATGCATCTGCCGGTGTGGCTTGCTGAGTACTGTGGTTATACTCATTCTTGCTCAATCTTTCCCCCCTTTAGTAAGAGAAGCTTTGGAGAAGAAGTCTTAGGTGGAGTCCTAGCTTATACCCCAGTTGAGCACCTGTGAAGATGGAGCCGTAGGCCCGCTAGTCCGCTGCTGTTTATTTTTGATTGTCAGGCCTTAAGTGCCTTTGTAATAATGTAAATATTATCGATATAATAAAGATGTGCCTTTTGTATCATGTTTGTGTGGTGTACCCCGGCTTTTCCTAGGACGGGGATTAATACACTAGCGTTCGGGAAAATGCAAAATTTTCTCGGTTGCGACACTCTTGTTGAAGATCGAAACCGATGCAGCTTAACCCGAAAGCAAGAACTCATCGAAATAAAACTAAAGCAAAAAGGTGGCGATGCGCCGAAATTGTATTGAACGTGTGTGTTGTTTTTTAATTACATAGGGCTCGGGGTCTATTTATACCCGAGAATTACAAGATATGTCCATACCGGACACGACTATTATCTCTAACAAACTCTAAGATACCACAAGTCTTTATGGCAGACTTTTGCCCAAGCATATCTCTAAGGAAATTACATAAAATGTCTTAATTAATAGATACAATTGCCTTCCGAGGAGTTGTCGATCTCCCACAAGAAGCTAGCCGATCTCCCACAAGTCGTCGAAGGATAGAAGGCAAGACTAAAATCGGCTATGAAGAATGTCGCTGATTTGACCAAGTCTCTGAAAGTTAACCCTGGAACCGATGCTCAAGATGCTCAAGCCATTGAAGAAGTAGAACAAATTAGGCGAAAAGCTATATTGGCTATCCAGAGCTATCTCAATAACTTTCTATGTAATAGACCTTAGGAATTTTGTGATCGGCAAAGATACTTCTAATGTTTATCTTGACAATCCTTTGCGCCGATTAATAAAACTTCCAAATTTGCTCAAAAATTTTGCAACATGTGGATATATATGAGCCCCTAATTTTACAATGTCATAGCCATTGATAAAATTATATTGTGAACTAAGGGCGATATAACAATATCGGCCACTGTACATCGGCAAACCACAACCGATTATAATACAAAAACAACTAAGGGCGATATAGCAGTATCGGCCATTGTACATCGGTAACTCACAACCGATTACAAAAACAACTAAAGGCGATATAGCAATATCGGCCATCTCAAGGCGATGCAAACACATCGGCTATCATGCATCGGCAACACTAGCCGATCATGCGTTAACCCAAACACTTGGGAAATATTTCTTCAAGTATTTGCCATTGAGCGCTCGTCCATAGACTTCACCATCAAGCCCTTGCAATATATATGCCCCTTTAGACACAACCTTATAGATTTGAAACGGTCCTTCCCAATTTGGTGACCACTTGCAGAACTTGTTATCCCGTGTTCTAATCGGCAAAATCAACTTCCATACAAGTTCACCTTACGAAAAAGTTTTGGGCACCACTTTCTTGTTATAATGCCTATCAACTCGTTCCTTAACTTTGGTAACCTTAGCAAGGGCTCGTAAATGCGATTGAACCAAGTCCTCCCTTTCATCAGCCATAAGGTTATAATACTCATCGGCCGTCAAATCGTCTTGCAATTCTATCCTTCTGGAGCCGATTCTAACTTCCCATGGCAAAACAGCTTCATGTCCATAAACAAGCTTATAAGGAGGAACTTGAATTGATCCATGACAAGCCATCCGATAAGACCACAACGCTTCGGCTAAACGAGTATGCCACTGCCGAGGATAATAAGAAATTTTCCTCTTAATCACTTTGATCAAGCTCTTGTTAGATGCATCAGCCTGCACATTAGCTTGTGCATAATATGGTGAAGAATTCAAAAATTTGATACCCACGCTATCGGCAAACTGAACAAATTCATCGGACACAAAAATCGAACCTTGATCGGTTGTAATGGTTTGAGGAATACCAAATCGATAAATTATATGTTCTTGAACAAATTATATAGCGTTCCTAGAATCAACTTTCTTCAAAGGAATCGCCTCTGCCCATTTGGTGAAATAATCAGTCGCCACCAATATAAACTTATGTCCTTTACACGATGGTGGATTTATCATACCGATCATATCAATTCCCCAACCTCTAAACGACCATGGCTTAATGATAGGATTCATAGCCGATGCTGGTGCCCTTTGTATTGCTCCAATTTTTTGGCAATCCTGACATCCTTTATAATATCTGAAACAATCCTCCAGCATTGTCGGCCAAAAATACCCTGCACGCCGAAGCAACCACTTCATCTTATGAGCCGATTGATGAGTGCCACAAATTCCCTCATGGACTTCGCCGATTGCAACTTTAGCCTGATCGGCACTCAAACACTTGAGCAACACCCCATCAATCATCCGATAGTAAAGCTCATCATCCAATACAGCGTACTTCAACGCCTTATATCTCAATTTCCTAGAAGCCGATTGAGATGGATTCTGTAAATACTGGTGCACATCATACCTCCAATCATCGATTGTCATAGCTGCAATTTCAACCTTAACATCTTTGATCATCGGCTTATGCCCCGATGCCCCTTGGGCTAAATCATTAGCTTCAATATTTTGTTCTCGAGATACATGCTTCAAAGTAACCAGCCGAAATTCCTTCATCAATTCTTGGCACTTCTCATTATAAACTATTAACACATCATTCTTGCATTCGTATTCTCCTGCCAACTGACTGATTACCAGCAAAGTATCCCCCATGATGTCAATAGCATCGGCTTCAACTTCCTTAAGTAACTGCTTCATACTCAGCTTGATTATTAGTCGCGTAAGGCTTAATAGTATAAGCAAACTCGAAACATGCCCGCCTAGGGGAAATTATAACTAGGCCGATACCACAACCATGAGTACATACCGATCCATCAAAGAATAAAGTCCATGGCACCATTTCAACTGAGCCGATTGAATCATCACGATGTTCCACAATAAAATCGGCTATAGCTTGTCCCTTAATCGCCTTCGGCGACTCATACCGAAGATCAAACTCAGTTAAGGAAAATATCCACTTTCCAACCCTTCCTTTCAATATTGGAGCCGATAACATGTATTTGATAACATCAGCCTTGCATATAACAGTACACTCGTTGGATAGTAGATAATGCCTCAACCTTGTACACGAAAAATACAGACACAAGCATAACTTCTCCAGAGGGGAATATCTAGTTTTAGTGTCCAAGAGCGACGACTGAGGTAAAATACAACTCGTTCTTTTCCATCCAACTCCTGAATCAAGACTGAGCCGATCGACTTCTCACCAGCCGACAGATACAATCTAAAAGGTATCCCTTTCTGTGGAGGAATCAAAACAGGAGAAGAGCTAAGATATTCTTTAATATTATCCAAACCCTTTTGCTGCTCTTCCCCCCAAGTAAACTGCTGATCGGCTTTCAATCTCAACAATGGTGTAAAAGGTTCCAACCTCCTAGACAAATTAGAAATAAACCTTCTAACAAAATTTATTTTGCCGATCATCTCTTGTAGTTCCGTCTTGTTCTCTGGAGGCTGAATCTTCTTGATCGCATTCACACTCCTTTGAGCTACTTCGATCCGCCTCTCATGAACAAGAAACCCCAAAAACTAGCCAGCCGATACACCAAAAGCACATTTTGTCGGATTCATCTTCAGGCCATATTTTCTGGTTCTCTCAAAAACCTTCCTTAAATCGGCTATATGATCCTCTATTTCTTTAGATTTCACAACCACATCATCAATGTAGACTTCAACCAACCAGCCGATTAGATCATGATATATGTAATTAATGGCTCTTTGATATGTAGCTCCAGCACTCTTCAAGCCAAAAGTCATAAGAACCCATTCAAATAAGCCGATTGCACCAGGACATCTAAAAGCTATCTTATGGATATCTTCTTCAGCCATAAAGATTTGATTATATCCTGCGTTTCCATCCATAAAACTCAAAATTTTGTTTCCTGATGCGGCGTCAACCAGCTGATCGGCTACTGGCATTGGGTATTCATCCTTCAGTGTAGATTTATTCAGATCTCGGAAATCAATGCACACCCTGACCTTGCCGTTCTTCTTAATAACAGGAACTATACTATAAACCCATTCAGCGTATCGGCAAGGATGAATAAAACCAGCATCATACAATCGTTTAATTTCAGCTTTGATAGGTTCAAGCATATCAGCCTTACATCTCCTCGGAGGTTGCTGGTGTGGCCTAACCCCTGGTTTGATAGGTAGCCGATGTTCTACAATCGATCTGTTGAGTCCAGGCATCTCATAATATTGCCAAGCGAAGCAATCTCTGAATTATTTCAACAGCTCTATCAACTTGGTTCTAAATTCTGCAGATAAATTCTTACTAATAAACGTCGGCCTTGGTCGATCACCTGGACCTATATCAATTTCTTCCAAATCATCAGCCGACATAAAACCTTGTCCCTGCTTGTCATCGAGATCATCCATTATGTCCTTGACGTAGACTCCTGAGTCCTCCACGACGCCCTCAAAATAACAATTTGGGCTCTCCATCTTCAATTGGCTGTATATCACAATCGGACACTTTTAGAAAATCTCTATCCCAAACTTTTCCAGATAAGCAGTCAAGACCATCCATCTCCCAAAGAGCTAAATCGGCACTGGCAACGTTGACTGACCTATCGGCTGGCACGATCTCAATCCTGTCGCCTTGCCAATGAATCAAGCATTGATGCATGGTCGAAGGAATACAACAATTGGCATGAATCCAATCTCTTTCAAGCAACAAACTGTAGGAACCCTTCCCATCGATGACAAAGAATGTTGTAGGGATAGTTTTGCTGCCGACTGTCAATTCCACATTCAAAACTCCTTTGGTTTCTGACGGATTGCCACATAATTCTTTGAGCACCATGTTTGTCTTGATGAGATCTTCAGCGTTTCTACCCAACTTTCTGAATGTAGCGTAAGGCATCAAGTTCACTGCAGCCCCACCATCTACCATCATCTTGGACATCGGCTTCCCATTGACATAACCATTTATATACAATGGCTTAAGATGCTGATTCTTTGTCCCCACTAGTTTCTCAAAAATCGCTTGCTCTGGCGACAAAATCAACTTAGCCAATTCTTCTTCAACTTCATCGACATCGGCTTGCTTGCTCCCAAAATCAGCAGACAATGTGAAAACCATGTTGATCGAAGCAGTTACGACACTTTTCCCCTTAGCTAACCTTTTTGCCTCATCGGCTGCGGCCTCATCAGCTATAGGAACCTGATTCTTAACACGCCACTCCTGCCACGGCTTTACTTTCTTCAGCCGATGGTTAATTTCCTGTTCAACCTCCTGAAAGCGCTCCCTGTTCCTCAATCTCTGAACCCTTCTTTTCTGATTCTTCGTGAAAATACCAGAAGGACAACACTGATTTTTCCTGATTTCATTGTCCTCTTGGTTGATTCACTGGACCCAATCTTTGATGAACAGGAACTCTTGTCTGCCTTAGCCGACTACCCCTACCATATGATCAGCTTGAATTCTTGGCAACATCACTGCACCCAGGACAGTCTTCAATACAAGGCAGCCTCATACCTTCATTCCAACAAAATCTAAAAAACTCGCAACTCCAATGAGGATCAAAGCCATCATCATCTGCTTGTCCTGCTACTTGTCACACTTTCTCTGATATTTGTTGATAATCTTAGCCGAATTCATCTTAAAACCCCTTACACGGCCCCCATCGGCTGTTCGGCTAGCTGTATGCACCAAATTCACAGGAAAAGGATTGCCATCAACCTTCATCGACCTCTTAGAGTCGTCAAACTTAATTTTGCCCCCTTCAATAGCCGCTTGGATCTGCTGCCTGAAGACCTTGCAATCATTAGTCGTATGAGACCCAGAGTTGTGCCACTTGCAATACCTTTTCTTGCCCAATTCTTCAGCCGATGGAATTATGTGACCGGCAGGAAGTTGAATCTGCTTCTCTCGAAGTAGCAAGTCAAAAATCTTATCAGCCTTGGTTATGTCAAAGTCATATCTCTCTTCTTTTCCAGAACTCTTTACCCATTGGCACGGTATGACCTTTTTACTCTAAGAACGACTTAATAGATCAAACTCAACTGATGCAGCATTAAGTATGAAAAGAAGAACAATATCTAGACAATCAAGTCGCTGGAACTTTCATAGAGTGGTGGATATCTTATATAATCTAAATCAACATCAAAATCTAACCTAATCGGCTGCCCTCTACTAACAGATGTTAGCCGATTGTAGGTTAGATAGTGATATTGCCAGAGATTATGTATGATATATGATAACTTGATGAATTACGTAAACAAGATTAGAGTATCATAAAGATGGAAGCACCAATCCCGAGAACACAAGCCATTATAACAAGTTTTACCTCTTGTTAAAGATCGAAACCGATGCAGCTCAACCCGAAAGCAAGAACTCGTCGAAATAAAACTAAAGCAAAAAGGTGGCGATGCGCCGAAATTTTATTGAACGTATGTGTTGGTTTTTAATTACATAGGGCTCGGGGTCTATTTATACCCGAGAATTACAAGATATGTCCATACCGGACACGACTATTATCTCTAACAAACTCTAAGATACCACAAGTCTTTACGGCAGACTTTTGCCTAAGCATATCTCTAAGGAAATTACATAAAATGTCCTAATTAATAGATACAATTGCCTTCCTAGGACTCTATCCATGCGTGTCAATCATCTTGAAGCACCTCAACCCAACCCGATGTCGTACACCAAGTCGTATTGCTGGAATCGGCTGCATCACCTAACAAAGTCTGACTCCAACTCAGCCGATCCAATCGTAGCCGATCCGGACTTCAGCTGATTCTTACTCTGTTTCCGTGACAATCTTCATCTTCGATCCCGCTTCAATCTAATCTTCATCTCCGATACTGATATTACCAAATTTGGTCGTTAATAGTATCTACAACCTCCCCCCTTGGCTATACATGAAGAGGAAGCACATAATGATACAGATTATTATTCAAGGCCCCAAGCAACCTGGTAACGACATCGATGTGTACCTAAGACCACTGGTCGAAGATCTTAAACTGTTGTGGAAGAAGGAAGGTGTCCCCGTGTGGGATGAGGACAAACAAGAGGAGTTTAACCTACGAGCGCTGCTGTTCGTAACCATCAACGATTGGTCTGCAGTTAGCAACCTATCCAGGCAGTCTAACAAAGGGTACATGGCTTGCACTCACTGTATGGATGAAACAGAAAGTACGTATCTTAAGCACTGTAGGAAGGTTGTGTACATGGGTCATCGTCGATTCCTGGCTGCAAACCACCTAGTACGGAAGAAAAGGAAGCACTTTGAACATAAGGCGGACCATCGTACGAAGCCTAAACATCGCAGCGGGAAAACAGTGTTTTCTATGGTGAAAGATCTTAAAGTAGTGTTTGGAAAGGGGCCTGGCAGCCAGCCTATAGAGAGCGAAGATGGTCACGCGGCGATGTGGAAAAAGAACTCCATATTTTGGGAGTTACCCAATTGGGAATTCTTGGATGCCCGCCACGCAATCGACGTGATGCACCTCACTAAGAACCTTTGCATAAACCTTCTTGGCTTCCTAGGTGTATATGGAAAGTCGAAAGATACACTGGAAGCACGTAATGATCTAAAGCATATGGAACAACGCGACGACCTTTACCCGGAACCAAAGGAGAAAGGAAGCCATTACTTGAGTCCAGCCAGCTACACTCTTAGCAAGGCAGAGAAGGAAAGTATGTTTGAATGCTTGGAGAGCATCAAGGTACCGTCTGGATACTCCACGAATATAAAGCGAATAATAAGCACGAAGGAGAAGAAGTTCACAAACCTAAAGTCTCATGACTGTCACGTGTTGATGACACAACTGCTACCAGTTATAATAAGGGGTATCCTTCCGGATAATGTCCGGGCAACAATAACAAAGCTATGTGCTTTCATGAACGCAATTTCGCAAAAGGTCATCGATTCGGATAGATTAGAAGCCCTTCAGAATGATGTGGTGCAATATCTTGTCAGCTTTGAGTTAATATTTCTACCTTCATTTGTCAATATAATGACGCATCTGCTTTGTCACCTTGTCAAAGAGATCGGTATTCTCGGGCCTATGTACCTACACAACATGTTTCCTTTCGAGAGGTACATGGGCGTTCTGAAGAAGTATGTTCATAACCGTGCTCGTCCAGAGGCAAGCATAGCCAAGGGGTATGGAACAGAGGAGGTCATTGAATTCTGCGTAGAATTTATTGAAGACCTTCGCCCAATTGGGGTACCTGAATCACGCCATGAAGGGAGACTACGGGGAAAGGGGACTCTCAGAAGGAAAGCAATAATGACGGTAGATAACAATTTATTCCATAAAGCCCATTTCATGGTTCTGCAACAATCTTCATTGGTGGCTCCTTACATCGAGGAGCACTTGGCTCTAGTTTGCGCCAGAAACATCGGTAAGTCCGATGTATGGATTACACGGCATCACATTGATACTTTCCCCGCGTGGCTGCGATAACATCTCATGGGTAACGAGACGATTAACCAACAACTGGCCTTCCTGGCGAGGGGACCATCTGGCTCAATCGCGACATTCTAGGGATATGAGATCAATGGGTACACATTCTACACGAGAGCCCAAGACATGAAGAGCACGAACCAGAACAGTGGTGTTCGTATCGATGCCATGGGACACGATGGTACAACTGGCACGTATTACGGTGCCATCGAGGACATATGGGAACTTGACTATGGACCTCTCAAGGTCCCTCTGTTCCGGTGCCAATGGGTTAGGTTGACTGGTGGAGGCGTAATGATTGATGACAGTGGGATGACAACGGTTGACCTTAACAAGGTTGGATACTCGAACGAACCTTTTGTCCTTGCCAATGATGTAACGCAAATTTTTTACGTGAAGGACATGTCTAGCAAAGGAAAGAAGGGCAAAGGGTCTAACGAGCCGAAGCGCCACGTGGTTCTCCCAGGCAAAAGAAAAATCGTCGGAGTAGAGGACAAGACTGACGAGAATTACGATCAGTTTGATGGGCAACCCCCTTTCACGGTGACGATTGACCCTAGCATCCTCCTATCAAATGAAGACACCCCTTACTCACGTAGTGATCACAAAGAAGGAACACTAGTGAGGAGAAAGTACGTGCGGTCAACCGTCACCGCCGATGTATTGTCGTAATTGTTGTGTACACGATGTAAACTATTTTGGATGTATTGAATATCGATATAAATCAGTTGTTGTATGGCATATGTTAAGTATGTACGATTATTAGAATTTTAAACAAATTTAAATCATGCATATGCTAGTTATATATGATAATTAGAATTTTTAAAAGTTTTAAATCATGCATATGCTTATTATATATGATTATTAGAATTTTTAACAATTTTAAATCATTCATGTGGTGTTTACATACGACTATTAAAATTTTGAATAAATTTCACAAAACTACAGGTACTATGACCAAATTATCACAAAACTACATATTTAACTCGGTGTATCACAAAACTACACATTTAACACCAAATTTATCACAAAACTACAGGTTTAGAACCAATTTAATCACAAAGTAATAATGTTTATAATCCACCATAACAATGGTGCTAGGGATTTAAACTCCAAAAGTTGTAGTTTTGTGATAAGTTCAATATTAAATATGCATTTTTGTGATACTTAACCTAAAATTTGCAGTTTTGTGATAAATTTAGTGCTAAATATGTAGTTTTGTGATACAACTTCTTAAATCTGTAGTTTTGTGATAATTTGGTCAAAATACCTGTAGTTTTGTGAAATTTACTCTAAAATTTTTAACATTTTTAAACCATGCATATGCTAGTTATATATGATTATTAGAATTTCTAATAATTTTAAACCATGCATGTGGTATTTACATATGATAATTAGAATTTTTAACAATTTTAAATCATGCATATGCTAATTATATGATTATTAGAACTTTTAACAAGTTTAAATCATTCATGTGCTTATTATATATTTTGAAGGTTTTGTCATTAATTTTGTGACTTTAAATCATTTTAATGCATTATTTACTATTTTAGAAACCCATATGTAATGAAATTTAATATGCAGTGCTGTTATCTTTAGTCCCGGTTCTTAACACTAACCGGGTTAAAAAAGAATTTGAAAATAGCGGGAAAAGATCTTTAGTCCCGGTTGGTGAGAACAATCGGGACTAAAGATATCTTTAGTCCCGCTTGGTGAGAACAACCGGGATATCTTCAGTCCTGGTTGTTCTCACCAACTGGGACTAAAGATCTAGGGGTATATATATTCCCGATGCGCCCTCGTTTTCTCCACCAACACTTAGAAGTTTTTTCTCCGATCTCGTCTTCTCCTTCGCCGCCACTGCCTAGGGCATCCCCGCGCCGACGCCGCCGTCGTCTCTAGCCGTCGTCTCGCTGCCGTCGTCGTCGCCGCCGCCGCATCTCTAGGGTGAGAGTCGCCGCCGCCTCTCTATCTCTCTCGATCTCGATCTCTCTCTCTCTCTCTCTCTCTCTCTCACCAAACCGCCGCCGCCTCGTTGCCAACGCCGCCGCCGACGTCGACGCGGCCGACCCCGACTCCGTCTCCCGCCGATGCCGACCCCGACGTCGACGCGGCCGCCACTACCGACGACGCCGACGCCACTGCCACGCCGCCGCCCCCGCCTCGCCACGCCACCGCGCCACATCCCCGCCGCTCCGCTGCTGCCGCTGCTGCCTCGTCAATGCCGAACGTGAACGAAACATGAATGAACGCGAACGAAACGCGAACGAACGTGAACGAACGCGAACTTAATGTGAACGGACGTGAACGAACGTGAACGAAACGTGAACGAACGTGAATGAACGTGAATGAAACGTGAAAGAACATGAACGAAACGCAGACTTAACGTGAATGAAATGCGGACTTAACGTGAACGAACTTGAGTGAAACATGAACGAACGTGAACGAATGTGAAGGCACGTGAACGAAACGTGTGAACGAACGTGAAGGCACTTGAACTAAAAATGTGAACGAACACGAACAAAACGTGTACGAACGAGATAATTAAACGATTATTAGACTTAGCATATATATATGATTATATATACTTGAAAACGTGAAATACAATATATGTACCTTTGCGTTTAGACTAATACATTTTTTTGCATGTTGCAGAAAAGACGTCGTCGTCGTCCCTCAAGCCGAAGTGGTAGCTAGCCCTCGAAGGAATTTGCGCGGGCAAGTGATGTAAAGATATGATTGTTAAAGTTTTAATATAAGATTATTAGATTATTAGACTTACCATATGTGAATGTTAGACTTAGCATATATGATTGTTAGAGATTTAATATAAGATTATTAGATTTTTAATATAAGATTATTAGATTATTAGACTTAGCATATGTGAGTGTTAGACTTAGCATATATGATTATTACAATTTTAATATAAGTTTATTATTGTTTTAATATAAGATTATTAGAGTTTTAATATACGAAACTTAATTAGACTTAGCATATATGATTATTTGAGTTGTAATATACGACACCTAGACTTAGCATATATGATTATCTAGGGTTCTAATATACGACACTTAGACTTAGCATATATGATTGTTAGAGTTTTAATACAAGATTATTAGAGTTTTAATATACGAAACCTAGACTTAGCATATATGATTATCTAGGGTTCTAATATATGACACTTAGACTTAGCATATATGATTGTTAGAGTTTTAATATAAGATTATTAGATTTTTAATATTACACTTAGCAAATATGACCTATAGACTTAGCAAATATTTCTTGTATGAACAGATGGCTGATCGCGATGAGGAACAAATACTGTACGATACAATCGCAGAGGGAAGCAACCAGTACTGGAACGAAGAAGAGGTGAACGAGGATCCAAACCAGTACTTGAACGAGGAGGGGAACGTGGAGAGGGATGCGGAGGGGAACGAGGAGAGGGATGCGGAGGGGAACGAGGAGGGGAACGTGGAGAGGGATGCGGAGGGGAACGAGGAGGAGGAGGCTAGTGGAAGTCAACCCTCTGCTGGATAGAAGAGGGCATGCGGACAACGAGATGCCGCAAAGAAGTTAGAGGGTCGGCACATCATAACAGAAGTGGACGTAGACAGCCGACCTAGTGCCCTGGCAGAAACAACCAAGAATTACGTACGACACAACGGTTGGGTTGTGAGGGATAACGTGCCTGTCAGTACGGTATACTAGCGCAGAACAAGGGCACGCAGAGATCATGACAGCTTTGTCCTAGATTCGGAGAAAGAGATGCTGTGGACCACAATGCTCGAGACGTTCACCCTTCCTGCGGGTACAGAGAAAATAGTGAAAAGGTGGACTCTAAAGAAAATGGCAGAACAGTTTCAGAGCTTCAAGGGAGATCTCTACTAGAAATACATCCTGAAGGGGCAGACACTGAACTTTAACACATTCCCGAAGCTAAGGGATCACTGGGACGAGTTCGTTGCTTACAAGATAGGGCAACAAGGGCAGGCGATGATGGACAGAAACAAAGAAAATGCCGCCAAGAAGAAGTACCATCACCACTTGGGGTCAGGCGGCTATAGCCTCGCGATGCTGAAGTGGGAGGAGATGGAGGCAAGCTTGATTGAGAGGGGTATCGAACCAGCCACCGCTAAATGGCCGAATCGATCGAAGTTCTGGTACTATACTCATGGTGGAACGCTTAACCCAGTTGATGGCTCCCTGGTCTTCAGCGATCAGATACGCGAGGCTGCCAGTCGACTAACGGACGCAGTGGAAGCCTCTTCTCAGGGCACGTTCCGACCCGACAGAGAGAAGGACGAGCTGTCACTCGCCCTGCAGACTCCCGAGCATCCAGGACGAACATGAGGGAAAGGGGTGATTCCTTGGAATATTGGATTCAAGGAGGACATCCACATGTACAGGAGTCGGATGAGGAGAAAGAGAGATACCGAGGCGAAGATTGCCGATCTTGAGTACAGGGTATCTAGCTACAAGCTCAGCATGCAAGACGAGGTGGCAAGGAGGGTGGATGAACGCATGGCCGCACATCGGTCCCATGATCCCCAGCCGTACATTCCTCCTGCAATGGTCAGCCCATCAGGCAATCGTAGCAGCTGCGTCTCAACGGGGCAGGTAGGATAACAGAGCATGGATGCCATGCAAACTCAGGACGAAACCACCTGCCCCGTTGATGAGATCACTCAGCGGACACCATGTGAGCTGCATATTCCCTTCAAGAACTTATCAATCAAGGTATGCTCGTAGTTTTATGATTTTTGACTTGTACATTCCGCAAGTTGCTGCTTAGGTTGATTACTAATAGATAACCTCTCATCACGTGAAGGTGGCGTCGGGAATGGCCATCCCAACGGACCCTTCAGGGACTTACCACTGCAGGCCGATTCCAGTAGGATACTCGAGGATCGAAGTTGAGCTAGTGGAAGCCGCGTACGAGGACCTCGAGTTGGACTACCCTGGAGGAGACGGTGAGACACATCTATGAGACACAAGCCATGCCATTATACTATGGCGCAAGCGGTACATCATCCTCCCTAGGCGACAAGCGGCATCTCGTGCACCATCTCCTCCGGCTCCGCCATCTCCTCCTTAGGCTCCTGCACCGACTCCGCCTCAGGCTCCTCCTACACAAGCTTCTACACTGACTCCTCCTCAGGCTCCTGCGCCGACTCCTCCTCAAGCTCCTCGTCCAGCACCTTCCATGTCAAGGTCTCATCAAGATCCACCGCCTACCCGCACAAGGGCAACAAAGAAAGCGAAAGTTGACGCCGCTGAAAACAAGGAGCCGCCATACAATTGCACGCAAGAGGAGCTTGACGCTTATGTGGTAGCAGAAGTGAAGAGGTAATTGAAGCCTCGGAGTCCAGAAAAGAAGATTCCTATAGATCCGAGTGCCAGGAACTTCTTCAGGGGTATGTCTGCACCAGCCAAGGAGGCCATAAAGCTAACGGACTATGAGCGAACACTTAAGAAAGCATATTATGGAAAGTCCAAACCAGTCCCTCAGCTTTGAGAGCAACCAAAACAGGAGGTCGAGCCGTTGGTGACTGGTAAAGAAATTGGAATAAAAGAATTTATTTCTGACACCGAGCTAACTAGGGATCAATTGCTATGAGGCGCACCAATCCCGAAGGCGGAAGTGAAATACAAGTATGAACTCAGTAAACCGCTTGTCAAGCCTGAGCAGCTGCAGTCCCTACCGACACATATGTATAAATTCCATCAACTGTACATGGAAATGAGTGCCACCGGTAGAGAGATGATCGGAGCAAGGATCAGGGACACAGACTTCTTGCAAGGAGAAGATATTCTCTGGATCAATTTCAAGGGTATCTACGAACTATACCAGCTGGACGCCCTCGACGTCTCTATTATGAGTTGTTAGATTTTGTAAGTATCGTTCAGTTAGATTTCTTATTACGTTTCCTTTAGTTAATTAGGTCCTTGTATATAAGTACACCATATATAATATATACTTCCTTTTATCGTTGTAGAATGGAGATTCAAAGGGCCCGACGGCGGGGGGTTTTCGATACTGGATTCATCGACCCTCAGAAAGTAAACGTCGCAATGATCGACAAGTATCCGCAAGCCACAGAGGACAATCTCGTCCATCTCCTAAAGGAGCAGCATTACAAGACGTTCATACTATTGCCGTACAACACATAGTTAGTTTTTACTGTCTTCCTACCAAATTTCATTCCCGTACGTACATGCTAAGTGTTTTATTCCCGTACTCTTCGACTTGGAGGCCTGCGTAGTCAATGTCTATGACTCAATGGATAAAAAAGAGTCTACGTTTGACCATATTTTTGAACTTATAGACAGGTAATGTCATAAGTTCCAATGTTATTACGAATTTTGATATAATTAATTGCTACTACGAATCATAGCTTTAAACTCCATGTAGGGCTTGGTATTGGTTCCGTCATTTGGTCCGCGGCAATTGGAAAGAAAAACTTAGGTGGAAGTTTAAATTTGCTATCAGTACACATGCTCTACATTTATATTGAATCTCCAATTCAAATACAAGTGTATATTAATTAGATCTCTCGCCGTTTGTCATGTATATATATAGTGCACAAAGCAAGACCAGGGAACTAACTTGTGCGGCTACTACGTATGCGAGTATTGCCACTGCCTTACAACCCAAATCATCACCACAAGAGAGCTCGATGTACGTACAAATAAATTCAAAATTTCATTACGTACGTATCAATTTGTTGTTTACTAATTAATTTCATACATTCGTAGGTTATTCGCATGAGGGATAACCTCAGACACAAGGAATTTATCGCGGCGGTTCAAGAACAACTTATGGGATTCATCAACGAACAAGTCCTTGATCCCGAGGGTGAATTCTACTACAACGGAAATACAATTCATAAGTCGTTAGCTTCTGAGATAACGACTACTACGTCGAAGTTGTAGCTAGCTAGGACATAATGAATTGTAATTAATACATGTCTATTTTTCTATATGTAGACATTTACTTTAGTGTAAATATATATATATATATATATATATATATATATATATATATATAGTAAATTTGTTTGGTGCTCCATGGTGCCCGGGCACCATTGTTGAAATTGAGTATATACCCAATTCAAATGAGTATGAAACTTTTTCAAATATTTAGGTATTAACGTTAACTACTTTACTAACTAGTTCAAAGCAAGTTTGAACTGAATTCAAACTTGCTTTTGTTAGATTTTGATTCTAGGTATATAGCATCCAAACATATAATTAGTTAGGTATGTAATAATAGATTGTGAAATAAAGTTAAATTTGAGTTGTTTTGTTGCTAGGTATAGGTATGAATCGAATACTTATAACTAGGTATATACTCACAATTTAAAAATTTTGAAAAATTTGGGCGAATTTATGTATTTCATACCATGGTGCCCGGGCACCATGGTGCCCCATATGAGTGTCCTATATATATATATATATATATATATATATATATATATATATATATATATATATATATCCAGAGACTCTGCAAGACGTGAAGCTGAATAAGACTGAGAACCCCACTACCTAGGTTTGGATGATGGTTGAGTGGCCTGATTTTGTTTGTACTTCTTGAAAGGTGGTCGCTGTGAGCTCTCGCCCCCTTCCTGATAGGCTCTCTTCCGTTCATTACTAGTGACATTGCCAGAACAATTCTTCTGTGCAGTAGTAATTTGGAGCTCAACCTCCATCCCCCGAGCCTCCTCAACTGTATTGAGGTATACAGTAGGCGGGTTTCTTCCCATTACTTCTCTATATCGGGCATTGAGCCCTCAAAAGAACTTCCTAGCCTTCTCACACTCTTCACTAGCCATGCTAGGCACAAAGCGTACAATATTGCTGAACTCCCGCTCAAACTCATCCACAGTCTTGCTTCCCTACGCATCCAGTCTGCAGCATTAACAGGAGTACCAGACCCATCAAATATATCTAAGCACATGGACGTCCATCTGGTGAGTGTCATTCCCCGAACAACTCGAGCAGCATCATTAGAGACTTCAGCCGAATGACTACCATCCTCTTCCTCTTCCATGTCATCATCCTCCATCTGGTTCAAGGATGCTACTTTATCATGGCGACCTCTCCCACAACCTCTAGCACGACCCCTACCACGACATCCATGATTAGGATTAGGGGATTCTGCAACTGAGTTGTTCCTAGCCTCTTCATCCTGATTATTTTCAACTTCTTCATTATGGTGGCCCCTACCGCGACCTCTACCTCCGCCTCTCCCACGGCCTCAGTTGGCTAACCGAGCACTCTCTAGGCGGCATAGCTATATCAAACAATAGCATGCAAAGAAACACAATCATACACATATATATGCAGCAGAAACATAAATGCTAGGAATGACCCATGCACCCCATCCTATTGTGCACCAGTGTGTCAAGTTTTAGATGATTACATCTAATCCAAGTTCTATTTTTTATTATTTTCTATCCTAAGAGATTTTTAATTGGTTACGAAATCTAGTTCAAAATTTTACGTCGATTTATATTTTATGTTACCTAGTCACTTCCCATGGACCTACCGCCCGCTCTGATACCAACTGTAACACCCTAGGTAGCCACGTACCTAGAATGCCACACCAAAATATACTCAAAAACCACTAACTCCAAAAATCATTAGAAACTTCGGTAGAGTCTCCCCTAAAAATACGGACATCCATGACAGGCAGTTATAAGATAACTCAATAACAACGCAATCCAAACCATCCTAGCTCCACAAATTCCACGTGAAAGTAAGGACCAGAACTTTAAATGACCGTTACAAGTTCTACGCAAAACTTATGCTAAGCAAAAACATAGTCTAAAACTAAATTTCAATAGTGTGCAATAATAGTGTGTAGTTCAAGGGTGCTACTCCCGTCCCATGCCGATCAATATCATTAGGTACCTAAAAACCAAATTAAACACAAGAATGAGTAAAGAATACTCAGCAAGTACCTAAAAACCAAATTAAACGCAAGAATGAGTAAAGAATACTCAGCAAGTACAATATTGAACTAGTAAAACATACACAGGTTTAATGCAATAAGAAACCAATATGAAACATTTGACTTCCTTTAATTTAAAACGAAGGAGGCAAAAAGTAGTAGTTCCCTCCCGGGCATATGTGAATATCCTCAGCATTACCGGTAAGCCGAGCAAGCGTGATCAGCGCTTCTCAAGGATCATGAATAAAGATCCAAATTGCACTCCCATGACTACGCATGTGGTACTTGAATAATGTAAACAAAAAGATTCAAATTGCACTCCCATGACTACGCATGGTACTTGAATAATGTAAACAAAAACTTCCGGAAGAATGAAACATGAATAACGTTGTGAACTTGAACATGAAGTGAAATATGAATATATAGCATAATACCAAAACCACACAATTGATAATAGGAAGCTTCGAATAATAATTGGGTAAATAAAACCAACAAAGCAACACAGTTTATCCATCACACAAGTCCATCTTGTACTTGCCTTAAGTTCTTCGATACTCCGACTCAACTCTAACGTTGTAACCCTCCACACCTGTGGAGCAAAACTACGCATAAACCACTATATCCAACCAATGATAGTAACAAGGGATAATTACTAAAATCGATAACCTAGAACATATAAACTTTTTACCGATTTATATTAAATAACCTATAGCAGTTACATTACTGTTTTATACGTAACTCACAAACCGTCTACCAGAATCTAGCAAATAATACAACTCCGGACATCTATACAAAATTGTCTACAACTTTCATGTTGGGCACAAAATCATATTATGCCTGTGAAAATCCCAGATTAAGGAAAACGAATTGCTGTCCTGATTTCTGGACCCGGCCAGCAGTACTGTTTTTGTTGTTTCTCCCAAACCGTTTATCAAAATCGAACGAAACCAGTGGCGTTAGAAAAATATCGACGATGACTACAAACTTTATTTAGGACAACTAACCTGAATCCCGATGGTTTAATACCAGAATTGAAAATACGGTTTCAGCCTAGCGTTCGATAAAAATAAATTCGAGCTACCGGAAACAGACGTCTTATATATAAATTAGAAACAACTAGAAACTAAAACGGATTACCTAGAAGTACTAATTTTGTAAGAAAAACAAAGAATTTGGAAATATCTACCAAACTCCCCAAATTTCCCTTCTTCTAACTTTTTTTTTCCCTTCTCTTCCTCCTTCCTGTTCTTCTGCAGCAACAAGCAGCAGCAGCCAATAGCAGCAGTAGCAGCAGCAACGGCAGATCGGCAGCAGCCGCAGCAGCACAAGCAGCAATCCTAGCGGCAGTAGCAGCTGGTTTAAAAGTTGAACTTTTGCGCCTTCGCTCTAATATTCTCCGAAATATATTAATTCAAAACCTGGGACATTCCCCGAAATATATATAAACCATGCATCAACAGGGCCATGCAAATAAAAAAAAAAGGGCAGCTCGATATTTAGTCCCGGTTGGTTTGGTGGCTCAGCCGGCTACGTGGTTAAGCCATCTTTAGTCCCGGTTGATGTTACCAACCGGGACTAAAGATCGATCTTTAGTCCCGATTATTTCACCTGGGACTAAAGATAGCGATCTTTAGTCCCGGATTAGTAGCCCCGATTTGAAAACCGGGACTAAGGGGGGTTACGAACCGGGACTAATAAGGGTTTCTCCACCAGTGTGTAATTTGTTTTGTTATTAGTTTACGTTTAATACTTCAAATGTATGTCTGTATACTTAAAAAAATTGGCACATGAGCTAAACACGGGGCCTTAATCATTCTATCAATTGGAGTTTTGGTGCATATGGAAGTAAAAGTGAAACAAAGGTTTACGACAAATTGTTAATCTGTATCTATACTTGCATTTTCCCATGAAAGAAAAATAGTATCAGTCCGCATGTATGATTTGTACTAAACCCTAAATGTTGCTTTTAACTAGAACTCGATTGACACTATTTCCTTTTAACCGCCGTGGGATTACTAATCATGGGCTATAGTAATTACTCTTTGTAATGCAATTCTGCAAATGAGAAAATGAGATACTAGCTGATGACATTTTTTTTTACAAGCCAGAGATGCTAGCAATCTTAAAGAAATAGTGAGCATAGTGACTCATCCAGAGATACTTCAAAGTTGTTTTTTTTTCTTTTTTACCAATGAAATATTTCTATGTAGTTATTCTTTTATCCTCGGGGGCACTCATACGAAGCTTTAATTTTTCTGTTAATAAAGGCAGATGGTGCATTTCTAGCAATAGATAGTTAAGTTTTTTTTAAGAGATCATTCAAATTATCATCCCATAATGATCTAGAAAACTCAATTAATTTTTTATGAAGAATTTATGGAATGCAGCATTAAAAAGGGTCGCATTTATTATTCTACTTTTATGTATATCATGCCAAAACGTATTTTGCACGTACACAATAACTAATACTATTATAATCGAATAGATAATCCTGCACTAAATCAAATTGGCCGGGCCGTCATATTTATGGCTGACAGCGATACCGGTGATGCTTGCTTTCCTTCTCACGCGACATTCATTGTGATCGAAGTTTCAACACTATGGTACAGTAGCATCGAAAAATAAGTTTATTAAGCAGGGAAAATTCTACGTTTTTGTTCACGTGGAATTTGTGCTAATCTTTTTTTTAAGAATTACACGGTACAACGCACACCCTCACAACACACGTACACTCACCCCTATAAACGTATGCACGTAAACCCTACCCTTATGAGCATCTTCGAAGACTGAGCCGACAAATCCATCCTATAGATTGATGAAGTCACCACACACGCACGCAAATCCTACCCCTATGAGCATCTTCGTAGAATGAGTTGGCAAATCCATCCTGGAGATTGACTAAGTCACCACAGCCGCTTTGCTGTCGACGGGTACGTCGCCTACCACTAAAAGCACAAAGCTATTAAATCCTGGAAAATTCGCTTCCATGGGGGAGTCGAACACATGATCTATGGTGCTACTGATGCTCTTCTAACCACTAGACTACAGGAGGCTTGAATTCCATGGAAATTTATTTGATCTTGACGTAAATTATTTCAATTTAGGTAGATATAGAAAATTTTCCGTTTACAAGGATTTGTTCCCCTAATCCCCTTACCTTGATTTTGGATGAAAAATAAAATGAACTTAACATATCGTGAAAAATTTTCTTACGTGAGTCTAGTGTTAAAGGGAAAAGTTTTCTTACGTGAGTCAAGTGTTAATGTGTTATAATAAAAGCTTTTGTACAATCATGGCCGAGACACATATAACCATGAGTTTTTTAATATATACTATTTGTAAATAAATTCCCTATGAATGAAAAAGAAGTGTTGAAGAGAGATAATAATAATTTCATTAAAGTAAGAAGTCTCCCCTATCCTGATTAATTTGTTTTCCCCTTCCCCTGTCAACTATAACGATTTTTCTCGCATATCCATTATTTGTTTTGACATTACGTTTCCAGAGTTTCTCAAAAGGGAGATGACACAAAGGTAAATGGTTTCGCTGAACCAAAATTATGCATCATCACCTTCAGTGCCATGGACTGCCCACTCAAGGCTGCCCTGCACTCTTGGATAAAAAAAAGATTATTATTATGAAGGTTCCATATTTTTTAACACTGCAATTGGTATATACATCTTGATATAATAAGACAACGTGTCCTCCAAATCACGCTGTAGAAATTATTAGCCATACGCATGTCCTTCAAAGAAGTGGTAACAGCAAGTGCCACATTTGCCTGTATGATAAAAAGCTGCCTGGCCGGCTATCTTGTACTGATTATATTTTTTAAAAATGTTGTTTAGTCAAGTGGTCTTTTGTTCCCCTCCTTCCAGCTGCATATGTGAGCATGAATAATTTATAGTCTTGCGATTGTAACTGTGCTATGCTGCTAGGTGTCACAGTTGATTGATTAAGAGCAGGTACAATAAGCTGACTCAGCGGGCTGCAAAACTATGCCACATCATCCTATTCCTATATGGAGGGGAGAGAAGATAAGAGAGAAGAAAACGACTGACTAATTTGTAACCTGCTGGTAGCGATATATTTAAGTCGGCATCGCTTGCTTGCAGCCGCTCCCGGCCATTAAAATAACACATTGTGGGCCCGCGCAACCACAACAGATCGCGCTACCCCTCAACATCGCTCTCCTCATCTGCATCGCCCTCCCCTCCCGATCCCCTACCTCTCGATCGCCGCCGTCCCTCGATTCTTAGCGTGCCTCGCGATGATTTATCTTCCGATGGTGCAATCTCAATTTGACTCCCGCGCTTCTCCTCCCCTCCTTCCTGTGCGGCTCCCGCGCTTCTCCTCTCCCTCCCGCGCTCGCGAAACTGCCTACCTATATGATAGAGAAATCCAGTTGCTCCAAAATTCCCATCGCAATATGCTGCCACTTCCGATCTCATTCTTCCGCCGGCTACGGGCCACCGAATCGACGGCCACCTCTACTACAGCCCCGCTCCTCTTCCACCTTGTATAATCTCTCCCGCCCCCGCGAGAAATTCCTGCCTAAAACCCTAGTTCCCCAGCGCCAACACCATGTCTAGCCGGATGAAGAGGGAGGTGGAGCCGCCTCCTCAGATCGTTGTGAGATCTACTGGTCCTCTCGCTGTTCCGACGCCGCAGGCAGCGCCGTATCCATATGGAGGTCTCTGGTTCTCACTGCCACCGACTGCTTGGCTTGCTTCTCCACAGTCACAAGCCATGCCTGGCTCTTCTGCTTTCCCTCTTCCTGCAGATGGCAAGACTGATGTGCATCCTGATCTTGAAGAATGATTTGTTTGTCAATTGATTATGTTAGTTGTGAATTTGCCATGCTGATTACTCCTTTTAGTGCTTAAAAAAAAGAGCATGTACTGATTTACTTATTTAAGTGATGTTTCAGTGAAAAGCAATGTTGTAAAGCATGCACTGAATTATATTTAGGCTAATAAGATTTGATATCCATTTGTGACTATAATCTGAATCATTTTTTTCGCAGTGACCAAGCGCCACACACACCCTATTCAAGCAAAACATGGCAGTTGGCATCTGTCGATTTAAGGCTAACAACTTTCTAGTTTCTAAGCAGGTAATAAGAAGGAAATTGACTTACTCCAGTCGAAGATTTTCAAGAAGACAACCAGATAGTATATGAGCAGTTAATGTATGACACTTTAGAGTAGGTACAATAGCAGGCTATAAGCCAGCTGTAAATATATTTTAAGGAGATAAATTAGGAGAGAGAAGAGCAGCGGGCTACAGATTTATAGCCAGCTGTAGCACGGATTCCAAGACGCAGTGTGTCTATGATAGGTGGGACTAAGTATTAATAGTGTAGTATATAACTATTGTATGAATAAGCTATTAAATTGGCTATAGATGAATTGGAGCTACTAGTTGGCTATACTATTGAACTTGCTCTTAGGATGGCATAAAGATGAAGCTTGACAGCTATGATACCTGAAGAAATATTCTGTTAGAAGATACCGAGAATAACTCCAACCACTTTTACAAGCTAGTGAAAGCAGGGGTTGTAATGGGTCCAACCTTTTAACATGCAAAATTTAAGCGTAGGGTGAGGTTGATTTTTTATATTTTTTTTAAAAAAAATATTTAATGGCTAGGTAAGATTGTGAAAGAACCTATAGGCCTTGAGTTATTACTATTCCTAGACATTACTGGTCCATGAAGTTATCCTACTCCCTCCGTTCCATAATATAAGAGATTTTGAGTTTTTGCTTGTATTGTTTGACCACTCGTCTTATTCAGAAAATTTGTGTAAATATAAAAAACGAAAAGTTGTGCTTAACAAAAAAATAAATAATAATTCCATTTTTTTTAATAAAACGAATGGTCAAACAGTGCAAGTAAAAACTCAAAATCCCTTATATTATAGGACGGAGGGAGTATTATACTGTTATGCCCTTGGGGCTTTTAGTATCGTAGGGACATTAATGTAACTTCGTGTGCACTTCCACTGTAAAAGACACCTTAGTCATATAGCTAAATAGATTATCATTTTCTTAAAACTGTGATGGTAGATAATTTTGTATACCTGTAGTTTATTCTCTGATACGGATAGGCGAGGAACAACATTTCTCCGCCAATCCCCATCTTGTTCGTGACTCGGAGCGTGGGGGAGCAGAAGGAGGCAGACCCGGTGGTGAGGAGGTGCCGTGGCGCAGGGAGCACCGGACGGCGGCGGTGGCGTGAGGTCCCTCTGCCGAAGCCCGAAGAAGACGGCGATGAGGAAGATGGCGATAGAGTAGGCTCCGCTGATGGCAGCAGTCGCCGGTCGGCGTCGGTCTCGCGATCTCTCTCGCTTCTGGGCTGGCGGCTAGGGTTTGGAGGTGGGGGATTGGGCCGCTACTGGGTCGTTTGGCCCATGGCCCATTCCATGTTCTCCCGCTCTGCATCTTCCTCCTCCTTTTCCATGGCGACTCGCGCGAGCGGCGCCAACAACAACCATAGCGCTGGTGAGGGACTAGCCGCTGGGGCAGCCGGCATCAAATCCGGATGCGACGAACAAGGTACTGGAATCTTACACGGCTCCACCAGAGTTCGATTTGATCTCCCGATTTGCGATTTCATTTACCTGATGTATCTGCGTATTTCCATCCGAGGAATCCGTGAGAAATGGAAGAAGCAAACATCATCCGTGACCTACGCTGGTACTCCTGTGTCAGGTTCGCTCATTTCTCGATCTATAATTTTTTTGATGTTGGAGTGCAATGAACTAATCAAGTTTTGGGGATTTATTGGTTCTGAGTGGGACGCTGGTGTTTCTGATAGAGGAGAACCAACTATAGAGTAGATTGAATGGCGACTGAATTTTGAGGGCTAGAAATAGGCTAGTATCCTTAAGAACGAATCGAACAAGGAGAGACGTTGCACTAGCCCAGGTTGGTTTTGTTTCAGGATAAATACTCTGTTTTTTTTACCCAAAACAGTAGACCAAGTATTTTAGTATAACTCCTTTTTTGTTTCAGTATAAAGTAACTGGAGAAATCACCGCTATGTTTTCTCTTTCGGATCAACCACTTGCAACTAGGGTTATGGTTCATGTATTCTTTTTTTATTTCAAACACCATGGTTCGTCTATCTCGTAGTACCAATTAGGTCTATCATTGACCATTTACACTTCTATCCATAAAAATTTAAACAAACTTAGACCCATTCCACTTAGATGCTCCATGAGCTGCATTTTTTTTTTGTTTCAAGTCGTTTTCTTGGCCTTGGTAGTTTTTACTAACTTCTTCTTTTGTAATAATGAGACTAGGAACTTATGCAACTACTGCATTTTCTCATCTTTACTGCACTTGCTACTTCATACTTTTGCTTTTTTCTTAGAAAAGCGAATGGTTAAAGATATGCCTAACAATACTCAAACACTTCAATGTAGTTCAAGAGTCCATTTTCCTTCTATAGAGTATGACCTGTTGGAGGATGCGCCGCCGCCATCATGCACCCTTGCTTCTAGCTTCTAGGTCTTGAGTTGATGATGGCACATTATCACTTGCTGGACTACTCTTCTTGGACCTAACCTTTACTGCTGAATTTCATGACATATTAACCTCAAAATTCCTAAAATTTTTAATGGGCTCATTAGATGAGGTAAAGTTTTCAGTTTGGATTTTTTTTTCTTATCATACATAGAAGACTAGTATAATCATTACAATGGTATTGTACTATCCAAAATATTAGAACTTATAAAACAATCCTCAGTTAGTAGTAGAAAAATAGCAATTATCGAAGGTGGAATTTACTTCTTTAGTAGAGAAGAACTCAACCAAAACAGGCATACTAGGTAAGGCAAAAAAGAAAACATAAATAATGAACATGATGTTTACTAACAAGTTAAGATGCTGCATCCTCCAGTCCACTCAATGAATATGCTATAGTTAGGCCATGGCTTCCAGCCTCTTGCAATTGCCAGCCTCACCAACGCACCTAGGCGTTCATCCCCGATGTAGTCATCCCTTCCAAAAATTTTCCACAACTGCCACACCATAATATGAAAGCATTCCTTAACACTATGGCTGTCCATGCATTGCGCACATCACTCACAACATGCTTGGACCAGAACTTATAGGTAAGCTCTCCAACGGTACACCCAGGCTTAGGGCAGCGAACAGGCATACCACCCCCCAATACATGATAACTGATATGATCAACTATACAATTGAAACACAGAAGAAGTGGGGCAACCTTGGCAGTAGGAGTGCCTATGCATCACGTTGTATTCCACACATATCATGCTGAGAAATGTCTCAGCATCAGAGTGATCGATTTCAACCATAACCTTCTCATCTTTGCTCTCCGTGTTGCTAATGTGTTATGTTGTTTTGGTGACCTTATCTCTCCACACAATTATTTTATAGTTGTGACTTTGAACATCATTCTTGTCGCAAATCTCCTTTCGCAAATCCTGAACATAAACAAATGGCTGGATGGCTAAAAATCATTGGTTTGAGCTATCGTAGATGGTTGTAGTGATCACTACAATTTGTCTTTCTTGTGTATCCTTTTAAAAGATTTTCATTGTTTACTCGATGCAATCTAGTACGCTACGACAATGTAAGAGTGAAGTATCGTGCTAAGATATACTCTCATATTCATATACCATGGGTGGAGTCCCCATTAATCTTACCATTTTATCATCTGTTGCTCACTACTTTCCTCTAGAACTTAGCCAGCTGGCACATTCTGAGCCAATATTTCCGTAATGAAGAATTCCAGGTTTTCATATGCATGACAATACTAGAAAGTTAGAATACTTGAATTAAAACATTCAAATTTAGAACTAATTACAATAAAGCACTCTACTCTGAGGCATGCTACATTAATGTTTTTTGGACGGATGTTTTGTGGATTCGAAACCCAACACCATAACATCAAGAGTAGTCACCAAAGGAGTCACATAGACAGAAGTGGAAGAACTTCAAATAAAGAGATGGTATGTTTGATGAGGAAGAAATCCAACTAAAGAGGGGGTATCGTTGAAGAACTAGTGTCTGTATTTCTGAAACCTCCATATGCAGTTCTCAGTTTAGGACCACTGGAAGAAACTAAGATGATATTGAAAATGGTAGACTCTATATGGGCATCTGATTGTCCAACTTAGGGTTTGATTTGTTTATGTTGATCATGCCATGGCACATATGCCAAATGACAACGAACTCGCAGTTGTATCAGGGTGCCCATTCTTCTGAATTGGAGGTGTAGTGTCAACATGGAGTGGAAAATTATGGTTAGCTATTATGATCTCTTATGTAAAACAGAGATTGACGCGACTGTTGTTTTGTCATTCTATTTTTGGTTTTTGTTGGCGGATGGCATGAGGCCCTTCGACCGAATCTGCCGAAACCCGTGGCGAAGGCTATGGAGCAAGAACGGCGTAAGGCGAAGAGTCGTACGAGTGCCTTGCCAGGCCAGAGGCGTCTCAGGCGAAGGGTGCAAGGCGAAGACTATCTGCCGAAGGAAGACGACTTCGCCATGGCAAGTACGCCCCCGCGAGGGCCGAGGAAGCCTTTCTGGCCCATCAAGCCTAGGGGCTATAGGGCCGGCGATCGCCAGACGGCCCATCAGGGGCCCATGAGCCCCTATAACATTATGCACCCTTGTAAATGTCCCTTTCGTAAGGGTAATCATGTAAATTCCCCTGTATAACCTAAGCCCTAGTAGTAAGAACCTGTAATAGGGCTATAAATAGTCCCCTAGGGCCATGTAACGGGGGGATCCCCGAGTGAAATTTAAAATTTAATACACTTCGTTTTTCCAACCACTGTTGAGTAACCACATCTTTCGACGTATGCGGTTGTCGTTTCGACAACAGCTGGCGCCGACCGTGGGGACCTCCGAGCGAAACCACTGAGAGCGAATGCCACCGAAGAAGGTCGTGAAGGAGAAGGTTACCAGGCGGAAGGAAAGCGACGCCGGACCGGACATGGCCGCCGAGGAGGGAGCAGAGCCTTCGGCACCCGTGGCCGAAGATGGAGGAGGACCATCTGCTTCCACATCTGCACCGTCACAACCGCCTTCGGCCCCTGCCGCCTCTGTGCAAGTGCCGAATGCGGCCGACGTGGCGAAGGCGGATGCGGCGGCAAGGGCACTCCAGACCAGGGCGGAGATCCTTTCGACAAGCCAACTGGTGGTACCCCAAGCCGCCCCATCGCAGCCGGCAGCGGTCCCAACTGCGCTCGCCGCTGTGCAAGCCCAAGTCAGCCCTGACCCCGAAACGCAAGCCGAAGCCGACATGGAAGCCATGCGACAGAACATGACACGGCTCCAAGACATGCTTCGCCAAATGCAAGAACAACAACAGGCTTACGAGGTGGCAAGGCGGACCAAGGTCACGTCGACTCCAATCCTTCAGTATTCGGCAGGTTATGTCCCACCTCAAGTCCATCCGCAAGTGATGACCCAGCCCTTTTCGCCACAAGTCGCACAAGCACCAATGTACTTCGCTGGGCAGCAATCGGCCGCAGCAGTGCATCCGGCCCCTCACGTGCAACTGCAAGCTCAACCAGTCGCTACCCAAGTACACCATCAACCACCCGGCCAAGCGCCACAAACAGTGGCAGAAGGGGCTTCGGCTCTGCAGGCGCAACTCCAAGCTTTCCTTCAGCAACTCAACCAACCCCACTGCATTTCAAGCACAACCCCATCGGCCCATCCGGAGGGGAATACAAGTCAAGGTACGCCTAATTGGTTGCCACCGATTCAGCCGGGCCTGGGAGTTTCGCCGTGGAATCAAGGACCACAGTTCGACTTCGTCAACGCTGCTCAGGCGCCAACCGTTTGGCAGCAAGCTCCGACTCCAGGCTTCGGAACAAACCAAGCACCAATCCAAGCTGCCATGACGTGGTCACAGCCAATTTTTGACCCATACATGGCGGCTCAGCAAGTACCTCCAGTTGGAGCCGGGCAGTCGAATGCCATGGCCCAACATCACACACAAGCTGCGATTTCGCCCTTCGCCACACCGTACCCGCAGCAAGGTGCGGTAAACAGGGCAGGAGGCGAAAAGGGGCTACCGTTGAGTGGGGGAATCAAGACTCGTCCAATCCCACCCTAGTTCAAGTTCCCACCCGTCCCGCGCTATTCGGACAAAACTGACCCGAAGGAGTTCCTCTCCATCTACGAGTCAGCGATCGAAGCGGCTCATGGTGACAAAAATACCAAGGCAAAGGTAATACATCTCGCTCTAGACGGCATCGCCCGTTCTTGGTATTTCAATTTACCAGCCAATAGCATTTACTCATGGGAGCAATTGCGCGATGTTTTTGTCCTTAACTTTCGAGGCACCTACGAGGAGCCGAAGACACAGCAGCACCTACTCGGCATTCGCCAAAGGCCGGGGGAGTCGATAAGGGAGTACATGCGTCGCTTCTCGCAAGCCCGGTGCCAAGTTCAAGACATAACCGAGGCGTCGGTTATAAACGCCGCTTTGGCCGGTTTGCTCGAGGGCGAACTCACAAGAAAAATCGCCAACAAGGAGCCACAGACGCTCGAGCACCTACTTCGCATCATTGACGGGTTCGCAAGGGGCGAGGAGGATTCCAAGCGACGACAAGCTATACAAGCTGAGTACGACAAAGCCTCCGTCGTCGCTGCTCAAGCTCAAGCACAAGTTCAAGTTGCCGAACCACCTCCCCTCTCTATTCGCCAGTCTCAGCCGGCGATCCAAGGACAGCCGCCAAGGCAAGGCCAAGCCCCCATGACTTGGAGAAAGTTCAGAACAGACCGGGCGGGCAAGGCTGTGATGGCTGTCGAAGAAGTGCAAGCCCTCCGCAAGGAGTTCGACGCCCAACAAGCAAGCAACCATCAGCAGCCAGCCCGCAAGAAGGTCCGAAAAGACCTCTTCTGCGCCTTTCACGGACGCTCTTTGCACACCACCGAGCAATGCCGAAACATTAGGCAACGTGGCAACGCGCAAGACCCAAGGCCGTAGCAAGGAACAACTGTCGAAGCACCCCGCGAAGCAGTTCAGGAGCAAACACCCCCAGCCGAACAACGCCAAGATGCACAACGAACGATAATCCAAGTGATTAAGGGCCGACCCGCCAAGCCAGTTGTCCAAGCGGCAAAAGAAGATGCAGACCCGTATGGTCCACAGCATCACTTCGATGGGCGAAGGGGCGCCGCAATATCTGAACCAGCTAATTTCTTTTGGGCCGGAAGACGCAGAAGGAGTTATGTTCTCGCATCAAGATCCTTTGGTAATCTCAGCAGAGATAGCTGGTTTCGAGGTCCGACGAATACTGGTCGACGGAGGGAGTTCGGCCGACGTTATCTTTGCCGAAGCATATGCCAAGATGGAGTTGCCTACCCAAACACTTACCCCAGCACCAGCATCACTCCGCGGTTTCGGCGGAGAAGCAGTTCAAGTTCTCGGCCAAGCACTCTTGCTGATAGCCTTTGGCTCGGGGGAGAACGGACGCGAAGAGCAAATACTGTTCGACGTCGTCGACATCCCGTACAATTACAATGCCATCTTCGGCCGTGCAACCCTGAACAAGTTCGAAGCCGTTTCCCACCACAATTACCTCAAGCTCAAGATGCCCAGCCCGGCAGGGGTGATAGTAGTCAAGGGGCTTCAGTCTTCGGCCGCTTCGAAAAGCGATCTAGCCATAATCAACAGAGCAGTGCACAGCGTTGAGACCGAACTGCATGAACGGCCGAAGAACACGCCAAAGCCCACTCCTCACGGCAAGATAACAAAAGTGCAGATTGATGATGCCGACCCCACAAAGCTTGTATCACTGGGGGCGACATGGGCGAAGAAGAAGTTGAGAGTATCCTAGAGGTGCTCAAGAAGAACATCGACATCTTCGCCTGGAGCCCTGACGAGGTGGGGGGTGTTCCGGCAGATCTCATCATGCATGACCTGGCGGTCAAGCCGGACATTAAGCCAAGAAAACAGAAGTTGCGCAAGATGTCTGCCGACCGCCAAGAAGCGGCGAAAGCCGAAGTACAAAAATTGCTCAGGGCAGGGGTAATCCAAGAGATTGACCATCCGGAGTGGTTGGCGAATCCAGTGCTGGTGCGGAAGTCAAATGGCAAATGGCGCATGTGTGTTGATTTCACAGACCTGAACAAAGCGTGTCCGAAAGACGACTTCTCCTTGCCGCGGATCGACCAGCTCGTGGATTCAACAGCTGGATGCGAGCTCATGAGTTTCCAGGACGCATATTCCGGCTACCACCAGATCCACATGAACCCGCTTGACATCCCCAAAACATCCTTCATCACTCCGTTCGGCACATTTTGTCACCTCAGGATGCCTTTCGGCTTAAGGAACGCAGGAGCAACCTTCGCTAGACTGGTGTACAAAGTACTTGGCAAGCAGCTGGGGCGGAATGTGGAAGCCTACGTCGACGACATTGTCGTAAAAAGCCGCAAGGCTTTCGACCATGCGATCGACCTACAGGAGACATTCGACAGCTTGCGCGCGGCAGGCATAAAGCTGAATCCGGAGAAGTGTGTTTTCGGCGTCTGCATAGGCAAGTTGTTGGGTTTCCTTGTTTCTGAAAGAGGCATCGAGGTGAATCCCGAGAAAATCAATGCCATCCAGCAAATGAAGCCTCCGTCAAGCGTACATGAAGTACAAAAGCTTGCAGGCCGAATTGCGGCACTCAGTCGATTCCTCTCAAAGGCGGCCGAAAGAGCTTTGCCCTTCTTCAAGACCCTCCGGGGCACGGGAAAGTTTAATTGGACACCAGAGTGCCAAGCAGCATTCGACGAGCTAAAGCAATACTTGCAAAGCCCGCCAGCTCTAATAAGCCCACCCCTAGGAAGCGAACTGCTATTATACTTAGCAGCTTCGCCGGTGGCAGTCAGTGTTGCACTTGTCCAAGAAACAGAGTTCGGACAGAAACCGGTCTACTTCGTCTCTGAAGCACTGCAAGGAGCGAAGACAAGATACACTGAAATGGAAAAGCTCGCTTACGCCCTAGTGATGGCTTCGCGCAAGCTTAAGCACTACTTCCAGGCCCACAAAGTCATAGTGCCATCATAGTACCCCTTGGGCGAAATACTTCGAGGCAAGGAAGTCACTGGCCGGCTCAGCAAGTGGGCGGCAGAGCTATCCCTGTTCGACTTGCATTTTGTTGCACGCTCTGCTATCAAGTCTCAAGTGCTAGCTGACTTCGTAGCTGAATGGACACCGGTACTTGCCCCCGACACCAAGCCCGCTGAACAATTCTGGGTGATGTACTCTGACGGTTCGTGGTCGCACAGGGGGGCAGGCGTTGCGGCAGTCCTCTTTTCGCCGAATGGTGTGCCGATTCGGTACGCAGCAAGACTGCAGTTCGACACAACCAACAACGCAGCAGAATACGAAGCCGTTCTCCTGGGCCTAAGAAAGGCGAAAGCACTAGGAGTCCGGCGCTTGCTGATTCGAACCGACTCCAAGTTGGTAGCAGGCCACGTTGACAAATCCTTCGAGGCAAAAGAAGAAGGAATGAAGAGATATCTGGAGGCTATTCGGTCCATGGAAAAATGCTTCACCGGCATAACGGTCGAACACTTACCTAGCGGCCAGAACGAGGAAGCAGACGCCTTGGTGAAATCCGCTGCTTGTGGTGGCCCACATTCGCCTGGCATCTTTTTCGAAGTCCTACATGCTCCAAGTGTGCCCATGGACAGCTCGGAAGTCATGGCAATCGACCAAGAGAAACTGGGCGAAGACCCATAAGACTGGCGAACCCCATTTGTGAAACACCTTGAAACTGGCTGGCTTCCGGTAGACGAAGCAGAAGCAAAGCATTTGCAACTCAGAGCCACGAAGTATAAGATGGTCTCGGGTCAGCTTTACCGTTCCGGGGTACTTCAACCCTTACTTCGTTGCATCTCTTTCGCCGAAGGCGAAGAAATGGCAAAGGACATGCACCAGGGGCTATGTGGCGCGCACCAGGCTGCAAGAACAGTGGCCTCCAAAGTATTTAGACAACGAGTTTATTGTCCCACTGTGTTGAAAGTCTGTGTTGAGCAAATCAAGAAATGTGAAAGTTGCCAGCGTCATGGCCGAAGCCAAACCGCGCCCCAGTACGATCTGCAGCCCATTGCGCCAATATGGCCCTTCGCCAGGTGGGGACTGGACATCATCGGGCCGTTCCCGGTGGCGCGAAACGGGTATAAATTCGCAATTGTAGCTGTGGAATATTTCTCTCGATGGATTGAAGCCGAACCCCTTGGGGCAATCACTTCGGCAGCAGTATAGAAGTTTGTATGGAAAAACATTGTTTGCCGTTTCGGAGTACCAAAAGAGTTCATTACTGACAACGGCAAGCAGTTTGACTCTGATAAGTTCAGAAAAATGTGCAAAGGGCTTAACCTGGAAATCAGGTTCGCGTCGGTCGCGCACCCGCAGTCAAATGGGGCGGCCGAACGTACAAATGGCAAGATCCTAGAAGCACTAAAGAAAAGACTCGAGGGGGCAGCGAAAGGCAAATGGCCAGAGGAATTGCTATCGGTCCTCTGGGCCCTTCGGACGACCCCCACAAGACCAACCAAGTTTAGCCCGTTTATGCTTCTTTATGGCGATGAGGCAATGACCCCAGCAGAGCTAGGGGCTAACTCACCAAGGGTGATGTTCTCTGGGGGCGAAGAGGGGCGCGAAGTATCGCTCGAACTCTTGGAAGGGATAAGAGTCGAGGCGCTCGAGCACATGCACAAGTACGCCACAAGCACTTTGGCAACTTACAACAAAAAAGTTCGACCCACGGAGCTGATGCCTGGTCATCTCGTCCTAAGGAAGAAGGCGAACCCAGTGGCGGTTGGCAAGCTTGAATCAAAGTGGGAAGGACCGTACCTCATCAAACACAAGTCCAGGATGGGATCTTTTCGCCTAGCGACACTCGAAGGCGAGGAGTTCGACCATTCCTGGAACGCCGCCTCTCTCAAGCGCTTCTATGTCTAGAATGGGTGGCACCCAAATCGCCAACTTGTAAAAATATACATACCGTCATGTAAGCCCTTCGGCACTATGTAAGCTTTTCGGCAAGGAAAAAAAAGAGAAAAAAAAAGAGAAAAAAAAACTGGATGTAGGGCTATTATCCACCATGGAGGCCCGAACCAGTATAAAATCTCTGTGTCCTCCGCCTTCTTTTTATTTTTCGTGTGATTGATAATTTGTGGAAAAACCCCAAGGCAAACGCCTGATCAGCGAAAAAGGCCAGGGGGGCGAAACGAATCGGCCGAAGCATCGCTCGCCGAACGTTGAAACCGCAACAGCTTGTCTCGGAAAATAACTAGCTGAACGACGTTACTATTCGATCAACATAAAAGCAAAAGCGTCTCTTTCGACACAAAATGCTACAGATCGAAAACGAATAACGAAAAGCTGAAAAGTCAGTACACCTATTTCACTAATATACGCAAAGGGGCCGGCATGTTCCAACCTAACAAAAGCACAAAATGTGACGATGCGAAAAATAGCGAAAAGGAAATAAAGCACGTTCTTTATTAACTTCAAAAAAAAATAATCGAAGAATAGAAGGTTCACAACACGATACAATTTACTTTACAAGTAAATTACATTTTCGCCCCCGTAATCACTATCCCTCCCTAAGGAATGGTCAGGCGAACTAGGTTCGTCATCACTACTAATATCGTACACAACCTTAAGAGGAGTAGGGGGCGAAACACAGACTAAACTGTAACGACGTTGAAAGATCGTTTCCTGACGTTTAGTCTTCTGATGGTTTCGCCAAAAGCGATCCATATCCTCCAAACGTCTTGATTGAACAAGATCGTAATCTTCTAAGGTTCGCCCGGGGTGCGCCCGCAGCCAGTCGGCAACCTTAAAAACCTTATAGCTGCGACCATTTATCTCCATTTCGCGATAAACAGGCCGAAATGGACATCGCAGCTTCGGCAGACCCTTCAATGCCACAAATTTCTCGTTTTGACTTCGCTAGCTCCCGGAAGGGGGCCGAATGCACAACTTTCGGCGAACCCCCTGATAGACAGCGCAGAAAAAGCAAAACACAGCTTATATAGTAAGAATAGGCAAAAGAAGGGGGAGGTATGGCATAATGCGAAATGAGCGAAGTAATAATATGCTAAAGGCTTCAATCATCAAAAAAGAATTTAACATTGTGCCATACATTCCAAATATACAAAAAAGCCTTTTTTAAGGTTTGGTGGCAACTTGCCGAATATACATCATTTGCCTCTCTAGGCAAACGCAAAAGAGGGAGAAAAACTACAAAACTCTAAAGAAAGGGCGGAGGGCCTCACACCTCAGGGTGATCCTGGGCATCGCCTCCAACCTCTTCGCCCACCGCACCCTCTTCTTCGCACCGATCTGCCGCCTCCGCCTTCGCCAGTTGCTCCAGAAGGCGCGTCTTGGCAGCGGACCGGCCGTCTTTCTGCCAGAACTGTTTTCGCCACGCGCGAAGAGCGGGCGAAATATTCTACGCACTAATCTCCCAGTCCCCCTTCACGTTGGTAGGGAACTCGGCGACGTGCTCGCAGCCGAACTGCTGCAAAAGGCCTAAGGTGAAGGCCGCCGATACACGCGCACAGCAATCGCCGTACGCGGTGGCGCAGTCTGAAACCGATCTACCAGCCTGCTGGGTCCACTCGGAGAAGTCAAAGGCTGAGGCATCCTCGGCAGGGACCCCACGCACCTTCGCGCCCATGTCGGTAAGGGCAAGGCGGAGCGTTTGGCAAGCCGTTCTTGCAGATTAGGTGGTCTTCGCCATCTCCCGCGAAAACCGCTGCGACTCCTCCGCGGCGCTCGCTTCGGCCCTGCTAGCCTTCTGGCGAAGAGCCTCCATCTTCGGCTCAATAAGGTTGTAGTAATCGATGAGCACCGCCGAATGGGCCTTCTCCTTCTCCAGTTCGGCCTTGAGGCGATCAACCTCGCCCCTGGCCTCTTTCCCCTTATCCAATTCGGACTGAAGGCGTTTGACTTCAGCTTTCGCCTCCTTGAGGGTGTGGGCCAGGGCCTCCACCTCCAAGTTCTTGCGGCTTATTTCATCATCCTTGGCCCGAAGACGGCTCTTAAAACCGTCAAAACGGGCCCGCACGGTTCGCTCCGTCGAACAGTGAGCCGCAAGAATCTAGATGAAAGATAGGAGCGGCGAAATAGCTGGCTCACGCACAGGGCTCCCGAAAACCCTCGCCGCAGCCGACACGATCTGTTCGGCGGAGGCGGAAGCCCCGGCGGCGGGGCTACCGCCTGCCCCAGCAACGCTGAGCGAAGCAAGGGGAGCAGTCGAAAGGTCCAAACTGCGGCCAGCAGGCGATGTCGGAGTCTCGTCAGAAGACTCGTCGTCGCTGAAAACGCGGGCGATGTCGACGAGTCCTTTCTTTTTGGAGACCTTCTTCACCGGACCTCCCTTCGCCACCGTTCCCAAGGAGAACGCAACTAGAGCCTTCGCCCCTTCCAGATCCTTCCGTCGAAGGGGGGAGCTGTTCGACTCCACCCCGGTCTCGTTGTGACCTGGACTTGGGGTAGGAGTGTAGCCGGGGGTATCGACGCGATCTTCGATCGCCTCTTTCGCGGCCTTATCGGCCACGGCCTCCTCCTCTTCCTCCTCTCCTTCATTCTCACCGTCGCGTTCTTCGGCATCGTCCTCGTCGTCGGCGTCGGAGTCCGACGAAGCAAGGACCCTTCGCTTCCTAGGGGCAAGCTTCACTTGCCTGCGCATTCGCTTTTGCGAAGGCCCTGCATCGTCGTCCGCTTTGTGGGGGTTTGCCCGAGGAGGCAACTCGCCGTTACAAACCCGGTTCGCCTGCCCAGACGCTTGTCGTGTTAGCAGCTGGCTATACTCGACGACCGATACGTCGCCGATCATCCTGCGGGCTTCGGTTTCAGCCTAGTCGAGGGTTAACACTGCAAAAGTAAAAGTGTGTAGCCATGTTAAAAGTCAGACAAGGCAAAATAACAAAGCACAGCAGTATATAGCAAAAGAACCGTCTTACTGTTCGTCCTCTCAGGAAGAATCAGGTTCGGCAAACCGTCAACCTCTTCGCCTTGATCAACCGTGACTTGCCATGCCTGGGAGAGGGGAAAGATGCGAAGCATACAGAATTCCTCTACCAAGTCATGGCAGCTAAGGCGGGAGCAAACTTTGCGCAGCAGAACGAACCGCGCCTCCAAAGCGCCGTCCACGGCGATCTTGGGTTTCCGGTTCGGCGCGATCGCCCTGCGCCGGCACCGGAGGGCTTTTGTCGAGTCAGAACCAGCCTCGAAGGGGATGGAGTGATAGAACCACCTAGCCATCCAATGGCGGTCCCACTTCGACATGGCAGCGTTCACCGGCCAGAGATCGGACCGCTCGGGACGAACGTTGAAGTTCACACTCCCGAACACGGTCTTCTTCGTCCCAGCTGGGGTAATCACCGTCTTCGAATTCACGGTGGCGAAGAATATGGCGCCGAAAAACTCAGCGTTAGGCTCAAACCCAGAAGTCCGGCATGCCCAGTCGAAAATAGCGATCCGAACAAGCGCCGACAGGCTCAGCTGTGTAAGTTCCACCTGGAAGAGGCGAAGGATCTCCGGCAACAACACGTTGCAGGGAAACCGTAGCCCTGCCTTAAAAAAGACGGTGAACACCACCGTCCGATTGTCGATTGGTTTCGGCACCACGGCTTTCCCTGGGGCGAAAGCCTGCCCCTCAACCAACGCCCCAGAGCTGACCAGCTTCACCAGCTCGACGTCGTCCATAAGAGAAACCCCCAAAAAGGCGGTGCTGTCGTCATCGACTCGGCCGGGATCCGGCCCTTTCGCCGAAGCAGGGTTTGGCTTGCGAGGGGCCATGGCGAACAGTGCGTTTGCGATGGCGAAGAAAGAAAATGGCCGAAACGCTTGAGGGGTCAAGAGATGCTATGGAAGAAAGAAATGGAGGAAGAGAACGCACGCGGTAAAATGGCAAGTGTGGCGGTGAAAAGGAAAGAGCGGTGGGAATATATAGCTCACCCGGGCGACCGTTCGCCTACCCACCAGTAATAAAGCGCCACGTGTCGCAAGGGTAGGCGAAACGGTAAATTCCCACCGTCCGAGCGGCACAGTAAAAAGCCCACGAAGGGAAAGCCCAATACTGTTCCGTTCGGCCCGGGAATATATAACCACCAATCGCAGGAGGTGAAGCGCGGCAAAATAATGCCAGCCGCACAAGTAACAAACTTCATTCACAGGAATAATGTAGGTTTCGGCAGGAGCATCGGTCGAAAGGGGGCGCCGCATACCATACCACATGGTTTGCACGGTCTCGGCCGAAGCTCCAATCTCACCCTTGCCCATGAGGGGCTTGTTGGCGGATGGCATGAGGCCCTTCAACCGAATCTGTCGAAACCCGTGGCGAAGGCTATGGAGCAAGAACGGCGTGAGGCGAAGAGTCGTACGAGTGACTTGCCAGGCCAGAGGCGTCTCAGGCGAAGGGTGCAAGGCGAAGACTATCTGCCAAAGGAAGACGACTTCGCCATGGCAAGTTCGCCTCCGCAAGGGCTGAGGAAGCCTTTCCGGCCCATCAAGCCTAGGGGCTATAGGGCCGGCGATCGCCAGACAGCCCATCAGGGGCCCATGAGCCCCTATAACATTATGTACCCCTGTAAATGTCCCTTTTGTAAGGGTAATCATGTAAATTCCCTTGTATAACCTAAGCCCTAGTAGTAAGAACCTGTAATGGGGCTATAAATAGTCCCCTAGGGCCATGTAACGGGGGGATCCCCGAGTGAAATTCAAAATTTAATACACTTCGTTTTTCCAACCACTGTTGAGTAACCACATCTTTCGACGTATGCGGTTGTCGTTTCGACAACAGTTTTATAGTTTGCAATGAAATAACGGATTAAGTGCAACACTATTCCCGGTGGCAGTTTTATCCTTTCCGATGATGCATCCACTAAGCTTACTAGATCTCTCTTGGAAGAAGATTATGAGGTACACTGGTTTGTGTGAAGGATTGGAGCTCGCCTATTTGGAGTGGAGAACAACTACCAACAAAAGAGCACCAATGGACTTTCTGGGCAAGAAATGGAGGAACACTCTTGTGCATGATTACTGGAGATTGTTCAATCTCCGGTACCTCTTGAAAAACTCTAATGTTAATTTGTTTTATCTATAGACTATTGTTTATTGCATTAGGTTTAATTTGTGGGTCTTAGTCTTAGAAACCAAGAGTTATATTATATCTTACAATATTAGAAAATATGGCATGATCATTGGGAGTAATCATATTTGCTAAGTATTAAATGGCTAGATTCTCGGTGATTGAATACACTATGAGGTTCATGTATATAAAGGAGTTTTGGATAAGCAAAGGGAAGAATGGAGGAATTGTTAGTTTATCACATGAAAGGAGTTATTGGGCTTTCTTTGTGTTGACTATGGAGAGCATGAAGAAACTAAATTGATTTATACGTTAGGTCTTATGTAGCCTTAAAACTATGCTACCTCACTTAAAAATGAAGAGGAGTTGACTCGATACATAGTTCAAATCGAAAATCAACAACTAGTCTTGAAGGCTCAATGGGCCGATAATAGTTTGTCATTGTTTTATCGATTGCAGTTGACCCAGATTGAATTTTGAGGTATCGTATGCAAATCTGTTGGTTGTTTGAAGTTTGCACAATCTCAGGAGGCCAAATTGGATTCAAGGACATATTCAACAGGAACTTGTTATTTCTTAGTCGATGGATGATGTGGTGACACTAAGAAACTTTGAAGGTAGGATTTGACCAGTTCCCTCACATAGTGGAAAAGAAGGGACTGGATTAGGGTTCAACCGGAAAACAACGAAGCCAGAGGTTGGAACGGTTTAGTTGAATAGAAAGACTGGACATGTAATTGAACCGCTTTGGACCGCTCGAACCATTCGGTTTTGAGGTGAACCGGGCAATATGCCACATCTGGTCGGATTGGACTAAGGCAGGTCAACGAGTGAAGGGGCCACCAGATGGTCCAATTAGTTTTGGGCCTCACAACACCTTTTTTTTGTTTTTGGCAAAAAATCCCATGAAAAGGCATGTGAATGGGGAGTCGAACTTAGATCGATAGGTTGAAAGCAAACTCATGTAGCCATCCTACCATTTAGGTGAATGTGTTAGTGTTGAAACATGTACACAACATGTATGCTAGTGAACCGCGGTTCGATCGCCGATCCATCGGTCATATCATTAGACCAGCAAAAAGGTTGACCGGGTCACCAACCGGTCGGGCTTTTTCCACTATGTTCCCCAATCATCTTCATTGGTCCTCTGTAAATTGAATGCATATGTGCTTCCTTTTCGTGAATTTGCACAAGCGCTTGCAAAAAACAAAACACACAATACTCATGGCGCAATACCATTTTCTCAAATATATAAAAATCGAATCTAACTATAAAACATGCTCTTTTGTTCATTGTTGTGTAACATAGTTATGGTCATTTATGGGCTGGCGATGGCATCACAAGTTTCCAGAAGTCGGTGGTGTCACACACAGGGGGCAAGCCCAGGTGGACACCAAACTAGTCCTAGAATTGGTTTAGAAGTGAAGATTGTGCAACAGATATAGAATGTTGTGCATGTGAAAAACCTGGATTTCTCCACTATGGAAGGCCTATCATTGAAGGTGTTAAATGGAGGTCCCCAAGTAAAATTGAAGATTAGCATTAAGTAAATAAATATTCCAAATGGTAGTCCAGCCACCATATCTGATTGTATTTATTTCCCAGATGATTTGCTCTTCCATTGTCGCAAGCGTATCTGATTATATCCGAAGAAATAACCAATGAAAAATCTTTTATGTTAATCACTAGAGCCATGCACGACAACCAATACTAACAATTTTGAGCTGTCCAATCATTTGTTAGTATCTCTAGATTCACTAAACAGATACATCACATGAAAAGCGTTCATGTTTACACCTATATATAAATAAATGTGTGGGCAAATAAAGCCACCAAAGCAACATACCACCAGAGCAACATGGAGAGACCAAGGAAGAGAAGGTTCCAGTTGTGACCGATGACTCTCATAGCCTGACATTCCGCTGCATCATATGCATGGAATATAGGCCTAAGCATAGCCACTTCCGCTGCAAAGGTTGTCTCCACTATTTCTGGTTCAACTGTATTGTAGATCATATTAGTTACCATGTAATTAGGGGTGATATCCCTGTTCATTGCTCTGTGCCTGGATCCAATATTGGTGACTTACCTATGAGATGTGGTACAAGCATATCTTGGATGATGTGCGAAATGCTTCGAAAGTTGCACTTCTAAGGGAATATTCAGTGTTAAGGTATGGTAGTTGTGGGAAATTTTTGGAATGGATCACCGGAAGGAATGGTGGTTGTCAAGGATGACTACCTTGATGCGATGCATAGATTGGTTGTTTCAAAAGGTTGGCGGCCGTTCCCTATCCGTGACATATTCATTTATCTGCTGGAGGATATATCATCTTAACTTGTTGGTAAACATTCTAGTTGTCTTTCTTTTAAGTTTTCTTGTCGACATGACTCTGGTGTGCCTGTTTGGGTTGAATATCTGATTGTTAGTTTGCTAGTAGTAGTTTATCTCAACTAAGAGTAATCTCACATGTTTGTAGCATAGTAATACTTACATGTAGAGATGTGTCTCGATAGTTTTTGTATGTAATTTAGTCCATTTGGCCTTCTTCTATTGATGGAGACTTTACATCTAGACGATGGGTAGTAGTTGAATTTGATTGAAGATATGGATCTTTTGAAAGGGTTGATTAGGGCCTGCCATTTTTCTTCTTTTCTGCACACTTATTTTCTCTAGTTTAGCATTGCGCGAAACCTATTTTTAGCTATGAGAAATTGATATATCTTTGTAGTTAAAGTATGAGTATGCTGATTTGAGTTTCCGGCAACATATAACAATTTACAGTACTTTTGTGGATGATTTGATGATGCTTCATCCAAATGTAGTCATGCATCTTAATCAAAAGAGACTATAGCTTTGCATTTTTAGTTCATTCTTTACCAACAGTAGCATTTCATATTATCATGTCTCTGAAGGCTTAGGCCTAACCTGGAACAACTAAACTATCTGGATCATAACTCTATATGTTTGTAAAAACCTTTAGTTTGGTACCAAAAAAAATAATGATATGCATTGTAGTGCTTTTTGTTGGTTTTCTAAGATCAAGATGAATTTCTTTCATGACAAATAGTAATAGACAGCAACATAATAGAATAGACCAAAGGAGTTGCATTTTCATATATTTCACAAGCATAGACTCCCATAACAGAATACACCAAAGGAGCTGCATTTTCATATATTTCACAAGCATAGACTCCCATACTTGTTTTCATAGAGGGCTACATGTCCAGTTACAGGACTTTTAGGCGGTTGTTACAGTAATCGACCTACAGTGGCTTTTTATAGCTCAAAACTATAGCTTGCTACCAAGCACAAGCTACCAACAAAACTACTAGTACACTGTACAACCTTGCTAACTAGTAAAATTTTCTTTGCATCCTACCATGCCACCATACAAAAGCATACAACTCACTTGTGTATTCTAGAGCCCATTATCACTCATTTACAACTAAGCTAAGCTAATTTGTGCCAGAAACTTAAGCAGCAATAAGCAACCAAATTAACCAACTAGTAGTATTATGCAATTTGACTAATTCCTATTTAAGAGAATAATCCAACACTTCTCTCGGTATTTTTTTGGATGCGATGGCTAAAGCTCACTATATATCTGCTCTTTTTGCACTGTATAAAATCAATTTATCTCAGTGTTTGTTCCACAATCCATCTATTGCTTTGATTCTATTTTAAGTTGCCTAAACTTCCCAACACCAATTAGCTGCCACCTTACAATGGATTTCATTATTGGTTTGTGATTAATATATCAGAAGGTTCAAAGAAAACATGATGAATTTGTGCAAGATCAAAGACATGTATTGTTGTCCACTAATTGGTTGATGAAGAAATCATTGTTATTTAATTTCACTTCTCTGATTCTTGCACGGGGAAATATTCAGTGAAAACCTTCGAATAAGTGAAAACCATACCTAAAAGTTCTCTAAATTCATAAAAAAAATCTAGAGATAGGTATAGGCATAACATATATTCATACCAAATCTATAGTCCAAACTCAACTTCATTTGAGAGCAATGGAAAAAGACAAAATTCAGTTGATTAGTGTCATGTTACTATTTACCCAAAATTTGTTTTTTTACTCCCAAGTAAAGTTGAGTTATAACTTAAGATTTGATGAGGATGTATTACATTCCTACATCTTTCTCTAGTAATTTTCTCATAAATTTAGAAAACTTTTAGGTCCGATTTTCACAGGTATTTACTTATTTGATGGTTTTAACCATATATGTGCTCTTCTAGCACGGTGTTAAAGTTACCAGATAATCTATCACTTAGTTTTCATCAAAAAAGAAAAAGGGTTATATCTAATTGATCTTATATGAAGAATTGCATATTCATTTATAATGCATGATCTAGGTTTGTGATATTTGGGTAGTTCAATGCACAGGTAGTTTGTATTGTTCTTTACGAAAATCAGCTTTTGATGATTATTTTTCTACCATAGAATTGGTCAACCTATCAGATTCTCATCCCCACATGTCACTGATGATTACTTCAAAAAATTTCATGTGATGGCATGCACTATTTTTCACTGGCGAAAACTTATAATGCTTTCATAAGGTCATAACTTCTGTTGTAGGGTAAAACAAGACCAGGATAAAACTGGTATGGCTTGGTTCGATGGTTCACATATGTGCATTTAATGTGTATTCCTTATTGAACCGTGTTTATGTTTGCCTACCCAGGGAGGTAGGTGTACAATTGAAATCAGTTTATTATCCTTTTCAATCATCACTTTAGGTAGATGGAAAATACCGAATATACATTGTGATAGACCACTGCTTAATTAGTATATTGATTAATTAGTGGCATTGCAATTCACTGCCACAAATCCTCTCAAAGTTGATGGTGGCTTTGCTTCACTAAGGTACCAACAATCCTGTTTCTCCTTTTTGTTGCAACACTTTTTGATGCTGCACTAAATCATGTTTATTCTGTCAATGTAAAATTTCTGCATGTCCATCTTCTAATGCTTTTATGTTTTGACCTTTAGTTAATGATGCCATTTTATACTCTGTTAAATTAACATGGTGGCTATTGGAGAAAGATAGTTGTAACTGATAGCTTCTGTGGAAATAAAAGGAGTATATAAAAATAAGATGTGCACTTTTGTTTTATAGATTCTTCTGGCCAGCCCAATGATAATAGATTGATTCCATGCAGCCCCATAGTTAGTGATCTTTTAGTAATTTGATTTATCCCTTTATCTTACTTACATGTCACTGTGAATAATGTGATTCATTTGTCCACAGATTGGTCTTGCAAAGTTATAGAAGGTGTTGTGGTGGTCTTGCAGAGGTGGGTATCTTTTTCTCTTTTTTTTTCTTGATGTGATTCAAGTATTAAATTTACTTTGATTTTCCATTTCTCAAAATTTTGTATTTCCATTACTGAAATTTGCAAGCAAAAAGTTTAGTTCCATTGTTAATATAATCTTCTTGGTCAGAACAGTAGGAAGTACAACAACTATCCATGAATGTGAGCTCATGCCATTGCTTTTGATTTCCAGTTAAATCATAGTTTTTCCATGTTCATTTCTGGATGATATTTGTGATAATCGGCAATGTTAAAATCCATTCACAATGCATCTCTACACTATCTTCCTCGTATGGGATGCTCTGTCCTGCTATGATACACGCAATCTAATTTGATACTCCATTTAGCAAGGCAAAAGGCATGGTGCAGCCTGAGCAACAAACATCATATCGATGCTCCATCACCTGGTACAGATGTACCTTCTGATCCTAAGGATAATTAAGGTAGCTGTTGACGGTCGTTATCGATCAGTTTCGACCGTCAATATTACCAAAATAGAGGAGAACTAGTGATGCTTGCAATGCATAAACATGTTAGAATAATAATATTCCACTAGTATTAGGTTTTCTAACCTTTTGCAGAGAATAACCATAAAGTAGAGGAGAATCGACATCAACCCAAACCATAAATCAATCGGACGATGTCGACAATCAGACTTATGCATGAATAGGCCAAGAACTCAGAATTGACACGATGAATTGGGCCAAAATTCACAAGTTTAAGGAGAGGATCAACAGAGAAGGCCGCCAGCCAAAACCTGGGCTGGTTGGGCCGGCCCCTGGTTCAGTCGAACCAAGAGGTTCGGCCAAACCCTCCCAGGCGCCGTTGGATGCAGGGTTTCTTTTGGACGGTGTGGATTAGCTCCCAATGACGGTTGGAGGGTATTTCCGACCATTCCAACCGTCACAACCGTCATTGGGAGACTATATAAACCCATCACCTTCTCACTTCACTCACACACCTTAAGCAAAGCTCTCTCATATTCTCTCAAGTTTAGTTTAGTAGTATCTAGCTGGTGGAATAGGAATAGAGTAGAAATCAGGAGTCCGGAAGTCTTCGGAAGAGTTCTGGTATGGCTCTAGTAGCTTCCCTTTCCTCTTTTGTAAGCTTTGTACTTTTATTAGAATACATTTCTATATACATTTATGGTATTGAAATACTTTCCGAGTATATGAATGCCTACTTTACATTATGTTCATGTTATACTGAATATACGGCTAGCTTATCTGGGAGATGCTTTGGTGCAGATATAATGTTTGCTTATGCAATTACTCTATATCATGACAATGATATTAGAGTAGTATCTAGTAGTTTAGACGTTGTGTCTAGATTACGGGATATCATTATTTGGGGTTATATGCTGCGGATGAGAGGTGGGCCGCTGATGGTGACAGCTCAGTACGGGTATTCCTGGATCCGCGCGTGTATATAATCCTAAGTTAATTCCCTGGGGAGGGTATTCCTCCTTATTTAGCCCCAGTTGTATGGTCATGATGGGCTGTCGTAAGGAACTCGGCAGTCAGAGTGGCTTCTCGAAGTACCATGAGGGCATCAGATAGAGGGTATTAGCTAGTATATCAGATAACTAGAATGTATGTATACTATGTATACTAGAAGTATAGGAATATATTTTCTCTCTTTTCTTTCCACTTAGCTTAGATAATATATTATGAGAATGAGTGACCGATGCTTGTGTGTCACTCTACGCTTGGATTATCTTAACCCCGCTTAGAATATGATTATCACAAGTAATATATAAATTATTAGTCGAGTTCTCTCTACATGATCTTCCCACGGGATAAAATAAATACGATACCCTTAAAATACTCTTGGGTGAAATGCTACAATGGTATATCCGTGCGCTTGCGGATAAACTTTGTAACCATAATATACCAGGAGTATTTCTGCGCCATTGCTAGGAATTATATATCTAGTAATGTCGTTAAGAAATACCAACAGTAGCACCACTTAGTTCTGCTCTCACTGAAAATAGCACAAACTAACTTATGTACTTACCTTAGAACTGAAGAGAACTGCAATGGCTACAGATAATACCCAGTCTAGCGACCCTTGTCCGAACCTAAAAAAAGCACAGGAAGGAGAATTTACCTACATCAGTATTTCTTGCATTACATGATCAGAAGAGAGCACTTCTTTGACAGTATATCTTGTAGTTAGTGGATCATTGCAGTAGATCTTTTCTAAAATAACACTGGCTATATCAGATCATGTTTCCAAATAATAGTGACCCTTGTTGGCTAGTCAGCTTGGTTCAACGGACAACGGCCAAGCAGGTCGTAGGCAGGCCAACTCTTACCTAGCCGAATTGTCAAAAAAAAAAAAAACTCTTACCTAGCTGGCCAATCCTCCTTCCTAGGCTGGCCGGCTTGGCTCTGCTGGCTAGCTGGTCTAGTCTGAAATTGGTTGTCTCTGGATTTTGCTGAATTTCGTCAATGTCTAGATGATTCCTTTAAAACTGATGATAGTCCAAAACAAGTGGAAAAGTGAGTGTTGTCAAGGTCAATTTATTTGCAAAAGTAATAATTATTTATCCATTCTGCTAAAAAGTATTGATAGTAATTACAGCTGTTCATTCTGTTGTACATATTTGCACTAAACGGCATGCAGTGTCTATGGCTCAACTGCAAAGACTAGTTCATATGTGTATATGTGTTGTCCCATTGTTCTTGCTAATTAACTCTTGAATCATGTTACGTTTTATTTTGATAGCAAGGTGTGGCTGTGTATTCTGTTATGCTTGTGTTGAAATGTCACCAGAGAAGGAAAACACTGCTCTGTAAGTACAAATCATGACTTTTATATTCTTATGTCAAATTTATGCTATTTTTATGTCACAATTTGCATGGAAAACGTAGTTTAATACATCCATCCTTATAGCAAATTATTAATTAATGCTGTTGTATTATTTTTGTTAGGGAGGAAAATCAACAGATGGAGGAAGATGGCAAACTGATACAAGAATCTTTGAGAGACCATCAATAGGAACAACAAAATGTGGTGAAAGCCAACAGACGATAAGCGAAACGTCAGGTTCAGGAAGGATACACCAGCAGGTAGTCCAACACCTTCTAGAGACTCTAAAGCTAGAAACAGATGTGCTTATTGGGTTGTCTCGCAACTAGTCTGAACTCTCTCTAGAATTCATATAAAAACAAGGGACAATCTTCAATCTTAATACCCAATTATGTTGGTGGAGTTTCCGTATTATTCTATAACTCGTAAGTACAATGGAGATGATAGAGATCAACGCTGATAATTTTATCCTTCTGTGGTTTACTATGCAGATTGCAATGAAACAATGAAGAAAAATGCATTATCGAATTTGGATAGATATGACCTGGTGACGTACATTACCCTGCAAAAAAATGATCTGATTTAGCTTGTAGGAAACCTCTACGCAAGTACGCTAGGAAAGTAAGAGAAGAGCCAACTCACACCCAGAAATTTTCTTACTGATCAATAGGATCTGGAAAATGGCTAAATTTTTAGGCGTGACAAAGCGGTATCAGAGTTTGTGGCGTGACAAAGTAGTATTAGAGCTAACTTGACTATAGGTTAATTCAATTGGTCAAAACCCCAAGGATATGTTTTCTGAAAACTTAACAATGTCTCCTCCCAACCTCGAAGCTCTTTGCAAAATGGTTTATCAATTTGCAAAGACCATCTGATATCACCTTTGATGAACTACCAATTTGGGTCCAGGTGCATGATCTGCCCCCGATGGTTTGGGAAGGTGATTAACGTAGTTGTTGATGAAGATGGTATTGCTTGGGATAAGTTCCTTCAAACTAGAGTTAATTTGAATGTAAATCAACCTCTGCCAAGGGGTATTAACTGTTAAGCTCCGAGTGGATGCAGATGATACGGAGGGGTAATGGTATGAGGTTCAGTATGAAAAAAATCCCTCACTTTTGCTTTGTCTGTGGAAGATTATTTCATACAAAGGAGGGATGCAAGACCGAGAAAGAGGATATTTTTAAAAAAAAATCAGAAGTGAGTTGAGTGGTTGCGTGCAGAACAGGTGAAAACAAAGAGGGCTAGGCGGCTAGCAGTCAGTGAGCAAGATCAGGTTCGGAGGGGAGCAGCTATGGGAGCAAAGCGAGTTCTCCTGATTATGCACAGAGATGCAATGCAGTTGATCGTGATCTACCAAGAAGACATCTTTTTACTTAGAAGAATAAACCTGATAATAGTGCTGAGAGAGGAGGTGGAAAAGGAGTTGAAGAAGTAATCAGTTCAGTGGGACAAACTAGGGTGTGGGACAGACTAGGTGATGGTGATGATCTTAACATGAAAATTCAGCACTTTAAGAGGAAGCCAAGAGATGTTGAAAGGTTGAAAGTTGAACGAGGTTATCAGTGTAATTATTTATTTGATCAGTACCCACCATGGGATAGCCCGCTGTCAAGGAAGAGACCGTTAAAGCAAGTTTGGAGGAGGAAGAGACCTTAATGGGGAAATGTTGATGAAAAGGCCCACAGGGAGTGCACGGGGGAGGGGGCGTTGTTGACGGTGGGAGGATTTTCCACATACGTTTGTTCATTGTGTTCAATCAGCAGAAAAGACTCAGGGAATATAATAAGTTCTTGACTAGAAATGTAGATGCATCTTTCATCTTTCACCGGAGATTCATTCTCAAAAGATGTAACATCTCTGGACTAAAAAATTATACCAACATGCATGTCTGTTACCCCAGAATTTACAATTTCCCATACTATAGATAGCATAACTAGGAAACACACAAACTACGGTTCTTGGTCCAAGTTTGAGCTTTTTGACTATAGGCACATCGACCTTAGCCAAACATCCCCAGGCACGCCAATATATATAAGAGAATCAACCTTTTCTCTTCCCATTCCTCGAATGGTGTTACTTCTTTGTTCTTAATAGAAATTCTATTTAAGATATAACACAATCAATATGGCCTCACCCCACCATTTCTTGGAAAGCCTCGCAATGTCTAACATGGCATTCAACAACTCAATTAGAGTATGGTCATGAGAGAACCGAATTTGGAACTCATAATGTTTTCTATCCTCCTATTAAAATAAAATCTCATAGTTGCCTCATGTTTATTACTGAATATAGCATTCATAGTTTCAACTATGGTGCTTTTTATGAGTTTTTGAAAACGAACGGATACATCATCGAGATTTACCTCATCGAAAATGATTCGGGTAGAGGACCGCTTTTCTATGAAATCCGTTGATGGGTTTTCAAGTAGCTCGCGAGGACCGCCACCTCCAACCTCTTCTTTTGCTTCTCAAGAACTTGTCACTGCTCCTCGGTCAAATCCTCCATGGTGATGGGTATGATGTTGCTCGTATCTACCTCATCGTGCTTGGGCCATGATGTTGATCTACAAAGAAAAACAAAACCTGAAATGGAGCAAAATGCTTGCCAAAAAAGTGCATCCTAAGTGGGCAACTACCAATAATAGAAGCAACACTGATATAAGGATCTTGTATCAAAGCTCCTGGAAACCAACTTACTGAAAGTAGAATAATAAGAATCCTAGTATATTACAAGCAGTGGTAGAGCTAGCGATGCCATCGTGCACACGATAAGAAGAAATTTTCCTAGTCACCCGCAATTCTTTGCAAGGATTTTGAACAGTCAGCAGTGCACAAACAAACGACAAGAGCAGGTGCTAGCCCAACTATCCCAAGAGGCAAAAACTGGCTTCACATTTCGAGGGAAGGCTACATAACTGATATGGAAGGTTGTGCATGTGAGAACCTTCAATTTTCTATAACTGATATCGAAGGACTGCAATGGAAGGTGTTAACTGGCTGGGTCCCTAAAGAAATTAACTAGCGAATTAGCAACATGATACAAAATGGTAGTTTCAATAGTATTCCAGTTGGCAGCCCAGTTATAGTATCTGTATTTGTGTATCGGAGCGTATCGTCACATTATGTTACGTTGTTTCGCTGTGTCACACATGTACCAGACTGTATCTGAAGAAATAACCAATGTAAATCTTTATATTAATTACTATAGCCATGTACGACAACCCATGTCATCAATGTTGAGCTGTCCCGTGATTTGTTCGTATCTTCCAGATATGCAAAAGGAGATACATCACACGGAAAACATTCATGTTTACACCTATATAAATAAATTAAGTGGGCTAGCATGTCCACCGAAACAGCAGACCACGAGAGAAACATGGATACCAAGGAAAAGAGGGTTAATATTGAAACCGATGAATCTTATACAGTGACATTCCACTGTGCCATATGCATGGAATACAAGCCTATGAATAGTCGCTTCCATTGCGAAGGTTGCCCCCACTATTTCTGCTTCAAATGTGTTTTAGATCATATTAGTTACCGTGTATTGGGTGGTGATGCCCATGTTTGCTGCCCTGAGCCAGGATGTACTATTGGTGAGCTTACCTACGAGAAGTGGTACAAGCATGTCAGGGGTGATGTGCGCAAAGCTTGGGAATCTGCAAACCTAAGGGATTCTGCTATGCTAAAAAGGTGTGGAAGTTGTGGAAAATTTTTGGAAGGGGTCACTTTGGACGGGATGGAGGGTGGTAGGGATGATTGCCTTGATCCGCTGCATACCCTGGCAATTGCAAAAGGTTGGCGGCCATGCCCTCGATGTGGCATATTCATTGAGTTGACTGGGGGATGCAGCATTGTCACTTGCCGGTAAACATCGTATTCTTTTTTATTTAGTTTTCATGTTTACATCACTTGTTGTTCTTGTTCTGGATGAATTTGCCTCTCAATTAAAGAAGTAGATTCCATCTTAGGTTACTTATTGCTGATTTTCTGGATGTAGTTCATATTACTTTGCATGTTCTGAACTTGTACAGTGATTTTATACCTTAGTAATCATTACAAATAGTATCTAGAATGTTTTCTGCTATGTAAATGAGTCCATTTGGCCCTCCTCAACTATTGATGGAAACTTTAGATCCGAAGGATGCGCAGTAAGTGAATTTGATTCGAGAGATGTATCTTATGAAATGATCTATTTGATAACATGTTTTTTTGCTAATAGGTCTTCTCTATGCAAATATTGGCTGGTTTCCTCTTGCTTCTATCCTCTTGAGCTGTATTTTTTCACCCTGTGAAAGGGGAGGGCAAGAGAGGTTCGAAGGTCAATGAAATGGGTTCAGTTCCCTTGTCAAATAGGCTGTTCATTTGGCTTCACATGTCATCACAATTGCAGTCTTGTAGAACACAAAGACATTTTATATTAACGTGATGTAATATTTTGCACTAAAAACTCATGTAGTTTGCAATGAGCTCAAATTCTTACCATGCATGTTTGCAAATCGTAGAGGTAGACCATAGGGCCTACAACCTTCTACTTATACAAGACACATGAAATTAAATGATTTGATCCAATATTGTTGGAACAGAATTACTGTTTTCTTTTTGGATCAGTACAGTTTGATCCATTGATTTACTTACATGACTAGTAGAGGTCACTTCTTTCGCAGTATATATTGTAGTTAGTGGATCATTGCATTAATTTGTTTTGTTTCAAACAACAGTTGCTATGTGAGAAATTGTAAGGTGTGAAGATTAATGCCATTTGTATTCCTCATATGATGCATATTTGATTATTACCAGCAATTTGTTGTTTTAGCTAGTTAAAGCTCCATATAGAAAGATCATGATTAGAAAACATATTCCTGGATGGACAAACTTTGTCCTGTGCAATAATTTTTGTATCGATATTACTGTGGATATATGTTTTTTTAACAGATTTCTATGTGCCCATTAGGTATACTAATTAGCTATTTAGACATTTTTCCTATAACAGATGGAATATAATTTTAGTTTATTATAAGATGAAATAATATCATAAAGTTTATTGTGACTTTTATAATTTCAAATTATTTTGTTTTTGTTATATGTCCTTCAGTCTTAGAATAGATTCATCTGTCATGTTGACTAATTTTGTCCTAAAAGCCCAACCATGGGCCATCTCAAATTAATGCTAGAAGATTGAAACATGGTTAGAATATATTTCTCTTAGTGTCACACTATATCTGATCACTGCTTCTATTAGTTAGTCCTCTTGTTGGTAAAGGGATGTTGACATGTTGTCAACCCACTAGATTAATTGCAAAAGAGCAAAACTCATGTTCAGGATTGGTATTACATCGATTGCCTTGGTGACTCATGTAAACTATTTTAAGAATCTTTTTATCCATTTTGCTAAAATACATTCTCAGTAACTACATCAATGCAATATTTGTATCTGTTTTTTTAGCAGAACACAGTTGGGGAGGCCCCTGCTGTTGGCATAAATTTTATTCAAATAAAAAATACAAAATTACAACATAAGAGTCTACCTCTTATCAATATTGCATATGTGACATATTTACTTCAAACAATATGCGCTGTCTGATTTACAAGGTCTACTTTATATTTGTATGTGTCGTCCAGTTGTTGCTGCTAATTAAACTCTTGCATCACCTTTTTTTTCCCTAATATCAAGGTGCGGCTGTCTATTCTGCTATGCCTGTGCGAAGATACCACCGGAGAGGGAAACCACTGTTCTGTAAGTGCAAATCATGACTTTTCAATCCTTGCATTAAATTAATATATATGCTATTCTTACATCACAATTTGCATGGTAACAACATATTCCCAAACCGATGCCTGCTGTAATTGCTAAAATCCATGCAGCATTTCATATTGCTTAATTGATGCCTACTGTAACTTTTCAGCGAGGAAAAACCCACCTTGGTCTATAAGCGAAATGTCCGGTCCAGGAAGGATATGCCAGCAGGTGACAATGGTCCAACATCTTCCCGAGGCTCAAAAGATTGTAATTAAACAAGGGTGAATGTTGGTTTATCCTTAGTCTGAACTCTCCCTAGCAATAATAATCAAAACATAGAACGGAAATCTTCCGTCTTGATAACTTTGATGCGTTGTTGGAACTTCAGTATTGATGTTTCATTGTGAACTCCTAGAGATGATCAAGATCAATGTTATTTTATCCTTCTATGATGTGTTTTGCAATTTGAATGAAATAATGGATTGAATGTATTTTCGACTATTTGGATATATATATATATATATACACTCGGCTGATTTGCTTTCGTAGTAAAATAATCTGGTAAACATAGTTAATTTATCTGGAACCTTTTATCAAATACACAACAAAAGTATGCCTTTTCTTGATGGAACCAGAAATTGATGATTTGGTACTGTTTAATACAAATAGTCCGTATGTAGTATTTAGCATAATATTTTTCCAAACATTTTTTTTCATGAAAGTCTCGTTTCAAAAATGAAATAAAACTAAAGACTGTACATCCTGATTTTGCAGTTCATAATAACTAAATCCTTAGTTTGGAAACATATATATAGAACTTGTAGGTGTATTTCAGATATTTAAAAGATCCATTGTCTGTCGATCAATTTCACTATTTTTTCATGCTGAGGATGTGCCATAGTTCGACTGTGGAACTATGGTTGAACAAAAGGATAAACTTACAGTATTTAAAAGATCCACAGGGGATGTGCCATAGATATTAGCTTTCATGCTGTGGTCTTTTGTCGTGTGAGGCCGGGTTTACCACCATCACCGTCGTGCAACACAAATAGCAGCCGTCGCCAAGGAAAGAGTTCAGAAATAAGATTAGTTTTTATCTATCTATCTATATGTTAATATAAAAGGAAGTTTGTACTAGCAATCACCCAAAGCTTACATCTTTTTCTCAACCATTTGATCGGCTGATCCAATGCTCTAAACGGTTATATTGTGATCTAACGTCGAACTCACCATGGTAAGGACACACCCTGCGAGGAGGTGAGCGCGGCCTCCCCATGATTGGGCGTGATTGTCGCCGATCCGCAATGCACTGTTTTTTTATACGGCCAAAACCTATTTTTATATGTTGTTAAACCGTCCGTCTGCCCGAAAGTATGTGCGAAAAAATCACTATTTTTTTATATGGGTGGCATGCTTGTACGCGGTAATCGCATTTTTGCTTGCAAGTGCCTATGCTGTCCGCACGCAAAAATAAAATCCCCAAAAATAAATAAAAAATCGAAACCCTAGCTAGCTCCCATCCGGATCCGTCATCTCTGTTGCCGTCGCAGGGTTGGTAGTCGCAGGGCCGGCGGCGGTGGATCCGGCCATTGCGCGTTGCAGTCGCCGTCGCCGAGCTCGCCGCCATCGCTCGGGAGAGAGAGGAGAGGCCGAGCGAGAGGAGAGGAGGTGAGAAATGAGAGAGAGGGGAGTTTGAAATAATATGAGGAGGAGAGGAGGTGAGAGACAGGATGAGAAATAAGGATGATAACTTGAAAAAATTGCAGTGCTGAGACTAAAAATAGAGGTAAGTCAGACTTTTAGGTAGATTTTTAAGAGGGCAACCTACGAAAATACATTTTCCCATGCGTCTGTTTAATAGATCTACCTAGAAAAATAGGCTTATTTTGGCATATGGCTCGTTAAGAGATTCGCCTATAAAAATAGATTTTTGCATGCCCTAATGAGCCATATGTGAAAATTGAAGTCGATTTTTGGAGGCGCGACCAATTACGGTCCACGTGCAATCATCCCTCGAACATAGGAAACGTTTATACAGTACTCTCTCCGTCCCATAGAAAACCAAGTAGTACGGGATTTGATACATCCTGTGTAACACCCCCAGCAAATAATTGAGAAAAAAAAAAGAAAAGCAAAGCTAGCTAGCTGTGCAGCCCAGCAAAGCAGCAGCAAGCCGGCCCAACAGCAGCAGAGCAGTAGCAGCAGCCCACAGTGCCAGCGTGGCACTGTAGCATCGCCAGTTAGTGTTTACCGAATAATACCACCTCGCTTAGCCAGCTCCATTCAACCCAACATAAATAGGAGGACAGCCCGCAGACTGTTAACTCCATTTTGGAATTTTCGGAAATTTTGCATTAAAGTGAGGACGAAAAACATAGTGAGTTGTAGTGTTTGTGATCCAACTCCATGAGATGGATCCAATACCGTTTTAGGGCCATGTGCGACACATCCTGATAACTGTGAATCTGGACATATTTTTATCTAGATTCGTTGTAGGTTTCTTTATTTTTATCTAGATTCGTTGTAGGTTTCTTTTATATAAGACGAGAGAGTAGTGCAACTCCGTGATTTTCTAAATCTTTTCCCTTTCCCGATGCTTGGCCGTGCCCCAAATCTCGCATTGCCATGGATCCGGACCCTCTGCCTTTCAGGAAAAAGGTGGAGATGCACAGTGAAATGAGTTTGTTGCTATAGTAGAAAACAATAGTGAATTCTACGTCATAGAAACGTCTAGTCCTGAAACACCATCCTTTTGTGCATCCGATGGGCAGTAACTCTTCCACTCCGTCCTTAGTCGCATGCCCATAATTCTTTGTGACTCGATGTCCAGCCCACTTGCATCACGGATTCGCGGCGCTCAGCAGTCAGGATCTTCGGCCACCATCACCGCCGTCCGCCACTATCGCACGATCTCTCGCTGGTGAAACGCGTACGCAGTCAATAGTCCTCAAACAACTACAACATGCTCATCGACGAGGTGACCAGCATTGAGGACAAATCGAAGGGAAAAACCACTCATTTTCTCTTCAATTGTGTGCAGAGGATCCTTTCATTGGTCAACATCTGCACTCTCTTCGTCTCTCGTTTAACAGAAGGGGAAGAAAGTATTTGTTGGCAAGGCCATATTTTTTTTCTTTAGGCTACTCGGTCAAATTTTCTACCGGCAAGAATTTCAATCACATACCGAAGGCGTCAGCAAGATTTTCAACTACTTCCCAAAGATCTCAGGTGAAGCGGCCTCAGCTTCTTTAGCTTCTTCAGTGTCACATCCGGTAATGTGAATCTGAACATATATATTGCAGCTTCTTCAGCTTCAAGTAGTTAGCAAATTTTTGGAAGCAACTCTAGCAAAATATCTAAAATTATTTTTCACCTGCAAAATTGGGATTTGAATGGCAAAAAATGTTGTGGCAATTAATGTGCCTAAAATGTGGTCGCGAATATAGATAGTACTCTGTGATTTGTGGCACAGATGAGCTCTAAGGCTATATATATAGCTTTCATACTGTGGTCTTCCGTCAGCATTCATGGGTTGTCAAGTATTGGCCATTGTCAGATAATAAACAGTAAGTCCAAGCAAGGCCAGCTTGGTTTACATGGCTACAATAAAATTTGATCGAGGAAGATTGAAAGCCAATGATGTTGGTTTAATGGGGAACAAATTGGAATGGTCGAGATTACATTATCCAAGGAAGCATTGTTCAGTGACCATCTAAATGTTGTAGTACTCCCTCGTTCCATAAAAATTACAAATATAACTTTTGTCACCAACAAAAAAAAAACTCATCTTGCATGGAACAAATATCAAGGAGTGTATGTACGCATGCAACCAATAAGTATTAAAATAGCTCATCTGGCTCTGATTAAACATTTAATTTACCTTTTTATTTAAGTCTTGGATACATAGAAACTACGAATAAGAATAACTTATTTGAAAAATCTCAAATATGAAATATGTCTACTTTTACTTTTATGGATGGATGGAGTAATATTTTGAACAAGGAGCCCGACAAGTAGCATTGAATTTAGGACAACAGTGTGGTGGTAGATTTCACAAGCAGATTCCTATTTCACAAAGAAGATAAACTTGTTCTCATTCTATATTATATTATACTACAACAATTGCATTTTTATCAGGAATTACAATGGTGCAAAAGGAAGACAAAAAAAATAATAGGGCAAAAAAATAAAACATAAAAAATTAAAATTAAAAGAAAAAAAAAAGAAAAACAGAGAAACCAACCATGCACATCATCCCCCCCAGCTCTGAGCGACTTTCCTCACGACCCAATCTTGTCGAGGCTCTCGGCGACGGCCTTCATCCGCGGCCGCCGCTCCGGGTCCGCCTCCACGCACCCGAGAGCCACGTGGAACGCCGCCACCACCTCCTTCCGCGCGCCGCCGTCGCGCAGCACCCCCGCGTCGGCCAGCTCCGACAGCGGCCGCGCGTCCTCGAACCCCTGCCGCACCCACCTCACCACCTCCGGCACCGCCTGCGCCTGGTCGCCGCCGCCGCCGCCGCCGCAGACCGTGGTGGTGGTCCCCGAGAACGACGCGGACGAGGAGGTCGACGCGGACGGCGAGGCGTGGTGCTCCGGCGGGCGCCCGGTGAGCAGCTCCAGCAGCACGACGCCGAAGGAGTAGACGTCGGACTTCTGGCTGGGGCGCGCGCCCACGGCGCGGGCCTCCGGGGCGCGGTACGCGCTGGGGCGGTGGTGGTGGTCCGCGGCGGCGGAGGCGGGCTTGACGGCGTAGGGTGGGAGCGCGCAGCCCATGAGGCCGCCGCCCGAGGCGGAGGAAGGGTCGGCGCAGCCGGCGATGGTGAGGAGGCGGGCGAGGCCGAAGTCGGCGAGGACGGCGTTGTAGTCGGCGTCGAGGAGGACGTTGGATGGCTTGACCTCGCCGTGGACGAACCGCCGCGGGCTGCACTCGTGGAGGTGCGCCAGCCCGCGCGCCGCGCCCTTGGCGATCCGCAGCCGCACCGACCACGACAGCGTCGCCGCCTGCCCCGACCGCCCTGCAGTGCACAACCACATCATCCCACCGTCCCAAAGAAGAAGAAAAATTCTTAGGATCATTAAACTACTTCGAAAAAACATCAGATTTAACCAACATTTTGTAGCTTCTCGAATTACCTTCTTCTTAATTACATCCTTAATTTTATATTATAAATCATTTTGATTTATTTAAAGTTTAACTAAATGTATAGAAATACATTGCAACATCTGTTATACCAAATTAATTTATTAAACCTAGTGTTGAATATATTTTGCTAATATATATTTTTTTATTTTGAAATATTTGACCAAACATATAGAAATCGACTTGTAGAAAAAAAAAATCAAAGCTAATTATAATAAAAAATGGAGCAGTTCGATGCATACATAATGACTGATTTTGTTGTAGGCTACTAACATTCTGTTTGAATTAAAATTTCGTTCGATATTCTTTAATTCGAACTGGAGACGGCACCCAACATCATACACAGACAATTAATTACAAATGTGCATCCTTACCACAATTCCAACAGAAAAAATTGAAGGGAGCATAACAAAGTTGGGTAATCTGAAAACCTAACAAATTAAGTTCTTCTTGCTTGAGAAACACTCAGGGGTCTCCACAGGGTGGTGGGCTAGACGACCTGGATTCGAAGCCTCACCCCTTATAATTATTTGATATTAGATGTTTCTCTAATATTCGTGTCTTTTTTTAGTTCTTCTCGCTAAACACAACTACATGTACATATTAAACCGGATTAATACCTATATAAAATCAGATCGTGAAACACACAACTACATGTATCAGTCACCATAACTCTCTCTCTCTCTATCTCTCTCTCTATTTAAACATATAAAGTGCTTAAACAATACTAGTACTACATGGAACTATACCGTAATACTACAAATTCAGCACATAAAACTCCCATCGTTTTCTTCATAAGCTAGCTTACAAGTCATTGTCAAAATTTAAATTTTAAAAACTTAATTTTTGAAGTTGATTCCGAAGTTATTTTGTTATAATTTATTTTTCAGCATTTGACTTTAAATCACTAACAATGTATATATAAAAAAAGTTTTTACCTACAAATATATTTTTTTCTGATAAGCTGTACGATTTATAATCGGCAGTAAGCCAATTGATAGCGGAAGAACATTCTCATGCATGGTCTAATTCACCAATATTCACCTAATATCTCTCGGAGGCCTAACCTGAACAATAAAAGTGGGTAGCAGTAGGTAATCCTACAATCAGAAGTCAAACCTGTGGGTTCCTACCAATTAAAATGTGGCGGCCAATTTACCGTAATAGTTGTACAGTGCAGCTACATCAGAAAGGTGAGAGGAGACCCTCTTGTAGTTGTTGTAGCACAGGCAGAAAGCTGCCCATTCAACCATAGCTACCACAAGGACAGGGAACTGGCCTCTGATCATTGCCCTGGGTATCGTGCTAATCACAGACATGTTTGGGACGCTTTTCACTGTGGCTAGCCGTACCATGCATATTCACTTCTATTGTAGTTGGATGCTCATCAGTCATCAGTTACCACCAGTGGTTAGCAGAATTGGTCTCACATAGCGGCGAAACCAGAAATTAAAATTAAGGACTGAGTAGGGCTTAACTAATATAATATTAATTTTCTTAAAAATTACATGATAAATTAAGAGAATTTAAGTATGATTATGAAGGCAAGCCTAGGTCTCAAGCCCAAACTAGCTACCCTAGGCTTGCCACCGCTTCAGTCTCAAAGGCAACATACCACTAAACGTAATTCTAAAGGGTTGAATGGACAAATGGATAATGTGTTATTCAATTTTTTATAATACTTTATACAAATGAATGTATTAATATCCAGCTTTAAAAGTTGTTCCAGAAAAATATTGTAAGCAATTCATATAATAGGGTTTTGTAAAAAAAATAACATTTAGAGGTTTAGAAAATATGCCCACGATATACGTAGAAGGAAAAATTACGAAACTTTATTGATAAGTTCTAAACACTTGGTTTCAAAACATAGTAGTATTAAGTATGTATATAATTGTTTTTAAAAAGTTTTCTTTAGAATTGTATAAACCTATTGCAGTTTATAAACTTAAACCTATTTTTAGTAAACAATTAATATAGGTTTACTTAAATGCCGTGGTAATGGCTGAGAATTAGCTCGCCACGTCATCAAATTTTTCGGAAACACCCCTCACCTCTGGCTAATCACGTTCTGGAGAACTAGGTGCGCCACTCCATTGTTTTTTTTTGCTAAGAAAACCCCCCACTTCCTGTTAATCGTGCGTCGGCTCCCGCCGCTATCGTCCGTTCGATCACGTGCGAGGGACGATCTGGCCGTCCACGTGTCCCAGCGTGGCTGCTCTTCCACCATCATGAGATCGTTGGATCAGGAACGGATGGCCTGGATTTGCCAAGAACCCTAGCCACCAAACAAAACCCTAGCTCCAGCCCATTCCGCCGCCCTGTAGCTCTCTTCGCCGCCCTCTCTGCTGCCTCTGCCCGGCGAGGGGCGGCGCGATGAAGCGCACGATGGACGCGCGGTGGGCGCACATCGTGTACGCGCTGCTGGTGCCGGAGGCATTCTTCCGCGACCCCAACGGCCGCGACGGCGTCGCCTCTCGCTCTCTCCGCCGCCCTCTCGCTCTCTCCGTGGCCACGCTGCTGCCTCTGCCCGGCGAGGGGCGGCACTGTGAAGCGCACGACGAACGCGCGGTGGGCGCACATCGTGTGCGCGCTGCTGGTGTCGGAGGTGTTCTTCCGCGACCCCGACGACCGTGACGGCGTCAACTGCTTGAGCTATCTCGCTCTCTTCGCTGCCCTCTCGCTCTCTCCGCCAGCGTCGCCGCCACGTCATCTTCACCGTTGTCACCACCTCCCTCTATTCTGCCGGCTCTCCCTATTTCACCTCCGTTGCCGTCTCCTTTGGTGTCACCGTCGCCGCCGCCGCCGCTTGCCTCATGTGGGTAGGTGTCGTCGCCTCACGATCCTTCACCAGTCGTCGCCACGACGAGATCGTTCTTCCCTCCTATTCAGCCGCCACATCTCCCAGCGAGGAGCCCGGGACCACCAGGTCTAGCGACCCCGTCCTCCTCACAGGCGGATCCAGAAACCCGAATGAGGATGACAGCCGTTACCACCCTTTTCTCCTCTTTCATCTTCGCATGTTAGAGGATCCCTCTCCATCTTCCTCAGCTCGCCGGCATGGGAGTCACACATGATAAGAGGTTTCACGGGAGTCGGCAGCGACCACTGCTTCTGTGAGAGGACCGAAGGTGAGGTTGGGGCTTTCTACCCCTCCTATTGTGCATGCATATTGATGCGATTGGACCCATTGTTTGGCCGTATCTTCCTTTACTCACACATTCTGCTTTTGTCGGTATCAAATTCCATCTCTTGATAATTATGGTGTTGTGCTATGTTTGATATTCTAATTTGTATGTTGCACATATAATTTTAATTACAGATACCACCGCTCAAAATAGTGCATGGCTACCTCGATCTTGGTTTTAATGGCTGCTAACTGTCTTTTTCTGGTTTATTCGATGTGGATGGTATGGGCTTCAAACTAATGGTTGTATGTGTGTTTGTGTTTCTTGCTTTTCCCCCTCCCAATTAGCCAAGTGAGATCTATTGTTTCCCCTACATTTGGATATAGCTTCTCATATATTTCTTCCTGCGGTTAGAGGAAATAGGATGCAGACAAACTGAGCAGATCTTCTCCACCATGTTATATCTGAAGAGGCAAATAGGTCTGTACATGATCTCTGCAGGTTATCGACTCTGGGAATACCAACTCAAGTTTGCTTGCCAACAGTATTGTGAAACAAAATACTATATTTATCTGTATATGTTCATTGACTTATTTTTTTCCTTGAATTTCAGTTATGCTTATTCATTACAAAAATGTTTGCATCTCCCTTTTCTCTACCGAATAGGCACATTTAAATAAACCATATCTACCATTGATCCATGATGGAAATAATGTATTGAAAGTTCATTTTGTACGCTGCATTTTTTGTTGTTTTAAGGTTTTAAATTTCATTACATTAATCATTATCCTGCACTAATATGTTGCAGAAAAATAGCCGTTGTTGAGAAGATTTAACACGGGGTCTTATTCCAAGAGGTGTGTTCTGCTGCTGTCAGAAGAAGTATTGCCGATTTATAAGAATTGACTTCTCATAAATTCCATCTTAATTTCATATTGAGTAGATCGTTGCCAATGAGCGTGCTATTAAACTGGAGTACTCAAAGTAAGTTTAATAAGCCTCCAGTTTTATTTTTTCCTATCTATGCGTATGATGTAGCAATGTTTCATTTGGCCTAAATAAAGATAAGGTAGACAGTGATCCAGTTGGACATGGATAATAGAAAATCAAGCTTAATTAGTTACAATCACATAAGCTTAGCCAAAAAGTTGTGGTTATTTGATTGAATCAATTAATTGACCAAACTAAGGCTTATAAGGAGCACATCAACCACAGATACTATAGCTTAATTTTAGTATAGCAGGACCCACAACTCACCTGTACCATACCATTTAGATATGTCGGTTATCCTAAATATAAAATGTATCCTAAATATAAAATGAGGTCTTAATTCCTTTATTATGTGCAACAGCTATTTGATTCAACAATGCTTCCATTTGATCACAACCAATTGAAGTAGCTTATGTGGATATTTCCTAAGGCACAGAATCCTAATGTTAGTGTTTGAAGAGGAAAAAACCAATTTAACTCTTTACCAACCGAAATTAGTAAAGGCAACTAGTATGGTCACTCTACAAAAAGTCAATTCTTTTTATTGCATTTCACAATTCAACTACACCTAAAATAGCTGAGCCAACCATTTACATAATTACCCATCCATATTATCGATTAATGTTAGATTTAGTTGATTTCAACTTACAAAGGATGAATTTATCATTTGGTAATAATTAGTTCTTGGGCGAAGTTCCCAAACAACCGGTGTAATCGGGTTCTATTCTTTCCTGTTCACGTTCTCATAAGGTGGTTACACCATTATGCCATGTTATGCCTCCATGCTATGCATCTTCCTGGTACGTGGATCAACTAAAACAACTATTGGTGCAGTTCCTACATTTGATTTAATCTTTGTATAAATAGCTTGATGAGCATATCCAATGGGTTTTTTGTTGGATGTTAACTCGCACAAAAGAAGAATTATATTTATTCACTGACGGACTGGTTGCTCTGTTGAGTTCCCTCTCTTTTGTTGACTATATTGCTATCTGGTGCCTTTTTTAGTAGGTCTATATTTTCTTTGCTTACACAGTAAACCCTGCACCGCACTTATCTATCCCTTCTTCCTATTGACAATATCCTTGATCTAATTGGGGTTGTCGATGATATATTTGTGTACTGAATGGTATGGCAGATCATGATTTGATAAATGATGCTGGCACAATGAAAAGGATAATAGAGCTAAACCTTTTGGTTCTTACGGTGCCCTGGTCATGGCTAAATAAGGGAGTTGGACACACATGTTCATTCTGCCTATTCTAACACCAATGTAATTGGAAATCGACTTTGATTTAATACATCTATGTGCATAAATATATTATATACATGATTTTTTATTCTGCTTAAGCTATTATTGAACGTCAAAGTAAACATGCCTATAGCTATTAACAATGTTGTTCCTACAGATTCAAATTCATCGTCTGCCAGGCACAGTGTAGTGCGCCTTTATTTCTAGTTATGTTCAAAGCTGAACGCAGCTGACCATAAGAAGTACCAATCTTCATATATTTTTTCGACTGGAGGGAGTAAAAACTTCTCCTATCTTAGTTTCAAGACTTTCAAGTTGTTGGTCTAGATCAATGCCCGATGTTTTCTTCATAGTCTTCAAAACAAAATAGTCTTTCTTCACTGAATGGTACTTCCTCCGTTTCATATTATAAGTCGTTCTAGCATTTCACACATTCATATTGAAGTTAATAAATTTAGACATATATATCTATCTAGATTCATTAACATTAATATGAATATGAGAAATGCTAGAATAACTTACATTTATGAAACAGAGGAAGTATATTAAGCTCCTGTTCATGAATTTAAATGGTATATATCCTATAGGACAATGGTATATATCCTATAGGACAATGGACACCCTGATTGGGGAGTACAATAATGGTACTATAGCCGGTAATTAAGGTAATGTGATGTGATGTGTTATGCAGTGATGGATCCTCTGCTGCTACAGTGAGTGTGTACAGTATTATGAGTTAGCTAACTCATGATAGGACAAATCGTTCAAATCAATCGCTACAGTAACAATACAATAATGCCCATTTCATTTCACTTAGAAATGAAAACCTACCTAAATTTTGGCACTACTAATATTTTAACCATGAATATGCATATATAGCAAATTTTGGTAACAAACGAAACGTTGCAAAATCACTGTTTAAAATGCCATCAATTCGATTGTGTAAAATTTGGCTCTAAAGCAAAACAACCCTAGGTACGACTATAATGAGAATGCATGAGGATTCACCAAAATATATTTTGTACTGCAATTTCCATTCCTTGAGCCTAAAACCTCCAAAAGTGTTGCAATCGCCGTAGAGCAGCCAGGCAACAACACCAAGCCAGTAGTCTAGTACTAGTAAAATGCAAAAGAATTGGAAGCAAAAGAAATGCACTACTCGTAGTACTTTTCTTCTCTCTTGGGTGTGACGAATAACTTGCCGTAGTGCCTTTTTCTCTGCAACTTTCTGCACCCAAAGAGCAACTTTTTTTAGGTTCTAGAGCTGCACTGCGCGAGTGTTGCCTGCAGTGACCACAGCAGAGCAGCGTAGCTGCGTAGCGTTTCAGGCTTAAAAAGGGCCTTTTGGCTTCCCCTGTCTAAAGGTCAGCCAGACAGAGGTCGCAAGGCACCTTTTCCCCCTCGGTTGGTTGAGCCTTTTGTGTTGAGCCCCATTTTTTTCTCTCTTTTGTCTCTGTCGGTTATGTGCCAAGCTGATGAGCATTTGGCATGAGCTGCTATAGTTGATTACTAACACCAATCATGCGGCCTAGACTCTCACTTAGTGGAAAGATAATTCAAATTTAATGTATTATTGGGAAAGATCAGTGGCGTAGCCAGAATTTTTTCAAGCCTAGGGCTCAACTAGTATAATATACATAACTTACCTTTATTTTCCATGTTTTGAAGTTTTTAAATGTAACTTTTAATAGATATTTAAGCTTAGGAGTAGGACAGCAGCCCTAGCTGCCCTACCCTGTTCCTGCCACTAGGAAAGATAATGTAGTGACTTTTTATTGATGCAAATTATATGTGAATTATCATTGACTTGTGAACTTATATTAGTGCAGTCTTATCATCTCGTCGATTTTAAGCCCTAACTTATTACGGCACAAGTTTTTGAACATTAGGATGTCATACAAGACGGTTCAATTATTATGTACAATATGAAGAAAATATAGTCGATTTTGCAAACAAATCATTTCAAGAATTAGTCTGCTTCGCTTATGTTTGAAGATAAAGATCACCTACGTTAGACGCCTAAAATTGGACCAATTTTTCTGTCAATATACGAATTTATGAATCTAAGCACCATACTTAACCATCCAGACAGCTACCCATCAAAGTTCACATGTTCCTCTCGTCCTAATCTTGTCCACCAAAAAGCCTGTCCAAAATTAGCTCACCCAACCCCAACCATGCATGCATGCCGATGGTTCATGATGGCAGCGAGCCCAGTGTCTCTGACTGATGAAGCAGGGCAAACAAAGAAAAAACTGGACCATCATCCACTGTGGTACAGCACTACAGTACATCAGTGCCCAAACACTGGCAGAGGACTGATCTGTGATGCTGTGACTGATTTATGTGGTCCATGGAAAAATAGGCATGCATGCAGAACAGTCCATGCACACTCCTACCTGGCCTTCTTGGAAGCTTTTATCACTGATGCACTGTAAACAACAGCAGCAGTGGCAGTTTTGCAGTACCGGAAGAGCCACTAGGTATGTCTTTGTCATCTAGTCTCCTGTTCACTGGGTATCTTGTGTATTCATGTTTCTCTAGGTCACTTGGTGCAGGGGTTGGTTGGAGTTTTCCTCATGTTTATGGTGAAAATTCTGGTTGGATTCCTCTTGTGGTAGGGTAAGGTGCTGTTATATGATACTCATACTTTGATTGGATGGTCCTCATATTTCTGATTGGATGGTCAATACCCGCAAATAATTTCCTTTTTCAGATTCTAATAAGAAATACTCTATCCAAAGTAAAACATTATTGACCGGAGGGGATAAAATTAGGTTGTCCTAAGTAAATTTAGAATTCATATTATCCAATTTCCAAGTTAACTAGGTATGGGTACTTTCTCACCTTATTCTATATTGTGATATATAAGACAAGCATACCTATATCATTGACATATGGGTCCTACGGGGGTTACAAACTATTGTACCAAAAATATATAGTTTGCATGATGCATCCATGGCATGTACAGTGCAAACCAAAAACAGAGCAGGTGTTGCCGATTGAGAAGGACGTGTCGATTGCAAGTTTGCGACAGCCAGGGTTCTATGTTTCGAATTGAATGTATTTCGAACCCCACGCAAGAAGGATATTCTTTGGGCCAAAACAATTCCAGTTTTTTGTTTTACCAAAGTTTGTTATAATCCAGCCAAAGTTTGCTCCATTTTTTGAGAAAATACGTTTCCCGCTTTCCAAACAAATTCACGAATTGTGAAGGGGAAGGGGAAGGGGAAGGTGTGTGCTCACCCCGCAGCGCCGTGGCGAGGTTGCCGTTGTTGACGAAGTCGGTGACGACGAGCTTCTCGTCGGCGGACCAGTAGTAGGCGCGCAGGCGCACCACGTTGGGGTGGCGGACGCGGCCGATGGCCCCCGCCTCCGCCGCGAACTCCTTGTACCTCTCCGCCGCCGCCGCGCCGCCGCCCAGCCGCCGCACGGCCACCGGCGTCGTGCCGTTGCCGACCACCACCTTGTACACGATCCCCTTCCCGCCCTTCCCCAGCACGTACGCCGACGAACGCAGCAGCTCGTCCAGCTCCATCTTGAACCCCTTGTCGATCGCCACCAGCTGCCCCTCCTCGCCGCCGCCGCCGCCGCCGCTGGCGGTGGTGGTGGTGGTGGTGTTGTTGCGCTTGACGTCGTCGCCGGCGTCCGACCCGTCGTCCGACGAGTCGTCGGCGCGCATGCACGGGAAGGGGAAGAGGCCTCGCTTCCTTTCCTCGTCGTCGTCGCCGTCGCCGCCGCAGCCGTCGCCGCGGCGGTCGCGGAGCTTCCAGTAGATGTAGACCACGATGACGCCGATGAGCGCTACTCCGGCGGCGTCGGCGACCGAGATGAGCACGATGAGGCTGGTCTTGACCGGCTGGCGCGGCCCGCCGGCGCCGCTGATGGAGCCGGCGGCGGACGGCGGCGGCGGGGTGGACGACGACGGCGGCGCCGCGCGGCAGGGGACCTGGAGCGGGAAGCCGCAGAGGCCCGGGTTGTTGAGGAAGGCGGTGGGGCCCTGGCTGGCGAGCGACCCGGACTGCGGGATCTCGCCGGAGAGGTTGTTGAAGCGGAGGTCGAGGGTGACGGTCGCCGGGAGATGCCCGAGCTCCGGTGGCACCCCGCCGGAGAGGTGGTTCCGCGAGAGATTCAGCGTGCCGGCGAGCGCGGCCAGCTTCCCGAGCTCCGGCGGGATGGCGCCGGTGAGCGAGTTATCCGACAGGTCGAGCAGCTGCAAACTCACCATCTCCGGCCAGACGCCGGCCGGTATCTCGCCGGAGAATCCGTTCCCGGAGAGCATCAGCCGCTGCAGCTGCTTGCACCGCCGGAGCTCCGGCGGGAGGCTGCCGGTGAGCGAGTTATCCGACAGGTCAAGGTTCTGCAGGCGCGGCAGGTCGCAGAGCTCCGGCGGGAGGCCGCCGGTGAGGCTGTTGCCGTAGAGGAAGAGCGAGTGGAGCGAGGTGGCGTTCGCCAGCGCCGGTGGGACGGTGCCGGAGAGGCGGTTGCCGTGCAGGTTGAGGCGGCGGAGGAGCGCGAGCGAGCCGAGCACGGACGGCACGTACCCGGACAGGTTCTTCCCGGCGACGGCGACGCCGACGACGCGTGGCCCCGACGACGACGTGTTGGCGCACGTCACGCCGGCCCACCGGCACGGGTCGTCGTCGGCGTCCGACCACGACGACAGCGCCCCCGACGGGTCGTCGGTCACCGCCGTCTTGAACGCCAGCAGCGCCACCCCGTCGGCCGACAGCGCCGCCGCCAAGGGCACCGTCGCCGCCACCGCCACGAGCAGCGGCAGCAGCAGTAGGTTCCTCATCTACAAATTCGATACAGATTGGAAAAAAAAATTAAGATAATTATTGTGTCACACTGGAAGAGTGGTGAGGGTTGGAGTGGTGGAGAGAGTATTTAAGGGGGTGATCTACACAAGCATTCGTTTGGAACTTGTGATTAAGCAACATCACAAACTGTCTTTATGGGTGAATGACATGTGGGTCCCACACCGCCGCCGCGTGGCAGAGAACAGTGTGCATATAGACTGAGATGCTAGAGGGGAGTGAGAATATGAGATGTAATTTTCTTTTTCTTTTTGTTTCAGTAGTGAGGAGTTAGTTGTGGTGGGGGGCCATGGGCCTGGTTGTTGCAAACATGAGCAGGGCAGGCAGGGGGAGTGGTGGATGGGAGTAGAAGGGAAGCAAAGGAAAGCTGATGAGGTGCGTGTTTTTTGGAAGTGTGAGCGAGTTGTGTTTTTTGGAGTGAGAGCGAAGTGGAAAGGGAATGATGATGATGAATTGTTGATGATGGCTCATGACTTGAGGGGGGGTGTTGCGGAGAACCTAAGGAGTAGTAGACTAATTCGTGCGCAATCGAGTGGAGTTTTGTGCGAGGAGTTGGCATGTTACACTATATACAAGTGAGAACCCATTTTCGGCCGGAGCGTGATCTCAAAAGGAGTTAGTTCTCGAAAAGATCTCGCAAATATTGGCTATTTCTTCACAATCTGCATAGGGATTGGCATGTGTTACTTTGCGGATTAAGATTTAGTTCATTTAGTTGAAACCGACATTTATAAACCCTCAATGACTCGTACTGGTCCCCGAAAAAAAAATACTTGTGTCTACCGGTCAAAATGTAATTACATCTCTTGACAATCACTGATTGAAGAGTGGAGAGCAAGCATGGTGCCATATGACCAATCTAGGTCCTGATCAACACCAATCAATTTTTTCCTCTCTTTTTCATGAGCAAGGATAAACAATGAACATTCAGGATGGCATTCTGGTTAGACCGCGAGGAATGGGCACAAGATTTCACTTCACCAGAAAACCGTTATGCATGCTTGTTGACATTGTCCTTGTTGCAAGGTCGCACAGCTGCACGTATGATTGATATGTACAGTACTTACCACTATATGTAACCAAATGGGGGATGTGTATCAAATTTTGCCCATTTGCTATAGGACACTTAAAGATTGTGGCATTTGCTATGAGACACCCAAAAATCATGTATTTGCTTGTGGACACTGGAAAAATATGGTAATTAGCTGCTGGACACTCGATGTATTATTTTATTATTTTCGGTGAAAACAGAGAGAGAAAGAGTGTTGAAAGTACCAAAATACCCCTGACACTGTTCTTCTTTCTAGTATTTTCTTTCTTCTCTCTTTCCTGCCCCTGACACTGGTCGCGTTCTTCGCTGCAGGAGGCGTCGCGCATGGCGGCGCCGTGCGGGAGGTGCTGGTGTACGGTCTCCTCTTGGCAGGGGTGGACCATGGCGAGCTCATGGGCAGAGCGCGGTTCTGCCTGTGCCCGACCGGCGATGATGAGGGCGTGGCCGCGGCGAGCTACCGCGTCGTGGAGGCCATCACGGCCGGGTGCTGCGCCATGGACATCGCCGTCTCCTTCCTGTGCCGCCGTCGCCGGTGAGCTCCAAGGCCGAAGCCTTCTTTCCCTCGCGCCACTGCCTCTCTCTCTCTTCCCCAATTCCGGCCAATGCCGTCCGTTGCCGCAGCGCCACCTCCACGCCATCCCAGAGCCCCATGCCGCGCCACCGGGTTCGCCTCCATCTCCTCTTGCCGACGCTGACGCTCGTCGCGGCAGCCATGCGCCGTCACCGACAAACGCCGCCGCGCCGCCGCCATGGCAGAGCACGTCCAGGGAGCCATGGCTGCTCTGCCTCCTCCTCCTCTCACATCTGGTTGCAGCCGGACTTGGTCGGCTTATACAAATGGCCCATGGGCAAAATTGTCTTTTGTGAAAGTTTCTTTCACCGTTTCAGCTGGAAATTATAAAATAATGGGAGGAGTGTCCGCCAGCAGATTACCACATTTTTTCGGTGTCCAAGAGCAAATACACAATCTTCGGGTGTCTCACAGCAAAGACCACAATCTTTAAGTGTCCTGTAGCAAATTTTGCCCATTTATAATCCAAGGATCACATGTTTTGCTTATATGAATGCAATTGCGCAGACGGCTTCGGTCCAGCTCTCCGTGTTGATTAACTACGTACAGATATTAATTGTTAAGTCGATGATATATTGACATTACAAAAACAGAGCACGTCTGCTTGTTAAGAGAATTAGCATGTGATTGATTGGTACACCTGATAAGAATTATCAGTATCTATGTTGGACCTACTTATAGAAGACTTCTTTTTTTTTTTCAGTTTTGCTAAAAATATGATGACATATATTTACTTGATTTCAGTCACTTTCCTACGTGATTGATATCTGTTATATGTAAGTATATTTTCATCTCTCCTATTCTAAGTAGATAATCGATTACTTAACCTTAATTCTTAATTCTCATATATAGTATGTACCTATAATATGAAAAAGCAGAGTCGTTCTCCTTCTATCCCCTCCTACTAGCACACTGCGCGTCTATATGGGAGCGTACGGTCCCACCAGATTTATTGTTTTATTCTCAATCACCATACTAACTTATCCCTAATTATATAGGCATAGCCCATTACAATGGACATGCATGTACTCCCTTCGTTTCACAATGTAAGACTTTCTAGCATTGCCTATATTTATATAAATATTAATGAATCTAGACATCTCATTCACAATGTAAGACTTTCTAGCATTGCCTATATTCATATAGATGTCAATGAATCTAGACACATCTATATGAATATGGACAACGCTAGAAAATCTTACATTGTGAAACGGATGAAGTATTAGTTAGAGAAACTACAATGTAATAATTGAAAGCTAAAATGTAATTACAATATAAGTTTTAAAATTTACAATGTAATGTAAATATAATGTAAATGTAAGTGTCGGTAATTTACAACATAAAACCAGTTTATTTTCTTAAAAAAATATGGTGCCATAAATACTATTCTTCTTTTTCATTGCAGCACATAAGTTAATGACACAAAAAATTATATGAGCAGGACTTGTACGCTTCTACTCTTCTCGAAGTGAAATAATGAAATAAAAATCTCCTAAATGAAGTCTAAAATCTACAAAATAGGCTTAGGATGCCCGTAGACATCACGCTATATGTTTTGATAAAAATGCGACACAGCCAGCCATGTTACCTTGAGAAAATAGGTGAGAGATACACGCTGTGGGCAATTTTTACAACTAAATCACTGTTAGTCACATCTGCATCGCTATGACAACATTCTGTTAATACTCAGTTTCTGACAATATTGCAGCCTAAGTAAGTTGGTTAAAGTGGAAGCTAAGCATCCATTGCTACCCCTTTAGCCGTCCTCACAACTAGGACTCCAAATATATAATACCAACTTTTAAAGGGAGATAAGTTCATGGATTCAAATGATAGGGTGGTACAGAGAGTCCATGAGTCCTAAGATAATGACATCATTGGCACCATTATAAAGAGTAAATTGACAGCAATCCAACTCATATGTCAAGTTGTAGAAAGCACAAGTTGGCAAAAAGGATAGAGGTAAACAGATTGGGATATCAGCCATCTTGCTCATCATTTGTACCATACCACGAGATGTTGAAGAGGAATAAACAGTATATGAAGTATATGAGATCGGGCATAAATAAGTGGACAATTATTTTGCCGCCAGCATGCAACTTGAGAAGAACATCTTTAGAAGAAGACAAAAATATTCACGCATGGTGAGGTATGATATACCATAATTTGCCAACTAATGAGCTTGAATTCGATGTATTGATTGGCAGTAGTTGAACAACAATAGGATGCAAATCAAGCTAAGTACACACTCAAGCTATAAACTGGAAGCAATCTCGATTCCTGAATTAAATGAAAATCATAGGACCAAGAAATAAATTGTGGCCATTCCATACAAATAAAATGTTGAAATGCAAAGTGTGGGTAATTGTTAACAAAAGCAAATGTTTTTACGGCTATTGTTACAAAAAAAAAGCTTAAGCTTTCGTGGCAGTAGATTGGCAGTAATCCGAGATTTAAGTCAGACGGTTACAGAACTCGCCATATGTGGGTGTTCCTGTTCTTTGGTAATTACAGCCATATATTAGTTTTTCTTTGTAATTTACACATAATATAGGTATAACAGGTCCAGGTATAGTCAATATTTCTTGACAAATGTCAAATGAGTGCATAGTGAAGAGCTTCAATTTGTCCTTTTTTTATCTTGTTAAATAGGATTGATTTTTTTTAGTAAAAATTTACCTGGACTCAAAACACAGATTCAGCTGAGACTTTTGTGAGTTCTTAAAACTTGTACATATAGGTTTTAATAGATTTGAAATTTTCAGCACTTGCCATATTTTCATAAATAATGTATTTACGATCTTTTAACCTACTTGGTGACATATATGCAAAACATGAGCAGGTTAACCTAGTAAAATGTGTTCAAATTCAGCAACATCAAGCAAATAAAGGATCAGCCATAGGGAGCCATAAAATCTATTTAACATCAAAACGGCAGCACTAAACGATTACTCAAATTGCTACAATAAGCACTGGACCCATATTTGGATATGATGGGAGGCACCCATTTAGGAAGACTGATCAACATGAACAAATGGAAACACCAACAAAGAACAGGCCAAAGGAAAAAAAAAGCACCAACAAAGGGGAGGGTAACTACTAACAATTAGTCATAACATCAACAAACTCTTTGTACCTGGCCAGGCCTTGAACCCTTGACAGACACCTCCTGACTGCTGTTTTCCCCAGGTCCCCATCCATACAAAACTAGTCAGCCTTGGCTCTAGCCACAGGTTTCCATCATGAGCTACAGGTTTCCAGCTGGTATAATATCTATTGCAGTGGTCATGACAAATCACAAGAAACTTCAACTTTAGTTACAGTTTGAGTAAAAGTGAACTGGTTATGTAACTATTGTGACATCCTGAAGCCAGGAGCACAAATGGAGAGAATGCTAACTTAATAGTCCCAGGCATCCGTTACTTGTCTTTTTGTAAAATCCACTCTTCTCTCGATCATTAATTGGCATCAATCACAAATATTTATTGGAAACTACACAGCCAAAATAGAGCTAGACAATTTAATGGTTGCAATAGCAATCAATTTCACAAGATCCCTCATAGCTATGTGACAAATAAACAGAAAATGGTTTACTTCAAACTACCACTTACCATCTGCACCACACAGTAAAAAGCACAAAACCACAAGGAGCATATACATAGCCAATTAACAACGAACACCGGCCATGAATTAACTCTGACTCAATGGAATGTGGACTTTCTTTTTTTTTTTTTGAGAGGAACATGGAGTTTCAGAGATACTCTTAATTATGAAAGCATAACAGATACATATGATCATCCATTATAATTTAATGCAAGACCTTGAATATTAATTGGCGATCACTCTGACAAAACATAGTTACTTAGGATCTTGATTATTGAACCAATAAAATGCAGTCACAGCTTTGAGTTGACGGATTATTGATCAAGCTTTGAGTTAACAGTTAACACATGATTGAGCCTGTTTGTTCTTGTTCCTCAAAACTATCCTTTTTTGGCTCAAGCCAGCTAGCTCAGGCTGTTCTTTACCTAGCTTTAAGCAAATTACTATGCTTGAATCTGGTGCTCATTTAATTAACTCTGGATTTTTTAAGAGCTAACTATGTTTCCATTTTTTAAGCGCTAACAACGTGTGCATGAGCTACACCTGATCCAAGCACAAGTTTGTCTGGATTAGTCTAGTATTAGATAGATAAATAATTTAACCTAAAGTTAGTTCAAGATGATTTATTTTTATCCTGAACAGAGATTGTGGTAAAGTTCTATTGATTAAGCACTGGCATGTATTCCAAGCCATTGGTATTTTGTTCACCTTTACTTGTTGGAAACATGGAAGCTAATGAATGCTTTGAGAATACGCACACTTGAATAAACAAAATATATTAGTAGTTTATATCTGCAACAATCAGGGGTCTTCATGTTATTGACAAGGTTCAGAAGACAGAAGGGTCAGATATATGAATTTTATACACATGAGCAGAAGAGTTAACAAAGTGCAACCTTATTGGACTTGTATTTCACCTTCATGCACAGGTGCAAATTCAACTCCAAGCGAGCATAAATCCTTCTTGAGCACCTCAGCATTTTTAAATTGCAAACCAACCATTCCTACACTAAGGGCTGCTTCAATGTTTGTCATCCTGACAGTGGAAAGAGAAGAAATAAAACAGTTAAGATATCAATGTAACTACATAGCCATGCCAGACATGAATTGATCATAATGAACCTGTCATCAATGAATATGCAGCTTGCTGGATCAACGTTTAGGTGGTCCACAGCATGTAGATAAAAATCAGGCGAAGGTTTGCGCTTACCTGAAGAATGAAATTGTAACAACAAATTAGAGATAGTATTTGCATTCAAGTTTGGTCATTTTGATCATTGATGACCACACAACATCATAATGACCCATCATGAAGACACCACAACTTAACAAGTTCCCTTATGCTTCATCATTTAACACATAATAACAAAACTACTAAGCTACTACATCAGTCTGTTCCAACTCAAGATAGAAGCTAATGCCACACCTAGTACAAACTAGTCGGGCTCATGTACATTACAGAACATATTAACACTAAATTGCCTAAAAAAGGGTACCACAAAAAGGAAAAAAGTCTATTTTTCATCCCTCAACTATTTCTAAAGTTTAATTTTCACCCCAACTGTCAATTGGATAAAAACCTCCCCCTCAACTTCCGGTAACAGATAGAGTGCACCCCTGCTCTGGAAAGGCGATTTTATGCTGTGTCAGCACAGCAATGCATGCTCAACGTTGGTCAACTATGTGTAAATATTATATTCGATTATAAAATTGTGTGTATAGAATTGAGCATGATGTAAGTTTGAGGAGTAGGAAAACGTTATCCTACAAAGATATTAAAGTTGGTGACAATGTGTTCAGCTCATATTGGTTTTATGCACTAAAGAACCAACATACTATATCTAACCATTTTATGACATAAAGAAGTCCATTTGATCCATAGACATCGATCTGTTAACATATATATTAATATATTACTCCATTTAAAAAGAAAAATAAAATCTGAGAAATAGTATTACCAACTGTGCATGAACAGAATGTCCAGGACAAATACTTTGAGAGCTTTAACTTCTCCTCAACTAACTGGTACCTACAGAACATATTTCAGGAACAACCGAACAAGCACATGTGTACAAATGTGTCAAGATAAGTTGAAACCCACCACACTGGATAATTTGTAAATGCATGCACTTCATAGTTATTTTGCTTCAAACTGTAAAGAATGTCTTCAACACCATCGATGTACTCATATGCCCTCACCATGCATGCTTTCAAACCTATAGGAAAAAACACAATAATAATAAACATCTTCTAAGATATAAAAAAAGCTAACAGATTAGGTTTGAGAAAAACCTACGTCACAAAAGACAATAGCTATTAATAATTAGACAAGTACAAAGCTTTGAGTCTATATTTTACTATTGAAAATCCATTGAAGTAGGATATTAAGTTAATTAACAATTCTGAGTAAATGAAGCAATGAACAAAATCAAGTATCTTCAAACAATGATTATTTGATGCCAGTTTATAAAATGGAACAATCTGTATCCCCGGTAAAACACCTGATCTGATCTTCTCACCTTCCAAATCAAAAGACCTGCCATCATTGAAGAACTTTTTGGCCAGTTCATTCTGGAAGTAGAAGAAAAAAAATCACAAAATGGTGACTTGATCTCTGATCAGAGTAGAACAGAATATTCCAATTTCAGCTGAAAAAAATCATAAAGAGAAGGCATCTATTTTTGACTCCCGAAATCAGCCTGAAGTTCACTGACCCTGACTAAAAATTTCACCCCTACTTCCATATGCAGACAAATAACACACTAGACACTATTCCGCCATGGTTTTGGTCGATATGAAGGTGATTTCACTAGCATGGATCCTATTAGGCAAATTTCACTGACTTGGATTCATCTAAGTGGTATCCACATAAAGCGATACTTTACAAGTAGCAGGTTTTTGTCACTGAAAACTACATCCAAGTAAACAAAACCACTTTGGAATAGCATTAGGGGTGTTGTTTGTCCGGTTTGGATGTTTTGGGTGAAAATTGATTTTTAAGTTCAGGTGAAATGGGCTTCTAGCAGAGTTTGAGGGCCAAAAATAGACCTTTTTCCTAAAGACAACACACACCATGCAAAATAATAAGATAAAAAGAAGAATCTTAGTTATCTGTAACGGAACGATATATTAATTACATAGCATTAGAACTTTGACCATATGTAGGTTATAGAGTTCAGTAGCATGTGAATCATCAGGGTGCTTAGCAATCGCCAATAGTCAAACACTCAAACTAGGTAGATGTATTTTAAGATGCATACAAATTTCTATAATTCCCAAACCCATTATTTTTTCTTCCTCCTAACATGTGGACCGTAGTGAAGAAGTCATACACTGTAAGACCAAGTGGATCATACAATGGCATTCATTAATCCTACCCCGGTGCCAGTGCCATCACGAATCACTCTCGGAAACAATTTTCCTGATACAGATTAATTTCAGCATTTTCGTCACTTGTCTATCCTCAAATGCACATAACCTTTTGTGCTTGTTATCTATAGGACAAACATATAAAACTTACTTTCCTTGTTTAAACACCTAAAATGTTGAGCTAGTAAGTGTCCACCAAGTCCAGAAAGCAGTGATCAATGACCTAGTGGAGTAATGAATTTCTCGATACAAGAAATAGGATTACAGGAAGTAAGAACAATGACTAAGATAATGAAGGAACCACATATGTTATTGATGAACTGAAGTCATTTCAAGCGTGGCAAGCACAACTTGGCAACCTTTAATGTCCATTAGCAAAGTAAGTAACTGTCAATAATTAGTGGTATATTTCACAGAAACATAGGCAGCTAGTTGGCCGGGGTTGGCCGGGGCGTGGGTGTGTAGGAGGGCTTTGGTCTCTCCTACTTTGTATTTTTCCTTTATTTTCTTCCCCTTAATGAAATGAAACGCAATTCTCTTGCGTTTTCGAGAAAAATATTTCGCAAAAACAATTCAAAAGTCAAAACTAGGATCCTACTACCGTGGCCAATATCTCACCAATATATGAAAAGTAATAACTCACACCTCATCAATTAGACCCATCTCAAATTCAGACCATGCTGTTGGATGCTTGTTTTCGAGGAGTTCCTTCATTGACATTCTGCAGGCAAATATTGGATATTTATAATCCAGAAAGTAACACAAAATAGATATACAAATCATAGTAAAACATATAGGAGAAGATATTAATTTAAGGGTAAAGTCTAGTTTGGCCCTCAAACTCTTATTGGAATCAAAATTTCACACCAAACTCAAAAAACGGTTGGCTTCACCCCCATATTACAGGTAAACAACGCCCAAAACTCTATTCCATCATGGTTTTGATTGGGATGGTTTCACTGATATAAACCCAAGTATTTATAATGACAAAATGGAATCTGAGAAGAGTTAAAGCAAGAAAAATAAAATAGACTTCACGCTTAAATTAACCGAATCATTGAGGTAATAAGTAATAAAATATTCAACACAGGATTTCTGAAACAGTTTTAGGTACTTGTGTGGTGCTAGTTCATAAACGAATATTGAATTCACAATTGTGCACTTATATATGATTTATTGGGAGTCTGAGCATTCCAGTACCAATGAAACCATTGCAATCCCACAGGGAAATCCAAGCCATTACTACAAAACCACCACATAGCCTAAGCCGGATCCAGACAAAAACGCAAGATCATTAACATTCATAGCCCCTCTAATACGAGCAACAGTAAGCCCCCAAGAACCCCCAAGCAGGCATTCCGTCGAACACCTCAACTGCAAACCCACACCAACACCGATCACAAGGGACGGGAGATGCACTGAACTGGAAGAAGGCCGGTATGTGGTGGTAGAAGGGGTCGCGGACGACGGTGTCCATGACGTCGAACAGCAGCACCGGCAGCTTCCTCGGCGGCCGGGACGCGGACGCCTCCGCCGTCGCCGCTGCAGCGGCAGGGGCCGCGGCGGATGTGGACGCCATGCACGGCGGCCGAAGGGCGGTGGGCTTGGGGATGGAGGAGGCGAGGCAGGGCGCGCGGGGGAGCAAGGAGACCATCAAGGATGGAGACTGGAGAGATGGTGCGGGGCGAGGAGAGGATGATTGCTTCTTGCTGCTAGTATTTTGCTCGCACACAGCCACCACAGGGGCCCGTCTACTGGAGACGAGACGACGGACAGGTGGCGCAATATTTTATTGATTTTGCTATATCTCACCTTTTTTTTCTTATCAAACCGCTCGATTTTCTAACACAAATTTTATTTTCTTTGATAGATACTCCTATATTTTATTTATCAATTTTGCTATATATTTGCTATATATTTGTCGATAAATTTTCTCCTACAAAAATTACACTGTCAATTTTAGAAGAAAATTTATCGATAAATATATAGGTGGTTCCTTATTTATTTATTTCCTCTACACTCGTAATGTGCTGGGGGGGTCGGGCTGGGTCGACCCAAAGTCTGACCCACGATACCCAAGGCGGTGATTTCCGACCCACAAAACATGCATGGACCACTGACCCACGAGCTGTCCATGGGGCGACCGGATTCAGATTGGCCAATCACGCCGTGGAGTGGCAATTCACAAAGCAACGACTAGTACGCACAACAGCCAGATCGTCTAAACAGATCAACAGCAGCACGGATCATCAAACCAAAAAAAATCATACTGGAAGATTAAGCATTTGACATCAGCAGAAATCGAACAGATAGCAGACAGCATCAAACCTAAAATTCATAGATGATTATATTAATCATTTGACATCAGCTGAAATCAAACAAATACGAGAAAACTGCAGAACTGAGGCCCGAGGAACGAGAGATTAACCAAATCGCTTAAACCATATGTAACTATTATGTAAGCAAAGACGAGGAAGCAACTGCTTTTGAATTTAGACATCATGCTATGCCTGAAAAGTGAAATCCATGAGCTACATCTGCATCCAATCCACCGAGAATCCAATATCTTTGATTCTTTTCTAGTTTTAGCATGGACAGAAGAAAGGAACACGCACAGAATTATTAATCATCCATGGCGCCGCTACCTCCGCGCGTCCGCCGGCTGTGGCACCGCCGGTAAGCTCCGTCGGCGGCGGGTCTGCAGGTCTCTCGGCCTTGCGTGTGTCTGCCGCGTCGCCGCTGCCTGTCGTGCAGTAGCTGGCGCCGAGCGAGGAGAAGATGAATGGGCAGGATGCCTGCCAGTAGGGCTCGTCTCGGAGACGGGACAGCGATCGCAGAGCGCCGAGCTCGTGAGGGCGATGGCGGCGGGGGCGGAGCACAGCAAGAATGCAGGATCGGCGGCGGGGGCGGAGATGACCGGCGATTAGTCAAATGCCTACTCAATGGGTCGGCCCACTTATGTTGATTGGGTCAAGGGGACCACGACCTATGTTGACCGGCGAAAAATCATGGGTCGACCCATCTGATTTTTGTCCCATGATTCTTGGGCTAGGTCACTGGGTCAGTGGGTTAACCCGGCCCACCTGCATCCCTAGTTGTCACTCATCCATTTAAACATATACACGTCGACCTAGCTCAGTGAGCATTTTCAAAAAATTGAGCTGATGTACGAAATCATTACTAGTATCAATCCAAAATATTCGTTGATAGCGAGACACCAGTAATGATCCAAATCAATCCAAGATGGCTACCAAGATTGTAAAACACATAAATAATACATAACTAATTCTTAAACTGCATTAGGTGGGGATTTTTTTCCCTAATAAAGATGAAGATGAAGTTAGGACATGTAAAATGATTGATTAAATTTTAATTATTATAAACTTGAAAAATTAATTAACTTGATATTTTAAAACAATTTATATATAGAAAGTTTTCACAGAAAATGTATCGTTTAGCAGCCTGAAAAACATTCTAACAGAAATTGAGGTAAAATCTATATCTTCATCTTTTCATTGATAAACTTTTGATAAAATTTACGAAGGACACTTTTGACAGTGTAACACCTTTCAACCCTGTCCTATTGTATGGAGAAGAAATGCATGTGCTTGCAATGACAACGTTAACTGATGCATGGTAGGAGTACAACCTAACAATCATTTACTTACTCTTTGAATTTTTCTAGATGGTACTTGCTCTTCATTGTGGCCTTGAAAACCAGGTTTCTTTCTCCTGCTGTCACACTCTGATTTGAAATTTATATCAATTAAAAAGTTAATTAAAGATGGGAAATAAAATTTTGTTTAATAAATCATGGCTGAAGTTTTTCTCAACATGTCCTAAAATACTCTTTGGAATTTTGAGAGCTAAGAATCTAATTTTATTAATATAAATTTTATTTCAGTTATTATTTCAACGGAAAAACAAATTAAAATCCTTCTCGTATGTCCGGGCGGAATCCAACCCAAGTCCCATAGTCTTCTCTCCCATCAGCATTAGGTGGAGGTTTTTTTTTCCCTAATGAAGATAAAGATGAAGTTAGGACATGCAAAATGATTGATTAAATTTTAATTATATAAACTTGAAAAACTAACTTACTTGATATTTTAAAACAACTTATATATAGAAAGTTTTCACAAAAAATATATTGTTTAGCAGTTTGAAAAACATTCTAACAGAAATTGAGGTAAAATCTATATCTTAATCTTTTCATTGATAAACTTTTGACAGAATTTGCGAATGGACACTTTTGACAGTGTAACACCCTTCAACCCTGTATGTTGTATGGAGTAGAAATGTGCTTGCAATGACAACGTTAACTGATGCATGGTAGGAGTACAACCTAACAGTCATTTACTTACTCTTTGAATTTTTCTAGATGGTACTTGCTCTTCATTGCGGCCTTGAAAACTAGGTTTCTTTCTCCTCCTGCTGTCACGCTCTGATTTTTTTCCGTAATTTAAATTACTTCATGAAATATTTTTGAAATTTATAATAAAATTAATATCAATTAAGAAGTTAATTAAAGATGGGAAATTAAATTTTCTTTAATAAATCATGCCTGAAGTTTTTCTCAACATTCCCTAAAATACTCTTTGGTTTTGAGAGCTAAGAATTTAATTTTAATAGTATAAAGTTCATTTCAGTGATTATTTCAACGGAAAAACAAATTAAAATCCTTCTCCTCAATCCGTGCGGAATCCAACCCAAGTTCCATCGTCTTCTCTCCCGTCAGCCTTCTCCTTTGACGTGCAAGGCCTGCTTCCTACTCCCTCCTTTGGTCCGGCCTCTCTTTCATTTTCTTTTTCCGCGTCGGCCTAGCTAGTCCAACCCGTTTTCTCTCCCTCCTTCCTCCAGCTAGTCGCCATCTTGTTCCTCCGCGGCCCAACTCTCTGCACAGCCTAGCTCGCTCATGCTAGCCCGCTTGGCATCTCCTCCCCATTGTGCAGCCGACAGGTGGGGGTGGGTCCATCTGTCAAGCCTTTTTCCTTCTCCGGTCGGGAGACCGGCTAACTATTATCACCCCACTCCACTGTGAAATTTGGCCTCCCCACTCGCACACTCGCCTTCAAACTAGGTGGACTCGGTTTCTGAAGCATTTAGATTCCTGGCGTTGATTTTGGTATTTAATGACAAGCGCTAATTGTGGACAGACTATTTTGTTTGAGTGATGTAATATGAGTTAGAACCACATGATGTGTATGCCAAGGATGATTACCATGGATTTAAAATTAATGGCGCAAAACAATGAGGTGAAGGTGATTAATCTAGGTTTTCGTCTTCATCGATCGAGGTGTTGGGTGATCGATTTTGCTAGGTTTTTTTTCTAGCTTTGCCGTACTATCAACAAGGGTAATAGCTATGGTAAAGATATGATCAAAATTTCCACATTAGCACATTTGCATAAGGTCACTTTGTTCAATTCATTTTTATCTATATTCACTATCTACACCCGGTCTGACCGTGGAATAAAGCCGATCTGATCAACATGTCTTGGTCAATCTGCCCAAGCCAGGCCAACCGAGCGCTTGGGGAGCAGGGTGGATGGCCATGGCTTGTGATCTAGAGCCGACGGTGGTCTGACCAGAGCCACCGGTGCCCAGCGGTTTGACCAGCCAACGCCTTTGGTGATGCATTAAATGCACGACAACGACTAGTTTTCTAACTATTGCCTTGGAGGCCGATCTGACTGGCCACCCCTTTGCAATGTGACCTGCAGGCTTCTTAAGTTGGGGTTTTGGCCCCAATGGCTAGTTTTGGTGGTTGGAGGTATAAACACTCCCCCACCAGTAGCAGGTGGTTCTCCTGGCACTCGATTAATTTGCATGCACCCTTTGCATCCACTTTTCATGTATTTGACTGGAAGACACAGGAAGTCGTTTTTGGCGATGAGCGGCGGCGTTGGGAAGATGACTACTTGGACCTCGTCCTACATCCTGGATCCACACAACACTCGGTGCGATCCAGGGTCGAGGATGTTGAGGCCGTGGATTTCGTTACCGCGGGGCACGGCAAGTGCTAGCATCGACCATGATTAGGTGGAGCCGGGTATGCCTTCTTTTTTGGGAAGCAACCAGCCAATGGTGGCATCGACAATCGATCTGCATGGCCCTGACCGCCACTGGATACCACTCCCTGTGAGTGTGGGAGGGACCATTGAAAGTGCATCTAGTCCCATAAGTGGGTTTCGGTGATTAATAATAAAACGGTTAAGGGACTAATGTGTTTATTGAGATAAGTGCAGGCAATTAGTCCCCTGGTGCTGAGGTGTGCGATAATGTGCAAAGGAGGACACCCCCCCAACAACAACTGCAAGATGCACAAAGACTCGGAGAGCTATTTAAAACTGTTTGCATTTTGATCTTGAGTTTTAGGAAAAACCGTAATATCAAGAGGGGTTCAAATGGTTTCCTGTTGAGATGGCAATGGGTGCATACCCATTGGGTTCCCTTGCCCCATACCCACACCCGTGATGTCTAAATATTCCCACTTAAATACCCACACCCGTCGTGGGTACAAAATCGTCCCCATACCCACACCTGTGCGGGTAACGGGTATCCAACGGGTACCCATACCTATATAATTGCCTTGTAGCATTTATAGTTTTTTACTGTAATTAGCCATATTAGAGTTGTAAATCATCAGTATTTTCTTTAGCAACAATGCTATTAACATTAGCGTTCAAAGGCGAGTAAAAAAAATTATACAAACACATTACATAATCAAGAAATCGAAAAATAATTTCATATAACTAGACTAGAACAATGTTAAGATGTGAAAGGAGTTTTATGCTATGATATAGTAGTCGTTGAGACTTGCTCATAGTTTTTTGCTAATCAACGAGTTTTTTTTTCACCCACGGGTTGGTGGATACGGGTGGATAAAGCTAGAATAGACCCATATCCACGTACCCAATGGGTAAGAGTTTTCGCCCGCCAGTAGACCCATGGGTATAAGAGTTAGAACACAATTAGCTCTTAATAGAGTAAAAACCTGTCGGGTCTCGGGTTATGGGTCCTCATTGTTATCTCTAGTTGCCTGAGATGATCTAAGTGCTTAAAATGAATATTAGGGGTGGCAGCGGGGCAGGATTAGGTTGGACAGGAATGCCCCTGCCCCCGCTCCCCGCATTGTCCACCGGGTGGAAAACCTCACCTGCCCCCGCCCCCGCCCTTACCCTCGCCCCAGTAGGGGACCCGACGGGTAAGCGGGGCCCCGTACCACCCACATGGGTAGCAACTCTAGGGCACCTACTGCGGCGGCTAGAGGCGGTGCACCACAACAAGGTGATGATTGAGGGCAGCGACAAGGTGTCTACAACCGAGGATGATGGCGACGTGGTGGCACCGGCTAGGAGCTGCGATGAAGAGGTGGTGTCGACTATGGGTAGCGTGTTGCGAGGAGGCAACACCAGCCGAGGGTGGTGAACAGTGAGAAGGCAACAACGGTTGGGGGTGGCGTGCTGCGATGAGGCGGCACCGTCCAGATGCAGCGCTAAGAGGCAACACCGGCCGGGGACGACGACGAAGAGGTAGCTCCGGCTCGGGGCAGTGATAGCTAGGGACGGTGCGCGACGAAGAGGTAGGTTGGCTAGGGGTAGCGCGCTAGGAGGGAGATACGTGAGTCAGAGAGGAGAGAATGGCGCGCAAGTTTGGTAATATTTTGGAAAATATAGGGTTTTGCTTATGTAGTCCTTCACCTAATGGACCAAATGGATCTTAGAATGTGCTATTTTTTGATTTGTAACTCATACCTCTGGGGCCCCGCGGGTCAACTCCCATCCTCGTCCCCACCCCCGCTCATCCATGGGTGAGAATTATCCCCCATCCCTAGCCTCGTAGGGGCGGGTCCCCGGCCCAATGGGGAAATTGCCACCCCTAGTAAATATCCATAGAAGAAAATTTTTAAAAGCAAATTTTGGGAAAAGTGCTTTTCGGGACAGCAAGGGCTGGCCGGAAGTTCTTGGCACATTGCCCGGAACTTCCTAGCCAGTCACTCCTATAGAATTTTCCTAAGCGTTGGCCGGAAGTTCCTAGCACCCCGGCCTAGAAGTTCATAACACCTTTCCAATTCAAAAATGTGAGTAACGGCTGCATGATGTCATATAGCCGTTATATATTCTCCAGCTCGCCCTAGCCAAGGGCGAAGCCAAGATTTAGAGATTGGGGGTGCCCTCTATGAGATGAGAGAGCTCACTTGCGGCTCGATGGACAATGCTGTAGAGTGTAATGTGTGGTCGGTATCATGCATATGATAGCAATTAGCCAGAAGAGAAAGATATACCCAATCGTCTCTTGTTTATATTAATATGTGCAATTACGTATGATATGTTTAATCGCTCCTTTATAGTTATGGAAATTATGATTGTTGATGTGGTTTTACAAGTATATGTCTACTAATATATGGATGATCACTAATTTTAAATTAGATCATTAAATAGCATCTATTTTAAATACAATAATATAATATATTTAGTATATGGATGATTCAACATCACGTCTTTTCATCATTTTAATTTGAGGTTTGCAACCACATATAACTTTCAGTTAGTTAACCCACGTAACAATTTAAGCTAAAACCTAGGCAGCTATATAGTTAGTCCCATTAGTAAATAATCACCTTGGGGGGTTGTCGCATGGCGGCATGGGGGGTGCCAGGCCTCCCCAGCCCCCACGGTGGCTTCGTCACTGGCCCCAGCTCAATTTTTGGCAATTCCACTTCCGTTTTTTTTCTCCTAACTTCCTCTAGCCTCTCTCATGGTGTTCTTGCTTCCTCCACCCTGTTCTTGAGTCTCCCAAGTGAGATAAGTGAGTATTGAGGGTGGCAGTGAGGATTGGTGATGGTGTGAGGGCTAGGATGACTTGAGCACGTCGTGATTCTCGTTGGGCCGCTATTTGGTGCTTATTACTTGTCGACGAGTGATAGTCGTGGACCAGATGAGTTGAGTATTGTGGTACGTTGGAACGAGGGTCTACGTAGCATGACATCAAGCAAACAAAAGACAAGGATTATACTGGTTCAGGCCCCTTATCAGGTAATAGCCCTAGTCCAGTTTATATGGAATTGATGATGGTGAGAAAAGATTACAAAGAGAGTAGTCGAAATAGACGATACCGATGAGATCGTAGTCGATGAGTTCGACGAGATCTCCCGGCGATTTGGCTTCGGTACTCCGGCTTCAGTAAACTATGGTGGGTGTGTCGGCGATAGAATTGGATGCCTTGAACCCCTTCCTGGGGGTCCCTTTTATACCGTAGATCATCTTGACCCCCAAGAAAGATCCGAGGATATTTGATTCGATACGGTATAACAGAAGTTCTATCCCTTCCGAGTAGGACTATGGAAATCGCTTGACTTGTAGAGATATTTTCCATAATTTGAGACAAATCCCAAACGGTGTGCATGGAAACAATCTGTGTACGTGAAGGTATACCTTATCGGCATATTCCATAATTCGTAGGATAGAAGGTATGCCTTATCCGCAACCCTGACATTACTCTTGGAGGGTGACCTCTTAGATGGATAGGTGTCGTCCACGAGCTTCCATCGATTTGTGGATTGACCCAGGAAGTTTGTTAAGGTCTTCCTCACCTACACAAGGAAATGAGGTAATTGAGTAAAGATCCATACTGAGCTATCAGAGGTTGTCTTGGTAGAGTAATCCTCACTTGTATTCTCTAGGAGTTCAAGTTATGGATCTTGGTGTCACTTGAATTCTAGTGATGGACTTAGAAATGTTGGATTCAAGACCGAGGACTTCCTCCTAGGGCTTTTCACGGTGAGGCAAGGGGTTAATTGAGACCCAGCTCTTCGGAGTTCCTCAATTGAGAGTAGGATTCTTGTAATCCAAACTTCGGGAAAAAAAATCATGTCTCATTTGTGTTTGATTTGTGCAATTTTTTCAAAGGATTTGTTTCCTTGCACAAATCCTACTAGCCGGAGTTGATGGGGATGGAGCAGGACACCGCAAGAGTTGGTGACGATGAAGCAGCAGAGCGCCAGAGTTGATGAGGAAGTAGGCCAGTGCGAGCTCCCTCTTCCTAGAACAGCCCCAAAACCCTAGCCACCTAGCGCCTCCTGCCCAAGCTCCCTCGCGTGCTAAAATCGGTCGCCTCCTACGGGGAAGGACCGGATCTGGCAAGGGATCCCGGTTTCCGGCGAGGGATGGCCAGATCTGGCGATGGTTGCCGTGCTAGAGGGGGCGCGACCCCCGTTTCCCCCGTTGCCTCTTCCCGTCTCCCGTGCTTGCTTGTTCCATGGGTGGAGAGATGAATGCTAGAGGCTTCGGGCTTTGGGGGTATACCGGTGGCATTGGTGGGTAATTCCCACCCAACTTTATTTTCTCAGCTAGCTTCTACAGATTGTTATAGAATTTAGCCCAGGGAGATTGTGGATTCTAGGACCCCTAAAAAAAACACCCCATAAGTGCTACTGTTTGACAGTTTTATTCCTTAATTGTTCTAGCCACTTGTTAGGGTAGTATAGAGGTGTCAATTTTCTTTTCTCACACTTTCATCCTACTAAAGCCTGGACAAGTGTCACTGATATTTTTGACCAACTAGAAACAGGGAATTACACTGATTCCTCCATAAATAAGGATGTGGATGTGATCGGGGTTTAGTTCGTGTACTAGTAATTTAATTTGTTTTTTTTCTTTACTTTGATTATAGCAATATTCACCTCAGATGCACAGAAATGTGAAGACACTGTTGAAAGCCTTCCGAAAGACTGCTCCGCCGAAGGACCTGACATTCACTCTCGAAAAATTATTTTACAAATCTATTTATATATTTAAGTGAGTGAATATTGCTAGTTAGTTTCAAATCTATTTGTATGTTCAAGTGCTATTATCAAATCTTGAAATTGGCTCTTTGCCCTGGGCATATAACTTGGTCTGATTACATTACTGTGTTAATTACAATTGGAAAAAGTCTATATACTCTCCTAAACTTAGATTTTCTCCTAAACTTAGATTTTCTGATGTGTTCGCATATATTACATTACTATAATAATTACAATTGGAAAATTCCTCGCAAAAAAATTACAATTGGAAAAAGTAGATTTTATGATGTACTGGCATATATATGTAGAAATATCAGTTATGTACTTTTTTAGTTTTTAATAAATGTCAAGTGATATATCATTTTGCAATATCATTTTTACATCACTTTGCACAATGTCATTTCTTCCACAAATATCATATTTTGGTGGATATTCGTTTTGATATATTTTCTATGTAGATTGTAACTAAATCATATTTTAGAATGACATATATCTGTAAAAATATTAGCCGCGTGTTTTTTTATTTCAATTCATGGCAAGTGATATAGCCCAAATCATATACACAATAGACACGGAAACTGAAAAAAATATTTTATGAATGAGATTTAGCTTCTAGTGATGACGACATGACATTGGTGTCAGGAACTCAGGATATGGGTGTGGCATGCGGGTGTACTGGGACTCTAGGAGGCATGGATGCAAGCCAACTTGTACTCTGGGTCTCTTTAGAACTCCAGACAAACTTTACTCTGTCACATCGAATGTTTGAATATATACATAAAGTATTAAATATAAATAAAAAAAATTAATTACATAGATTATGTGTAAATTACAAGACGAATCTTTTAAGTCTAATTGTGCCATAATTTGACAATGTGATGCTACAGTAAATATTTGCTAATAACAGATTAATTAAGCTTAATAAATTTGTCTCGCGGTTTACAGGTGGATTCTATAATTTGTTTTGTTATTAGACTACATTTAATACTTTAAATATATATTCGTATATCCGATGTGACACATCAAAACTTTACATCTCTAAATCTAAACACGGCCTCTATATTGCAATCAAACGGAGTAGGTACATCTAACACAACCTCTATATAGCAATGAAACGGAGTAGGTACATCTTACAGCTGCATTGCATTACGATATATTCTCTCCGTCCCAAAATATATAAGAGATTTTGGGAGGATGGAACATATTCTAATACTGTGAATCTGGACAGGCTTCTGTCCAGATTCATAGTATTAGGATATGGTCACATCCATCTAAAATATCTTATATTTTGGGATGGAGGGAGTAATGGACTGGACCCATGCCTGGTGGCTGGTGCAATATATATACGTGTCATGCATATGAGTTTGATGCATATGAGTTTGGTGCAATGTGTAACCGTAGTCCGAGCTGTCCTCTCATGTTTATACCTCCAATCTATACCTTCTGCATACTTGGTATCCATTACCTCTTAATCTCAACATACAAATATAAATATGATACATCATCAATCACTAGCAATTATTATTTGGGGTATTTTAAGACTCGTGCAAACATAACTTATTATCTATAATTTATTACTCCAAGCATGTCAAATCATCATTCTCTCATTATTTTCACATTATTTCAACATATATACATTATTTATGTAACATATAGGTAATAATCATCTATGTGCTTTGCAGCAAAGCGTGAGATTTCGACTAGTAGGAGCAATAACCAAACCATCCAAACTCATGTCTTTGTATATATAGCCCACTAAATAACTAGCCATGGTGGGTAAGGCAAACCACAAGCGTGCGAAAACTGCACGGAATAAGTTCACTTTGACTCCCTTAACTACTGGGCCAAATCTGATTCGTATCCCTGAACCACAATACCGGATATCTCGACCCCTCAACTATTAAAACCAGTGCGATTGACTCCGTCAGCTGTTTTGGAGGGCGGTTTCGCTGACATGGTGACTACGTGACGGCGTTGACCTGGTCTTCATCCTATGTGGCGTTAACGTGGTGCTTATGTGGTATTGGAATTAGAAAAAATGTGTGGGACCCATTTCTCATTCACAAAAAGAATATTGTGGGACCCACATGTCAGTCCTCCTTTTCCCTTCCCTTCTTCCTCACCCCTCTCTCCTTGTTCTCTCTCTTTCTCTTACTCACTCCCCTTTCTCTCCCCATGGAACAATAGATTCAGAGCTAGCGGGAGTAGACCGGCTGAGGGTGAGGAAGTAGCCAAGGGCGAAGCAGCCTGCGACGCCCGAGATAGCAGTGGCGGCTCCCGTGATGGCGGCCGCACTCCACTTTGAGGTTGTGCTGTTGCCGCTCCACCTCATGTCTCCGCCAGCTCCGCCTCTTCCCCATCTCTGCCTACTACAAGCCCCCCCCGGCGACGGCGGTGGTGAGTGAGAGAGATGGCCGGAGCGGTGGCGGTGGGTGACCCTCCTTGGATGTTGATGTCGCCACGAGCAACTCGATCTCACGGCCCTCCTTTTCCATGCCGATGCTATAGATGCCGAGCTCCTGAAGGTTAGGGAAGGCCGTGTCGATGGGCGTAGGCATGCATGGTCGGCTGCCCAGCCACCTTAAAACCAAGCGGCGCAGGTGCGGCAGCAGATGGTCGGGCCCCTATTGAGCACCACCGCCACTACGGATTGGGACGCGCGAGCCGACCATGCCACGACCCACCACACGGAGCGTCGCCCCGGCCGTGGCCGCTCGCCTCCGCACCGCGCCCGAGACCCCTCCTCATTGCCCACCCCTTGAGGACCGCCTCTGTGGGCGGGGCATACTGCCTACGCTACCCCCTCCTCCTGACGTCCTCGCATTGAAGATGAATAATCGACGCCCGGTCCACGACGCCGAGCTCCTACGTGTCGACTGCCGACTCGGTCTTGGCTAGCGACACCCTCGATGCCAGTGCCATGGGCGACCTTGGCAAGCTGTCCACCTGCCTCAACCCCCTCTCGCCGCCGCGGCCCATTGAAGACTTCTGGCGAGGAAGCTGCATATCCGAATCTCCTCCAACGCCTCTCATCCCTGCTCGGCCGACCAGTCTGCCACCAGCGCTGAGGCGGAAAGGGCCGAGGTGGGAGGAGAGCCCCGCCGCCGCCCATCATCACCCTAGCACCCTACGACTGTCACGTCGAGAAGAAGGGGAGAGAGAGATGGTTGACTGGGTGAGATATGTTAGTAGAGAGAGATGATAGGTGGGCCCGCTTTATTTTTTAATTTATTTAATGACTGGGATGCCACGTCAGCAAAACCGCCATCCAAAACCATCAAGGGAATCAAATTGCACCGGTTTCAATAGTTTGTAGTTCGAGATATCCGGTTTGAGGACATTATTTAAGGGACACAAAAGTAAACTTATTCCAAATTGCACATCAAATGGACTTTGTCAGACCTTAGGCCAAGAAAATTAATCACACCTTTCGGCCAGGTTTAAAAAGCCTGAAACCCTGGGCCATCTTTGTGGATGAGCCAGAAATCAGAGCTAAAATTAACCCTAGCGACGGGATAGAGATTTGGGCCTCGACACAAGGCCTAACTAAGAAGACAGTGGCAGGGTAATGGGCTGGGCTTGATAAAAATGGTGTACTATGTTGAGAGCTAATCCCCCACTCGCGTGAAACGAAGCTTTGATCCAAGAATATTAGCTTAAAAAAACTTTAAAAATAGATTAATATGATCTTTTAGAAAAAATCAATTTTTCTATAGATTTATGTTTTAGAAAACACACCTTTAATAGTTTGGGAAACGTGCAAAAAAAAAATGAGTGGGTAGAATTTGGAAAAAAGGAAGAAAACACACACGCTATGTTCTAAACTACACTTTTCTAACTTTTACTCTCTCGTTTACTATATCGTTTACTATATGTATGTTTTCAAACTGCTAAACGGTATTGTTGATGCGAAAAACACACACTGGCCTAGGAGATCTACTTAGCTCCAGTGCAGGTCCAAAGGTTGGTGAGATGCGGGCGTGCCAGTCAGTTTGATCCTGCAACTGACGAGATATGTAAACACTAGATCAAATAGCCGATCGGCTGACAAGCCGATGTAGTAGTTCCAGCCGATGCCAATGCCAGCCGATAGCAATAGGATTTTGAGCTATCGGCTATATGTCCAATGTATATAATGATATGAAGGCAATCGGCTGATGATAATACAATATAGCAATATAATCCAGTATAAACCAATCGGCTAACAATATGATAGAATAAGCACTGATCCGAAGGTTAAAGCATACATCGGGTGGAGGTTCGATGTCATAAAATCAAAACGATTAGATTAATCAATGAAACCTTTATCGCAATCGGCTAAATCCAATACGTATGCAATCCTTGTAAGCCGATGCAACGTCCAGATAACTCATCTGCTTAAACCCCGATGAAACCCTTATTGGCAATCAAGAAGCAGGCTAGAGATTATGGTTCTAAGCACGACTTAGTAGATCAAACTTAACTGATGCAACACTAAGTATGAAAAGAAACATAATATCTAGACAATCAAGCCGTTGACTGAGTTTTCAGGGTGGTAGATGTCTAAGCTAATCTAATCTAGCAACGCGATGTAGCCGATACCGGCAGAAACCCTAAAACGAGAAGCAGCCGATAGAGCTAAATTGATATGCTAAGACTAGATTAACAGAGACATATGATAAATAGGTTGGCAAATATACCATCCAAACCAGAGTAATCCAAGAGGTCGAATGTACTGATGCAGCCTTGAACGACGCCGACGTAAACGATACAACTGCCTGAGCCGGCGGAACATTGGACTTACCCCTTAGCCAGAGATCGAACACCGATGCAGCTCCGCGTCAGGTGCCAAGTCCTGCCGGACGATAAAATAAAGTAGAAAAGGTAAAAGGTGGCGATGCACCGAATTATATTGATCGTGAGATTGATCCATTACAATGACCCCGGGTGTACATATTTATATCCATGGGTTGATGCAAGTCCTTGTCGAATAAGAAAGAAACTTTCCTAAAAATAAAAGGAAAACATAAAGTCCTTATCGGACACTAAACACACTTTCCTAAGGATAAAAGTAAACTAACAAACTATTCTTAATTAATAGATAAACTGCCATGCTGCATCCTTCTTGAACTCGGACTCTTCTGGATAAATTCCCTTTAGTTGATCCGACTCCATCGAAAACACGGTTGCTGGTGATTTGACGATTCCCATCGGCTGATTCCATAACTCTAAAGCAGAAACTGACTCTAAACCGAGGATGATTTTGGGCTTAGCAAATTTCGTCGTTAACAGGTGTGTCTATTTAAAAAAAAATATATAAAAAATCATTTTAAAAATCATATTAATGTATTTTTAAGTTTGTATAGCTAATACGTAATTAATAATGTGCTAACTAGTCAGCCCATTTTATATATGTATGGTAGAGAAATTCCCATCCTTCCATCCGGAACACAGCCTCGTGAACATAGTGCAAAAAGCTGGACCGGCCATCGAACCGGTCAAGCATCTGGTTCACCGGCTCACCGGTCTGACCGCTGGGTCGACCGGTTCAACTGCAGAACCGGAGCAGTCATATTACGTGTATATTCTCCATTCAACAGCATTTACAAGTGGTCTAGCTGGCTTATTTGTTGAGCTTTATTACGGCAACCCGGGTTCGATCCTCAACTGCCCATCCTTTTTTCATTTATTCACTAAAAACGACGCATGCATGACTTGGGCCTAGTGGGCCTTTGTAGCCTGGTCCACGTGCTCGCCAGAACCGCCGGTTCAGAGGCGTCCGATTCGCCGGTTTTCACCAAAGACCGTCCGGTTGAGCTGGTTCCGGTTTTTTCCGGTTCAACAGCTGGGCCGGTCCGGTTTTTTTACTAGGCTCGTGAAGTGAAAATGGGTTAGTGGAGTACAATGCACATGATGGTTCATAAAATATTCTTTTTGAAAGGAATAAAGTGCCAGGGTGCTAGGAGACAACAACTTATTGTCGCCTCTTGTTATCCATGCATGAATGGTAATTTTTTTCCGTGAACCAGTTACAATGCATGTATACATGCTTTCTCTGATAAGGACACTTTATTTATAGTCATTCAAAGAAAGCTGTATTAAACCAGTCAAAAAGGGAAAAAAAAAGCAGTAGTGAACAAGAGAGTATCATATCTACTGTAGTTTTATAGGTTGTTTTTAACAAGCCTTTTCTTTGTGGGGAACATACTGGATAAATAAAATGTAAGACAAAGTTACATACATTTGCTTTTCTAATGCAATACCCTTTAGAAGACAGGGACATTTCCACACTTCAGCCTTTTCCATATTTTATTGTGCGCTGCTACTTCCTAAAAGGACTGCGCAGCCTTTTAAACTTTGACCGCTAATATAAGCGAAAATAATAAATATTATCATTTGAAAAATTATGACATCTTAGCCCAATTAGAGTGTGGCATGTTCATGAGTGTTTTGTGTACTTGATTACTGCCACCTTGCTAGTAGAGCTAAGAGTAAGAATCAATTAACATGTTATCCCTCCAACCATAGCACTCCCCAGCTAATCCGTTTACACAAAGCAAAAACAAAAGTATAAGTGATGTGCTATGTGAAAGTGGGCCCCTCCATCGGATGGGATGCAGATTTATCGTCATTAGACATTTTTCTTCGCACTTATTAAAACATAATGCAAACTTATTCTATCTAAATTTATGTATCTAGAAAATTCGTTATCCGCTCTTAAAACTTACCGATGAGGAAGTAGATCCCGATCTTCTGATATGTATTGATAACTCTTGATTTGACAAAAACTTAACACGCACGATCTAGCTTCTGATCAACATGATCCGAACCCTGCAATTGCAGCACCATGTCTCCTCTGGTTATTAACTGTGTGCCGCCCAGTTGACCTCGCTGAGAAGGCTAATCTCTGCATGCGAATCGAAGAACACGAGGAAGAAAAAGGTAGATTGCAACTCAATTTGCAGATGAATGATTAAAATCTCAAAGTTAGGGTTCTACAAACCGAACTAGTGGCGAAACTGCAATAGCAGAAATAATCTAAGCAAAACCTCACTCTAAACTTGACGACCACTGAATAGGGTTACCCTAGGGCGCACACCGCCTTGGGCTTAGCACACGACACAGTTAAAAAGCCCAAGATTCAAAATAGACTCAGACTGGATAAGCTACGTAGCTTGTTTTGCAGATTCCCAATAACTTAGTAGGAATTTTGACGTAAGACTAAAACCTTATGAAATTAGACTCCATAAGCTTTCCAACAAGTACTCATGGGGTCTCAAGATTTGTTCTATATTATTAGCTAGGTCCATTTGAAATTGATGTTGTTAGGAAGCCTAAATCCGAATCTAAAACATATAGAACTTCATCTTTTGCTTTCTATATATGAACCAAAAGTGACGGGGTGAGTTAGGAGTAGACTTGGGGAAGATCTTGGTTTGGTCCCAATCAACTTCTTTGATCATCCAAACACTTTGTGAGCCCGCTCTTCTTTCCTTTTCCCATGCAAGTATTTCTGCAAATGAGAGGATACAGGACTCATAGTGCAGCAACGTTTGTTCAAATATATAATACATAAAACTTAAATAATAAGCATGCACCTACGGTTGGTGAATAAAAAAGTAGCCATGGTCATATCCAAGCTAGTGATATACTCATCACCTACTCCCTCCATCCTAAAAGAATAAACATGTCACACTAAAATGACAAATTAAAAGGAATGTCGCACTCAAAAGATAATTTAATAGGAAAAAAATGACATAGATTACCCTGTGGCTACGGTGGGAGGGTTTGAATAAGACTTTGAGAAATTTGAATGAAGGTGGTTACAGAAAAAAGTAGTACTCTAAAATTATATTTTTAAGTATAAATTTATTTCTAGAAGAGTAAAGTGCATGGGCGGTCCTTAAATTTGTAGCGGTGTGTTATCTAGGTCCTTAAACTCTCAAAATACATATTCAAGTCCCAACACTTGTCATAGTGTGTCATCTAGATACCAAATCGCCACAGCTCCTTCAGGATCCTACGTGCCGCTGATGTGGCATGTCACACGAACATGACATGGCATAATTTTGACTGACAAATGGGACTCATTTAAAAATTTTCTTTTTTCTTTTTTTTTCTTCTGTTGTATTTTCCTTTCTTCTCTTTTCTCTGTGACCCGAGTAGGAGAGAGGAAAAAAATAATGAGAAGAAAACGGAAAAGAAAAAAAAGAAGAAAAAAAAGGACACGTCACGTCCATGTGGCAGGTCACATCAGCGCCACGTAGGATCCAAGAGGGGATGTGTCGATTTGGGATCTAGATGATACACTTTGACAAGTTCTAGGATCTGTATATGCATTTTGAGAGTTTGGAGACTGTCGACGGGTGATACCCGTAGACCGGATATAGAGGGTATTGGGGTACGTTGGTACAAGGATCTACGTAGTACGACATCGAACAATCAAAAGACAAGAATTATACTGGTTCAGGCCCCTTGGTAGGTAATAGCCCTAATCCAGTAGATATGGGATTATATGGTGGAAAACACAGATTACAAAGGGAACGATGGAACTTGTCGGATCCGGCGAGATCGTAGTCGAGTGGATTCGACTAGCTCTCGATGACTTGGCTCCTTGTAGACTTCGGCTTTGTAGGCTGTGTGGATTGTGTTGGCTCTGAGATTCGATGATCTATGCCCTCCCCGGGGGGGTCCCTCTTATATCACAGATCTGGAGGTCTCTAAGTAGGACTCGGAGATATCAGACCCAATACGATACATCGACGACCCAGTTCTGTCCGAGAATGACTCTTCCCATCTGTAGATTTCGTGAAAGGTTTCCTTAGGATATGTAGAAAACATCTGCGTGCGCGTGGGTATGCCATGTCGATATGTAACGTATATCGAAGGGTAGAGGGTATGCCTGACCCGTAACCCTGACAGTAGCCCCCGACTTCTGCTTAAAATGAACTCGTGCAACCATTTACGACTTCGGGTGTCGAGAACGTTGTCATTCCTGGTGCGAGGACCGCGGAGATAGAACATAGTCGAGCATGCCGTTTGAAGCACAACGGTCACGAGTGAATTTTGAACTGAAGTCTAGAAAACTGCCGCGCGTAACGGGCCCAGAGATTTCCGGCGGGGATCTCTCTTCGTTCCTTGGAATTTGCACCGTCGGTAGTGCGCTTATTTAAAGGAATTTTGGGAGCTCATTTTGAAGTCTACCAACCTTGTTGAACACACACCGCCTGCCAGCGCTCCTTGCCTTCTCCGCCGCCGCAAGAAACCCTAGTTCGCCAACTCAGGCTTGTTTTCCGGCGATCTTGGAACAGCAATGGATCTTGACAAGTCGTCTTCCACCGGCACGACGTTGAAGAACCTTCAGGAGGACGGCGCCCTTCCCAGCCGTGGAGACATGGAGAGAGAAGTAGGAGGTACTGATCCTCAGCCCCTCTTGGGTCGCATAGTTGCGATCGAAGATTACGTTCTCTGCGGTTTTCTTCCTCCACCTTCCGAGTTTCTTCTCCTGGTGTTGAATTTCTATGGTCTTTCTCTTCTCCATTTGAATCCTAATTCCATCACCTTTCTTAGTATCTTTGTTCATCTCTGTTAGGCCTACATTGGGGTAGAGCCTTTTCTCGATCTCTTCCGTTTCTACTATGAACTGCGTTGGATGGAATCCAATAGGGTATCTGGTTGCGTCAGGTTCCGACTTTGTGATGGCATGAAGTCGCGTTATATCCCCTTCCAGTGTCCTTCTTCCCGTAGTAAGTGGCGGAACAGGTGGTTCTATCTTGAGATCAAGGACTCGAACCCTGTCTTCGTTGTTCCCGAGGATCAACCGGACAAGATTCCGACCTGGAAAGCCAAACCCCCTTTGACCCCCTCTCTTCAGTCATTTATTGACATCATCGATGATCTCCGAGAACGGGGCTTGTCGGGATATGAAGTCGCTGCAGACTTCGTCGGTAGGCGGATCCAGCCGCTCCAGGCTCGGGCCCATCCAGCCTATAACTATTTCGGGTCGGATGACGCGACCCGGGTTTCTCCTCGGGGTATCTTTTTCGTATTCATCTTGGCGAAAGTTGGTTCCCGTTTAACATGTCTGAGCAGCGAGGCTGTGGAGCAGCGCGTCGGTCAAGTGATGATCTGTCACGACCGGAAATAACCCAACGGGCGTTCCTTACGTGCGTGTATTATTCCTTGTCCCAGGAGGCAAAGTACACCAAAAGTTGATACATTTCAGAGTTTATCAAGCGGAAGCGTAAATAGTTAATTTATTACATGGGCGGCGAAGGCCCAGCACACAAGAAGACAAACAAAAAACAGCGGAAGACTAGGGCGACGACCACAGGCGCTTGACGGCAGGCACGAGCTAGACACCAAAGCCTTCATCTTCCAGGAACTCCTCTTCTGGGTTTGGGAAAAATTGAGCAAGACTGAGTACAACCACCGTACTCAACAAGACACACCCATAAGTGCAGAATAAATGCAAGGGAGTACAAGGGAGCCATAATATAGGGGTTAGGGTTTGTAGTAAACAGCATTAAAAGACACTTGGTTGCTCAAAGCTATTTTGTAAATACGACCCTAGAGCTATACAATATTATTAATCAAGGCCATGAACCCACACGAACCTGCCTTAACCCAAGGCCTACGATGATTCAGACCGAACTGGCAACCCGACCCTGGGTCCCAGCTCGTCTCAAGCCAACCCAGGCCAGCCATTCCACATTTTAGTAGTTAAGCAGGTTTTAAGAATTAAAACACTAACTTGGGTACATTGCTTGGCTTGCCCATAACCGAGGGCGCGGCTATTTGAATAGGTTATACTCTGATCAGAGGTGTACATCTTTACCCACAAGACACATCTTCCTCACGTGTAACCACGTGCCACATACCACCACGGTATACAGACGGGAGACGTGACATAGTTTCCAACCCATCCTAGCCATAGACAAGAGTACCGACCCAACCCCACCTACGGCCGGAACCTCCGGGAGAGGTAGGCAGGACTGATGTCACGCCCGGAATTTCTATCCAAAATTCCAAACGCTTACATGTGTGTGAACCCTCGTCCAGGAATCAGCCGAGGCACACAATAAGAAATTGATAATAGAATACAATTATTACTCTAATTAATAAGCGAATAAAATGTCATTACAGAGGTAGATAGTTCCTCTCAATCAATAAAGATCTAAGCAGCGGAAAAAAAATAAGATAAACGGCGCAGACGACTCCACTCCACAGGCAGCTTGACCAGGGCTACACCTAATCCTCCACACCATCAGCATCACTGTAGAACTCTTCCTCTGATGAATGATTGCAAGGTTAGTATATGACATACTCAGCAAGCCACGCAGCAAATATGCAAGTGCACAAGGATACCAAAGAATGGCATAATATAGGGCTCATTTGCAAAAGCAGCATTTAGCAAACATTTGAGAATTATAAAACAGTAGAGTAATTAATCATCAATTTTAATCAACACTAAACAGCACACCCATGCTGCTCAGGCCCAACCATCCCGAACAACCATACCCGGCTGTACAGATCTATCTCCAAACCAGGAATATACTATTCCAAACCAGGAGCTAATCAAATTATTACCAGTTATAGCATCTTTTATTATGATGAGAAGTGTGAAACTAATCACGAAAGACATTGTTAGACCCGCCCATAACCGCGGGCACGGCTATTCGAATAGTTTTACTCTGGCCAGAGGTGTACCACTGTACCCACAAGACACAGCCCCACAACATGTCACCATGTGCCTCAATACCACCACAGTACCTTGGAAAGGAGCTGTGACAGTACCCCTCGCACAACACAATCCACCACAGCGCACCTTTCCTGGATCATAATCACCCCCTTATAAACAAGGCATGGACTCCCCAGTGACCCCCGTGGGCTTATCTCCGCCACTTCTCAGTCTGGTGCTCCGCAATGAACCATGCTATACAAAAGGTAAAGCCGTTGCCCACGCTGGCTTGTGGTTGGCACGGTTAATGTTTCACAACCGAAACTCGTGAACCGGTCCTTAATTGTCATGAGCACGACTCTCAAAACCATGTGCTCACAACCCACCATTATCAAGTTTTAGTTGGCAAGTAATTAATTAACCAATCACGATTGACCATCGTGAACTATCATTAAGCCAACATTAAATAATAGTGAGTCATACGTTATCCCAATAATGTGCTAATGTTTCTAAGCATGGCTAAGCAATCATATCTAATATCTAGCTGAACCAATATATATAGCCCAACTAGTCAAGTTATAATAACCCAAGGTATCAAGGAATAAAGTAATCAAGAACAAAAGGGCAATAACAAACAATAGGTTAATTCCACCCAATGACATTCGAAAATAAATGCAATAGTTGAATAGAAACAATAGCTTTAAACGGGATCAACATGCTCAAAGGGTTGTTTGGGATCTGTGTGACTTGCCTTGCTGGCCTTGGAACTCTTCAAATTCTTCTCCTGTAAAAACTGACTCTCCAGAAACGTCGGAATCTAAACAGAAAGGAGCAAAATCACCAAAACAGCACATAAACAAGCATGAACAGTACATGTGGATATTTTTAACATGTAGATATCAATTTTAGAAAAATTTAGAGACTTGAACCAACTAAATCCGAGCTAAGATGAATTAGTTATGAATTTTCAAAGATTAAATCGGATTAAATCATTTATTTAGATTTTAATTGAATTATGACGCAATAATGAATTATTTTTGAAAAGGAAAAGCGAGTTATTGCGTCAGCGGCTAGGGTTCGCGGTGAATCGGGTGCACGGCGGCGGCTCACGAAAACGAATGGCCGAGATCTTTCCATCCAAAACGAACGGCCGAGATCGACCGGTCCACGGCAGGACCACGGGAGACGACGATGATGACGTCAGCGGTGACGCCACCACCGGCGGCGGCTCGGGCGTGCATGCTTGCCGGCGAACGACGGCACGACAGCGCGAACGGAGAGCACCTAGGGGTAGCGGACGGCACGGCGAACTCACCGGTGACCAAAGCGGCGGCGGAAGATCAATGGACGGCGATAGCGATGAGGAAGAAGCGGCGGCAACCTTCGGCTTGATGATGACGGCGGTGCTCCGGCGGTCTACAGCAGTGATGGAGGGGCGGACGAGGATGGCGACGCGACGGCGACCACGACGGTGACTTTCCCGAGTGACGACGACGACGGGATCGGCAGTGGCGCACGGCTGGACGAACGGCGATGACGGCGGCGCTAGGCTACACGGGGCTAGGGCGCTACGGGCGGCGAGAGGCGAAGGCAAGGGTGGCGGCAGGTAGCGGCGGGCTTGGGGGTCCTTTTATAGGGGCAAGGAGGCGGCGGCGAAGGCCCACGGCGACCGGCGACGCGAAGGAAAGTTTAGGGTTCTAAGGAGAGAGATCGATCCGAATCGAACTCGAATCCACGGATTTCCAAACGATTAAGCCGACGATTCCAAAAGAGAAAAGGTAGAGGAGATCTCGGGAAACATTTCCCCTCAATTGATTTCACCGGAGAAGGAAAGGCGCGAGCGAATTTGGAAGGAGACGGCGGCGCGGCTCAGCTAGGGTTCCGGCCGGGCGACGGCGCGAGGAGGACGACGAGTCCGACAAGTGGGACCCACCTGTCAGCGGCCGAGGGCGCTCGCGCGGGCGGCTGCGGGCTGACTGGGCCGACTGGGCCGAGGGAGAGAGAGAGAAGGTTTTCGGCCCAAAGCCAAAAGAAGATTTTAGAAACCTTTTTCAATTTAAATTATTCATGAAATGCAATTCCATTTATTAAAAATACTTCCTTAGCTCAAATAAATCCCAGAAAAATCTAGGAATTATAGAATTAAGCAAAGTATTTAATGAAATTTTATCTGGCCCCATTTTATATTAGAATTTATTATTTAAAATTAGATCTTCTTTTCTAGACTTTTAAAATAAATTCTAATAATTCCAATTAAACAACAATTTATATATTTAGGATTTTTAGGGTGTGACAAACCTACCCCCCTTAAACAGAATCTCGTCCTCGAGATTCGGAAGAACTGGCGAACAGATGCGGATGAGCTGACTTCAATTCATCTTCTCGTTCCCAAGTTGATTCTTCTTCCGAGTGATTACTCCATTGAACTTTACAAAAATGGATAACTCGATTTCTGGTTCTTCTCTCATCTATTTTCAAGATACGGATTGGTTTCTCAACATAGGTCAGATCCTCTTGGACTTCTATCTGTTCAAGATTAGCTTCTTCGGTAGGTACCCTTAAACACTTTTTCAATTGCGACACATGGAACACATTATGGATTCCTGCCAAAGATTGAGGTAACTCCAACTGATAAGCAACCTCTCCTCTTCTACTGACAATCTTATAAGGTCCCACAAAACGCGGTGCCAATTTTCCATTGGTGTGAAAACGATGAACTCCTCGAAGAGGCGTGACACGAAGGTACACATAATCTCCTTCGTCAAAACTTAGATCTCTACGACGATTGTCGGCATAACTCTTATGACGAGACTGGGCCACACGCAATCTTTCTTGAATGATTTTCACCTTTTCTTCTGCTTCCCTCAGGATATCCGTCCCGAAAACCTGACGTTCTCCCGTTTGATCCCACAAAAGTGGAGTGCGGCACTTCCGACCATACAGTGCTTCGTAAGGAGCCATCTGAAGACTAGCTTGATAACTGTTGTTGTACGAGAATTCGGCGTAAGGCAAATTCTTATCCCAACTTCCACCGAAGTCTAAAGCACAAGCTCTCAACATGTCTTCCAAAATCTGGTTTACCCTTTCGGTTTGTCCGTCTGTCTGCGGATGATAAGCAGTACTAAAGTTCAGCTTAGAACCCATCTCTTCCTGAAGCTTCTTCCAAAACTTTGAAGTAAACTGACTGCCTCGATCAGACACTATTTTCTTAGGGACGCCGTGCAAACACACAATCCTTGCCATATACAATTCCGCCAACCGACTTCCGGAATAGGTTGTCTTTACTGGGATGAAATGAGCCACTTTGGTAAGTCTGTCGACTATCACCCAAATAGAGTCATGGCCTAATGATGTTCTGGGTAGACCAGTGATGAAATCCATACCGATTTCCTCCCACTTCCATTCAGGAATCTTCAAAGGCTGCAGCAAACCTGCGGGTTTCTGATGTTCTGCCTTGACTCGCTGACAAACATCACATACTGCTACATATTCTGCGATTTCACGCTTCATACTTGCCCACCAAAATCTTTCCTTGAGATCCTGGTACATCTTGGTACTACCAGGGTGAATGGAGTATAAAGTATCATGAGCTTCTTTCAGAATTGCATCTTTTAAATCTTTGTTGTCGGGGACGCAGATTCTCTTGCCCAACCATACAGTTCCTTGCTCATCTTCCAAGAAACTGATAGCTTTTCCTCTTCTCATATTCTTCTTGATTTCTTGAATATCAGGATCATTAATTTGGGCTTCTCTAACTTGATCAATTAGAGTGGGCTTTGCTTCTAAGGCTGCAACAAAACCTCTACTGACAATTCCCAAATTTAATCTTTCAAATTCCTTGCATAACTCCAATGGCAACTGTCGTCCTTCCGTAGCATTGCAATAGCCTTTCCTGCTAAGAGCATTTGCTACAACATTAGCCTTTCCCGGGTGATAATGAATTCCCATGTCATAATCCTTAATTAATTCCAACCATCTCCGTTGTCTCATGTTCAGATCTGGCTGAGTAAAGATGTACTTTAAACTCTTGTGATCGGTGTATACCTCTGTACGAGTACCGAAAAGATAATGACGCCAAATCTTCAACGCATGAACAACTGCAGCTAACTCAAGATCATGAGTAGGGTTGTTCTTCTCATGCGGACGTAACTGACGAGATGCATAGGCAACCACCTTCCCATCTTGCATCAGAACACAACCTAACCCAAGCTTGGATGCATCACAATACACTTGAAAACCCTTCTTTGGATCAGGCAAAATCAAAATAGGAGCTGATATTAAGCGATTCTTCAACTCTTGAAAACTCTGCTCACATTCTTCTGACCACTTGTACTTTACATCCTTTTGAAGTAATCGTGTCATGGGCTTAGCAATCTTGGAAAAATTCTCTATAAACCTCCGATAATATCCTGCGAGGCCTAGGAAACTACGAATCTCTGAAACTGTCTTTGGTTGTTTCCAGTTGGTTACGGATTCCACATTACTAGGATCGACGGCAACTCCTCCGGCTGAGATGACGTGACCAAGGAACTTCACTTCAAACAACCAAAATTCACATTTGCTAAACTTGGCATACAGTTGATGTTCTCGTAGCTTCTCTAGTGCAAGGCGAAGATGTTCTTCATGCTCTTCTTTTGTTCGAGAGTAGATAAGAATGTCATCAATAAAGACCACCACGAACTTGTCTAGGTATTCCATAAACACCTTATTCATCAAGTTCATGAAGAAAGCGGGGGCATTGGTAAGTCCAAAAGACATAACAGTACATTCAAACAACCCATACCTAGTGATAAAAGCTGTCTTAGGTATATCTTCCTCTTTGATTCTCAACTGGTGATACCCTGATCGAAGATCTATCTTGGAGAAAACGGTGGCACCTTTAAGCTGATCAAACAAATCATCAATTCTGGGCAGCGGGTACTTATTCTTGATAGTCACATCATTTAGTGCACGATAGTCCACACACATCCTCTGGGTATGATCTTTCTTTTCCACAAAAATAACCGGAGCTCCCCATGGAGATGAACTCGGTCTGATGTATCCTTTCTGAAGCAAATCATCTACTTGTCTCTTGACTTCTGCTAATTCATTGGCCGCCATTCTATAAGGTCTCTTATGGATCGGAGTTGTTCCTGGTACCAAATCTATTCTGAACTCTATATCCCTTTTAGGCGGCATACCAGGTAAATCGTCTGGGAACACATCGGGATACTCCCGGACTATAGGAATCTCTTCCAAAGTCATTTGGTTCAGTCTTGACCTTAAAGACTCAGAAGACAATGCATGAACAGTTACAACTCGACCATCATTGCTGGTGAGAGTTACTTTTCTGTTGGCACAGTCTATCACACCTTTATATCTGGCTAACCAGTCCATCCCTAGGATGACATCAAGGTCTTTGGATTCTAACAGGATAAGATTGGCCAGAAATGGTACTTCTTGAATTTCTATTCTGACAGAGGGGCTACGTTGCAAAGAGAGTGCTTGATTACTTGGGGTACTAACCATCAAAGGACGTATAAGATCTTCTACTTCCATCCCATGATTTCCCGCAAAACTCATAGATAAAAATGAATGTGTAGCACCAGAATCGAAAAGCACTGTTGTAGGAACTGAGTTGACAAGGAACGTACCCAAAATCACATCTGGAGCACCTTGAGCTTCTGTAGCAGCAACATGATTGACACGAGCCTTTGATGCTGGTGCGGTAGAGTTGCTCTGGGCCGGGACAACCTTCACGCGTCGGGGCTTCGAACACTTGTCAGAGTAATGTCCTGGGTCTCCACAGTTGAAGCACACCCCGGGCTTGCTACCTTGCTCCCTCTTGGCAGGCTGTTGCTGTGTTGGAGCTGCAACAGGGCGTGGAGCTTGATTGCGGATGTTGTTGCCAGCATTGTTGTTGAAGAACTGACACTGCGGACGAACAACAGACGAAGAACCTCCCTGTGGCATGGACTGGGGTCCTAAAGTAAGACGCGGCCTCTGACTATTCCCCTGTTGTGCCTTGAAGTGAGCAATCCGGCGTTTCTTCTGCTCCATGCGGTTGTACTTGTCCTCCTGGCGAATAGCCTTATCCACTAACTTCTGGAAATCATGATAATCCCCAGTCATGAGTGGGTAAGAAAGCTCATCATTAAGTCCTTCCAAGAACCTCTCCTGGCGCTCTTCATCAGTGCGCACATCTTCCGGAGCATAACGAGCCAGACGGTTGAACTCGTGCAGATACTCGGTGACCGTGCGAGATCCCTGGGTGAGCGACCTGAATTCCTTCTTCTTGAGAGACACCGCTCCCGATGGTATATGCGTCTTCCGGAAAGCAGCGGTGAATTCAAGCCAAGTGATAGGTTCAGCAGTAGTTCTGTTAAGGCGGAAGTGATCCCACCACTTAGAGGCAGGGCCATGCAGCTGATGTGATGCAAATGAGACCTTCTCCTGATCAGTGCACTGAAGCAAATCCAACTTCTTCTCTATGGCATGCAACCAATCGCCAGCTTCAACAGGATTAGTGGTGCTAGAGAAAGTGGGCGGCCTCACACGAATAAATTCTGCTAACTTGTTCTGGGGAGGTGCATGGTTATTTCCCTGGTTCTACTGGTTCTGGAGTTGCTGCATCATCATGTTCATAAGCTGTGCCTGTTGAGCCAGGACTTGGGCAAGTGTGGGATTCTCTCCATTGTTGTTGTTGTTATTGTTGTTGTTGGGGCCATTCCCGTTGCTGCGAGTGAGCACCATCTGGCATGGGCAGGATCACAAGAAGAGAAACCGGGGAAAACTACTTAGGACAGAGAATTAATTTTTCTACTAACTTAACTTTTACTGATCTTAACTGAGTTTCATTATTACAAAACTGAAGACTCTCACACCACTAAACTCACCAACTTCCTAACACTCAAAAGCAAACAAACGCATGCACTTACATCCCACCACTAATGTAAATCACATGTGAGACACACACAACCAAACTTAAACGAACAAACTAACACAACGATCTAAGACAACGGCTTAACAAGGCACTCTAGGTCTTCCGGGCATCGAAGTTGATTGAAGGCTCGTTCGGCTCGTCTCCATCATCTTGAGTAGCTCCCCACTCGACCTTTGAATGGGTGCGCTTCGATTCTTCTCCTTCATCATCACTTACATTGACGACCGGAGGATCCGCTAGGGCTGGGGTAACTTCTTTCTCCACCACACGGACCTTTGGCGCCAATTGGTAGCGAGGGACAAATAGAGCTCTCTTCCTTGCGGTAAGATGAATCCTGGCCTTCTGCGGTGGTGCTTCTCCCTTCAACGCGGCTAGTTCCTTCTTCAAACGATCCACCTTGTCCTCTAGCCTGCAAATCTTACCACGATTCCGGTCTTCACGATCTTGAGCTGCTAGCACAACCTCCGCGCGGGTTTCATCCATAGCCCACAGCATCTCAACCAAATGCCTTGTGGTAGCATCATTCTCAATCCCCTCAGTCTCAAGGTAGCTGCCACGGTCACTTCCCTGGGGTTGGCGAGGATGGTAGCGATACTCAGTGTCAGCCAACTGATCACTGTAGCGATCGCGGAGCTCTCCTATGGCGATCCTTGCCACCTCCTGACATGCATGGATGTAGTTTCCTCCTCCAGCTTCGAACATCACTGATGGGATATCTTCACTATTACTGTTCAAGGTGACTTTGACTCGGCACTTCTCTTCGTGACGATCATGAGGAATCTGGGCATACAAAGGGGCAGTCCCAAATCCTATGGTACGCAACTCCTGGACAAATCCCTCAAAACCAAACAAGTACTCAGGCTTGTAGCGCGGCATCTAAAGACAAGTGAAAGGAGGGAGTTAAGACATTTATCCAATTAATAGCACAAGTTTTTGGATTAATTTGAATAAAGTTAGAAAATCAAAGTAAAAGGTAAGTAAATAAAGTAAACCAAGCTTGCAAGATAAGTTGAAACAGTTGGAAACAAGGTCACAAATTTTGTACTTTTGAACAACAGGTTCCAAAAGAAATAAAAGAAAGTTATAAAATCAACATGCTAAATTTATTTCATTGCAGCAAAATAAAACAATGTTGCAAAACATTTGCTGGTAAATGAGCCATTAGTACAGTATTAGATGTACAGTACTAACAACACTGGAATAAATTTTGAATGACAACCACTAAAAGAGATTATGAAGTGCATGTGCTATTAGTTTGGTTTAATTAAAAGAGAAAGGGAGGAGAACAATTCTACTTTTCCAATATTTTTAGAGGGCTTCTATGGGTAACCATTTGGCATAACCTAGGGTCAAGGAGGCTCTGATACCAACTTGTCACGCCTGGAATTTCTATCCAAAATTCCAAACGCTTACATGTGTGTGAACCCTCGTCCAGGAATCAGCCGAGGCACACAATAACAAATTGATAATAGAGTACAATTATTACTCTAATTAATAAGCGAATAAAATGTCATTACAGAGGTAGATAGTTCCTCTCAATCAATAAAGATCTAAGCAGCAGAAAAAAAAAAGATAAATGGCGCAGACGACTCCACTCCACAGGCAGCTTGACCAGGGCTACACCTAATCCTCCACACCATCAGCATCACTGTAGAACTCTTCCTCTGATGAATGATTGCAAGGTGAGTATATGACATACTCAGCAAGCCACGTAGCAAATATGCAAGTGCACAAGGATACCAAAGAATGGCATAATATAGGGCTCATTTGCAAAAGCAGCATTTAGCAAACATTTGAGAATTATAAAACAGTAGAGTAATTAATCATCAATTTTAATCAACACTAAACAGCACACCCATGCTGCTCAGGCCCAACCATCCCGAACAACCATACCCGGCTGTACAGATCTATCTCCAAACCAGGAATATACTATTCCAAACCAGGAGCTAATCAAATTATTACCAGTTATAGCATCTTTTATTATGATGAGAAGTGTGAAACTAATCACGAAAGACATTGTTAGACCCGCCCATAACCGCGGGCACGGCTATTCGAATAGTTTTACTCTGGCCAGAGGTGTACCACTGTACCCACAAGACACAGCCCCACAACATGTCATCATGTGCCTCAATACCACCACAGTACCTCGGAAAGGAGCTGTGACAGTACCCCTCGCACAACACAATCCACCACAGCGCACCTTTCCTGGATCATAATCACCCCCTTATAAACAATGCATGGACTCCCCAGCGACCCCCGTGGGCTTATCTTCGCCACTTCTCAGCCTGGTGCTCCGCAATGAACCATGCTATACAAAAGGTAAAGCCGTTGGCCACGCTGGCTTGTGGTTGGCACGGTTAATGTTTCACAACCGAAACTCGTGAACCGGTCCTTAATTGTCATGAGCACGACTCTCAAAACCATGTGCTCACAACCCACCATTATCAAGTTTTAGTTGGCAAGTAATTAATTAACCAATCACGATTGACCATCGTGAACTATCATTAAGCCAACATTAAATAATAGTGAGTCATAAGTTATCCCAATAGTGTGCTAATGTTTCTAAGTATGGCTAAGCAATCATATCTAATATCTAGCTGAACCAATATATATAGCCCAACTAGTCAAGTTATAATAACCCAAGGTATTAAGGAATAAAGTAATCAAGAACAAAAGGGCTATAACAAACAATAGGTTAATTCCACCCAATGACATTCGAAAATAAATGCAATAGTTGAATAGAAACAATAGCTTTAAACGGGATCAACATGCTCAAAGGGTTGTTTGGGATCTGTGTGACTTGTCTTGCTGGCCTTGGAACTCTTCAAATTCTTCTCCTATAAAAACGGACTTTCCGGAAACGTCGGAATCTAAACAGAAAGGAGCAAAATCACCAAAACAGCACATAAACAAGCATGAACAGTACATGTGGATATATTTAACATTTAGATCTCAATTTTAGAAAAATTTAGAGACTTGAACCAACTAAATCCGAGCTAAGATGAATTAGTTATGAATTTTCAAAGATTAAATCGGATTAAATCATTTATTTAGATTTTAATTGAATTATGACGCAATAATGAATTATTTTTGAAAAGGAAATGGGAATTATTGCGTCAGTGGCTAGGGTTCGCGGTGAACCGGGTGCACGGCGGCGGCTCACGAAAACGAACGGCCGAGATCTTTCCATCCAAAATGAACGGCCGAGATCGACCGGTCCACGGCCGGACCACGGGAGACGACGATGATGACGTCAGCGGTGACGTCACCACCGGCGGCGGCTCGGGCGTGCATGCTCGCCGGCGAACGACGGCACGACAGCGCGAACGGAGAGCACCTACGGGTAGCGGACGGCACGGCGAATTCACCGGTGACCAAAGCGGCGGCGGAAGATCAACGGACGGCGACAGCAATGAGGAAGAAGCGGCGGCAACCTTCGGCTTGACGACGACGGCGGTGCTCCGGCGGTCTAAAGCAGCGCTGGAGGGGCGGACGAGGACGGCGACGCGACGGCGACCACGACGGTGACTTTCCCGAGCAACGACGACGACGGGATCGGTGGCGGCGCACGACTGGACGAACGGCGACGACTGCGGCGCTAGGCTACACGGGGCTAGGGCGCTACGGGCGGCGAGAGGCGAAGGCGAGGGTGGCGGCAGGTAGCGGTGGGCTTGGGGGTCCTTTTATAGGGGCAAGGAGGCGGCGGCGAAGGCCCACGGCGACCGGCGACGCGAAGGAAAGTTTAGGGTTCGGAGGAGAGAGATCGATCCGAATCGAACTCGAATCCACGGATTTCCAAACGATTTAGCCGACGATTCCAAAAGAGAAAAGGTAGAGGAGATCTCGGGAAACATTTCCCCTCAATTGATTTCACTGGAGAAGGAAAGGCGCGAGCGAATTTGGAAGGAGACGGCGACGCAGCTCGGCTAGGGTTCTGGCTGGGCGACGGCGCGAGGAGGACGACGAGTCTGACAGGTGGGACCCACCTGTCAGCGGCCGAGGGCGCTCACGCGGGCGGCTGCGGGCTGACTGGGCCGACTGGGCCGAGGGAGAGAGAAAGAAGGTTTTGGGCCGACTTTCGGCCCAAAGCCAAAAGAGGATTTTAAAAACCTTTTTCAATTTAAATTATTCATGAAATGCAATTCCATTTATTAAAAATACTTCCTTAGCTCAAATAAATCTCAGAAAAATCTAGGAATTATAGAATTAAGCAAAGTATTTAATGAAATTTTATCTGGCCCCATTTTATATTGGAATTTATTATTTAAAATTAGATCTTCTTTTCTATACTTTTAAAATAAATTCTAATAATTCTAATTAAACAACAATTTATATATTTAGGATTTTTAGGGTGTGACAACTGAGCCCCTAGCAGCAGGACACCGGCCCTGTGCCATGACATCTCGACTACCGGGCCGCAGCTCGTGTAGCCTTCATTTGCCCTAGAGATGTCCATCGATCCCCGACTTCGTCCATCTCCATCCGTGTACTTTTATTTATAACCAGACTGAGCCACAAACTAAGCCTTACCCACTAGACATATGGAAGTACGGTAGTGCTTTGCAACAGAGGCCCAAAGACCGGTCCTTATATGGCCGAGGTGCTACTATCAAAACCATGCACCCCGAGCCCAGCCTAAAACCATTTTGAGGGTTTTGAATAGAGGGGGAGGTGTGAATCCAATTCCACAATAATCCAACCATTCCATAATGTCCAGGTGATATGAATATTCCTAAAGTCTAGAGTTGTAAAACCACCTAATGTTGCCTAATTAAGCGGCGAAGCATCTACCTAAATTCATACTAGTGGTACCATGAGTAGAGTGTCCACTAGTTGGGGTTTTGTTTATTCTAGGGTGAACAAGGTAATAATAACAATAGCAATAATAATAAGATCATAACAAAGGTAAATAGGCATGGCTAAATAAAACAGTGATAACGCGGGAATTTAAATAAAGCGATAATGCAATAATTTAAATCAAAATAATTTTATAAATTGGGATTCAATATGTTCAAGGATGATGTGACTTGCCTTGCTCGCTTTCCTAAACGTCGGCTTCAACCTCCACGAAGAGCGGATCTTCTGAAGCTGCAGCGTCTACAAGACCAACGGAAAAGAAAAGGCTTTTACTCTAATAAACTCTATATAACAAGCAGGAACAAAGCACAAAAATGGGTTCTTGACTTCTTAAAGAAAAATTAGAGACTTGAACGGTCCAATTCCGAGTTCAAATGGCCAAGTTATGGCCATTTGAAGTTTATATGCTCTTTAAATGAATATTTGCGATTTTCTTCATTTAAAATTTAATTTAAAAAGGGTTTATTGCGTCAGCCGAGGGGGAGGGGCGCGCGAACCGGGTCCACGGGAGTGGGGCCCACGCGGAAGCCTCACGGTCCACGGTGGACCGGGTGCACCCGGGCTCACACTGGCCGGCGCCGTGGGCCCCACACGTCAGCCGCACCCGAGGGCGCGGGCGGCTGACGGCCGGGCCCCACGCGGCAGCCACTCGGCGCGCCCGAGGGCGGCCATGCTGGCGCGGTCGGCGGGAGGCGGCGCGCCCGCGCCCCTATGGTCGCCGGCGGCGGCCATAGGCACGGCGGAGTGGCGGCCGAGAGAGGGGAGGGAAAGGGGGAAACGAGGCGGCGGTCCACGGCTCACCCCGAGGCGACGGCGGCGACGGAGGAGGCGGCAGAAGCGGAGGGACGCGGTGGCGCGGCTCGGGTCGACGGGGTCGGCGGCGCTCCGGCGGTCGGCGACCGAAACGGAGGGGTGGACGAGGTCGGCGAGGATGCGGCGAAGCCGAAGGAGGCGGCGCCGAGGTGGGAGGTGGTCCGGGGCGACGACGGCGGCGGACCGGAGCTCGGCGGCGACGATGGAGAGAGAGAGCGACGTCACCGAGCTTGAATCCGGCGAGGAGGAAGGGCGGCGAGAGGCGGAAACGGTTGGAGGGAGTGCGGGGAGCGTTTAAATAGGGTTGGAAGGGGGAGAGGGCGGCCGGAGAGGAAGGAAACCAGCGCGGGAGGTTCGGCCGCCATCAATGGCGCCGGCGAGATTTGCGGGGGCAAATCCGCCCGTTTGAACGCGAGAGAGAGAGGGAAAAATGGGGGGAAAGGGAGAGGGGATCACGGGGAATGATTCCCCCCACTTTATTGCACGCGGGGACGACGGGAGGCGGTGGGATTCGCGGCGGCGGCGGCTCTAGGCGCGGGCGAGGCGGCGGGAGCGACGGGAGGTCGGGGATGACGGGTGGGCCCCACCCGTCAGCAAGGGTGGCGGGCGGGCCCGCCCGTCAGCGGCGTGCGCGCGGGGAGGGAGGCCGAATGGGCCGTGGGGGAGAGGAGAGAGAGAGGGGGGGGGGAAAGATGGGCCGGGCCGGCCCAAGGGAGGGAAGGGGGACTTTTTAGGGTTTTTCTTTTTATAAAACTTTTTCAACTTTGTTTATTTCTTAATAATTATTATTTGTGCTCTGAAAATTGCACTAAAATTTATTTACACATTTTAGGCTTTTAGGAAATATAAAAAAATCCTGCAAGCCTTATTTGACTTTTAACTTTGCACATTTTAATTTTTGGAGGCTTTCACATGGATTTTAATTATTCTAGGCATAACATTAAAGGATATATTTTAGGGTCGTTTTGGGACGTGACAAACCTACCCCCTTAAACGGAATCTCGACCCCGAGATTCGGAAGAACTGGCGAAGAGATCGGGATGGGCTGCCTTCAGCTCGTCTTCACGTTCCCAAGTTGCTTCTTCCTCAGCGTGGTTGCTCCATTGGACCTTGCAAAAACGGATTACCCAGTTCCTGGTCCTGCGCTCCATGGTGTCCAGGATTTTCACTGTCCTCTCCACGTAGGTCAAGTCTTCGCGAACTTCAATTTGCTCTGAATCGGCCTGCTCGGATGGCACTCGAAGACATTTCTTGAGTTGCGACACATGGAACACATCATGCATGTTGCCGAAGGAGGCGGGCAGCTCCAACTGGTAAGCTACTTCTCCGCGTCGAGCAATGATACGGAAAGGACCCACGAACCGAGGTGCGAGCTTCCCTTTCGTCTGAAACCTGTGTACTCCTCGCAATGGCGTGACCCATAGGTACACAAAATCGTCCACTGCGAATTCCAGGTTACGGCGTCGGTTATCTGCATAACTCTTCTGCCGGGACTGTGCCACCTTTAGATTATCCCGAATGGTTCTGACTTTATCTTCAGCTTCTCTCAGGATATCAGTCCCGAACACTTGGCTTTCCCCAACTTGGTCCCACAATAGCGGTGTCCGGCATTTGCAGCCATACAACGCTTCGTAGGGTGCCATTTGTATGCTGGCTTGGTAGCTGTTATTGTAGGAGAACTCGGTATAGGGGAGACTCTTATCCCAGGTCTTCCCGAAATCTAGGTCACATGCCCAAAGCATATCTTCTAGGATCTAATTTAGACGCTCGGTCTGTCCATCTGTCTGCGGGTGATACGCGGTGCTGAAATTTAATAGGGTACCCAACTCTTCTTGGAGCTTCTTCCAGAAATGAGAGGTGAATTGGCTTCCCCGATCAGATACAATTTTCTTAGGAACGCTATGGAGACTTACGATCCTAGCAAAGTAGAGTTCGGCTAGTTTGTTCCCTTCATAGGTAGTCTTCACAGGAATAAACCGAGCTACCTTGGTTAGTCGATCCACGACTACCCATATAGAATCATAACCGCCCTGGGTTTTTGGAAGTCCGGTGATGAAATCCATCCCAATTTCATCCCATTTCCATTCTGGTACTTGGAGAGGTTGGAGAAGTCCGGCCGGTCGTTGGTGCTCTCCCTTGACACGCTGGCACACATCACAAAGGGCCACGAACTCTGCAATCTCCCGCTTCATACTAACCCACCAGTATTTCTCTTTCAAGTCCAAGTACATCTTCGTACTGCCAGGGTGGATGGAATAAGGACTTTCGTGAGCTTCCTAAAGTATCAACTGTTTAAGTTCCCTGTCGTCTGGAACGCATACCCGATTTCCGTTCCATAGGGTTCCGTGTTCATCCTCTGTGAAACCAGCGGCTTTACCCTGTTTCATATTCTTGAGGAGTCCATGCATATCTGGATCATTCTTATGAGCCTCGCGGATTTGATCAAGCAAGGTAGGCTTGGCTTCCAGCGTAGCCAAGAATCCACGACCAACTATGCTTAGGTTCAGGGCTTCCATCTGTTGATTAAGTTCCAGTGGAATACCACGGACGCCGAGAGTGTTGCAACGGCTTTTTCGACTTAGAGAGTCGGCGACCACGTTGGCCTTACCAGGATGATAGTGAATTCCCACATCATAATCCTTGATGAGTTCTAACCATCTCCTCTGCCGAAGATTCAGATCCGACTGAGTGAAGATGTATTTCAAACTCTTATGATCAGTATATATTTCACAGCGATTCCCAATGAGATAGTGCCGCCAGATCTTTAGAGCATGAACCACAGCGGCCAAGTCCAAATCATGGGTAGGGTAGTTGCCTTCATGGGGCCGAAGCTGGCGTGAGGCATAGGCTACCACGTGGCCTTCCTACATGAGCACGCACCCCAATCCTTGGCGCGAAGCGTCACAGTACACCAGGAAGTCCTTGCGAGTATCCGGTAAGATTAACACTGGCGAGGAAACCAGCTTCTCTTTGAGAGTTTGGAACGCCTTCTCGCATTGCGGGCTCCACACAAATTTTTCTTCCTTCTTCAGCAACTGCGTCATGGGTCTGGCAATTTTGGAGAAATTCTCGATGAATCTTCGGTAGTACCCGGCCAAACCCAAAAAGCTACGGACTTGAGTGACTGTCTTGGGTTGCTTCCAATCAGTGACGGCGGTCACCGTTTCGGGATCCACAGCAACTCCTTTAGCAGATATCACGTGCCCTAGGAACTTGACTTCGGACAACCAGAACTCACACTTGCTAAGCTTGGCATACAAGTGGTGTTCCCGCAACTTTCCCAACACCAGACAGAGATGCTGCTGATGGTCTTCCTCTGATTGTGAGTACACCAGGATGTCGTCAATGAAAACCACAACAAACTTATCTAGGTATTCCATGAACACTTTGTTCATTAAGTTCATGAAGAAGGCAGGAGCATTGGTCAGACCGAACGACATCACCGTGAATTCATACAGTCCGTATCGCGTGGTGAATGCGGTCTTCGGGATATCTTCTTCACGAATACGCAATTGGTGATATCCGGAACGAAGATCGATTTTTGAAAAGACAGTGGCACCTTTAAGCTGGTCGAACAAATCATCGATCCGGGGAAGAGGGTACTTGTTTTTGATAGTAACTTCATTGAGAGCTCTGTAGTCAACGCACATCCTCTTTGTCTTGTCTTTCTTCTCCACAAAAATCACGGGAGCACCCCAGGGGGAAGTGCTCGACCGTATATACCCCTTTTCTTTCAACTCTTCCAACTGTCTCTTGACTTCGGCCAGTTCATTGGCTGCCATACGGTAGGGTCGCTTGTATAGAGGAGTGGTTCCTGGAGCAAGATCTATCCGGAACTCAATCTCTCGCTTGGGCGTCATACCGGGTAGTTCCTCCAGAAACACATCTCCGAACTCACGGACGATGGGGATTTTTGACAGTCCAATCTGATGAAGTTCTGAATTGTCGACAGAGGTTGGGGGTGCAAAGAAAACAACCGGTTGATCAGGCCCCCGGTACAGAGTGACAGTGCGCCTTGCGCAATCCACTACTCCTTGGAATTGTGCCAACCAATTCATCCCGAGGATCACATCCAAGTTCTTGGTGTCTAGAAGAATCAAATCCGAGGGGAAAGGAATTCCCTGGATTTCTATAGGAACGGCAGGGCTATAATACTTTGCTGTCATAACCCCTCCAGGGGTGGTGATGAGCAGAGGGTTCCTAAGCCTTTCTACCCCCAACTGATTTCTCCCCATGAATGGCACAGATATAAACGAGTGGGAAGCTCCAGAGTCGAACAAAATGGTAGCAGGGATGGAATGAATGAGAAACGTACCAACGATGACGTCCGGAGTCGTCAGCACATCCTCGGCAGTCACATGGTTCACACGACCCCGAATGACATCCTTACCACCGTTGTTGGGGCGGGGAGGCGCTTGGCCTTGCTGGCGTCGCGGCTTCGGGCATTTATCCGCAAAGTGCCCGGGCTCGAAGCAGTTGAAGCACAGACGCTGCTGACCTTGAGCGTCTCTGCGGCCTTGTCCAGGCTGCACGGCTGGCACATGAGGACGGGGCGCACGGGTCCCTTGCTGACTCTGCTGTTGCTGCGGCTGTGGGACACGCACCACGAATTGAGGTCGGGGCGCGGAGCGTGGTTGCTGCTGCTGCTGCTGCTGCGAGGAGGATCCCCCTGGATAGGGATTGGTGTAGCGGATCCTTTGGTTAGCCCCTTGTTGATTGCGGAAATTTGCCAAGCGACGCTTGTGTGACTCCAGTTCCTTGTGCTTGGCTTCCAAGCGGATGCTCTTGTCCACCAGACGCTGGAAATCAGGATAATCCCCGGAGACCAGACGCACGGACAGCTCAGGGTCCATTCCTGCCAAAAACTTCTCCTGCTTTTCCTCATCTTCCCGAACATCCTCTGGGGCATACCGGGCCAAGTCGTTAAACTCATGCAAATACTCCATCACGGAGCGGTTGCCTTGCTTCAACTCCCGGAATTCCCTTTTCTTAAGGGCCATAACTCCGGCGGGCACATGGGTCCTCCGGAAAGCGGCGGTGAAGCGGGCCCAAGTAATAGGCTGTCCTTCTGGCTGCATAGCCTGGAAGTTGTCCCACCATAGAGATGCGGGTCCCTGCAGTTGGTGAGCGGCAAAGATGACTTTTTCCTCATCGTTGCACTGCACGGTATCCAACTTTTTCCCCACGGCATGCAACCAATCCAAGGCATCCACGGGGTTATTGGAACTAGAGAAGGTAGGCGGACGGATGCGGAGGAACTCGGCGAGTTTAGAATGTTGCGGGGGTGGTGATGGAGGTGGAACATTATGCTGTGGCGGATTTTGGATGTGATGGAGGAAAGCAGCCATCATGTTGGCCTGCTGGGCGAGGATTTGGGTGAGGATGGAGTTGGTGTCTGGTGGTGGTGGTGGTGGTGGCGGGGGAGGAGGTGGAGGTGGGCTGCCATGGTTGTTGTGGTTGCTGCCTTCGGGGTGACTGCCTTCACCGGTAGCAGCACTTCTCCTGGTTGTCACCATCTGAAAATCCCACACAGAACCGGCAAACAGAGAGAGCTGACTATTAAAACTAACCACCCACGACCACCATAATTCTTGAATTTATTACTGCTATTAAATTGGTTCATTAAGGTTCAAGTTGCTTAAGCAAATAAAATAAAGACAGGCTCCGACACAGTTATACCACACACCGGTATAACCATGCCCCACACGACTCTAGCAGGAAAACAAACGAAAAGAACACACGCGCGAGCCTACTAACTGCTCGTTTACTTCTGCGACGGGCCAGGGCGGAAGGTGAGCAGCAGCGCATCCTCCGTGCTGCCAACGCCAGAGGCTCCCGCCTCCTAATGAACCGAGGGCGCGGGCTCGGCGCGAGGGGTCTCGACGAAGCAGGTCCATGCCAAGGACTGACGAACAAGCTCGGGCCTGGAGGTACTCTTGCGGGCGGTGATCTTCATGCTGCGGCAGACGCGGCGGTGCTTGGGGCGACAGACCTCTCATTGGGCGATCTTGAGCTGACACAGCTGCGCCTCCACCGCGTCCAAGTCCTTCTTCAGCTGCAGATTCTCCTGACGCAGCTCCAGGATCTTCATGTTGTTCTCGACCAACCCACGGCGCACCATATGATGGAAGTCGATACGGGCTGCGTCATACGCCTCCACCATGCGTGCCAGGTGCATGATGGTAGCGTCATCCTCCGAGCTAGCATCCCTGAAGGTGGCGTAGTCACGGGCTCCTCCGCGACGAGGGTGGTAGCGGTACGGCGAGTGCTGCAACTCGTCCGGGTAGCGCTGGTGAAGAGTGCCGATGGCGAGGAGTGCGGCGTTCTGGCAAGCGGCGGGGAAAGAATCTCCACCCGCGGTGACTGCCAATAAAGTCCTCTCGGGTGAGCCAGTGAGGATCACTGCAGTGACCTCCCAAATAGCGTGGGGCTCTGCATCGTCACCCTCCTGCTCCGGGAGCTGTTTGCCCTGGTAGTCCACTCCATGCGGATACCCTAGGACAACGCACATGCTCCGCAGCTCCAAAACGAAGCCAGTCAGGTCCAGGCCACGACGGTTGATGCTGCCGGCCATCTACAAACAAAAACAAAAGAGAAAAGCAACATTTTAAAGATCAGATTTTGACGATAAATGAAGCAGCAGGACAGAGAGAGACTAGAGGATTTTCACAAATAAGGAAGGATTTTTATTTCGAAAATATTGCTAAGGCTTGGGATCTAAAGCTCGTTCTAGGGTCAAGGAGGTTCTGATACCAACTTGTCACGACCGGAAATAACCCAACGGGCGTTCCTTACGTGCGTGTATTATTCCTTGTCCCAGGAGGCAAGGTACACCAAAAGTTGATACATTTCAGAGTTTATCAAGCGGAAGCGTAAATAGTTAATTTATTACATGGGCGGCGAAGGCCCAGCACACAAGAAGACAAACGAAAAACAGCGGAAGACTAGGGCGACGACCACAGGCGCTTGACGGCAGGCATGAGCTAGACACCAAAGCCTTCATCTTCCAGGAACTCCTCTTCTGGGTTTGGGAAAAATTGAGCAAGACTGAGTACAACCACCGTACTCAACAAGACACATCCATAAGTGCAGAATAAATGCAAGGGAGTACAAGGGAGCCATAATATAGGGGTTAGGGTTTGCAGTAAACAGCATTAAAAGACACTTGGTTGCTCAAAGCTATTTTATAAATACGACCCTAGAGGTATACAATATTATTAATCAAGGCCGTGAACCCACACGAACCTGCCTTAACCCAAGGCCTACGATGATTCAGACCGAACTGGCAACCCGACCCTGGGTCCCAGCTCGTCCCAAGCCAACCCAGGCCAACCATTCCACATTTTAGTTGTTAAGCAGGTTTTAAGAATTAAAACACTAACTTGGGTACATTCGTCGGCTTGCCCATAACCGAGGGCACGGCTATTCGAATAGGTTATACTCTGATCAGAGGTGCACATCTTTACCCACAAGACACATCTTCCTTATGTGTAACCACGTGCCACATACCATCACGGTATACGGACGGGAGACGTGACATAGTTTCCAACCCATCCTAGCCATAGAAAAGAGTACCGACCCAACCCCACCTACGGCCGGAACCTCCGGGACAGGTAGGCAGGACTGAGCCCCTAGCAGCAGGACACCAGCCCTGTGCCATGACATCTCGACTACCGGGCCACAGCTCGAGTAGCCTTCATTTGCCCTAGAGATGTCCATCGACCCCCGACTTCGTCCATCTCCATCCGTATACTTTTGTTTATAACCAGACTGAGCCACAAACTAAGCCTTACCCACTAGATATGTGGAAGTACGGTAGTGCTTTGCAACAGAGGCCCGAAGACCGGTCCTTATATGGCCGAGGTGATACTATCAAAACCATGCACCCCGAGCCCAGCCTAAAACCATTTTAAGGGTTTTCAATAGAGGGGGAGGTGTGAATCCAATTCCACAATAATCAAACCATTCCATAATGTCCAGGTGATATGAATATTCCCAAAGTCTAGAGTTGTAAAACCACCTAATGTTTCCTAATTAAGCGGCGAAGCATCTACCTAAATTCATACTAGTGGTACCATGAGTAGAGTGTCCACTAGTTGGGGTTTTGTTTATTCTAGGGTGAACAAGGTAATAATAACAATAGCAATAATAATAAGATCATAACAAAGGTAAATAGGCATGGCTAAATAAAACAGTGATAACGCGGGAATTTAAATAAAGCGATAATGCAATAATTTAAATCAAAATAATTTTATAAATTGGGATTCAATATGTTCAAGGATGATGTGACTTGCCTTGCTCGCTTTCCCAAACGTCGGCTTCAACCTCCACGAAGAGCGGATCTTCCGAAGCTGCAGCGTCTACACGACCAACGGAAAAGAAAACGCTTTTACTCTAATAAACTTCATATAACAAGCAGGAACAAAGCACAAAAATGGGTTCTTCACTTCTTAAGGAAAAAATAGAGACTTGAATGGTCCAATTCCGAGTTCAAATGGCCAAGTTATGGCCATTTGAAGTTTATATGCTCTTTAAATGAATATTTGCGATTTTCTTCATTTAAAATTTAATTTAAAAAGGGTTTATTGCGTCAGCCGAGGGGGAGGGGCGCGCGGACCGGGTCCACGGGAGTGGGGCCCACGCGGCAGCCTCACGGTCCACGGTGGACCGGGTGCACCCGGGCTCACACCGGCCGGCGCCGTGGGCCCCACACGTCAGCCGCACCCGAGGGCGCGGGCGGCTGACGGCCGGGCCCCACGCGGCAGCCACTCGGCGCGCCCGAGGGCGGCCATGCCGGCGCGGTCGGCGGGAGGCGGCGCGCCCGCGTCCCTATGGTCGCCGGCGGCGGCCATAGGCACGGCGGAGCGGCGGCCGAGAGAGGGGAGGGAAAGGGGGAAACGAGGCGGCGGTCCACGGCTCACCCCGAGGCGACGGCGGCGACGGAGGAGGCGGCAGAAGCGGAGGGACGCGGTGGCGCGGCTCGGGTCGACGGGGTCGGCGGCGCTCTGGCGGTCGGCAACCGAAACGGAGGGGTGGACGAGGTCGGCGAGGATGCGGCGAAGCCGAAGGAGGCGGCGCCGAGGTGGGAGGCGGTCCGGGGCGACGACGGCGGCGGACCGGAGCTCGGCGGCGACGGCGGAGAGAGAGAGCGACGTCGCGAGCTCGAATCCAGCGAGGAGGAAGGGCGGCGAGAGGCGGAAACGGTCGGAGGAAGTGCGGGGAGGGTTTAAATAGGGTTGGAAGGGGGAGAGGGCGGCCGAGGAGGAAGGAAACCGGCGCGGGAGGTCCGGCCGCCATCAATGGCGCCGGCGAGATTTGCGGGGGCAAATCCGCCCGTTTGAACGCAAGAGAGAGAGGGAAAAATGGGGGAAAGGGAGAGGGGATCACGGGGAATGATTCCCCCCACTTTATTGCACGCGGGGAGGACGGGAGGCGGCGGGATTCGCGGCGGCGGCGGCGCTAGGCACGGACGAGGCGGCGTGAGCGGCGGGAGGTTGGGGATGACGGGTGGGCCCCACCCGTCAGCGATGGTGGCGGGCGGGCCCGCTTGTCAGCGGCGTGCGCGCGGGGAGGGAGGCCGAATGGGCCGCGGGGGAGAGGACAGAGAGAGCGGGGGGAAAGATGGGCCAGGCCGGCCCAAGGGAGGGAAGGGGGACTTTTTAGGGTTTTTCTTTTTATAAAACTTTTTCAACTTTGTTTATTTTTCTTAATAATTATTATTTGTGCTCTGAAAATTCCACTAAAATTTATTTACACATTTTAGGCTTTTAGGAAATATACAAAAATCCTCCAAGCCTTATTTGACTTTTAACTTTGCACATTTTAATTTTTGGAGGCTTTCACATGGATTTTAATTATTCTAGGCATAACTTTAAAGGATATATTTTAGGGTCGTTTTGGGACGTGACATGATCAGCGGTCCGACCACGGCTAGCTACATCCCCGTGCCCCTTTGTGAAAAGGGGGCGGCGGAACGCGATGAAGCCATCAACGTAAGTGTATTTGATAAGCATCTCGTATTCTCCTTTCGAAATCACGTTATGACCTGATTAAGCGTAGGCCCTTCCTTTGACTGACATCATCAGGCCGCTCGCGGACCATCAGGTGGTGACATCTCTAAAGGAGAAGGTTGTCAAGGAGGCATATGATACGGCCACCACTAGCGGTGGCAAAGTCCCGACCAAGGCGAGGAAATTCTCGTCTGTACTCGGACATCGTCGCAAGGCAGCGACCCCATCGGTAATTTCATCTTGTCGCCAGATCGTGCAGCAAGGAGGGTTTCTTCTTACTCTGTATTGATTGTCTTTCAGGCTTCAGACACGTCCCCTCCACCTCCACGACAACAGCGCATTGTGACGATCGGCGAGAAGTAAGTAAATAGATTCTTGGATTCTCGTGCTTTTCGTTCAAATGGTGTTTGATTCATAGTCGTCCGTAGGGAGGCGCGGGCGAAGGCCGCACGGGCCATGTCCGGGGGAGCTTCCAGCGCGTCGTGCCCATGACCGGGAGCCGGGAGGTGACACCTAGCGGCCCCGTCAGCGATCCCGCTGCAGGTCGTGGTCTGCCAGCGGCCGTTCTCACCTGGGATGAGCTCCAAGTCGAGATGGGCGCCTTCTCGGAGCTGGTACTCGCGGCATCGGCCACGAGATCTCGGAGGCGAGGTCGGAAGCGGCGACGGCGAACGTGCGTGCTGAGAGATTGGTGCGCGAGCTAGCTGAAGCCCGTGAGGACCTCACGAAGATGAGGGAGTTGGTGGCCGGCAACGATCGTCAACGGAAGGGGCTCGAGGACCGAATGTCGGAACTCGGGAACAATCTCTCCGAGATCCGTGGCTCGTTGTGGGTCACCTATACTGGCCACCATCAGCTCGCCGAGGAGTGCGGCGTCAAGTCCACGATCCCGGCGAATCCCGACGAGTTTTCGCTGACTTCCTCTCTTGTGGAACTAGTGATGGCGATGGGGAAAATCCCCTCCAAACATGCGGCCAGGATCGCGGAGGAGACGTCGAACGGCATCTACACCGGGGCGTGTCACGTCCTCGCGTGTGTAAGATTGTCGCATCCTGAACTAGATCTGCGCGAGATCTTGGATCAGGGGGCGGCAAGCGACACGCGTAAGGAGGTGATGGAAGAAGTCGGTGATCTGGGGGAGTCTGTTCTCCCCCTTTTTGAAGAGTAGGACTTCTTGTATTTGTTATATATTGTGTAAATCTTGAACTCTGGCCGCCTTCGTTCGTGCGATTACCACCCTTGTCCAATTTTGTATGTTGATCTCGGGAGTTTTTGTCCATTGTAGAGATGTTGATGACGAGGATGTCCAGCAGCGCGGGCAGCCTGAGTCACTGGCGATGATTCCGGTACTCGATTTTGAACCACATGTTTCGTCTGACAATGTGGATCAAACTCTTGATGCGGAGGCCGGGATGGCAACGGCCACCTCAAGTGAGTAGCCTTTTCACCTCTTAGTGACCTCCTGATTAGGTTATTTATGTTGTAAAGGAGGTATCCAGCTTGTCTTAGTGGTCGTCACGTTTAGCAGATCTCGAGGGTGCCCTTGCAAATCAAGATCGTCGTATCCAATACTGGAAGATGAAATTTGAAGTGGCGGAACTTGAGAGAACCATGCTGGCCGTGAAGAAAGAGCAGGTTGTGGAGACGCTCCGAGGTCGCGAGGTGTGGTTCAACTCTTACTTGAGGAGTTGCTATGCCTCCATGGTCAGAGTATGCAGGGAACTTCGAGTAGTCCACTGTGATCCCGAGGAGTCGGCGGCCGGGTACATCTCTTGGCTAAACGGGGCCTGTGCCCAACTCGATGGCATCAGCAAGCATATCGACGAGGCCTTGAAGCAAGAGTGTTGTCGAGCGAGCCGATACGCCGGAGGGCATGTGCTGGCTTGCCTACGAGATCACCGCCCGCGCCTGGACCTCGAGTTTCTCCGCCATGGTTTTGCTCGTTCTCGGAGAACACCGGCGGAGATAGACCATCTAGCGAGGTCGATGTCGCCGCTGGCCGAGAAGATCTTCCAGTCTATGGACTGGCGTTGGCCTTCTTGGTAGTACTCGTGCCCTGTCACAGATATCTTAGGGAAAGATGTAATGTAGTGGAAAATTTATGTAAAAACTGTAAGAATTATTTTGTGAATAAAGAAATATTCCTTAAACAAATGTATCTTACTTTGGACGTCGTGTGTAAGAGTGTGTTCTCAGTTAACGACTTTGGTAAGCCGTTTGAGTCGTACACTCTCCCTAGACCCTAACCTTGTCGTCGGAGGAGTTTTCTCGGAGGATAAGGCTCTTGGACCCTTGACCTGCCTTGGTTGAATAAGCTTTGATCCTAGCCCCCAGCCGTGAGGTTGGAAAGTTGATTTCCGATTTCACGGCTTGGTTAATATGCACGGCGAGAACTCTTACACGACCAGATCTTACATGGTCTTTTGTCTCTATAGGATCTAACAAGGCCTTATCGGCTCTGGGCGTCCCCAGCCGAAGATCCCTTAGGTTCCTCGGAGGCCTTGTCGAGACGGCATAAAGGGATATAAGGACAGGTTTCAACGCTAGGTGTCATCAGAGTAAGGGATCATCGAGTGAAAACACTTTGATTGTGATATGGGGCCTAGAAATAGGCTTTATTGATACTGTAAGGGTACTTACAGGTATAGTGGTATTGACTCATACATAGAATTTACGTAGTTGGTCAATGTTCCAAAAATTTGCTAATTCGCGACCGTCGCCGTCTGCGATTTTGAATGCGCCTGGCCGCAAGACTTGTGTGATCGTGTAAGGTCCTTTCCATTTTGGTGAGAGTTTGTTTCACCCTGCTTGGGCTTGAACTCGTCGGAGGACATAGTTGCCGATCGAAAGTATGCGTGCTCGGATGTGCTTCTCGTGATAACGGCGGAGGGACTGTTGATAGCTGGCTGCTCGGACGGCAACTCGCTCACGATGCTCCTCGAGAAGATTTGCATCGATGTCTCACTGTTCCTCCTGGTTCTCGTCGGAATACTTCTGTACTCGTGTACTCTGATGTCGTAGCTCGCCGGGGAGCATGGCCTCGGAGCCGTACACGAGGAAGAATGGTGTTTCCTTATTGGACGTTGTCGGTGTGGTGCGTACGGCCCATAGTACTGATGGGAGTTCTTGAACCCACTTTTTGTCTTGTGACATGAGCCTATCGTAGACGCGGGTTTTCATCCCTTGTAGTACTATGCCGTTTGCCCTTTCGACTTGTCCGTTGCTTTGAGGGTGAGAGACCGAGGCGAAACATATTTTGACTCCCAACCCGATGCAGTAATCTTGGAAGTCGGCGCTGATGAATTGGGAGCCGTTGTCGGTTATGATGCGGTGCGGTACTCCGTATCTGCAGAATATCCCTCTGATGAATTTGATGGCGTTGTCGGCCTTGATTTCCCTCGTGGGCACTGCTTCTATCCATTTGGTGAATTTGTCGATCGCCACGAATAGGAATCTGTAGCCGCCCTGTCCTCGTGGGAATGGCCCAAGTATATCTAGCCCCCAGCACGAGAACGACCAAGTCAGAGGGATAGTCTGGAGCGCTTGCGCGGGTAGCTTTGTGTGTTTACTGTGGAATTAACAGGCTTCACATCGTTGGACCATGTCGCATGCATCTTTAAGGGCGGTTGGCCAGAAAAAGCCTTGTCGAAAAGCTTTGCCGACCAATGTCCGACCGGCGGCGTGTGACCCACATATGCCTTCATGTATGTCGAGGAGGAGGTGTCTGCCGTCGTCAGGAGAGACGCATTTGAGAAGTACCCCGTTTAGCGCTTTTTTATATAAATCGTTACCGACCATACAGTAGATCTTTGCTTTACGGGTTATTTTCTCGGCCTCTGTATCGTCCTCGGGCAACTCCTTGCTGCTGATGAATTTGATTAATTGGATGTGCCAGTCGTCTGTGGTTTCGATGTCAGCAATGGCGCGTTCTGCCTCGGTGACCTCCGAGCTGATGTCGGGGGTGTTCGGGCTAACTTCGCCGCTAACTTCTTTCACCGATGGCTTCGTTAGGATATCAAGAAAGGTGCCGGGTTCGAGCGGTTCTCGTCTGGACGCACGTCGTGCTAGGTCGTCTGGCTCGACGTTGTCCTTGCGATAGACGTGTCGGACCTCGATCCCATCGAACCTCTTCTCTAGCTTCCTGACTTCTGCGAGATACTTGGATAACTCGGGGTTAGAGCATTTATAGTCTTTGTGCACCTGGTTCGCGACTAGCTCAGAGTCCCCTTTGACGATTAGTCGCTTGGCCCCAAGTGCGGCTGCAGCTCGTATCCCTGCGAGTAGTCCTTCGTATTCTGCAGTGTTATTGGTCGCCCTGAAGTTGAGGTGGATTGCGTGCTTGAATTGATCTCCGGAAGGAGACGTCAAGATAAATCCTGCCCCTGGTCCTTGGCTGTTGAGTGCGCCATCGAACGCCATTGTCCATGTTTCGTTGTCGCCTTGGTTGTCTGATTTGTTGTCTGGCATAGTCCAATCGGCAACGAAGTCAGCGAGTACTTAGGATTTGATGGCTGTTCGCGGCAGAAAGTGGACATCAAATTGGCTTAGCTCGACTACCCATTTCGCAATGCGGCCGACAACGTCTTTGTTTCTCACAACTTCTCCAAGGGGGAAGGAGGATACAACTTTGACTCTGTGAGCTTAAAAGTAGTGGCGCAGCTTCCTTGATGTCATGATGACTGCGTAAAGCAGTTTTTGGATCTGTGGGTATCTTGTCTTTGCGTCATGGAGAGCTTCGCTGACGTAATAAACTGATCGCTGTACTTTCTCTCTCTCGACAATAATGACAGTGCTAACGGAATATGGCGTGGCGGCAATATAGAGGAATAATTCTTCAGTAGGTTGGGGAGCAACAAGTACAGGGGGGTTTGATAGGTAGCGCTTGAGTGCAATAAATGCCTCTTCGGCTTCCTGTGTCCATATAAATTTGTCTTGTTTCTTCAATAGAGCGTAGAAAGGTTGTGCTCGTTCTCCCATCCTAGCGACTAATCTGCTTAGTGATGTCATGCATCCGGTTAGCTTTTGTACCTCCTTGAGTCTCGTGGGCTAATTCATGTTCTCAATTGCTTTGATCTTCTCGGGATTTACCTCTATTCCTCTACCATAGACAAGGAATCCGAGTAGCTTACCCGACGGTACTCCGAACGTGCACTTCTCAGGATTGAGCATGAGGCGATATCGTCGGAGGTTGTCGAACGTTTCCCGCAAATCGTCAATCAATGAGTCACTTGTCTTGGTTTTGACAATGATGTCGTCAACGTAAGCCTCGTCATTGTTGCCAAGCTGGTTGCTAAGTGCGCCCTGGACCGTGCACTAGAAAGTATTCCTGGCGGTTATCAGTCCGAACGGCATCTTAACATAGCAAAATACCCCGAACCGCGTGATGAATGATGTCTTCTCTTCGTCCTCTTTTGGCATGCTGATTTGGTGGTAGCCAGAGTAAGCGTCGAGGAAGCTCAATAGCTCGCAACCGGCTGTTGAATCCACCAATTGATCTATTCGAGGGAGAGGAAAATGATCCTTGGGACACGCCTTGTTGAGGTCGGTGAAGTAGACACACATTCTCCAGTTTCCGTTGGCCTTCCGCACCATGACTGGATTGGCTAGCCACTCTGGATGAAGTACTTCTCTGATGAAGCCAGCTTTGAGAAGTTTGTCGAGCTCTTCTCGTATGGCTTGTTTCTGGTCTGGTGCAAATCTCCGCAGTCTTTGCTTTACTGGCTTGGCATCGGGTCGCACCATTAGTTTGTACTCAATCACCTCCCTGGGGACCCCCGGCATGTCAGACGGCTGCCAAGCGAACACGTCGGCATTATCGCGGAGGAAGGTGACGAGCGCGAGTTCCTATTTCTCGTTTAGTGTCGCCTCGATCTTGACAGTCTTGTCGAGATTGGCACTGGAGAGTGGAACGATCTTGATGGCACCGTCCGGCTTCGGCGTCTTATTTGTCTTGCTCACTTTCTTGGGTGGCTCAGTCGTGGCGGGTGGGCTGGGCGTTTGCTCGACTATGTCGAGGCTCCGCTTGTCGTACTGCACTGCTAGCTTTGCGTTTCCCTGAATAGTGATTGTTCCCTTCAGTCTCGGCATCTTGAGCACTTGATACGCGTAGTGAGGTGCGGCCATGAACTTCGCAAGTGCAGTTCTCCCGATGATGGCATTGTAAGCTGTATCGAATTCAGCGACATCGAAGGTGATCTGTTCTGTTCGGAAGTTGTTGGCTCGGCCGAAAGTCACAGGCAACGTAATCTTGCCCAAAGGTCTGGATGATGATTAGGGAGTAATTCCATGGAAGGGTTGATCAGTTGGTGTCAACTCACTTTGCGGATGTCCCATTGCGCCTAGAGTACTGGCGAAAAGAAGATTGATCGAGCTGCCACCGTCGATGAGAACTCGCGCTACCTTGATGTTCCAAATAGTGGGTTCGACCACGATCGGATATCGTCCTGGGATAACGGCGGTCTTGGGGTGGTCTTCTTTCGAGAACTCTGTTTTCTGCTCAGACCACTTCATCTTGGGTGCAGCCCCCCGCCATGTCGAACAGACTTCACGTTCCACTTTCTTGTATTCTCGCTTGGAGGAGTACGTTGTGGAGCCGCCGAAAATGTGTGAGACGTGGAGGTCGGAGTCTGGATACGCAGAATCCGATTCGTGAGGAGCCGTCTCTTCGTTCTTCTCGACAACGCGTACTCGCTTGCCTTTTTCAAACGCCATGTGCTTCTCGAGCGACTTTTTGAAAACAAGGCAATCTTCCAGAGAATGTCTGTCCGTCTTGTGTATGGGGCACCAAGATTTCTTTGTGTCGTTGCCTTGTGGGTCTGGGCGCTTGGGAGGGTTCGCGTATTCTGCTGCGAGGACTTCGGCTTGAGCTTTCCTTTTCCCATTTTTGCGATTTTTCTTCTTGCTTGACTCAGATGCGTCTGTGGCTGATTTCTTTTCTCCCCCGGTCTTCGGCTTGTCGTTCTTGCGTCTTACCGCAACGTCCACATGGGCGCATCGCTCAACGATCTCGAATAGCCTCCGAGTGGTTGTGATGCGTCTTGTCGCCAATTCCTGGGTAGTGTAGCGATCTCTAACACCAGATTTGAAGGCGCGGATTACAGAAGCGTCGGTGATTTCAGGAATTGTGTTTCTGCATTCGTTGAAGCGTCGAACATATTCCCTCAATGATTCACCTGAGTTCTGTGTCAACGCGTGTAGGTCGTCTTCGATCGCGTGGCGCTTGTACGTTCCTTGGAAATTGGCGACGAATTGTTGCCACAGGCCTGCCCACGAAGAGATTGAGTAGGGAGGAAGATGCATCAGCCATGAACGTGCAGAACCCTTCAACGTGGTTGGTAAATAGTTTGCTAGCGCGTTGTCGTCTGCTCCGGCAACATAAAGTACTGTGGAGTAGACTTGAAGGAATTCTTCTGGGTCGGTGCTCGCATCGGACATCACGTAGGGAACGACCGAAAGCCCTGCACCCAGCGTTGGGGGCGGTGGGTTGTCGGTGGTCGTGTGTCCTTTGTGGATGTCTGTCTGACGATGAGGAGGACGCAGATGATGATGATGACGATGGGTCGCTTGGTTCCAGCGTACGATTACGAGGATGACAGCCTGGATCTCGGGAATCCTGTCGTTGTCTCTCGCTGTTGTCTCGGCGCCGATCTCCATTATCGTCGTCGTTACGGCGGCGGCCATGACCAGTATTGTCTGGCCCCCGTCGTTCGCGATCGTTGCGATCGTGGTGGTTGTCATGATCCCGGTCCTCGTTTGAGCGGTCTCCTCGATTTCCGTTATCATGGCGCCGTGAAGAGACATGACGCCGAGAGCGATTTACATTGTCTCGTGTGCGTCGTGCTTCTCGGCGGCCGTTGATTTGATCTCGGAGATCGCCAGCGCCGTGAGGTGGAGGAGTGGCTCGTTGAGGTGATTCCCTCCGTTCCGGATCTTCACCATTGGCGTCGCCAGTTGGCGGCTGATCTTGGTGCGCTGCGGTAGCGGCTTCTTCAAACGCGTTGCTGAGGTTGGTCACTGATTCCCGTAGTCGTTCTGTCCAACGCTCGAGGTCATCGTTCAGAACGGGATCGTAAGGAGTTTCCCTCAGTATAGCTTGAATGGCCCTGATGTGTTGGGCTGGAGTAGTCGATTGATTCGCCGCTTCTGCGTTGGCTTGCGCTGACGTGCCGACGTCATCGATAGCCAATACCTCCCGCGGCACGCTCGTTGTCGATGACCCATAGTCTTCGAGAAGATGTAAGACCGATGGTTCGTGAGGATCGATATCGATTACCCCAACGAATCGATCTGAGGCCAGAGTCGCTCCTTGTTCCTTGCCGTTATCCCTGACGGGGACGTATGACTTAGGAGACGGATCTTTCATGGCGCCGAGGAAGACTTTGCAGCTCGAGAGGTCGTGATTATTTGTCTTGTGAATAGGACAATAGACATCCCGAGTTGGAGAAGTACGCTGAATTCCACGTTCTTTGCAGGCGCGAATTTCAGCACGGACGTTGAGGAAAACCCAGCAATCTTGCAGGGTGTGTTTCTTGGTTTTGTGGATTTGTGGTTTCGGAAGTCATTTTTGCCGGCTCGTGGTTCATGTCGGAAGGACAAGGTTTGGCCGTATCAGAATCCTTCCCGAGCTTGGATGTCGTCGATGATCCGTTCTCCGTTTTGACGGGTGGATTTTTCGACATGGAGTCGCCTTGGTTTGTAGCCACTGTGTTCTCGTTTCCGGTCATTGGAGGACCAGTTGAGATCGGCGTCGTGGTGTAAACCAGGAAGACAATTTCACCGACTTGAGTCCATACCAGCATTGTTGAAGCAGGGAGCGCTTGGCTGAGGCTGGTGTTGACGTTGTTGTCGACGAAGCTGGATGACATAGTAGTAGAACCTTGAGTATCAAGTCCCCCTACCTGGCGCGCCACTGTCGACGGGTGATACCCGTAGACCGGATATAGAGGGTATTGGGGTACGTTGGTACAAGGATCTATGTAGTACGACATCGAACAATCAAAAGACAAGAATTATACTGGTTCAGGCCTCTTGGTAGGTAATAGTCCTAATCGAGTTGATATGGGATTATATGGTGGAAAATACATATTACAAAGGGAATGATGGAACTTGTCGGATCCGGCGAGATCGTAGTTGAGTGGATTCGACTAGCTCTCGATGACTTGGCTCCTTGCAGACTTCGGCTTTGTAGGCTGTGTGGGTTGTGTTGGCTCTAAGATTCAATGATCTATGCCCTCCCCGGGGGGGTCCCTTTTATATCACAGATCTAGAGGTCTCCAAGTAGGACTCAGAGATATTAGACCCAATACGATATATCGACGACCCAGTTCTGTCCGAGAAGGACTCTTCCCATCTGTAGATTTCGTGAAAGGTTTCCTTAGAATATGTAGAAAACATCCGCGTGCGCGTGGGTATGCCATGTCGATATGTAACGTATATCGAAGGGTAGAGGGTATGCCTGACCCGTAACCCTGACAGAGACCTAGATGACACAGCGCTACAAGTTTAAGAACCGCCCGTGCACTTGACTCTTTCTAGAATTACATTCTTTTGAATGGAGTGCCGGAGCGGTCATATTTCTTACATGCTCCTAAACAATTCGTCCTTTTCCCTTCCTTTCACCCCGTGACCCCTCCTCCTCTTTGTCATCGTTTTGTTGTTCAAATATGCCCCCTCTTTCACTTCTCTTTCACAGTTCACTATTAAATAATGTATAAAGTAACAAAACTTTTTTTATTCCCTCCCCTCCGTTACATGTTACAAGTGGTTTGACTGTCTTATTGTGTCAAAGTTATTTAGAGTTGACCAAATTTATAAAAAAATTAGCATTGTATACATAGTTTCATTAAATTTAACATTAAATATATTTTGATACAGTGTTTATTTTGTATTGAAAATGTTACTATATTTTACTATAAACTTGGTCAAAGAAAAAAGTCAAACAAAAACGGAGGGAATACCTTCTTTTCAACTTAATACATGATGAATTTGCCCTGGATTATTTTCTCCACGCTTAAAAAATATAATTTCATTGAAAAAAATATTTCTAAGTTGTTTTGACCCTTTGTTATAAGCTATTTGTTTATTATATATTTGTAATATGGGGGATCAGTCGCGCGGCCGCGCGCTACTATACGTACTATATGTATATATGTATATACGTATGTATATACTATATATATATACGTGTGTATATATAAATAATTTTTTATATGTATGCACTTTTAATGTATAAAAGATATACACATCTATATAAAGTTTGTGTGCGTACGTATAAAAAACCTAAAAAATACGTGTATACAAAGTTGGTATACATATGTATAAAACCCAAAAATACACGTATACAAACTTTGTATACACGTATAAAAAGTTTACATACGTGTATACAAAATTTATATACGTGTATATAAAGTTTGTATTTATACGTATACAAAGTTTGCATACATACGTATTAAAAAACGGAAAAATATACGAGAAGAAAAAAAAGAAAAAAGGAAAACTGGAAAAGGTACGGAAGAAAAAAACAGGAAAAAAAAAAGGAAACCATACGCGCCGTCTGTCGCCTCCTCTCTGTGCGCAACACGTCTTCAGTCGCGCGCGGGATGGCGAGCGCGACCTTTGTAATGTAGGTATAATATTTGGAACAGGCACATTCTTTACATGCCAACTTGGAGATGCGCTGCCAAGGCCATTGGACCTCTCCATCCTAGCCAGGCCCATGCCTTTATTCTCGGCCCATATTGGCCCAATTTTTGCTTAGACAGAATTGTATGTCTTTTCTTAAAAAAAAGGGATTTTCTATTTTTTATTTGTAGACATGTGGACTAGACATTAACTGTTTTTTATACTATATGATGTCCCACGTTTGACTGCGGGATATATGTTAGATATTATAGAAATGATTAAATGATTTGGATTGAAATATTATAAAATAATTTGAGAATCATGATTTAGCATGCGTATGCTTAGTTTTTGAAATGGAATAAATTGTAGATATAATTATTATATGTTTGTATGTTGAGCTTTATGTATTTAGTGAGTTGATGTGACATACTTATATGTTAGGTTTTTAAGAGTGCTAATAAAAACTATACTTAGGCTTTAGATGTCTAGTGGGTATTAGCTTTTTAGAAAGAAAAAGATTAGGACAGTTTGCCTAGAATCGTAGGAAATAATCACCATTTCGTGCTGCAGAGTGCAGATACATTCTTTTGCCTTACCGCATCAAGGATCGGATTTGACTCGGACCACGTGTAGACTTCTTCTTGTTCTGAGAGTAGAGGGTTCACAAAGCAGTCAACAAGATCAGATTTCCTGAAAACAGCTGGCTGTTGTTGTCGGTTTGTAAAACTCGATTGGTTTTAGCTTGTCTCAGTACGTTGTTGACCAAAAAAGTCAGTCTTTGTGTGTTTTCTGCCGGTTTTCTCAATGACACTGTGAGAAAGCGATTTTAACTAAAAACGCAAAGGTAAACCGAGACACCAAGAGACACTGCTCTTATGTTTTTCTGTTATCTTTCTTCTCAACAAATGCGACAACGTGTCATGAGCAAATTTGCAGCTAACTAATGATAGACTGTTGGAGCAATCTAGAAGAAATGTGATAGTTCAATCATGTTTATAAGGACATCTCTGTCTTTTTTTTTAAAAAAAAAACCTGTAGAAGGATTATCTATCTCAAATACAACATTAGATATGGCTTCACGCTCTCTCACGTGTTATATGAAGCATATATCTGCGATTCTTGTAGCAGGCTTAGCTCATCTGAAAATGCAAACAGCCAACATTAGTTTCTTTTCCGTTGAAGCAATCCAGTAATTGGTTAATTATGATGCACATTTGTCTTCTCCAATACGGCTTTTCTTTTCTATTTTTTTAGGGCAAACTGTGCTTATCGATCGGTCAAATTAAGAGTTGAAGAGGATCACTAAACAAGTAATCATCATGTCTGTGATGTAGCTTTGCAATTTATTTTAGTCGTAGCTTTTCTTTGATATGGAACATCGTGAATAATTAAATTTCAGGCAAAGAGACAGGCATTTGCTTTATAATCCCTCCGTTTCTAAATATTTAACACTGTTGACTTTTTAGTAAATATTTGACCGTTCGTCTTATTAAAAACTTTTATAAAATATGTAAAACTATATGTATACATATAAGTATATTTAACAATGAATCAAATGATAGAAAATAAATTAATAATTATTTATTTTTTTATTAGACGAGAGGTTAAATATATTTAAAAAAGTTAGCGATGTCAAATATTTAGAAATGGAGGGACTATCATTGAAGTACTTTACAAAAGATAGTATGAACATTGTTGCGCATGCATTAGGCAAATCCATCAAAAATGAAAACGAGATGCAAATTAAGTTGTGTTAATATTTTAATATGACGGATGGAGACTGCTATGATTCATTAGTCTTTGTTTACTCCATCTGTAAATGTGTTCGCTATGTTTTCCACTCTTAGGAAGAAATTAAATTGAACTAACCAATAGAGAGGACGAAGCTCTACTTTTCAAGTACAAATTAAAGTCGTTTGAATAATCTTTCGGTTGTAAACCTGCCGGCCAGATGAAGATTTTCTTAGAGACAAGACATCATTAAACTGTGGTTTCCACATTCTACACGATTTATTAATTTGGTCAAAATAGAGATATTATTTCGTACTTCTGATACGGAGCGTGACAATTAATGCAATAACATTTAGTTACTTGGTGACTGTTTCTTCTTATCTCCAAATCCAATTGGCAAAATTTGCTACAGGACATCCAAAAAACGTGTAATTAGCTATGGGACATCGCAAAAACACGTATTTGCTGTAGAACATCACAAAAAACCGGTTATTAGCTCCTGGACACCCGCGACATTATTTTATTATTTTTGGAGGAATAGGAGAGAGAAACGGCTGTGTAAGTACGGTTCTACCCTTCGAATTATTTTTCTTTATTCTTCCTTAATCTTCAAGTGAGCCCGAGGGAGAGGGAAAGCGCTGGCGATGGCGTGGGCTGGTGCAGCGCCTTGGTTGGGGCGGCGCTGCGCGGTCATGCGAGAGGTGGTGCCAGAGCTAGAGGCCGGGGCGGCGCTGGGGCGGCGCTGCGCACGCAAGGACGGCCGGGCTCAGCAGCGCGACCACACCAGGAGCGCGGCTGCTCCAGGCCGACTTCAGGAGGTTGGATCGGATGGCGCCGGCGCCGGCGCGGCGAGGCTCAAGCCGTCGCTGCGGGCGTTCTTCTCATGCGGGATCTTCAGCGCCTACACGCATCTAGCACTCAGCCTGACGGTGACGCCCAACAACAATGTCGCATGCCATCAGGCTGGTTGTGGAGGCGGCGTCGTCGCAGGTTGTGGAGGCGGCAGCACCGGCGGTGGAGGCGGCGTTGTCGCTAGTTGTGGAGGCGGCGGCGGAGGTGACAGAGGATGCAGCAGCGGGCGGCGGCGGCTGCTTCGATGATGGTTGATGAGCCCGACGACTGTGGTGATGGAGGCAGCGGCGAGCAGCGCTAGGAAGCGGGCGGTGGTGATAGTTTCGATGATGATCAGCGAGCCGGCGGCGGTGGCTTCGATGGTGACGGTTGGCGAGCGACGCTGGGAAGCGGCTGCCAGCAATGGGGATTAGATAGAGCTAAGGGCAATTTTGTCTTTTTGAAATTTCTCTCTCCTCTTTTTGATAAGAAATGATAAAATATTGTCTCGGGTGTCCTATAGCAAATTACACAAATTTTGTGGTGTCTATCAGCAGCAACGAGATTTTACAGTGTCTCTCAGCCAATTACACAATTTTTGGATGTCCTAGGGCAAATTTTGCCAATCCAATTTTCAATCACTAGATAGAGGTTGGGTTTAGTTCGTGTGCCAAATTTTTTTTAAGTATATGGGCACTTATTTAAAGTATTAAACGTAGACTAATAACAAAATAAATTACAGATTCCATCATTAGCCTAATTAATTCATCATTAGCAAATGTTTACTGTAGCACCATATTATTAAATCATGGCGTAATTAGTCTCAAAAGATTCGTCTTGTGATATACATGCAAACTGTGTAATTGGTTTTTTTCATCCATATTTAATGCTCAATGCATGTATCCAAATATTTGATGTGACGGAAAAGTTGAAAATTTGAAAAAAAAATTGATTCTAAACACGTCCAGAGTCTAACAAGTCACATGTTTATTCATTTATTTTCTGAAACAAACAATATCATGTCTTAAAATATTTGGTTTACTGCATACGCAAATGTACAGAAGCAAATAATGACTATAATTAACCTATACTAGTACATTAATTTAGGTGTGAATCAATCAAATATGATAACAAATTGAGAGAGAGAAATTTACCACAATAGTCGCGTTGTGTTGTAAAGCCACTAGCACAAAGACGGATCCAATGCAGGGGAAGAAGAGGAAAGGGAATGAGCGTAGGGGAACTGAAGGAAGAGAAAGAAGATCAGTCCTCCTTTCAACCAATCCTACATCCGCTTCTGATTGGCATCGAGTTTGACCCTAATTAATTAGGCAAAGCAACACATGGGTGATTATATAAAGTTCCACCCACTTTTTTTTTGGAACACAATAGATGTATACGCTCGTATAAATGCATACACACTCTCTATATATGCATGTACACCCTACAAACTATGTGCATATCTTCGAGGACAGGGCCGGTCCTATGATTTTGAAGGCCATTGGCGAACTTATCATGATGGGTCCTCTAAGCTATATATAAAATCTTATGATATACATATATACGCTAATTTTACTTACAAAACGAAAATAAATACATCCATACATTAAATTTAACATGTATGATAATTATCGAGAAATAAAGTTGACCAAAATAACAATACATTTGTACATTGAAACTAATATCATTACCTTAATGAAGAATAGGATCACATCATATCTATTACTTCTCATGAAAAGATACTTCTTCGGGTATTTCTTGATGCAAAATCATCAAGAACGGTACTAAAATTAATAGTGTCTAAGATATCCTTCTCAATAGAGCACATAGCCAAGCCATTTAACCTTTCTTGTGATATAGTTGATCTCAAATAGTTCTTCAACAACTTCAATTTTGAGAAACTTCTTTCAGTTGAAGCTACTGTCACAGGTACAGTTAAGAGAATTCGATAGACAATTGAAATATTTGGATAGCAATCTGCATCCATAACAAACTTCACAATCTCAGGCGGAATCTGGCAAACTCATTTGCAACACCTTTAATTCTAAATAAAAATCATTGATCTCAACATCGGATGAGTTCTCATGAGTAAATATTTCCGCAAAAATCTTGCAGTGCGACCAAAGATCACTTCATCAAAGGATTTTAAATTTTCAGAGTTGCCACCCCCCACCATCATGGGCCCTCGGCGGTTGCCTTAGCTGCATAGGGCCAGGGCCGACCCTGTTCGAGGACCAGCATAGCTTGAGATTCACCATGTTACTATAGATATCTCACTATTGACGAATACATCGTCTATCACTGAAATAATAATTAGTCGTAACAATGATCTACCATAACAATGCACACACCAACACGCAAACACGTGTATTTAGTGGGACTGAACTCTATCGCGAGAAGCATCAGCTTAATTAGTGCGGAATAACATCCTTTCTATGATTGTATAATGTGATGGAAATATATGCATTCATATATATGCACGTGTACGTGCACGCATACGTCTTTGATTGTATCAAGGATTGCAAAAGAAAAGAAAATTACAGGTAAGCATCTTGGCTAAACTAAATGTTGTTCACGCTTAGGTAGTGTCTTGTTACTTACATATGTTCCCTCTGTTTTTTTAATAAGCAATTGGAGAGATGCTAGGAGATGAAGGGCTAATTCATATCAAGTTTGAACCTGCCTTGAAACCCAGGAACAGCACACACTAAAATCGTTGCCCAGAATTCATTCAGACTCCCAATGTGCTACATATGTATGTATGAAAACCTAAAGAGATCACTGATAAGGGATGTTAGGTCCCGATCTTCTGATAGGTATTGATAAACAGTCGATTTGGACGGAGTCATGACACAACTCGATCCGGCTTCTAAACGAACACGCTACTGAGCCACGCAATCGCAGCACCACGTATCCTCTGGTTATCAATAGCGCCGAAACCCGGTTGACCTCGCCGAGAAAGCTAATCCCTGCATGTGAATCGAAGAACACAAGCAAGAACAAGATAGATTGCATCCAAATTGCATATGAATGATTAAGCACTCGAATTTGGGGTTCCACAAACCGATCTAGCGGCGAAACTGCTCTTAACAGAATAATCTAAGCAAAACCTGACTCTAAACGATGGCTACTGATTAAGTATGATTAGGGACGTCCTAGGGTTGCCCTAGGGCGCACACCCCCTTGGGCTAAGCCCACGACACAATTACAAGGCTCAAAACACAAATTGGATTCGGACTGGATGAGGTGCGCGGTTTGTTTTGCTGATTCCTAGTAGCTCGGTAGAAAGTTTGACGTGGAACCAAAACCATCTGAAGGTAGACTCCATAAGCTTTCCAACAAGTACTCATGGGCCCCGAAATTCCTTCTAGATTTGTGACTGGGTCCGTTTGAAGTTGATGCTGTCAGGAGGCCCGAATCCGAATCCAAAACATGTAGAACTTTATCTCTTGTCTTCTATGGACCAAAAGTGACATGGTGAGATGAAAGAATACTTGGAGAAGGTCTTGGTTTGGTCCCAATCAACTTCTTTAATCATCCATGCATTCTTTACGCTTGGTCTCTTTTCTTTCGCCCAAGCAAGCACCGCTGCAAACAAAAACACACAAAACTCATTGTGTAGCAGCGTTTGTTCAAACATATAACAAGTAAATCTAATATAGAACATATGCACCTTTGTTGATTAATACATAAGGTAGTCATGGTTATATCCGAGCTAGTTGTATCCTCATCAATCTCCTTTCCAATGGACCTAGTCTCACATCAAAATTCTTTTTAAATTCTTCATAAGTCAACAGGAATAGTAGAAAAAACTGACTTCCAGAATATGTACGAGTGCTACGTCGCCATATTTTAGGCCTGCTGGGTCATTTATCAAGTTGGAGTTCATTAGGGACTGTATTTAGGCCCATCAGGCCCTGTATCGTGTTGGATTCTATTAGGGACTCATCCAATGGTACTTGGTCGACCCTAGAGCCTATTTATTCAGTAGTCATTATCCTATTAGAGTTAAGTTTTTCTTAGATAAATTTGTCATTGCATTCAAAAGCTTGGCTAGAAATACTATGTGTATCCTTCATTGGAAAAAAAAACTCTAAAAGAAGTAACATCCCGAGACTACATAATTGTACGAACATGCATGTCAGATATCTCAGATCTAACTATTGAAAATGTGAGAATCTATTTCCAAGTCTAGGCATTGAACCTTGGTGGAAAGGTTGAATTCCACCAAGCCAATGGAGGGATGCTGAAAGAAACCTTGTAACTTCAGGTATTTTGATCGTACTTTGTCGGGCAGCGTGCCAAACTCCATTATTCTTACGCTATGGAACCAAGGCAGTCCTACCAACTAAGCTCGCACTCGGAGGCCCCATGGTATGGGGCTTATAACGAGGGTGAAGTCGAGCACTCGTTGCATATAGACATGGTCCACCCTGAAGGAGACGGCGAAGAGGCCACGATTGAGTCAGCCCGGTATCAGCAACTACCACGCAAATACCAAAGCCGCAATGTATGAGATTGCTCTCTTTCTGTCAGCAACCTAGTCCTACGTCGAGTGTAAACCACAAAAGATAGGCACAAGCTATCTCCAACTTAGGAAGGGCCTTATAAAGTCATCACCGTCACTCGACCCGGTGCCTACCGGCTCACAACTATGAAAGGTGAATTAATCGACAACTCTTGGAACATCGAGCACCTCAGAAGATTTTACGTATAACTTGTAACTCCAACTATCATGAATCAATAAAATAGCGCAAGTCATTCTTCACCAACCTTGGCCACGTTCACTACTATGAAACATCAAATAGGTGTCGGCACTATAGGTGCCGGAAGTGCTAAAACAGACACATAAAGAACTTTTCCCACCTCCGCGGTTCAAAAACACAAAAAACCAGCACCTTTAATTGATTATAGGTGTCGGTTCTATATAAAAACCGACACCTATACTGTAGGTGTCTGTTTTTCAGAAAAAACCGACACCTTTAATTTATTATTGGTTAAAAGAGCCGAACTGACACCTTTTAAAAATCGAGCCGAGCCGGAGGAGATATTTCTTCTCCCGGCGGGGCCCACACCCGGAGGAGATAAGGCCAGCTTCTCTCGATCGGTCTCGACTTCTCCACTTCTCTCGATCCTGACTTCTCCACTTCTCCTCTCTCTCTCTCTGTGTGTAGCAGCGGCGGCGCCCTCCCCTCTGCCAGATCCGGCGGGAGGGGAGGCGCGGTGGCGGCAAACGGCGTGGAGGCAGCGAACGGTGCAGGTGGCGGCCCGATGGTGGGAGAGGAGGCGGTGGTGGCCCGGTGGCAGCCCAGCGGTGGTGGATCCTTAGGGTGACGGCGGCAACGGTGGCGCCCTCTCCTCCGCCAGACCCGGCGGGAGGAAAGGCAGCAGTGACGTCGGCGAGCTTCGGATCCGGTGGTCTCTCCGTCCGCCTTCCCTCGCCTACGGTGGCCGACGGTGTCCTGCTGCTTCCACCTTTGGGGAGCTCCTGTGCTGACTTGCTTCCTCTTTCTCTCTCCCTCCATCTCGTTCTACCTTAACCCTATCTTCGTTTCTGGATCTGGAAGAAGCTTTTGTCCGGTGGATCTAGCTGACGGCGATGCGACTTGGTTTTTATGATTTTGATTCAATGATGTGAAAATTTGATGAACATTTGAACCATGAACTTGTTGTTGATTATCTGATGTCAAAATTTGATGAACATTTGATCCATGAACTTTTTGTTGATTGTCTAATATGTAGTTTTCTCTATTTTTTTGGATTTATTTCTGGTGCTTTGAAGCATCGACTCGGCTCAATTCGAGCCGAGCCGGATTTTTTGTGCAAATCGTATACCTCAAAGGTGCCGGTTTTGGAACCGGCACCTTTGTGGTCTTCTAATCAGTGCCGCCTCCGTGGTGCCGGTTGGGAAAACCGGCACCTAAGGGAGTTTCCCAACCGGCACCGAAAGCCCTTTCCGTGTTAGTGGTTGAATACACCACATGACCGTGGGCTTAATCCATGTATGGCTCACATGGCCCTGGCTACGCCCTACCCTGCTACGCCATCTACTCCGCACACCTGGGGGCTTTGCCCTTGTACGGCTCACGTGGCCCTGGGCCTTGGCTACGCCATTATACACCGCACGCCTAGGGCTTTGCCTTGGTACGGCTCACGCAACCCCAACTATGCCATATACACCGCATGCCTGGGGGCTTCGCCCTTCTATGGCTCACGCTGCCCCGGCTATGCCCTACCCAGCTACGCCGTATACACTGCATGCCCTTGTATGGTTCACGTGGTCCTGGCTAAAACCTACCCGGCTACGCCATGTACACTGCCTGCCTGGGGACTTTACCCTTGCACGGCTCATGCGGCCCTGGCTACACCCTCCTCGGCAACGCCATCTACTCTGCATGGCCAGGGGCTTGTCTCTTGTATGACTCATGCGGCCTAGGTTACACCCAACCTGGCTATGCCATATACACCGCATGCCCGGGGGCTACACCCTTGTATGGCTCACGCGGTCCTGGCTACGCCATATACACCGCAGACCCAGGGGCTTCGCCCTCCATACGGCTCACGCGGCCTACATACACCTTCCTAGAATGTTGTGCATCACTCACACGCAAGCATTCACACAACATGACAAGCTTATGTATAGATAAAGCTACTATTCCCCCAAAAAATTTGACAGTATCAGTGCTACCACATATTTATTACAGTTCCAGGTCTTGCACAAGCGTCGACGCCGGTACCTTTACTTTTTATCAAGCCGATGTATATCTACGTCAATGTAGTCGGCAGAGTACCCCTCGCTCACAGCCGAGAGATCCATGCAGGGGGATAGTGCGATTTTACAACAGAAATGCATACCCCACGCTGGTATTTGCAACAGCTTCAGAGAAGCGACGGATAGCGGCTGAGCCTTCCGGCAATAGGTCTGACAACTGTGCCCAGGAGTCTTCACTGTTCGATCTACCCATGAAGAACAACTGGATAGTTGGTTTCAGTCCTTCCACAAGTTGCCTTTTTGATTCCCGAGTATATGATTGTGTTCCTTGCGGGCTTTAATATCATCAAGGGCCGCCTTTAGTGCTTTGTTGGCCTTCACCAAGTCATCATTGAGTGTCTTTATCTCCACCGCAGCGGCGACCTTCACAGTTGACCACAAACAGTTGATTTGCTAGCAATTACAACATGAGGAACCACAACAACATGTCAACGGATACTAGTCAAAGGACGTACTATCAAGGTCCTCGCGAAGCGCATGGGCAGCGGAATCCGCCTCTGTCACACCCGGAGTTTTCCTTTCACTTAGGTTCCAAATCACTATTTTTTTTAGATAATGGAATATAAAGACCCGGCCTAGAAATTGCTTTGGTTAACCAGGAGAAAACCCTAGTTAACAATATATTTAATAATCGGAATTGTCAGGGATAATTTTTTTCGCATTCTCTTTGCTCTAAAAATCACTAACGGGACTTAAAGCGGAATTCTCAGAACACCGGAGGCAGTGTTGCTAAGTTTAAAAGTGTCAAGAGCACACTAATAATAGTTTCCTCCTTTGCCTTTGGTCGTGAATTGTGCCCAATTCACTTCACTCCCTTCTCTGTCCGCGGTATCGTTTTGCATGGCGAACCGTATCCGTTTTCGTTCACAGGACCGTTTCCGTTCTTTTCCTAAAACGGCAGTGCATTGATTTTCCTTTTTAGGAAAGTCATATCCTTTCCTTTTTCCTTCCTCCCTCCCCCTCTCCCATGCACACCGCCCCTCCCGCTTCCGAGCCGGCCTCCCTCCCCCTCTCCCAATCCTACTCCCACTAGGATTCCACCTTTCCTAATCTAATCCTCCCCTATATAAGTAATTCCTCCCCCTTTGTTTTTCTTTTTCCAACCCTATAGCTAGACTCTAGCACTCCTCCCGCCGCTTGCCAAGCCAGTGCCGCCCTAGCTCCGCTGCCATCGCCCCTACCGTGCAGCCACTCGCCGTGCGCCACCGCCTCCCGTCGTCGCCGTTGCTGCCGTTGCGTCATCGGTAATCCGTTTTCCCTCTCTGTTGATTTGGTTGATGCCAATATCAATTGTCCCTCCATTAAACCTAGCCCATTGTTTCTCCTCCAGCACCGCCGTCACCGTTGATCTCGTGCTTGCCGCCGGACCGCCGCCGCCGCCGTCATCGCGCTCCCTCACCGGTTTTGCTCTCTGGTGAGAATCTCCCTCCTGCTTTTAGGGTTAGTCTTTCCTCCGCTTTGCATCATCGCGTCGTTGTCGCGGTGTTGCCCTAGCCGCTGCCGCCTTAGCAGTGCTACCGCCGGGCCGAGCCGCCGCGGCCTCTTCCGTGAGCCGCCGCTGCCGTGCCGCCGCCGTGCCGAGCCGCCGCTTGCCGCCTTTTTGCCACGGCCATGCTTTGCTAGAACCTAGTCTCTGTCTTGCCCTAGAGCTCAGTAGTGGAGTTGTCTAGCCGTAGATGCAACCCTAAGTTCCTACCGGCCTATTGTTTGCCGTACCGAGGCTTTACTGTGAATGATGTTTAGCCTACTGATTTAACCACAGCCGTTGTTGGGTTGTTCGCTCATTCATTCGAACGAGGCGTCGCCCGTGTTTCTTTTCTTCACCCGTGTTGAGTCGTCCCTTAGTTTAGAGCCGTTCAGAGCCACCGGTTCCGTTCGCCGGTTTCGGTTGATCATTTAGATGATCCCGTGTCACGTAGAATTGACTCGTTGAGTCGGTGTCTCGTAAGGCTTCATTGCCGAAGTCAAACTATCCTTTGATCTTATTTCCTTTTGGGCAATAATCTATGCCAAATGATTAAGGTTTTTCAGTTATCAGTAATAACACAGATCATATTGTAAAATTCATATCTAATTTATCCAAGCTCCGTTTAATCCATTCAAATTGCAGTAAATTCGTTAAAATGTCAATAATCCATTAAAATTGGTTTCTTTTGCTGTTTCAGTAGCTTTTTAGCTTGTATTTATTGTTTGCCTTGTTTGTCGTTTGGACTCCGGCAGTTCTGACGCTCCAGTTTATTTTGAAGTGGTCGCCGAGGTTCCGTCAGCTCAAGAGCAAGGCAAGTCATACGGATATCATTGATCATATTGAGCCTATTTTCAAAATCCCTGCTTTTCTCTTAAAACTTGCATCATTTTATAATGTCATGTGGGATGGAGTTTACCCATACTTAGCCTTTTGGTTACCCTAATTCATTGATAACCTGGGATAATAATTTGACTAGATGATTGGTTTAGGAATGCTTAGACATGCTTAGATCAACTAGCTCACCATGGGATTCACTATATTTTAGTCCATCTTGGTATATGGTTAATTAATTAAAATATGCTTTATTGGTGGGTCGTGGGTACATGCATGATTTGATTAGTGGTCGTGCCCATGACAATTAAGGACCGGTTCTCGGGAATCCTTATAAGATATACTCGTACTAACCACAAGCCAGATGGGCTCCAGGCTGAATCTTAAGTATAATCTTTTCTAGCTAGCACACCATGGCAAGGGTAGGTGTGATGGAGTATGGATGGACCGGGAGGCGGTCTATGCTGCTTCCAGATTTACCTAGGCATGAGTGTGGACTACCCATCGCCTGTATAGGGATGGGGGTGAAACCGGAGGTGGGTGTGTTGGTTAGGGGTGGTTATATGGAGGGTTTTGTCATGATTTCCCCCTTTCTAGTATCGTGGCGGTACTTTGGGGCATGGTAACATGTGTGGAATCGTGTCTTGTGGGTAAAGTTGTGTACCTCTTATTAGAGTAAAACTGTTCGAATAGCTGTGCCCGCAGTTATTGGGCGGTCAACCAGCTTACCGTGATTAGTCTCACATTAATAATTTGACTTAATGAACTGGTGTAGTTCAGGTGGTTTGTGTTGGGCCTATTGCAATGTGGTTTAGCGTTGGACAGTGATGATGCTAATACTGCTTAATTACCTACTATTTTACTGCCTTCAACTTATGATTTATAAATGCTGCTTTTTACTGCAAATATCCTATGAGCCATTTCTTTGAATATCCTTGCATCATACCTTCCCCTTGGTACTACTTGTTGAATACGGTGGTTGTACTCAATCTTGCTTCATTTTTCCCCAATCCCCCAGAAGCAGACAGTTTGTCGGATGGTGAGTTCTATTAAGATTAGGCTTGTGCCAGATGTCGAGGTTTCGCCTATGGATTATGAAGGAATCTTCACTTTGCTGAGAAGATTAAGTTTAGATGGTTTATAGCTTTCTTTTCCGCTACTTTTCTGAGTTTATTTTATATTTCTGTAAGACATGGAACATTATCAAATTTTCATCTGTGTACTTTGGTTGATGCCTGGACAGAGGTTAAATGCACAGATTGCCGGTGATTCAGGTTGTTGAATCTCTGGGCACGACAGCCTCCTCCTCCAGCTGCTCCATCTCCGCTACCTAGGCTTTACCACCAGTTTCCTCTGCCTCCTTGACTTTTTCCTTCCACTTGGCAGCTTGGTTATTGTACTTTGTTTATTCTTGTGCTGCTATACACTAGACGAGCAATGTTACATTCATCACTATGGAGCTCGGAAAATTAAACTGGAAAGCTTTGTTGACTCACCTTCAGCTAGCAGTACTCAATGCGCTCTCGAAGCGCCTTCTCCCATTGTTGTGCCACAACGCACTCACCCTGGTGCTGTTCTTCTACTTTCTACATGGCCTGTCACACTTGGCAAATCTTGCGTACTCGGCCAAAAACCAGCTTTAACGCTTCACTCTTCATTTTCGATCGCTCGATAATTTTCTGCAACATGATTATACATCACAAGCTGCTACTCCATGCCTCGATGACTAACATTGTACATCAAGCCACTGAGTCAGGGACTATGGATTATATAAACTGACCTGAATCTTTTGAAGAAGGGAAAGGCAAGCCTCATAGCAAGCTTCGGAGTCAGCCTTGTCAGCTGCACCGTTGAATCCCTTCAGTTTGTTCATTTCAGTCTGACTCTCGTTGAACCAGGCAGCCTAGATAGGGGGTTCGTACTCAGTAGATGGCAGAGCGTGGAGGATTTCTTCTATGTCATTGGCATCGTCGCCTCCTAAGGTTGGATCACAAGACTTGGCGGCTGATGGCTTCGTGTTGTCCTTGTGTCGGGTTGGCTCCCGTAGGATCACCTTCCTCGTCAGCCTTCCTGTGATCGGCTTGGGTTGATAGCCTAGCGATGACAAGAGAAGTTAGAACCGGATAGAACGACGAGAAACTGGTAATGAAGGCGCCATTAAAATTCACCGAGTGGATCGACGAGGCCGGATCTTCGTTATGCTAGACGGATTTAGCATGGCTGGCTTGCTAGCATCCCCTGGTGGCGGAGTGGCCGACATGCCAATCTCATTCGTTGCCCTTTTCCTATTCCGGGAGGCACTTGGTTCCCCGGCTCGAGGGCTCCGATGGATCAGCTGTTGATGGTTTGGAGGAAGTTTTCTCCCTGTCAATTTTTGGCCCACCGGACACTTGTCCTGGCCTTGAGCCATCCATCTGGTTCATGGCGGGGCACTTGGCGGTAGGCTCTTCGCGGGAAGGACCAAACATTGGTCGCTAGGAGCTCTCAACCCACAAGGGAGCAATGATGAGAATGGCTCTGCCCCCTGTGGTCGCGATTACAATGGTGAAAATCAGAATTTGAGAAATGACAGAATAAAATGAATATTTTCTTAAGGATGACTTACAGGAGGACGCTGGACTTTGTAATGGAGAGTATTGGGGCAATTATTGGTGATGATGACAGTACCCGGCTTGAAGAAATCATAGATTCTATTTGTAGCTCTATACTTATTAATGGGTATTAGGCTCTCTTGAGTGGGATCATTGCCACAGAATTGGTATTCCCAGGCAGGATGGGCACGATCTTTTAGAGGCCATATTTTTTGTACCATGAAGTTGCATGCCAGATTAATGGCAATCAGACCCTCCCTGCAAAGATGATTGATTATCTTAACCATCCCTTTAACTTGTTATGCTTCATCCCCTGAAGGCAGGGACGACCAAGAGTCTCTAACCACACAAGAACGGCCCGTGTAAGGTGGCATGCTGGGGAGAAGATTTGAGCAATAAAACCATTCAGCTCTGCAGCCCTTGTTGGATACCCAAAGAAATCTTTTTTTTTTCTTTCCAATCAAAGTTAGCTACCAGCTCCGCTGACTGGATGCGGGTTATTTTTCGATGTTTGGGGATTTACATGAAAAAAATGGCAGAAGAAAGCAAAGTGGGGGTGGACTCCATAGAAAGCTTCACACAAGTGTACAAAAGAAGACATCTCGAGGATGGAGTTAGGATTAAGGTGGTGGATGTTGATACCACAATAGTGGAGAATGCTTTGCAAGATGTCGCTCGCTAGCATTCTGAACCCACAGTAGAAGAAGGTGACAAACACCATGATTCCTTCGTTGTTTGGCATTGGGAATTCTCCACCGGCTGCCGAATGCCACCCGATAAGTTCTTAAGCCACGTGGACGCTATCTTCAACGGCCTGGGGCAAATCTCTTTGCTTCACTGTCGAGCATGTCCATGAAGAGTTTGGCTCGAGATCTGGATGGATTATTCAGATGATTGAGACATGGCGGAGGAGGAATGATGCGTGTTTCTGGATCTGGGCGGATTTGAAGTTCTAGATCTGAGCCTAGATGGAGTTCCTGGGTTTGGATCTAAAACCCTAACATGAAGAGGGACTTGGTCGATGGAGGCGTGCTACTGTGCTCTATTGGGATTTGCTGTAGGGTTTTCCCCTCCCAGGTTGCGTGATGCTTTTTTGGGCCGGCAAAATGTTTCTTCAACAAAGTCTATATCACCTCCTTACTGAATTGGTTGCTTGGCTTAATTGGATTTAGTCCGGTTTGAGTACTCTGCCCATCTGGATTCTTTCAGATAACTTTATCATGTTATAAGAACCATTGTCAAGCTCTGTACTTAGGGGTTACTATGGGGTACACGACACCCAAGTACCCAAGGTTAGGCCTTTGGGCTGTGCTGTATAGGGTGGGCCAAGTAGCTAAGCCCCTTGTGGCATGATGTAATTTAGTAAAGGGGATTAAAGATAAGGATATAAATCTTATCCTATGTAAATAGGTGGTAGGTACCCAGATTATAAGGGATACGCTACCTACCTTAGTAGGCCTCCTTATGTTTATATAAAAGTTTAAAAATGGCCGGATTATGCGCTTGAAGATGGTCTATCAGAGATGGAGAAAATTGTGATTTTGCTATCGCAAAAGGATGGTTTCACTAGAATACTATCCCTTCAAAGTGATTTACTGAAATGCTATCCTAAACTGAGAGGTGTTCACCAAAATGCTATTTTCGCTCTTTTGGGTGAATAGAAATGTTTTTCTCAATTTTAACTTTTTCACGGACCAAAATAACCTTAATGTGGGGCCCACCTGTCATACACTCTAACCTCTCTTTTGTTCATGTTCTCCTGATTCTCTCTCTCGAGGACGACGTCGAGAGTGGGGTGGCCAGGAGGCAGGCAGTGGCCGGCGGCCGGCGGCTCGTGGCGAGGGCGTGGTAGAGCGGGGCCTGTAGAGCAGCGGTTCGGCCAGCCGCCTCAGCTGGAGTTCGTGCCGCGGATCGCCACCCCCCAGCCACAACTGCCGCCGCCGGTGATCCGCGTGTTTCCCGCGGCGCCTCCCCCGCTGCGGGCGGCCTTCTTCACGCTGCCGCCGCCTTCTTCGTGCGTCTGCCGCCTTCTTCGCGCCGCCGTCGCCGCCGCATCACCACCACTGAGGAGCAGGAGGCGGAAGTGGACCTGGATGCGACGAAGGTGGCAGAGCCATTGGTCGACGGGCGGGGCGGCGCTAACCGCGGGGCGGCAGACGCGAATGGAGGCGGCGGCGCGACTGGACTGGGGGAGGAGCAGGTGAGCGAGCAGCGGGGGCCATCGGCACCAGAGCCGGACCTGATGCGGAGGCGCTGACTGACGGGCGACGGACGCGAATGGAGGCGGCGGCGCGAGTAGAGTGGGGTGGGAGGGAGGGAAGGAGCAGGTGGGGGAGTAGCGGGCTCTGGCGCCGGCGCCGAAGCTAGACCCGATGAGGAGGCGCGACGGTGTCGCCGCTGCCGATGCCGACAGGATGAGATCGATTCGATCAATTCCATCTGGTAAACCTATCGAGGCAAGGGTATTTTGGTCAGAACAAAAATGAAAATAGAGCAAAATCATTTCTAGCAACCAAAAAGACTCAAAATAGCATTTTACTGAACACCCCTTAGTTTAGGATAGCATTTTAATGAATCACTTTGAAAAGGGACAGTATTCTAGCGAAACCATCCATTTGCGATAGCAAAATCACAATTTTCTCTCAGAGATGAGAAGGTTACATTAATGGTACATGTACACCAGCAAGAAAGGCCTCATGCCATTAACTGTTCAAACACTGGCTGAAGCTTTCATTGCCGACGAACGTTTTTTGTCGCTTGATTTCGCTGATCTTCACGCAGTCTATCGTCGGGAAAAGATGGACATGAACTTTGTTGCTGCATGGTGCATGTGAGTACGAAGTACGAACACACATTATTTACACAAATAAATGAATAGACTACATAAGCTTGGGATTATTATTAACAAGCTTTTTTTTTAGGATGCAATACATGGATGCTGAGAAGACCAAGGCTCCGATCGGTTATATGGATCCAACGAGGATCTATCAAACCCCGCATATCGTGACTCTATAAGAAAACTCTGAGCAGCTCAAGAACAAGAACTTGAAGAGATAGCGGGATACAAGAAGGGCTTGCACAAGACCAAGTTGCTTACTGTGGCACAATATATTAGACGAGCTTTCCTGAAATTTCAAAACAAGAGTCATAATGGCCTATACAATTTTAAGTATGTCTAATAAATTTCTCTGCATATATCTGTATTATTTGATCCGTGGCTAACTGCACCGTCATTACTATATAGCGATCATTACATTTGTTTCTTGATCTACCCAAAGTATGAAACCATTACAGTCCTGGACCCCCTGATTATAATCACTGGTCGTATAGAAAATTTCTAACAATCCTACAATAGCATGTGATTCTGATCCATGCATGTGTACTATTGATGGATATAATTAAATTCCCTTCATTAATACTAGTCACTAATATCCATACATTGTGTACAACTACTACAAGGGTGGAGAACAAGAGATAAAGCTGCTAGTGCATACATATTGGCCAGTAAATACTCCACACACTTATTTATTTAAATTCTGCAATGTTTAACTAATTCTTTCTATGTGTATTTCATGAAGTGTTACAAGCAACCTAAAGGTAGTGTCAGATATTACACAAGCGAATCTCTCAGGGTACAGGACCAACCAAAAGTCCATTGGTGAACTGCACATCTAAATGATATACTAACATATTATATCATCATATTAGCTTTCATGCATGCAGTTGCCTAGAATTGAACATCATACTAGCTTTGACGACGAAGGCATTAAAAATGTGCAGCGGGACCTTTGCCACTTCATCCACCGGCGAGTGTTGTCATAAGGTTGGACTTTTCTTCGACCCTGAAGGCAGCCTAGTGATAAGTGATGAATACAAGTCTCTTCGGGAGTGGAACAACACGATGCCATATTGTATTAGGTAGTGCATTTCGATATGACAATTGTAAATATGATTGTGTAATATATCGACGACACTTTTCACTAATGCAATATATGTATTTATGTCAGTATTAAATGTTTGTTAGTGTATTAATTGATTAACTAATTAACTGCAACATTATTGATTAATAATTAATATTTAAAAAATTGGCAGGAAAATTTAAATTTTGGCGCACATATTTTCTCAAGCAGCCTTGATTCTTTTCGCAGGCAGCACCTTTACCATCTTCCCAAGTGGAGCGCCACGCTCCCGTCCGCCCGCGAAAATTGTCAATTTTTGCATGCCATTGCATACAGGCAGACGGCCGGTCCATCTAGGAAGACAAATTTTGGCTGCCTGCGAAAATGGTTTTCCTAGTGGTGACACCGGACACCCTGATGCAAGGGATCTCTCTTAAGCGCTACAAGCTATTCCCGCACCGTATTGAGCACATCATGATACAGTGATGAGGACACAACTAGCCCGGTTATGACCACGACTACCTTATGTATTCATCAACTAAAGGTGCATATGTTCTATATTAGATTTACTTGTGATATATTTGAACAAATGTTGCTACACAACGAGTTTCGAGTATTTTTGTTTGCAGAGGTACTTGGTTGGGTGAAGAAAAAGAGATCGAGCGTAAAGAATGCATGAATGATAAAAGAAGTTTTTGGTCCATAGAAGACAAGAGATAAAGTTCTAAAAGTTTAGGATTCAGATTCGAGCCTCCTAATAACATCAACTTCAAACAGACCTAGTTGCTGATCTAGAATGAATCTCGGAGCCCATGAGTACTTTTTGGAAAGCTTATGGAGTCTACTTTTAGATGTTTTTGGTCTCATGTCAAACTTCCCACCGAGCTATCGGGAATTTGCAAAACAACCACGTACTTCATCTAGTCCAAATCTGATTTGGGTCTTGGGCCTTGTAATTATGTCGTAAGCTAAGCCCAAGGGGTTGTGCGTCCTAGGGCAACCTTAGAACGTCCTAAATCAAATTTGTTCAGTAGCTGTCATAGTTTAGAATCAGATTTTGCTTAGATTTTGCTTAGATTTTGCTTAGAATCATAGTTTAGAATCATAGTTTAGAATCATAGTTTAGAATCAGATTCTAAATCAATAAAATGTTTAGAATCAAATTTGTTCACATAATATTGCATCATATTATCTAGGCAGTTTATGTAGCAACGAACAGAGAAAATAGGAACTCAACGTACTAACAAACATAGTATGTGCATGATTATCCTATATTCCTATCCTCCCTCTAGGTTTATGATACTTATCATTTTGATAAGAACATAGTCTAAAAAAAATTTAACGAACTTACACCAAATCAGTAAAAATTTAGAATCATAGTTTAGAATCATAGTTTAGAATCACATAGTCCAAATCAGTAAAAATTTGCAGTTTTACTGCTTGTTTGGTTTGTGCAATCCCAAATTCGAGTGCATAATTATTCATATGCAATTGAGTTGCTATTTACCTTGTTCTTGCTTGTGTAATTCGATTCGCATGCATGGATTAGCCTTCTCAGTGAGGTCAACCTGGTTTCGGCACGGTTGATAACCAGAGGGGACGTGGTGCTGTGATTGCAAGGTTCGGATCAGATTGATCAGAAGCCAGATCGTGTGTGTCAACTTTCCATCAAATCGTGAGTTTTCAAAACCTATCGGAAGATCAGGACCTAGTTTCCTCATCAGTTGGTATCATAGCACAGATTGTCTGTTGGGTATTTCTTGTATCTTTTAGATTGATTTTTATATATACCTATGTTGACGGTCGTTAGCGATCAGTTTCGACCGTCAATATTACCAAAATAGAGGAGATCTAGTTATGCTTGCAAGGCATATTTGTGTCAGAATAATAATATTCCACTAGTATTAGGCTTACTAACCTTTTGCAGAGAATAAACATAAAGTTGAGGAGAATAGACATCAAATCAAATGATAAATTAATCGGACGACTTCGACAATCAGACTTATATATGAATGGGCCAAGAACTCAGAAATGCCACGATCAATTGGACCAAAATTCACTAGTCTGCAAATAGAAGAAGTCCAGGTGGTCGCCGATCGAAGATGGGTTGGATTGGGCCAGCCCATGGTTCGGCCGAACCTCCATCTCCGCCGTTGAGGCTAGGGTTCGGCGTGGACGTCTAGGATTGCATCCCAATGACGGTTGGAGGGCACTTTGGACATTTTCCCTTCCACAACCATCATACCTACCTCTATATAAGGACTTCACCTTCTCACTTCACTCACACACTCCAAGCAAAGCTTTCTCATATTCTCTCAAGTTTAGTTTAGTGTTCTTAAGCTAGTGGAGTAGGAATAGAATTCAGGTCAGAGTCCCGAAGTCTTCGGAAGAGTTAAGGTAAGGCTCTAGTAACTCTCCTTTCCTCTTTCGTAAACTTTGTATTTTATTTAGAATACTCTTCTTTATACATTTATGGTATTGAAATACTTTCCGAGTATATGAATGCCAACTTTACTTTATGTTCATGTTATACTGATTATACTGCTAGCTTATCTGGGAGATGCATAGGTACGGGTATAATGTTTGCTTTTGCAAATACTCTATGTCATGAGGATGATATCAGAGTAGTATCTGGTAGTTTAGGCGTGGCGTCTAGATTACGGGATATCATTATTTGGGGTTATATGCTGCGGATGAGAGGTGGGCCGCTGATGGTGATAGCTCAGTACGGGTATTCCTCCGCGCGTGTATATAGTCCTAAGTTAATTTCCTAGGGAGGGTTGTCCTCCGTATTTAGCTCCGGTTGTATGGTCATGACGGGCTGTCATAAGGAACTCGGCAGTCAGGGGTGGCTTCTCGAAGTACCAGGAGGGCATCGGAAAGAGGGTATTAGCTAGTTAATCATATAAGTGGAATGTATGTATAATATGTATACTAGAAGTATAGGAATAGATTCTCTTTCTATTTTCTTTCCACTTAGCTTAGGTAATTTAGAATGAGAATGAGTAGCTCCATGCTTGTGTGTCACTCTACCCTTTGATCTATCTTAACCCCTGCTTATACTATGATTATTACAAGTAACATATAAATTATTAGTATGGTTCTCTCTACTATGATCTTCCCACGGGATTCAATAAATACGATACCCTTGGAATACTCTCGGGTGAAATGCTACAATGGTATATTCGTGCGCTTGCGGATGAACTCTGTAACCATAATATACCAGGAGTATTTCTGTGTCATTGATTGGAATTATATTTCTAGTAATGTCGTTAAGAAAATACCAACAACCTATAACCAGAAAATTGCCATACAAAAATATTACATCCATTACCTAGCCAATTTGAGATATTGCATTGTCATGTCAGATTTTGCTTCGTTGAATTTTAGGTTGCATCGTCGTGTCGAGTGCTTGTTTAGTTTTAGATTTAATTTTTAGTTTTCAGTGTTGCATTTGTTCATCACTTAGGTCTAGGGTTCATCGGTGTGAGTTGTACATTAGTTTTGGGTCCAGTTTGTATCTTGTCGGTTGTTGCCGGGACCTTGAAAAATTGAACCATCTCGTCGTTGGGTTTTCGTTTTTATAGTTTCCGGATGATTTTGGCGGTCAAGATTTGAGTTAGGGTTTGTTGGCTATAGCCACACCTGAGGTTTTGGTCCTTCATGTGGAAGAAGAGGACTCGCTTGAGCGTTTCCCACCTTTAGAGTCCAGGCCTCTCCTTTGGGCCGAGTCGCCGGCCTCCTCCGTTTCAAGGCCAAGTCCGAGCTTAACTCTCGCAGTAATCTTTGCATCCAGTGCCATACATTCTGTTTAACAAGGTGGTGACAAATATTTTTTATGGATTTGAGATATTTTCGCAAAAAAAGGGAACCTACGTGATGTGGTCGTTCCATTTTTAGGTGATCCAATTTTAATTGTGTATTTTGCATTTTAGTCCCTATAATATTTATATTTATATTAGAGTCCCTGATTGAGGTCAGCTTGTTGTTAAAAAATTAAAAAGAGGAAAAAGATAGAAAAATAGAAAGAAGAAAAAAAAGACAGATAGGTGCTTAAAAAAACGCACCTAGAAAAAAGAAAGAAAAAAGAGAAAATTTGGTAATTCTTTAGAGTTGTATATAGAGTGCAGAGTTGTGATTTCACCTGCATCTAGTTCTTAGTGTTGTTGGTGCTTTGCACAAATACATTCCTTTGTTACTATATATTGTGCCTCCCAAGCTCCACATACATATTTCTGATCAATACAGTTTTTACCCTTGCAATCGTTAGATCATGCCCTCAAGGTGTCACGAACTAGCCACTGGTTGTACGGTCCTTAGCATTGCTGGTAAGACACATGTAAAAGCTTAGTAAGTCGTTTCCATTCGCTAGCCTCCACTATTATCCATGTTCTTTAGTTAATAAGGATAATACTATTTTGTTGTTCTCTGTTTTCTACTAACAATGGAAGGTTACAACACTTTGGGGTATGAGATAAAGTTGGATGGGAGACAAACCATAGTCGCTACATCACCTTCCATGAATGCACGTGATGTAAGTACTTTGGTGCAACAAGTGCTAAGTTCTCAAATGGAGAAAGTGGAACAAAAGCAGTGCCACAATTTATTTCAGACAAGGTTTGTACTTAAGAAAAAAACTCGAAACTCGAGCTCCGGTTTTCTCGGAAGCGATTGGATGGGCGATCGCCGATGAACTTCATGGTGACACCGGCACCGCTGGGAGGGTGGGATTTCTCTCCCGGCGATGCAATCCGCAATGAAGCCTGGCACCGTTTCTGGTCGCCGGTTCATTTCTCCTCCAAGTTCAGCTCTTCTTCTTTCCGGTTAGTTGTGGATTTACCTCGTTCAAATTTCCGTTTAACGACATCGCCAGTGGCTTTGGCCCTTAGGGCTGCGATTGGAGGCTCTCCTAGTGATCTTTCTGTTATTCATCTTAAAGAGCGATCTTTCTCTTTTTTTGGTTTGCTCTAAGCAAGTGGGGATCTGGATTTATCGTTTGAATCTTATACTTGCAAAGATTTTGCTATTTGTTTCTTCCTTTGGAGAAATGGTGGTCCTAACTGGCAGTGGGAGTTTGATTCTTAGAGCAGTAACAAAGATAATGAATGGGTCATTGTTCAGCCAAAACGCCATGGTGATTCTTTGACACAGCCCAGTCAATCTTATGCTCAAACTGTCAAACACCGAGATGTTCCCCTGAAATGTGTGTTTGGTAGACTAAAAGAGCCACTGGAGATCGCTGGCGGCAAGGGGAAAACTCCGGTGACTAAACCGGCGGCCATCTCCAATTTTCAAAAGGTGCGTGATAAGCGGGATCCGCATTCTAAGCAAGCCTTAATTTCTAATTCAATTTGTGGTCGATGTTTAGAGAATGGTCATCTCTTGGCCCAATGTAATGGGCCGTTTCGTTGCCGTAACTGTAAGGCTTCGGGACATGCAGCCCGTTTTTGCAATAAAAAATCAGGGGAATCTGTTGATAGCCAGCCCAAGAAAAAGTCTACTTCCACCCAGCGCATTAATGCATTTGCCACCGTCCCAAACTCTAGGGATAATGGCAGGGGTAATGGTAATTTTGTTTGGCAACCGAAAAAGATTTCGCCGGCTATCTTGCAACCTCCTCATCTTCTCCAATATGCAACCGAGGCTACAATTCTTTCCCCCCAAAGCTCTCTACCAATGGCCAACCTCAACCCTAATCCCCACCGTTTCCTCCGGCAAGGTCACATTGTGCATTTGGGAGGCAACGTGCAAGTTCCTAGAGTCGACATCACCATCCCTCATAGGCCAGAGCGCCGCCATGAAGACTTCTACCTTGCCTTGGTTCACCCGCAAGTTTCGGAACAAGACTGGGATCACTATCACCTCCTGATTCTTGACCATATCTTGGATGAGCGTCTTTTCGAGGTTAGAAACAGCTACCGCCATGCTTTTGTAGTAGGCATGTTTCAACTCCGCTCTGCTATGCATAGAGATGAATTTGTCCATAGTGAGCCATTTGTGTATGATGGGGTTGACACGATCACATTTGTAAAGCATGATCAAGGGCCGAATTGGAGAGCTTCTCAGTACAACAGGGACGGATGGTTCCTCTTTCTGGACTTCCCGTTGGATTTTATTGATTGGGATCATCTCAACCTTGCCACAGCCTCTTTTGGCCAGCACTCTTATTGGCTTGAAAGAGATCAGATGAAGGGGAGGGTGCTCATTAGAGCTAAATTTAAAGACAATGACTCTGTGCCGAGGAAAATCGTCCTGCATGATCCAGTGGGAATGGGTGGTGGTGGCGAATCTTGGACAATTTCAGTTTTTCTTTTGGAAGGGGACTTCATCAATATGCCGCCCGATGAAGATTTGCCTCCAGCTGGCCCACAGCCAAATCCTGCTGCTGATGATGATGAGGATCCTGATGGTGGCCAAATTTGGCAAATGGGAATGGGTCATCCCCAAGCAGGTGCAGGCGACTGGGATGATTTAGTCCAGCAACAGAATGCAGCAAATGAGCAGGTGGAAGATGCTTGGGGCCAAGACCACCCTATGGGCCAGATTATGGAAGTTAACCCTGATGGCCTAATTGAATCGGCTGCTGCTAGCCCTGGGAAGGAAAATGTAGTGGTCCCCTTTGTTCCTGATACAGACAAAGGGAGAAAAAGTGCAAGAATTTGACCAGGATGCACAGGTTCAGAGTTTTTTTTAGCAAGATTGGAGAAAATAGCTAGAAATGAGTACCCCCAAGGTCCCCTATTTCTATCCCATGAAAGGCATCAATGAGAAGATTGAACTCATGTGCAGAGAAAGGGGTACTATGCATCAGTTCCTGGCCTGTAACTCTATCCCTGCTGCTATTCAAGTGCCAAGCCCCTTCACAGCTCTAGTCCTGCCAAAGAAGACAATGTTCGATTTCTCCCGTCAAGTTAATAAGCTGGATGCTGCCTGGACTCTAGACTTTCCTAAGTCTAGTTATCCTCCTCAGAACCAACCTCAGGCCCATGAAGATATGGATATTCTTGAAGTCTTGCCTTTGGCTATTCTACCTCCATCCAGCCAAGTTTGCCAAGCAGCTGTTCCTTTGATGCTGCCCAAAGCTCCTGTCAAAAAAAGGGATGGAAAACCCTTCTTTACAATCCCTACAGGAGGCAGAGTGCAAGACTTCAACTAAACAAAGAAGGGTCAGAACTGAAGGTGGATCCTAGAATGGGAATTGGTAAGCCAAGGGTAAATCTGCAAGAAAGCTTAAAGAGTTGGCAGGTATAGAGAAAATCTTTGATGATACTAGCATAAAGGAAACTGATTTTAATACAAATGTCTATGATGATGTTCACTCCGATTCCTCTCCATCTGATTGCTCTATCTCTCCATTGCAAAAGATGGGAGTGGACATGTGCGGGCTAGCTCCTGAGGAGGTAGCTGAGTCTAGACTGGGAGGCCAGAGAAGGAAGAAGATGCCCAGGCTCGACACAGAGGAAAAATGATCTTAGTTTCTCTGTGTGTTTCAGCAGACCTGTATTTTAATTTTATTCATCATGTAATGGTCTGTATTTGGGCAAGAACTTTTGTGCTCTGGCAGTTGTGTGGCCCAGTTGTGTGCACCCTAAGTACTTGGGATATTTTCTTTTTACAGACTGGTTGTGCCAGTTCTAATTATTTCAGTCTCTTTGATTCATTTTTCCATGAATAATTTCAAATCTTGGAATGTGCTCTGTTGGAATATTAGAGGGATGAATGCTGAATCCAAGTTACTCTCGTTAAGGCAGAAGATTGAGGACAGTGGTTGTCAAGTTTGTTATATTCAGGAAACTAAAAAAGATCACTTTAATCTCTCTGATATCAGGAAGTTTGCCCCAAAGAATTTTGATAGTTTTGCTTTTGCTCCTTCTAATGGAGCGTCAGGGAGGGACTTGATTGTTTGGTCATCTCGAGTTTTTGTGGGGGCAGTGGTTGAAGTGAACCTTTTTTCTATCACCATTGACTTCACCTCAACACAATCTGCCCAGACCTAGACCCTGACATGTGTTTATGGCCCTTGTAGTAGCCTTGAAAGAATAAATTTTGTTTCTTGGTTTAGGAATGTTCATATTGGTGATCAGCAGAATTGGCTTTTCTTGGGAGATTTCAACTTCTATAGATCTGTGCAAGAGAGAAATAAAGATGGGGCAGATACGAATGACATTTTTATCTTTAATGACATCATTAGCTCTATAGAAGTTGAAATCCCTCTTAAAGGACGAAATTTCACCTGGAGCAACATGCAACATAACCCTCTTCTTGAAAGACTGGACTGGGTGTTTACTTCTGGACTGGGTGTTTACTTCGGCTTCATGGTCTTTGGATTATCCCAACACAATAGTGATGCCTTTAACCAGAAACATCTCTGACCATGTGCCATGTGTAGTGAAGATTGACACAAAAATCCCAAAATCTCCTATTTTTATATTTGAAAATTACTAGGTGGAGATGGAGGGGTTTTCTGATATTGTTCAGGCAGCTTGGTCTTTAGATCCTGGTTTTGATGATCCTGCCAAATGCATCTCTTTTAAATTAAAAGTGTTAAGGAAAAAGCTCCTAGCTTGGAGTAAAAACCTGTCTAAACTAATGGGACTGTTAAAAAATTGCAACAAAGTGGTGGACTTTCTGGATTTAGTTGAGGAGAACATAATGCTTTCAGTCTATGAGTGGAAATTCAGAGAAACAGTAAAAGTGCAAATTTTGAAATTATTGGAGTTTAGGAAAATCTATTGGAAAAAAAGGTGTACCAATAGATGGATGATGCTGGGGGAGAAGAATACAAAATTCTTCCAGTCAATAGCCACTGAAAGATTCAGACTCAACACTGTTTCACAAGTGCTAAATCACAATGGACAGACTGTGCACTTGCATGAGCAAAAGGCATCCCTTTTTCATCACAGCTTCAAGAACAGGATAGGTGTTTCCAATTCCCCACAGATGGCTTTTGATCTGGAGGCTCTTTTTGACAGACATACAGATTTGAGTAGTCTGGTTGATATGTTTTCTACTTAGGAAATTGACAGTCTCATCTCCATTTTACCAGCTAACAAAGCACCTGGACCAGATGGTTTTAATGGCTATTTCATGAAAAAGTATTGGCACATCATAGCTCAAGATTATTACAGACTAGTAGCTCATTTCTATGCTGGATGTGTTGATTTGGAGATCCTAAATAGCTCTTTTATAACCCGGGTTCCAAAGAAAAGCTCCCCAGAGACTGTCAATGACTTCAGGCCTATTTCACTCATGGGAATAAGCCTGAAAATCCTAACAAAGTTAATGGCTGATAAGCTTCAAGGGGTGATCCTCAAACTGGTGAGTGATAATCAATATGGTTTCATTAAAGGGAAAACCATACAGGATTGTCTTGCTTGGTTTTTTGAGTATATTCACCAGTGTCAGCAGTCTAAGAGGGAAATTGTTCTCCTGAAGTTAGATTTTGGAAAAGCCTTTGATACCATTGAGCACTCTGCAATTCTCTCAGTTCTGCATCATATAGGTTTTCCACCAAAATGGATTGAGTGGGTACAAAAGGTTTTTTCTACTGCATCCTCTGTTGTGCTATTAAATGGGGTGCCAGGGAATTCTTTTATATGCAAGAGAGGGGCCAGGCAAGGAGACCCTCTCTCACCTCTACTTTTTGTGCTGGGTGCAGAGATGCTGCAAAGGATAAACAACAAAGCTTTCCATTAGGGTCTTCTCTCAAAGCCAATTAATGAAAGTAGTGGTGATGGTTTTCCAATCATACAGTATGCTGATGACACTTTGATCTTGCTAAAAGCATCCCAGAGAGAAGTCTTCTGTTTTAAGGCTATTTTAAACATGTTTGCTCAATCCACAGGCCTTAAGGTGAACTTTGATAAATCAAGCTTATACCTACTCAATCTGTCACAGGACAAAGCTGATTTGTTAGCTGGCATTCTGGGATGTCAAATTGGTTCTCTACCTTTCACTTATTAGGGATTGCCTCTGGGCACCACTAGACCTAGAGTGGTGGATTTTGCACCGTTAGTGGACAGGGTAGAAAGAAGGTTGACAGCAAGCTCCATGATTCTGCCTCAAGGAGGAAGATTAACATTGATCAATTCAGTTCTTTCATCAATCCCAACCTACTACATGTCTTCGCTGCAGTTACCAGTTACAGTCATCAAGGCCATTGACACAGCTTGAAAGAACTGCCTGTGGAGAGGGAATAACCCTTCTTCTACAAGGAAATCTCTAGCCTCTTGGGACAGGGTGTGCACCCCTAAAGAGAAAGGAGGACTAGGAGTGATTAACTTGAGAGTTCAAAACACATCCCTCCTCCTAAAACACATGGTCAAATTCTATAATGGTACCGATTTACCATGGGTAAAGCTGATCTCGCAAGCATATTATGATTCTAAAGTTCCACACTTGATGGTGAATAAGGGTTCATTTTGGTGGAGGGATATCACATCTCTCGCAGACATCTTCAGGGGAATAGCCAAATGTGAAATTAGGACAGGAACAACTGCCCTTTTTCTGGAATGATCTATGGAATAATAATTTTAAATGCACCAGCTACCCCAATCTTTTTGCAGTGACCATGTATAAAACTGATTTAGTGAAAGGTATGTGTTCAAGACCTTTAGAAGATTCTTTTATTCTTCCTCTCTCAGATATGGCATATTCTGAATTCTTACAGCTAGAGGAAGTTCTAGGCAATCTGAACATACAGTCAGGAAGGGGGATACTTGGAGTTTAATTTGGGGTTCAGACAAGTACATAGCTAAGAAATTCTATAAGCTCAACTTTGCTGCATTGCAGCCCCCCAGACCCATGATTTGGTTGTGGAAAAAACAAAATGTGTCATGAAGATAAAAGTTTTTGCCTGGCTCCTATTTTGTGACAGACTCAACACAAGAGATATGCTGGATAGAAGACATTGTGCCAAAGAAGATGATGACCTCACATGTGTATTGTGTAATGCAGATCACAGAGAAACAAGGTTGCATCTTTTCTTCTCCTACCCTTTCAACATCAGGTGTTGGCAGCATTTGGGAATTGAGTGGGATCATAATTTGGAGTTCTTCCAAATGATTGCCCTAGCAAGACTAAAGTTTGCTCAGAGGGGCTTCTTGGAGATTTTCTTTCTAGCAGCTTGGCACATATGGAAGCAAGGAATGGTTTAATCTTTCAGAACATTCAACCCTCCTTCCAAGCCTGGAGATCACTTTTTATGAAAGAAGTTCTTCTGCATATGTGCAGAATGAAGGATCCTTTAAAGCAAATTGTTTTTAATTGGTTACAAACCTTATAGTCTTTGTTGCGGTTTCTTTCTGTAACTCTGTAACCTTGTAAATAGTTTTTTATCTCTATAAAATCACACTACCGGGCGAATCCCTGGCAGTAATTTCATTAAAAAAAGGTTTGTGGTTAAGGATAGAGGATCTCATGTTATAATCGATAGTGGGAGTTGCAGCAACTTTGTGAGTTCAGATTTGGTTGAGAATCTTGAGTTGCCTACACAACCGCATCCTCATCAATATTACATCAAATGGTTCAACTCTTGTGGTTAGTTCAAGGTAAATAGCATTGCGAGTGTAAAATTTTCGATTGGAAGTTACCATGATACTGCAAATTTTGATCTTGTGCCTATGCAAGCATGTTCTTTATTGTTTGGTCAACCATGGATCTATGATAATAATGTTTTGCAATGTTGCGACACAATGAGTTTCGTGTGTTTTCATTTTCAGAGGTAATTGCTTAGGTGAAGGAAAAGAAACCGAGCTTAAAGAATGCATGGATGATCAAAGAAGTTGATTGGAAACCAAACAAAGACCTTCTCCAAGTTCTTTATTGTTTGGTCAACCATGGATCTATGATAATTATGTTTTGCAATGTTACGACACAATGAGTTTCGTGTGTTTTCATTTTCAGAGGTAATTGCTTAGGTGAAGGAAAAGAAACCGAGCGTAAAGAATGCATGGATAATCAAAGAAGTTGATTGGAAACCAAACAAAGTCCTTATCCAAGTCCACTCCTACCTCACCACGTTATTTTTGTCCACAGAAGACAAGAGATAAAGTTCTATAGGTTTTGGATTCGGTTCGGGACTCCTGACAGCATCAACTTCAAACGGACCTAGCCGCTGATCTATAAAGAATGTCGTAGCCCATGAGTACTTGTTGCAAAGCTTATAGAGTCTACTTTCAGATGGTTTTTGTCTCACGTCAAAATTCCCATCAAGCTGTCGGGAATTTGCAAAACAAGCCACATACCTCATCCAGTCCGTATCTGATTTGGGTCTTAGGCCTTTGTAATTGTGTCGTGGGCTAAACCCAAGGGGGTGTGCGCCATAGGGAAACCCTAGGATGTCCAAATCAAATTTATTCAGTAGCCATCATAGTTTAGAATTGGGTTTTACTTAGATTATTTCTACCATTGTAGTTTCGTCGCTTGTTCGATTTGTATCCTATTCATATTTATTCAGTAGCTATCATAGTTTAGAATCAGGTTTTACGTAGATTATCCGCCATTGTAGTTTTGCCGCTTGTTCGATTTGTAGAACCCCAAATTCGAGTGATAATTATTCATATGCAATTGAGTTGCTATTTACCTTGTTATTGCTTGTGTTCTTCAATTCGCATGCATGGTTGGCCTTCCCGGAGAGGTCAACCGGGTTTCGGCACGGTTGATAACCAGAGGGGATGTGGTGGTGCGATTGCAGTGTTTGGATCGTGTTGTTCAGAAGACGGATCGTGTGTGTCAAGTTTCCACCAATTCGATAGTTATCAATACCTATCGGAAGACCGAGATCTAGTTACCTCATCATTTTATAAGCTTTCCAACAAGTACTCATGGCCTTGAGATTCCTTCTAAATCAGCAGCTAGGTCGGTTTGAAGTTGATGCTTTTAGGAGGCTCGAATCTGAATCCAGAACGTGTAGACCTTTATCTCTTGTCTTTTATGGACCAAAAGTAACGTTGTGAGGTTGGAGTGGACTTGGAGTAAGTCTTTGTTGGGTCCCCAAGCAAATTTTTTGTTCATCCATGTATTATTTATACTCGGTCTCTTTTCCTTCAACCAAACTATTATTTCTGCAAACGAAAAACATGAAACTTATTATGTAGCAACATTTGTTCAAATATATAATAAGTAATTCTTATAACATATGCACTTTGATTGATGGATACATAAGGTAATCATGATCATATACGAGCAAGTTGTATCCTCATTATACAAATCTAATCTATATGCAACTGAAATAGGATATTACCTCTTATCGAGAGTCTGAACCAGTATAAATATGTATGTCATCATCTATATACTTTTGATTTTATGCATCTTATAAATTATATTGCCGAACCAGAAAATCGACAGGAAGAGAAGGAAAAATGTCTCCTACGTAGTGACCCTCTTAATGACTCCTACGTGGCGACACCACAGTTGAAGCTATAACGCGCGTGCGTCGTGCCTCGGCCGCAAACTCGCTGCGTTCGTTCCGTTCTCCGGCCCCGCGTTGAATCCTCGCAGCTGTGGCCCAACAGAGCAAGAAGAAGCCAAACTAATTTAATTAAATTTATCACTACATAAAATCAAACCAATAAATTAGTCCCACAAAATCTATCTAGTCAATATATCCTCGCAGTTGCGGCTACCTGCACAGGTATGCTTCATCAATAACCGATTAAATTAATTGGGACTATTATTAATTAATTAGGAGAAGGTCAACACATGTATGTATAGGAGAGTTTGTGTGCGATAGATGGCGTAAGGTCCTAGTAGAAGCTTGGACCACATTTTTCAGCCAAAATATTTTCTTAATCGATCTCTTTTGGTCAAAGCAATAGTGCGATCGACGTAGATGGCGCGTACTTTTGTGGCGTCATGCGTGCTGTATTGCCTAATAAGTGGCGATACGTCAGCTGAGTTAATTACTCCCTCCGGTTTTAGTTTAATTGACGCTTTAGACAATGACACCCTCTATAAAATATATCTTTGACCTTATTTTTCTATTATAATATATACAATAAATAAATGCATGTTTACTTTTATTATAGTGTTTTGAAAGGCAAATCTATATATGTTTTTCTAGTTTCTTTAAACTAAGTATTTTTAAAATTATTAATGGTCAAAGTTATAAAAGTTTAACCTCAATCTTATCCAAAACGTCAATTAATATAGAACCAGAGGGAGTACAGTACTAGTCAAGATGCATGAAGAGCCGATGAAGGAATTAATTGGTATTTTGTGGATGTTTTTCATGTGTTTGATCCATAATTTCTAGCTTTCAGATTTATGTTTGGAATTTGAATTGCTGTTCCATTTTTTTTCCCTTGAACATGAATTGACCGTGATGTTTTCGAGGACCAAATGGAAGGCAGCTAGGTTGAAACACTGGTGGTCGGTTCGTTAGGTTTATATATAGTGTTGTCATCCAAATGTTTCTCTTCTCCCTTCTTTCATATGCTTTAGTGGACTATAGCTGTCCTGTCTCATATAACCGTATCTGCACGCATACATATGCGTATAGTCTGCAGTATACCGATTTTAATCATTGGAAACGAGTATAATCAATGTTGAACCTAGAAAAAAAATTATTAACAAGGGTCTCGATGTGCTTATAATTTAACAACTACTATAATGATTAATATGACTAAAATAGTTTAAAATAGACAAGCTACCTAGTATCATCTGTCTTGTTCAATATATGTATTCTACTGAGCGGCATTCTTATATATTGTATCTAACACCGAGTTGCTATAATATGTAGAAATGTCGCTCAGTAGTATACATATATATTGAGAGATGTGTACTCGACCATACTGGCTAATGCACACGATAAACAAACAAAGACCAGTGATAAACTGGTAATACTATATGTATATCAAAACTTGATTAACGTTATATATAAATATTTTTGGAGACAATTAAGATTTAAAAGCAAAAAAGAGAACTAGTATCATTTTAACTAACTTTAAAAGAAATGCAACCATAAAATTAACTGATCACAAACCAGATTAACTGATTAACAAGTCAAAACTAATTAATTCTATCAATGATTCTGCTCAATTCAAAGCATATTAACTGACTAGCCAGTCCAAACTAATGCAGGACCAAACTAAAGTTGTCCATAAACACAAAGACAAAACGAGGAAATTTATTACACATGCGGTAGTCACGACTTAATTTGGCCCGAATTTCCGGCGGTATGTGTACGGAATGCCGTGTCGCTGAACCAGTAGCAGCTAGCGGATCTGATCTGCGGCTGGCCGGCATGCAGGAGGAGAGAGAGAGAGAGATCCCAGCAGCTAGCAAAGTGAATTGAATTGACAATCTAGCTACTCACTCCGTCCAGAAATTTTAAACTTTCATACGTACGGCGGTCTCTTATTTGCTACTTTAACCGATGCTCCCTCTATTCTATAATAAGTTTATTTTTTTCTCCTATTTATCTCAAAATAATATTTTTAAATAATCATTGCAACAAAGTTTGTAAAAATATAAAATAATTGTACTGAGAGTAAATAAAGTGAGAAATAGTTATGTTGATATTTTATAAATTAAATTTATTTTAGTCTTTTTCATATTGTATTTGTATATGTGGGATGAGTAAAAATAAACTTATTTTGGTACGGAGGGAGTAATATCTATAAAAAAATATTTTAAAATAAAAGAGATGTATATTATAGTAGATTGTTTAAAGATAAATCTAATAATACTTTTACGTCAGATTTTTTCTATTAATAGTTAAAGTCTAATAGGTTTGATGTAAGCTTAGTTTGAGACATCGAGAAAAAAATATTAGCGCATAATAAGTTAAATGCTGACTATCATAAATTTAGAAAATGAAGTTAATTGATATTTTAAGAAAAAATTTTAATTTAGTAGTTCGGAAAACGTTAGCAAGCAGTCCTTCCGAGAAGCGGGCTTTATGGACGCAGGCCTTTAGCATTGTTCGAAAGGGCTTTGTATTTGTTGGCATAAAAGTAGTAAACTAGCAGCTGCCCCTGGTAGTGGGCGCCACCGGAGGCAAAAGAAAAAACGGCCACAGAATCTCACACGTACGTACACATATGAGCCACATGGAGACATGGGAAGCTGACCCCGCAACCGACCATGCCCATTTAGCAGATGACCACCTACAGTTTCCTGATATTATTATTATACCACCTATCTCGCACACTCTGGTGCCTGCTGGTGGGTGTTAGTGGAGAAGAACCTAGCTTTTCTGTTTAATTCCTCCCCTTTTCTATCCCTTTTTTCCAACACTTTTTTTGGAATGTGCATATCTGCGTACATGATTTAAGAAGTTTGGATAATGTTTATTCTTTTATTATGCGTCGAAATTCTATATTCTATATATTATGCGGTACTCGATCGATCCTCAATGGATATATATAGATATGTCTGCTACCGAAAGGAATATATGATTAATCGAAAGTGAATACTCAATGTTCTTAATTATCTAGTCATTGCGTGAGAAATGGAACGCGTTCACATTTAAGGACATTTCTATCGTGATGTACATCTGTTATTACATTAATTATACTCAAAGCATGTGGCTTTGAAGGAAACCATCAGGTAGACTCTCTTGTACATATTCCTCTGTACCACTTGCTGATTATGATAAGGTGAAGGACGTTTCATCCTATACCTTACCCTCCAATAGATTGTGCCCACAAGGGTCGCACATTGTATACCTTATTGGCTTGATAATAATTGTCACATGCATGTGCTTAAAACTAAGGTGGCTCCACCTGTGAGCTCACTTATAAACAATTCTGAAATGGGCCTCAAATTACCTACTTAAATGATCAACATAATTGGATTCATCGGACAACACAATTACAAATTGATGAAATTCAAATGTTTGTGACACATTGATCGACCGTGCTCAAGTCTTACGAAACATTAAAGCAGTGTACATTCCAAAAATATAAATACTCCCACCATCTCATAAGATTCACTCTTAAAATATTTGATGAACAATTAATATAAAATAAATTAAATTTCATTTGGTGAAAAACAATATTATTTGATTACTACTTGAGATTAATTTCCTATGGTCATCGTTTTGTTGCTATAAACCCTATAGATGTGAAAAATAAAATTTTAGGAGTAAATTAATTTCACTTTGGTCTGCAGTTAAAAAATTCACTTTAATTTGGTCAACTTTTATTTACCGAAATTTCACATTGGACTAGAGTTAGACTTATGTTTTTACTTAACACCATATATAGTTATCATCATTTGCACTTTGGACTGGGTTTAACAAATTACAAATAGTACAATGATTGTAGATATGATCTCATTTCTTTTTTGTGTTAGAAAACTTAGAATTCAACAATTTGTACTTACACTACAGTTGGGTATTGTAAAACATGTAATATCTTTTCTAGAAAAAATAGTTCTTAAACTCAGTATTTCTCCAATTTTGTTTCTAGTATAAGAGTTGTGAATGTTCATATATATATATATATATATATATATATATATATATATATATATATATATATATATATATATATATATATATATATATATATATATATATATATATATATATATATATATATATATATATATGTATGTATGTATATGTAGTAGTGTTAAGTGAAAACATGAGTCTAGCCCTAGCCCAATGTGAAATTTTGGTCAGTAAAGAAGGTCCGAAGTGAAGTTTACTCAAAAATTAGTTTTGCAGAGAGTACCAAGTTTGATTATGTCTTATACTATGAGATAAATTAATGGAGAAATAATATAAAGTATAGCAACTTAGGATCAAATTAAACACATCCTATTACAAATCTAGATAGAGGTTTGTCTAAATTTATAGTACTCTAAAATAGCTAATCCGATTCCAAATTATTATATTTTAGTATAGAGGGAGCAGTACACTAACACAAGACGATGCCGGATCACTGAGACATTGTATATGCAAATACCTGAGGACTAAAGGGCCAAAAGGGGAAAGAAATACATACGAGTGAAAAGGACGTAATAGCCCATCTCTATCTCTCTCTCATCTTCAACGCTGCTCAAGAAGCCAGTCAAATCGCCGCGGTGCAACGTGCAAGATGTGCGCCTTATATCATCAGCTTGCTTTCCTTTTCCCTCCCTTTCTCTTTCCAACCCCTGCCACCCAACACGTCTCCCTCTCCTTCCCTCTCTCCACAAAATATGCACCACGCGCGCGCCGCGTCCTCCTCCTTCCTTCTCTCTCCTCCCTCCGCCTTCTATAAATAAGCTCGAACCTCCCATCCCCCTCTTCCCTAACCCCAACCTCCGCAGCAAGCTCCACCACTTTGCTTGCTGCTGCTCGAGCGCTCGATCGGTCTCCGCTCCAATGGCGATACACCTGACCAACCCTCCTCCGGGGCTCTACGCCACCAAGACACCCTCGCAGCAGCAGCAGCAGCACAGGCCCGCGGGTAGCCATGCCGCTGCGGCGGCGGCGGCGACGGTGGCGATGCCGCAGACGGCGTCCGCGGCGTCGTCGAGCGTGGCGGTGAAGAAGAACATGAGGCAGGCTGCGCCGGTGGTGGTGGCGAGGAGGAGGACGACAGCGGTGGAGAGTGGCGGAGTGGCGTTGGCGAGCGTGTGGAGGGAGGTGCAGGGGGAGAGGGATTGGGAGGGCATGGTGGAGGGCACGGCCGAGGAGGAGCTGCACCCGCTCCTCCGCGGCGAGATCGTCCGGTACGGCGAGCTGGTGGCGGCGACGTACAAGGCGTTCGACCTCGACGCCGCGTCAAAGCGCTACCTCAACTGCAAGTACGGCAAGGCCCGGATGCTCGACGAGGTCGGCATGGCCGGCGCAGGGTACGAGGTCACGAGGTACATCTACGCCGCGCCCGACCTCGCCGCCGGCCCGCCGTGCCCGAGCCGGTGGATCGGGTACGTCGCCGTGGCCACGGACGAGGCGGTGCGCCGCCTCGGCCGCCGCGACATCGTCGTGTCGTTCCGCGGCACGGTCACCGGGTCCGAGTGGGTGGCCAACATGATGAGCTCGCTGGCGCCGGCGAGGTTCGACCCGGCCGACCCGCGCCCCGACGTGAAGGTCGAGTCGGGCTTCCTCTCCGTCTACACCTCCGACGACGCCACCTGCCGCTTCACCTGCGGCAGCTGCCGGAACCAGCTCCTCTCCGAGGTGACCCGCCTCATCGCCAAGCACAAGCACGAGGACGTCAGCGTCACCCTCGCCGGCCACAGCATGGGCAGCTCGCTGGCGCTGCTACTAGGCTATGACCTCGCCGAGCTTGGCCTCAACCGGGACGCCCGCGGCCGCGCCGTGCCGATCACCGTCTTCTCCTTCGCCGGCCCTCGTGTCGGGAACACGGCGTTCAAGGACAGGTGCGACGAGCTCGGCGTCAAGGTGCTCAGGGTGGTAAATGTGAACGACCCCATCACCAAGCTCCCCGGCATCTTCCTGAACGAGAATTCTAGGGTTTTGGGAGGCAAGCTGGAGCTGCCATGGAGTAGCTCATGCTACACACATGTGGGAGTGGAGCTTGCCCTAGACTTCTTCAAGGCGAGAGACCCAGCTTGTGTGCATGACTTGGAAGCATACTTAGGGTTGCTCAAGTGCCCTAAGGTGACAAAAGTGATGAAAGAAGGGGAGGATCTCTTTAGCAAGGCCAAGAAAATTGTTCTTGAGCAAAGTTTTGACACTTGGAGGTGGCAAATGGCTGCAATTCAAGTTGGTGGCTTGGTACAAGCCCTAGGAATGTAGGCCTCATACGGGGTTTTGTTTTTGTTTCCCACGATTTTTGAGGGAAATGAAGGCTCACATACCCTTGTAAATTGAAAATTTTTTGTGGGGGTAAATCAGGTAGATCGAAGACATATATAGTGGAAAACATACAGAATATATAGGACATTGTTCATGAATGTAAGTTAACCAATTGAACACAACAAAGTATACTGATTATACTGAATATATATTACTCCTTGGCGTCTATGTATTCAAGTGTTCTTCGATTTTTAGTTCTTGTTACTAATCTAGCAGTTTTTGCAATTAAATCATAACATAACAAAATAATAATGATGATAATAATAATAATTTTTATTATAAAACAAAATGTGAATAATTAATGTACGATTAATCTTGATATGAGATAGCCTAAAAACACTATAGTTTTGACTACTAAATTTTAATTCCATAATTATGTTTGATCTGAATCTTTTTTTTTTCGTGGCTAATAGAACCTTCAAAAATGTGACACGTGATGTAAAAATTATGTGGATCAGAACCTTAAAAACTTGGGAAGGAAAAAAATATGATTCTCTGTGTTTTCTTTAGTTCCAATTTTCGCATAGAGTTTGTTGTGTGTAAAAAATGCAACATTTGACACAACAAAGTTCTGATTGAATACTTTGAACATTACTAGACAAGTTTAATTTTCATCCTTATTAAATTCAGAAAGTACCATCTTTTCTTGGAAGGTACTTTTTTTTTAAGAAAATAACAGCCATGGTATTTTGTCTATAAACTATATATTTGCACTAGTTTGCCTTGATTCACAAAATAGAGTTGAACAGATTTTTTTTGTTGATTTGAGTCAAAAATATATTATCTGAAATGCTGGCAAAAAATTTAAAAAAAACTAACACTGCACACTGCTCAAATCAATTATTTCCTCGGTCCTATAATCAGGTCATTTTTTATCCATCCCACACATGACACATATCAATAAAATCGAAAAAATAAATAGAATACTCCATTTTATCAAATCCCAATGCAATCATTCCTTATTTTATTTACATCCAAAATATTTATCCCATACTTTCATGAAGTACGATTGCTAAAAAATAATTTATTTTCGTACAAACAGGAGGGACGAAAAATAAAATGGACAGGAGTACACAAACTTGCAATAATTGTCAAAGACACAAACGAACATACACCTATCTAACTGTTACCGGCTTGACTCATGCATGCTGATTACGAAATACATGAGAGAAGCATCTTATATTTCTAATCGGTTCCTACTAACAGTTTCAAATGTTCTACAGTATGTGATGTACGCAATTGTCAATTATTGTATACGTTTCTCCCTATTATCTTTTTCTAAAAGCCTGTTTTAACTGGGCGTTGTCTGGTTAATTAAGGCGGTTACTACAAAATAAAAAGAATTATGTGGAAAACTGCCATCTCAATGTGAAATTTCTACTATTATAAAAATTGAAATTGTTTCCACCAAAATTTTGGTACGTCATCCGGGTTTCAGATAATTTTTTGACTTGATTGTACGTCGCCCATACCCAATTCAACATGAGTCAAGAATAACTATTATACACTCCCAGCCTAACTCAACCAGCCCACACCATCCCACCACCCTGTCTCATGTGCCTCCACTCGACGCTGCGCGCCCCTCATCCGATCGATGTCTTTTCTCTCTCTCTCTCTCTCTCTCTCTCTCTCTCTCTCTCCGTTTTTTCATTTTCTTTTTCTCCTTTTATTTTCTCCCAATCACCCTCATCCTCTTGCTCTCCTTCCAATCTCCTGTGTTTTCTCCTCCTTTTCTCTTTTTTCTTCATTTTTTTCTTCCAAATTTCTCTCCTCATAAATATTTTCCTTTTAAAATTATCAGTTTAAAGTGTGTGTGCAGCTAATTACTTTGTAAATACTTTTCATCTATAGTAAAAAACTTCCGTTAATTGAATATTCAAATTTTCAATCTTTGGTTGATGAGGTGTAGCAAAATACACATGCGTCAACTTATGGAATAGTCACCCGATTGATTTGTGAGGCTAGGGAAAGGTGTACATAAGGGATTCTTCGTGTGATTACACATGAAGCGAGCACAACCGGGTTCAATATGGTAGAATTTTTATTAACCGTGGAAATTGTTTTTTTAGCAAAAATACTACTAGGCGTCGCCCAGTAGTTTTAATAATTGTTTTCACTTGTTGCAACGCAACAAGCATTTTTGCTAGTACCTAACTAAGAGAGGAAACTTACAAAATTAATTAGCATTTGTAATAATGTATACACATCTTAACTGCTTTAAATTAAAAGTACTCATCTTCCTTTTCTGTCTTTGAAAAATCTTCCTCCCCAGAAAACCACTCCCCCATTTTTCCATCTAACGCTTCCAAAAAATGAAAAACTCAACTTATTTTGAAAAACTACTATAGAAAGAAATTTAATCTTATCCCGATTCTTTTACAAAGCACGAGCATGTAAATAGTGTTGGAGATAAAAGGGAGTCTTTTTATTATAACATGGCTTATATGTACAAGTTAAAGAATTTGCAATAGGAGAAAACAAAATAATATGGTAAATTTGCACTGTGAAACCTAGGAGACTCATCTTTTCGTTTATGCTTATACTTATTAGCCAAAATTTGAATTTATTACCTTAAATTTGGAGCTAATTTTGAGGTTTTTCATCGAAGTTTATTTTTCAGCCTTTACTTTTAGGTCGCTAATAACACGTATATAAAAGTTTTATTTACAAAGTATTTTTCATTTGTAAATATGCCGTTTGGCTTATTCCACAAATAAGCGAAATAATGGGGCTGCTAGATTATGCACCATGTTGGTCATAAATTATTTCTTATAACAAAAAACATGATGCTTTTTAAATAAAAATCACTATTTTCTTCTTGTAATTAAATACTATTCTAGTGCCTTATCATAGTTCCAGCTACATGCGTGCCCATTTCCACCTGATTTAATACTTTCTATGAACCATGCAAACAACACAATTGCTGTATCCATCCCATAATAAGGCTATGCTTGGTTCCCTTCAAACTTCTACAAATTCTGTCACATCATATGTTTGGACACATGTATAGAGTATTAAATGTGGACGAAAAAAACCAATTACACAATTTGCATGTAAATTGCGAAACGAATCTTTTAAGCATAATTACTCCATGATTTGATAATGTGGTGCTACAGTAAACATTTGCTAATGACGGATTAATTAGGCTTAATAGATTCATCTTGCAGTTTACAGGCTCTATAATTTGTTTTGTTATTAATCTGTGCTTAATACTTCAAATGTGTGTCTATATATTTTAAAAAAACTTTTGAAAAGGAACTAAATACATAAGTGTTATTATAGGATTTAAATTTTTCCCATAATAAATGACATCCTAGATACTCACAACTTTTAATATGTTCCTCCAACCACCCCTCACTCAATTTGCTACCCATCTACCCCCTAACTACCTTCCCATTCTCAATCCCTCCCTTTAGAAGCTAGATAGCCCACTTGATTGCATGCTTTGTTTGACATAATCATGCATGTTGCCAACAAATTGTTGGCCTTAATTAACATGCATAGAAATTGTTGGCCTAAGTTTCCCATAAATTATCTCCACCACGTACAGGCAGGTAATTATGTGTGGCAAGAGCTAGCTAACAGTGTAGTTAGGCAAAGACTAAGATGTCGGTCAAATCAGTTGTGAAACCCGGTGAGAATTAATGAAACAAGCCCTTGCATAGTTGCATTGGGCTACACTGCGCAAAGCAATCAATTTTGAGCGAGTTGTACATGCACAGCTTACATTAATTATCTCATAATGAAAATCCTTGAGATTCAATAGAGTTAGATTAGATCCTTCGATGTAGCAGTAAAAAAAATAAAAGCTCAAAGCTCGTGGTGCTGGTTGACTCATATTAAGAGCTCGTTTGAACTTAGACCCATATATAAGAGCAAGTTTAATAGTAGAGCTCACTCTTACTAGTATAAGTCAATATTAGATCTAACTTGTATAATAGGTTAGCTATAAGGTTAACTTTATTTTTTCCATTCTCTCTCTATCTCTAACTCTGAATTTAATGCATATTTCTTGGAGCTTGTGTGAAGCTGGCTCATGAGAGCTAATACTATCCGTTTTTCTTTATCTCTCTTCCACATAAGCATATAGCTTGCTTATAGCCCATTATTATCCTTGTTCAGTAAGTCAAGCCAAGTTGAAGTACTTTTCGCTCGTTAACTTAACAAAGCACCCACAAGCTTCTCATTAAGCTTGTTATTAGTATATACAAAGGTCATCCTATTTTTTAACTAGTGCTAATTAGTTCTTAGTTTTTAAATTACTTACCTATCCTATTTAGTTAGCACTTCAGTGTAGTTAATGTATGGTATTGTGTAAACATATTTAAATAAATATATATCATAGATTGGTACAATTTAAAATTATAGGGCTGGTATAAATGGTATATAAAACTCGTTAATAAGTCTAACAAGCTTAACGAGTTAGCCTCACGAGCCACACTGTCTTTTAGCTCCTCAAGATTAATGAGATGAGTGGAAGCTGTCTCTCGTTATATTGCAATACATTATATTGATTAGTGTGTAATGTTATAGGCGAACTCGATCGCAATCCATCAATCTAGTCAACCACTCTATCAAAAAAAAATCTCTGAAAAAACTGCTCTATCACAAAATAACAGTAAAACCTTATATAACCAATTTTGTCACTAAACCTAAACTCAAACACCGTGCAATTGATCCTACCTGTTCTCTTCATGCAACCTCTTTTTTATAAAAAAAAAATACTACTCGCTCTATCAAAAAATCTAGACATCACCCTTGTCTAGAATTATATCTAAAGGTAAGTATATTTTGTGACGGAAAAAGTATGTACATATTATATAAAAAAATGGAAGTCCAGTACACTCTCAAGCTGTCGGATCATCTGTTTTGATCAAAGGCAACATCTGGTGGCTGACATTTTTATTCCTCCAATTAAAAGGACATCATAACGACTAGGTAACAAATGGAAGGTTCATGTTTCTCCAAACCGAGCATATATATGGCCAAGATTAATTTAACAGCAAGCAAAGCAAATCTTCACTGACAAGTGACAGAGTGGCGTTTTCCGGCGCCGAAGGGTGTACTTTCGCCATGTGCATGTCTCCGTCCATTGGTCGGAAGAATTAATGCAATCTACATAGCTGCTGGAAAATATTGGCGCAAACGTTGGTGTAGATGAATAGTGCGGCGCTCGATAAAATCGAGCAGATCATGCTGCGTATATATGTGATGACAACGGAAGAAGCTGCTGCGAACTAGGGGAAATTTCTCCTTTCTCGCATGCATGACAATTGACAAGCAGGAGCAGCAGCAGCAGCATTCGTCTTCGTCAGTTATAGCCACGCAACAGAAAAGTGCCAACGACTGAACTATCTAGTTAGGTGTAGCCGTGTAGCTAGCTTTCTAGTATTGAAAGATGTAGCAAGAATATTAAAGTATTGGAATATAGAATATATCCGCAAAAGGGTCTGAAGTTAATATATAGCATATATATATATATATAAGTTTTGGATATAAAGAATAAAGTCGAACCTCAACAGTTGCTCATATAAATTTTGATCACCATATGTATTTGATTGCCGATATGTATATACAGTGGTGAAGCTAGGATCCAATGATCCAATTTGAGGAGAGCCAACTGGACAAATGATTACGATCATAAAAATATAGCGTAAAAAATATATGCCAATTTTAAGACTTCTCATAACAATAATATATCACAACAATGTTAAAAAAAATGATAATACATGACATAGGCATGTAACTATAGAACATATATTTGTTCATATCAATCCAATCTTAGTACTGAGTAGACAAATTGTACGCATAGAAAAAAATAAATCTTAGCAAAATGAAAAACAAATTTCAAATAATATTTTAGAAATTAGAAATTTAAATTTTAACAACCTAATGATGTAAACTAGCTTATACAATTACATGTATGCCTTTTTCCTTGAGGTAATGGGGTTGTTTAATCGGCTCCTCCAGCCTGCATGCACTACTACGGAAAGACACATACAGGTCAGCACTATAGGTCCTGAAACGGCTAAAATCGGCATATATAGTATTTTTCCCACCTCTATAGACTGAAAATGAAAAAACCAACATCTTTAAGTGATTATAGGTGTCGGTTCGATAAAAGAGCGACACAATACTATAGGTGCCTTTTTTGAAAAAACCAACACATATAATTTATTAATGTACAGGTTAATTAAAAATTCGAAACGTACAATATATTAAAAGGTGTTGGTTTTTAAAAACCCCGCACCCGTAAAAACTAAGCCATGCAGACCGCTTGTTCTTATCCTCCTGAGCACCTGAGCGAATAAGAAGCGGAGGACCGCGCCTCTCTCTCTCTCGTGCATGCCTCTCACGCGCGCCTCTCTGTCTTTTCTCGCGGCACTCTCCCCTTCACCAGATCCGGTAGGAGGGGAGGCAGCGGCGGCGGCAGCGTGAGGAGAAGCGATAGCAGCGATAGGCGGTGACGGGAGGGAAGGTGGTGGCAGCGACGAAGCCCTCCCCGACATCGGCCCGCTTTTAGTGTTTTTATTGTTCTTAGTGTTCTTGGATGTTCTTGGATTGGTCATAGTGATGTAGAATTGCTCGATGCATCAGCTCGATTCAAGCTAATGCATCGAGCTGGCTATTTTTTTTATTCGTGGAACCTCAAAGGTGCCGGTTCCAAGACCGGCACCGCAACCGGCACCTATGTCCGCTCCACGTCAGTGCTGCCTTCTTGGTGTCGATTGGGAAATCCAGCACCTTCGTGGGGTTTCAAATTAAATTAGCACCAATTAAGATTTGTGTAGTAGTGTTGGCTTCTAAGATGTGAAACAAATGCAAATTATAATTAACCAAGGCATATAAATGAAAATGCATACATACAAATTATATATATAAAGGTTTTGAAGTGTAAATGGTTGTGGTAGTACTGGAGCTCACACGCAGTCGCAATCACCAAGCTAGTTGTTTTAAATCTAACCAAGCATACATATATGTGGACTTCCCCCGGCCCCATTCCAAAAAATTTTGAACATTGACTAATGCCTTCAACTTTATAAATATTATATTCCATATAATCAGCAAAATTAACTAAACAGACATACAGTAAAACCTTAGATAGATTAACGGACCATGCATGGGAAATGCAAAGGTTGGGAACTTCTATTAAGGTGCATTCTGAGAGAGAAGGTTGGTAACTTCTCTTCGATAGATTTATATTTCCCACTGAAATATGATGTGTCCTCTACTCCTCTTTTAGTTACTTATATGTCCCCAGATAGATACTGATAGATCGAGCTTATCAGATTTAACTAACGCTTCCAAGGTGGCTATTAAATACCTTCACTAATATAATTGTTCGTCTAGCTAATTAAAATATATATAGATTAATGTCACATGGCAAGAGCAACGTCTGATGTAGTACATAGAGCCGTAGTAGGAGAACACTAGTATTCCTTTCCACCCACTTGGTTTGTTCCATCGCTAGAATCAATTTGATATTTTTGTACTTTATATACTTTGTCAAAGTAGGCTTATCTAATAAAAAGGCAAAACGGCTATATGTGATCTAAGAAGTCCTACAGAATAGGGTCCACCGCTTTGTGGGTCGGTGGAGACATGGTCTAGTTGCATATTAACTTCATCCAATAGTCTATATTATGTTTAAGCGAATGTACTTCAACAAAACATTTGCAGCATCAACGATTTATTCTCTCTTTCTTGTAATTAGATAACGTACTTGTGGATATCTGTGTGTTGTTTTGTTTTTGTGTGCGTTTGCTTGTAATCAGAAAAAAATGCCCAGTTAGACTAAATTAAGAGTTAATTGTAACTTGGTCTACCATTTGTTACCATTTACTTTGGGCCATCCTCTAGCTAATATTTTTATTTGAGACAAGTTTGTTATACTTATTTGGACCATCTCCAGGAAGGGCTTATTCGGATTAGAGGACTTCACAGGTCTTTTCGAGGAATATTGTGCATACGATTTTTTTTCCTTTCCTATCATTCGGATCATGAAAACTGGTTGTAGAAAATCCAAAGGAAAGTTTCCTTTGATACTGATTTCAAAGAAAAAGTACATGAAAAATCGGTCCACCTCAAGCTCTTTTTGGCTTCTTGGATGCAAATCCTAGGCAATCAACTCGCTGTGATCCGAATGCCCTTAGCTTTTGTATTCCTTTTATTTTTCATTTTCTCTATTTTACGCTTAGATTCCTTTTCTATTCCTATACTTTTCCTATGTTATTGCTATATCCTATAATCCGAATGAGCCCTTTCTTCTCTAGCTGCATCTAGTCATCTATCCTCTAATAATCTTGCAAAGAATAACCTACAAGTAAGTCGATTGTTGGTTTAAGTTTTGATATGATTAATGCCATTGATGTGCTCGGGGAAAGTTTTTTTATATAGTCCAAACTGAAACAAAGGCATAATAAAATAATCTAAAATAAAAATATAGGTTAAGTGTGGTTCATAATAAAACTTTGATAATAAAAGTGAGCCCTTAACACAATTCACTCATTTAAAAATATTCATATAATTTAAGGATAAAGTTATTTTATTAGTACACATGTAAATGTTGAGTATGCACCTCTACAAGAAATCGTTGGTATCTCCAGCAATCCTAATGGTGCATATATATGATCTATGCTGTATGATGTACCTGTATGTTGAGTCTGTATGTTGAGTGTGTGTCCCCGATGTGCCTTAGGCCTTATTCTATTAATCTCCTTGAGGGAGGGATTAGAGGGGATTTATTCCACACCTATTGTGGCGTGGAATTATTCCCCCTCAATCTCCTCCAACCTTCTTCAATCCCCTCCAAACTGAACAAGGCCTAAAGGAAGTACTATATTAAAAAAAAATCGACTAAATCAATCTCTGGCGAGACGCTGGCAGTGTGCATTAATTTTACCAAGGCCATAAAATTATTTGAAGTATTGTCCATAGAAGTTAAATTTTTCATGCATAAGGACAATTTTATTTAGTGTATTTTGTGCTTCCTAGCTCTTTGTTGATGTCTACTTTTCAGAAGATGTAGTAAGACTTGTTTGCTTGGTAGCAAATGATCCAATTGGCCACGGTAGTTTTAGGGTTTTATCTCTGCGGACATAACAGTAGCAGCAGCAGCAGCAGCGACGTCTATCAAATTCAGTGTTAGTATCTCCGCAGAATTAAGAACGAAAACAAATCCACGAGTCCATTTGTTTCTATAATAGGCTTATTACTTGGCTGGCATGGGCTGGTGGATGTTGCAGCCGCCGCGCACTGTTCCGATTAACTATCGCGTAGCCACTACCCCGATAGCTGAACATGCGGCCTAATAAATTTACTGACAGTATATGTATATACTATTAGTATAAATGATCTAACGGTGTAGATTAATTTGATCTTTCACTTAAATAGTTCATAGCATAAAATTTAAAAGTGTAATTTTGTCTTTCTTTCTTATTGCACGATATCATTTTTGTTAAAAATGAAAGTAGTTAATCTAAATAAAAAAATTGGTACTATTATCAGGCTCGCTCGTACGAATATGTTAACCTAGCTAGCAAAATTTAGAATGTGTAAGGCTTTCTACACACTGCTATGGTACAACTTACAATATTTGACCGGTAATTGATCCCTTATAACCACAGTATATACATTTTTAATGATGAATCATCAGGAATCACCACCACGACGCGTGTCATCGTCCCTTGTAGGCGCACATACGAGATCTAGCTAGTGGCAGCACTGGCATGCGCAATCAAATCTGAATTGAACTGGATTAAAACCATAGAATTACTAGAAAGCCCTTTCAAATTCTATAAAATTCCTAGTTTAATTTGTCCATCTATATATAATATACTGGCAGTATATTATAGTAAAAGTTCTCTAATGTTTACATCATTAAAAACAAAAACTTCTCGTGTAGCAAGTCCACTATATTCACTGAGATTTAATCTGCATGGTATAAATATATATAATCAAATAACTTATGGATCATAGATCGATCCCCCAATAGCAATAATATTTCTCCGTCCATTTCAGCCGTTCAAGATCCACGAGGGGGCCCCACCACTTGGACCCTAGCTATCTATCCGGTCACTTTCAGTGACTTTCCAAAGGAGGAGGTGGCTTATTATGTGAAACCACTGATACGCAGCAGTATAGTGCTCCCTCTTTCTCCAGTTCTGAGCAAATCAAAAGTACTAGCCAATTGATAATTAAATTAGTGCAGCTTAGAATCGATCAACACTTTTGTTTGTGATCGTGGGAACAAAGGGGTGGTCGGTATGAATGACGGCGTCTGCATGTTCGATTCGGCCGGTTAGCTTTTTAGTTTGGTTGCTTTCTCATGCTCCATGCAGGTTTTGCAAGTCATGATCTGAGAGGCCCATCACTTTCTCTCTAGTCATAGTCAACAGTACTAGCTGTGTAGATGGATCTATTTGTTATTTGAGCAATTATCAGAATGGTTCGAGCAGGTCATTTTCCGCCTATTACCTGTTCAAAGCACTACCTAGCAAGAGACGCAGATGGCACCGTTTTTTGGTGCTTTTATTTCTTGATATATGGAATCAGCAAGAATTTGTCATGAAATTTTGAATCTCGTTAATTAATCTGCCAATGGCATCCTTGTGCATTCAAGAAATGGGAGGCCTTGTACACTATTACAGAAAATGTTTGTTTAGGTGACACATAACCCGTTTGCATGAGTGTTTTTCGCTTTGCCTGCAACCAAGGGCCTGCGAAAAAGCATATTTGCATGTGTAAAGTTAGCCGCCCGTAAAGAATTCTTGTGCGTTTAAGAAATGGGAGGCCTTGTACACTACTACAAGTGTTCTTCGTTTGCACGGGTGTTCTTCGTTTTGCCCTCTAACCAAGGGCTTGCAAAAATACACATATTTGCATGTGTAAAGTTAGCCACTCGTAAAGAACAATGTTCACGGGCAGCCTATGAAATACATCCATATAAAACCATATTATTTAACTCTAGATTTAGACTAAACAAAAAGTGCTCCAGACCAAACATTAACCCTAAAAAAAATGGCCAGCAAGACATGCGATTACCTCAGGATGACTGCACCTCCACATATTTCAGGATCAAAACCTCACTCCTCGTATTTTGGATTTTTGGCCCGTGCTAAATGCGTAGTGAAGCTTTGTCTAAACAGATTGCTGGGAGAAAGACGACTACTTATATGGAGATCTATTAACACAAGCGGATGGTAAAACAGAACAACCTGTGTAAATCGGCTTGTTAGTTTGGGTGGGTATCAACTATTGTCCGCTTGTGTAAATACATTATTCGCACGTTGATGTCTTCACACACAACTCGCGCTAATTGCCACATTACTGCAGGTGGAACGCTAAGCCTTAAGGTCCCTCCGCCTTAGTAGCAGGTGGGTGCATCTTAGATCCCGTTGTAGACAAATATGCCAATCGCTTGTACAAATGATTTCTGTAGTAGTGACATATCCTTCCAATTGATTTGGGGATAAAGTCCTTTGATTATCTCCTCATGAGTGTAAGTACAACAGTTGAGCCTAATACATGCTCCTATGATCTACACGTTATTTAGAGACTAACTCCTTAAAATAGCTGAGACAATAAGATCGATCTCTAACTATTCATACACCAAAAAAATTTATTGCCCTTCCTTTTCCTAGTGTCAGGCAATAAATTTAAATCCCCTCCTATCTTGGCTAAGTATGGATTTTAAGCTTAGCACCATATTTTCTCTCTCCTCCACACAACAGTAGATTAGTTTAATTGTTATATAGTACATGCCATTAGTACTAAGTGGCTATGAATCATGCGGATCTATTGATGATGTGTAGTTTAAAGAGTACAGTGTGTTCGAGTAAAAACATACTCCGATGATCCGATCCTATTAACTCTGAATAATTAATGTTGCAATGTGTGATATTGTCAAGTCATTTTCTGAAAATAGCTTCAAGCTACAGTTGATAGTTACAACATTGCAGTATGGTACTATATTTTCTTTGCTTGTTGCAGTCAGAAACAGATCGATCATATATAGTCTAAAGTATATATATGATGCGTTGACTATGTCGATATATACTTGCAGTTTCGCCCATCTTCTATTGGATTAGATTAAGTCTAACATATGTTCGGTACAATGTCATATCATAAATAAAACCATCAAACTATTAAAAATAATTGAGATGACGTGGTTTTATGCGTGGACCGAGAGAACGTGCAAATATTGCATCTAGTGGGACCTATCTATGTAATCTGTGTTCATATATATATTAATATATATAGGTATGTGCTTTTGTGCTCTGCAAAAAAAACTTGTATATAAAGGGAGGAGCTTCATTGTTTGTCAAGTGTACCAGTACATAAAACATACGCGATGCACTTTGATCCTTAAGATCGTTCTATTCCAACAGTCCACATTATAAGATGGTCTCTCCTAATTAACGTGCTCTAATTAATTTCATGTTTTGAAATTGAAATAATTATTACATCTCTTGAGTAATTAAGTACGTCAACGTGTTTTTAATCCCATATATTAATTGTTTTCCATGCTTCTAATGCCTAAGGATTTGTCATATGGCCAACATCAAATGAGAAACTCACTTGCTACCGACATTCCTGGCAGGTTTCAATGCTTCTATGTATATATATATATGTGCATGCTTTGTTTCATTAATGGATTTGATGAGATAATGTAGGATATGCTAGGTTGAATACATAAATAACTTGGTTTTTACAGAAATTCAGTTATTATTCATCCAAAAATATATTTACATAAATGGAGACATGTATTGCATGTGAATGTTATAATTAGTGTTATTTTTAATGGATAGAAATCTGGCCTACGTGACTAACAATGTATATAAAGAAGATGAGATTTTTCATGGTTAAAGGAGAACATCAACACAGATTTTTTTTTGTGTTGAAATATATCAGCAATTTGCACAAGAGTAAGTTAAATGTGCCATTTCTTTCATAATTATTGCATGCTCAGGTTCACAAGAAAAAAGAGGAGTGAGCGCTACTATTAACCACGAGGGATATCGCACCACGTGATTGCATGCATGGCTCACTTGTAAAGGACGGTGCCCCATTTATTACGGCCAGTATGGCACATTCTTCGCTCCAAACTGAAATACTCCTTCCGTACTTGTAAAGGAAGTCGTTTTTGACAGCGACATGGTCTCCAGAACACAACTTTGACTTCTTGTTTCTATAAAAATATTTATTAAAAAGTGATATATGTATATATACTTTTATGAAAGTATTTTCCAAGACAAATCTATTCATATAATTTTTATATTTTTAAACTCAACAATTTGAGAGTTATTCATGATTATTTATAATCCCAAGGTTTGACATAAATATTGTCCTAAACGACTTCCTTTACGAGTATGAAGGGAGTACAGTTTAATGCAGTTGGATGCTCATTTTTTTTCCCAGCTGAATGCACTATCCAACGACTAAAATACGTCGTGTGACAAATTATACTAGCTAGCTCTGTCTCAACAAATTATACTAGAGAATTTTTAATCAATTTTAAGATGAAACTTAAATGAATATAATTGCTGTAAATAGTTGAGATGAGTAAGTAGATAAAGAAATTTATGAGAGACTGTTATAGTTATATTATAAAGAAGTGTAGAGGTTGCTATATTATATGAGACAAAATTTGTAATTTGCATATAAATTAGCGTTTGAGCATACTTGAGTACTTCTACAAATCAGTCCCATCGGTTTAGCCTATGGATGATTATAAACTGTATAGCTTAATGACAAAAAGTCATTTGTGAATAAAACTTTAATAAATGTGCTCATAGTGTTTTAAAAAATAAATTACGATGAAAGAACATAAAAATCAATTCTTTATAATTAAGATTTGAAATTTAAATTTTGGTTGCAGTAGCGAAGCTGAAGATCTAGAAACTATGTTATTTAAATAGTTTGTGATATAAATTTGCAGTAGTCAAAGTTAGTACTTGTAATGTCCATAACAAGGTTAGCACTAAACCATTGACATAGCCGGTGAAAACGATCGATATGTAAAAACCAATAAAAACTGGACCTTAAAGTTCTGTAAATTCATGTAAATTTGGAAGTAAAAAGACAAATTTTAGGTCTCTCAAATGAAATTGAGTTTGGAGTTAAGATTTGGTATGAAAGTATTTGATACCTATACATATATCTAGTAAAGTTTTCACAAATTTAGAGACTTTTGGTATAGGTACGTATTTCTAGTAGTGGTTTTTTATAAATTTGGAAAAACTTTTGGTATAGTTACATATCTGCAGCAATTTTTCATAAATTTAAAGAGCTTTTGAGTATGTTTTCCACATGTTTTCACTGGATATTTTCCCCACTAAATATTTGGGCAATTGGGCACAAGCAAAAGAAAGAAAGAAAGCATGTGTGTGTTGCAAATGCCATGCATGGCCAGCCGGAAAGTACTACTCAGCTAGTAGAATTCCTTGCTTGGGACGGTACAACATCTCGCCATCTCGGTGCCGCCCAATCCAACCCGTCAGGCCCCGTCAGCTCATCGAGCATATATCGATCAGTCAGTCACACACCCACCATGCATATGACTTTCACGCGAGAGGACACATATATGCGGCGCCGATCTGCGAGTTCATACGGCTATTGTGTAATTCTACTGTACTCGATAGATATAGATATATATATATATATCGATCTATACGTACCCCCCAAGTTGAGTGAGCCACTAGTTGTCCATTATATTTGCAGAGAGATGTCAATAATTCTCCAATCATTGGACACATGTCCCTACCTGACCACATGCACACTCGATCATGCCGAAATGGTCAAGCACCACGTCGATCGATGATAGTTGCAGCTGGAAATAAGAAGAATCTCCATATATGTTCGTTCGCCGGCGTTCGATTGGGTCGTTGACGATTCGAATTAATGAAACCGCCTGTCGGAAATTTTCGGACGGTTGGGTGCCTGCCTCAAACACTGCGATTAATTTATGAAGTCGGTAGTATATGTAATTAAAAAAACAAGGATATTAGATAAGATCCTAATATCAAATAAATAAAATGAGTGAGATTTCGAACCTAGACCGGCTAACACTACACATCTCCTGTCGAGCTAGCCATAAGATCCCTAGAAGCTTCTCTATTGGTTCATAGAGGATTTTGAAGTACTACTTTACGTTTGTTTGGGCATGACCTTTTTTTTTCAACCATGTAAATTTCTAGAGATATCAAACTAATTTCACCCTTAACCATCAGCTCTCCTAAACAACAATATTTGTATTCTTGCTCCATGTTGGCAATTTATATTCCTTAGTTTTCCGCGCGAATACTTTCCGAAATACTAAACGATAAGTTTTCTAAAAAAATATAAAAAAGTTTGCTTTAAAAATTCATATTAATCTATTTTCATTTTCTTAAAAAACTAATATATAATTGAAATTATGTGTTAATCCGTGCCCCGTTTTACTTGCTAGTGGTGGTTTCCAACCCCTCGTTTCGAACTCAGCCAAATCTCTTTGGACGGAGGGATTAGATAGCTGGGCACCGTGTTATTGCCTTTTCCTTTTGGTCCTTTGGTCCGGTCATGGGCTCAGTGGTAATGGTAGTGGCCGATGATGCGGCTGTGAATGCATTTGCACAAAAAGGTAGAAAGAAGATGCAATTGTGGTGGAGCGACTCGAGTCTTCTGTGTGAGGAGAGAATATACGGTGGAGGCTAGCTAGCTAGTACAGCCTGCAGCCCAGCAAGCAGACGAAAGGCCCCAACTAGCTAGTGCTCTATTATTCTCGGATATTAATTCCGATTATTCCTTGAGACTACCTTGACCCCAACAATTTTACAAGCTACGTGCTAGGAGATTTTAAACCTACTGCTAGTATCTTGAACGTTTCGGATAACGGGAAAAAGCTTTGGAGCCGATTAGAGATCAAGGCCCAATAGCCAAGGAAAAGAAAAATGCAGGATTCGATCTCCATATATGTGTCAGTCCACTAGTAGGAAACCGCAGGACAGAGAGATGGAGGAGTAGTTTCGATCGTGCCTTTTTAAGAAATAGAGCACTGAATTGATGTGACACATTTTCTGAGTATTAAAATGGTACTTTTTTAAAAAAGTATAAATTTATTAAATTAAAATTATTTTAAATCTTTTTTTAACTTTAGGATAGCTAATTATTATTTTTACTCTTAAATAATAATCACAAATTCAACCATTCATATCTTTAGGGAAAAAACTAGGCCATATACACAAGACATTTAGTTGCTGGTCACTAAACTTATTGATATAATTTTGCTAATGTGGAGAGAGTGTTGCGAGGACAAAAAGGGTCGGAAAGAGTGGATATTATACAATTATACTACAAAATTATTTATTAATTAGATGATTTTTTTTGCCATGATAATCAATGAAATACAATGAAACTATGGTCATACAGTGCTCAAAACAATAGAAGCTCAGTGACGGGTATAAGAAAAAAAATAATGTGGAGCTGATGATGACACAAAACAGGGCTTCAAGCAGCGAGTGCGACTATGAGTTGGGGTGAGCAATTGGTCCTGATCGACTATGGGATGGCAATGAGGTAACACGAAGGTGGAACGGATAGGAACTACCCCGTTTGCTCAATTATGCGGTTTACACAGAACGGAGCAAAATCAATCCTCACCCCCAAACCCTCCAGGGTCCTTGCTCTGCTGGGTTTGTGCGCCCCCGTTGTAAGCGTTAGCTGCTGGCTGATGGACCAAGGGAAGAATGGTAGCTAGAGCTAGCACCTGTAGTCGTAGGGAGAGAAGCGATAACATAGGAAGGTAGCAGGAGAATTGAGGGAAAGGCATGGAGCGTTCGTGGTCGACGAGATAGGGAAATGGAGCAGGGCGCCTATGGTTGATGATGAGGACATTACTAGTTCAGATATGATCATGGCTACCTTATTTATCGATGAACCAAGGTGCATATTTTCCGCGAAAGATTTGCGTGTTATAACTAAGACCTTAACCAAATATACTCCTACATCATCACATCACTTTTGGTACACAGAAGGCAAGAGAATAATTTATGCACGTTTTGGATTCACATTCGGGCCTTCTAAAAGCATCAACTTCAATTGGACCTAGCTGTTAATCTAGAAGGACTCTTGGGGCTCATGAGTACTTGTTGGAAAGATTATGTAGTCTAATTTCAAATGGTTCTAGTCCTATGTTAAAATTTCTCCTAAGCTATCAGGGATATGCAAAACAAGTTTATTTGAGCTCCAGTCAAGGTTTTACTAGCATATGCGATTGCATGGGTAGTTTGGCCAAGAACGGCCCTAACAACACAATCATTAGCATCACACATGATTTCAAACGACAGCGACCAATTAAGGATTGAATGCTTGATGCTAAGATGAGAGATTCTTTCAGAACCCTATCTTACTATAAAGTTAATGCCCACAAACTACTAAAGGTTAACATGCGAGTATGCCACATCATCACCTTCTAGGAATTATTATCTATATTATTTAAATATCAAGCGAACATGACATATCATTTTCAATTTTGTTGAATTTTTAGAACTCAATATTATTTGAAAGTACACATCTTTCATTTTTCTATAATGTATAACATGCATTAATCCATATATCCCGCAGCAAAGCGCGGGGTATCTACTAGTATTAAATGATTTTAAGCATTCATTAATAAAATCAAAGGGAACATCTTTAGCTAACAGGCAAGACAAGGGTCTATCCACTTGAGAAAAATCTTTAATGAAACGCTAGTCAAACTCTACATGTCCTAGGATGTTGTGTACTTTTTCTTGACATCGTTGCAAGACCTTATCTAAATTCTTGAGGTAATGATCAAAAGTTTTTCTATAGATTGAGAAGTCGTCCATGAAAACTTCCATGATTTTCTTGATCATGTCAGAGCAAATAGACAACATGCACCTTTGGAATGACGCAGCTGCATTACACAACCCAAATGACATTCCGCAGTAAGCATATGTTCCATAAGGATATGAGAACATGGTCTTTTCCTTGGTTATCGGGATGGATGGGAATTTGATGATGACCAGAATAACCATCAAAAAAATAGAAGAAGGAATGATTTGCAAGCCGCTCTAACATTCAATCAATGAAGGACATCGGAAAATGATCCTTCCAAGTTGCCTTGTTGAGTTTTTTGTAATCTATACACATCTTCCATCCTATGACGGTTTGTTGTGGGATCAAGTCGTTTGTGGAATTTTCAACGATCATCATGCCTCACTTCTTAGGCACAACATGTATTAGGAACATCTCGTGCCTTAGAGGCACTCCACATAGAACCTCATAACCTTCTATGAGTACCTAAGGGACTTCGGAACGTTTCATCGGTTGGTGCTAACGACTCGTCCCCTAAGAAAGTTTGTTGGTATTTCTTATGTTTCGAGATAAATCTGCAAGTGCACGGATACTGCTGTAGCATTTCACCCATTAGTATTCCCAAGGGTATCGTATTTATATTTTCGCAGTGAAGGCGGCGGCATAAAGATGTGTTTTTTTATATCTCCTTAATTGACCTATAATTAGTTTCACCAAAGTCTAAACAGGGGTTAGAATAATAATTGATAAGGTGGTGGACACACACAGGAGATTCACCTATCTAAGGATATCTAGTAGGAAATTAGCATTAGGTAACTACAATTCATCTGTACTTTTGTATATACTAATCAGGTGTACTTTTGTATATACTAATCAGGTCTAGTATACACTTGGCATATAGATGCTTACAACATAGGACTTAGTTCCAGGCAACCAGGTACTACCGAGAGACCACTCCCTGCCGGTCTACCAGCATGATTATGGCATTTATGCACTCTTACGTCATACCCGAACATGGAGAAATACAAATGACGGACAGGGCTGTCATCACCTGCCGCCTACCTCACTTTCCGTGGGGCACACCTACATCCAAGGCATTTATCTAGCCTACGCTTATGTCAGTAAATAATATCACTAACTCCTATGGGACTCTCACCCTATAAAGGTCATTGAACTGTTACCATAGCATGGATTGATTAGCCTAAGATGAAGTAGATATACGAAGTTTATACTACTCATTGAACATTAACTCAATAAACAAAAATATAAGCCATGAGCATAAATAAATAAAGAAGATAATACAAAGAGGAGTAAATTACTAGAGACATACCCAGAACTCCGAGAGGACTATAGGACTGAAACTCCTAAGCATTATTCCTAATAGAAACTATAGATAATACAAAGTGGAAGAAAGAATTGCTCCTTAAGATTGTGTTGTGAAGTGAGCAGCTCTCTTCTATTTGTAGCCTCCAAAAGTCAGTTGTATGGCGGTTGGAGGCTGTTATCCACACACAATTGTCATCGGGAGTGGCTGAAGGAGTGACATGTGGCGAGTGGAGATTAGAGGTGGCAATGGCGGTTTGGCCGAACCCCTAGTCCCACCTCTCTCTCCACCGCCTTTCACCAGGGCCTGACATGTGGGCCCCTAAGACGGTGCATGGCTGTTTGGTCACACTTTAGGTCGGTTTGGTCTAATATGTGGGCCGCTTAATCCGTGTGCTCACACATGATTCACCGGTGATGGGTTTCTTTGCATGCCGCCCTGATTTCTCCTTCACTTAGATGTAGAATTCCTGCATCCAGGTGTTGACGGTTGTTATCGATCAGTTTCGACCGTCAATATTACCAAAATAGGAGAGAACTAGTGATGTTTGCAATGCATAAGTATGTTAGAATAATAATATTCCACTAGTATTAGGTATACTAACCTTTTTGCAGAGAATGATCATAAAGTAGATGAGAATCGACATCAACATAGATGATAAATCAATCAGACGATGTCGAAAACCAGACTTATGAATAAATGGGCCAAGAACTCAGAACTGACACAATGAATTGGGCCAAAATTTACAAGTCTGCGGAGTGGAGCAATAGAGGAGGCCACCAGCCGAAATTGGGCTGGATTGGGCCAGTCCCAGGTTCAGTCGAACCAATCCTGGCGCCGTTGGATCCAGGTTTTGGCGTGGACATCCAGGATTGCATCCCAATGACGGTTGGAGCGTACTTCGGACAATTCCCCTTCCACAACCGTCATAACCACCTCTATATAAAGGCTTCACTCTCTTCACTTCAACACACACCTCAAGCAATAGCTCTCTCATTTCTCTCAAGTTTAGTTTAGTAGTATCTAGCTGGTGGAATAGAAATAGAATAGGAGTCGGGAGTCCGGAAGTTTTCGGAAGAGTACGGGTATGGCTCTAGCAGCTTTCCTTTCCTCTTTTGTAAACCTTGTACTTTTATTAGAATACACTTCTATATACATTTATGGTATTGAAATACTTTTCGAGTATATGAGTACCTACTTTATATTATTTTCATGTTATACTGAATATACTGCTAGCTTATCTGGGAGATGCTTTGGTGCGGGTATAGTGTTTGCTTATGCAATTACTCTATGTCATGACAATGATATTAGAGTAGTATCTGGTAGTTTAGACGTGGTGTCTAGATTACGGGATATCATTATTTGGGGGTTATATATTGCGGATGAGAGGTGGGCCGCTGATGGTGACAGCTCAGTACGGGTATTCCTCCGCGCCTATATATAATCCTAAGTTAATTTCCTGGGAGGGTATTTCTCCGTATTTAGCCCCGGTTGGATGGTCATGACGGGCTGTCGTAAGGAACTCGGCAGTCAAGGGTGGCTTCTCGAAGTACTAGGAGGGCATCGGATAGAGGGTATTAGCTAGTATAACAGTTAACTAGAATGTATGTATACTATGTATATTATAAGTATAGGAATAGATTTCCTTTCTCTTTTCTTTCCACTTAGCTTAGATGAAATATTATGAGGATGAGTAGTTAATGCTTGTGTGTCACTCTACTCTTGGATTATCTTAACCCATGCTTAGAATATGATTATCACAAGTAATATATAAAATATTAGTTGAGTTCTCTCTACATGATCTTCCCATGGGATAAAATAAATACGATACCCTTGGAATACTCTCGGGTGAAATGCTACAACGGTATATCCGTGCGCTTGCGGATGAACTCTGTAACCATAATATACCAGAAGTATTTATGCGCCATTGCTGGGAATTATATTTCTAGTAATGTCGTTAAGAAATACCAACACCAGGTTGATTCTCCAATCATAATACAACTACATTATTTATTATTGCTATACGTGTAAGAAATGCTAATTTTCCTTTATTAATTGTGCTATTTGGTGAAAGAAATTGGTACTTAACGACCGTCAACAAAGTTAACGCAAAAGTTGCAAACAGGATGTTAGCACCGACAGTGGGATTATAGAGAACAATCACCACAGTCTCCTTCACAAGACATTGAATAGCTAAGTAAGGGGGCGAAATCCGAATTACTTCAGAAGACGGCTCCACTTCCCTTAACCACACATCGCTCATGATGGTAGTTAACTCCTTTACTGTCCCTTTGAGCATGTGATCTCTTTTGATAGGAATAGTTCGAGGTGTTTCTATAGTCTTCAAAAAGACCTTCCTCGAACACGAAAGGGATTTTCGAAGGCTGAATTTCTTCTTCCTTCGGTTCATGAGGTTCAGATGATGGTTCAAAGGGTGAATCTTGTGATGTACAAAGTATGGGCTTGGATTCAACAATTGAGGGCTCCTTATGGGTATGCTTGATTTCCTGGAGAGTTTCACTGTGGATGAAGGAGGTGTTCTCTAGGATACAATCCATACCTTCTACTGTGCAAACAAACCTTCGGTGAAAACATCGGGATACAATGCATAATCCTTCTCACTCTGCCAAAAGTTAACAATTTTCATCCGTATAGAGACAACATGGGTTAACGGGAAAAAAAAGGAAGACATAACTTGGTGTTGAGTTACCCCTCACCATGTGTCTTCCTAACGGTGCGAGAAGGATTGTTCCCGAACCATGGCTATAACGCCAGGACGGAGTTCATAGTTAGATGTGAGAGTAGGTTTTGAAGAAGGTGGTGGCTCAAAGAGCTCGCCATTCAGAGTGAAAAAGTTTTGACTAGATAGTTACTCCATGGTAGAAAAGAAAAGAAAAGAAGAAATAAAATAAAGGATAAGAGGAAGAACTAGGTTCAAACATAACATAACAACTGTTCCCCGACAACGATGCCATAAATGCTTATTGGTATTTGCCACGATCACAGATAAATCCGCAAGCGTATGGATACAATTATAGCACTTCACCTTAGAGTGTTCCTTGGGTATCAAATCACAGGGAACGCGTGTGTCGAATCTTAGAAACATGTTCGTCCAAGGACAACAACTAAATAATAGGTGAAATGTAGAGAAGATTTCTAAGGGTTAAGATTCTTGAATTAAGTTAAGGTAAAACTATATAACTTGCTACCAGCACCAGCTCTCCCTGGTTTGCCAAGCAAGTCTGACTTGTAGCTCTATGATTAACTGAATGTGGAGGATTACAAAGGATGGACAAGGCTATCACCACCTACCACCTACATCTAGAACCCGTGGAGCACACAACAAACAGTGCTAACTTCTAACCAAGAGACCACATCTATGCTATTGATTATTACTCTAGCCTTGGCAAAAAACTTCCGTATTTAACCAGAGTATTAGTACTAGAGCATTTAATATAAAAACTAAGCAATGAAACCTCGATGATGAGATTATATTTTACTTAAATAAGAAAATTAAATACCCAAAAAAAATCATGAATACTTGCTTATATAAAAGAAGCATCCACCAAGGTACAAGAGTGGAGAGGATGCCAACAATTCCGACAAGCTTTCCCTCACTCTCGCCATATTCTAACTCTACTAGAGAGTAGACTAAAAATGAAAGTGATGGAACTCCACTTTAGTTGTGTTGTGTTGAAAGTGAAGTGAGAAGATGCTTTTATAGTGCTCAATGCCAATTGCTAATGTCAGTGGTTCAGTCGGTTCCACCCACAACCGACATTAGTAGCCGAAGAGCGCCACATTGAAGGCGGTGGTGAGGGGCGCCACCCCTGGTTCGGCCGAACCAGGACAACCGCCTTAGTCCACTGACTTCCTCCCTAAGTATGACACACGGGCCCTTATGGCAGTGCACGGCGGATAAGACTCAAATATGTCGGTTTTTCTTTGGTTTGTGGGCCCTTAAATCTTTTATTTGCGTCTGATTATCCGAAGCCATGTTTCTTAATATGGCAAGTGGTTTTCATGCAAAATTACTTGCATACAAACGTAGAAATGGTTTAAACCCTACCACTAGGTTTGGAGTTTCATTTCATTTGATTTTATGCAAGAATTGAAAGTCAAATTTAGTATTTAAGGACCGTCAACAACAATATTTGTATGGTGAACCAAATACCTTAAAATTAATTATTCACTGCAAAATAAGTTCTAATTAGAGCTATTGCCATGTGATTACTTGCGGCTATCAAAAACATGCCTATGAAGCTTTTTGACTGTTTTTTTCTTATAAATGTTAGGTGTTGTTCGATGCATAAATTTGATTTTAAATCATGGTTGGCTTAGAGCTACGTGCACCATATTTTCTAAAGTGCGGATGGCCAAAAATTACAAGCAATATATCTTTAAGACATAGTTGGCTTAGAGCTACACACATTATATTTTTAAGACGTAGTTGGCTTTGAGCTACGCACATTATATCTTTAAGACATAGTTGGCTTAGAGCTACGCGCATTATGGTTTAAGTAGTCGGTATACTATCTAAGTTCAGCCACTCGCAAATTCACACCGTATATGCTATATATTTATGGTCAAGTCACTAGGCTTACTGACTTTGTAGTTCTTGACTATATATTTAGTTGTTTTCTCTCTAACTAAGCACATAATTGGAGGCTATGACTAATTAGGTGTATCTATTCGATGCACTTATTTATTTAATTTTTCTTCATAATCCCTCCATAGCTTCTTGCAATATTTTGACGAGGACTCTTGAAGGAAGAACTCCCGAAGCCTTTTCAAGGAAGATAAAATCACTCTGCAATGATAAAAAAAAACCTAGATGAGGATTGCGGACTATGAAGAACTCAGACGCTATGGAGAACATAGGTATGGTATACCCACACGACATGTTGTTAATGAAAAATCCGACACATTTTTATCCAACTACGAATAGAAGGTTGGTCAGATCCATATAATATGTGATAGCGTAAGACTCGGTCACTAGAACGGGATAGCTCATCTGTAACGAGTGGGAAGCCTCATCTGTGTCGGCAAGAGGTACCGTCACGAACCAAAGGTCACTCATGTGAAAAGTCATATGTGTCGGGTCGGCCACCGTCACGAATGATAGTCATCTTTATCGGGCCTAAATATAAGACCATCACGGATGACACTCTTCTGTGATGGGTGGTAGTTAAGACCTATCACGGATGAGATTCATCCGTGACTGTTCATAAGTACAAACCTTCACGGATGAGAATTATGATTTTTGAATTTCAAATGCATAAAAAACCCTAAAAATATTTTAAATATTAATAGGATATTCTAACAATGGTCACACATCACTACGTAGAAATTCTTGTTTTTTTTCAAGTGATATATGCATACATATCATACATGAGATTCAAACCTAAGACCTCTCAACACATGCAAACCATTCTTAACATCTCACCTACTGACCAAATGCTGATTGGTAATCAGATGTTATTTTTCTTAATTATTCTTGTCCAAATATGAAACACAAAATTGAAACTCTAGATGACATCAAATGAGAACACTTTCAACGACAAAGTTGCATATCCCATCGAGCTCTACAACTTTAGTGTAGGGTATATCTCCATCCATGGTCGTTTGAAAAATTCAAAAAAAAAGATCACATCACTTGTAACACTTTGATATAGGCCATGTCTCCATCCGAGATCATTTGAAAAATTCAAAATTACATATTTCAAAATAGCTCTCACCACCTATAATGAATATTTGGGCATGTAAACTATCACAAATTCAAATACTATCAGTTTTAAAGTTATAGATCTCATCAAGATCTATAACTTCCATATAGGGTATGTCTCTATCAGAGGTTCTTTGAAAATTTCAAAAATTTTAATTTTTCCTCATCCATGACTGTTCGTAACGTTATCCGTGAAGGGTGTTAATTAAGATCCGTCACGGATGAGTGCTGTTATGTTTGAAGGGTCATCTCATTACACCTATCATGGATGATATGTTATCCGTGATTGGGAATTGTTGTAACCTGTTATAAGTCATCCGTGACGTGTTAGAACTACGACCGGACAAACATGACTTTAAATCTGTGACGGGGCATGGTAGTGACCCATTATAGCTCATCCGTGACGTGTTTGAACTATAACCCGATAAATATGACTTTAAATCGGTGATGGGCATGGTTGTGACCCATTATAGGTCTTCCGTGACGTGTTAGAACTGCGTCCCAACAAAGATGAATTTAAATTGGTGATGGGGCATGGTTGTGACTCATTATAGGTCATCCGTGACGTTTTCGAGCTACGACCCAACATCGGTGACGGGGTATGGTTGTGACTCATTATATGTCATCCGTGACGTGTTCAAACTACAACCTGGCAAAGATGACTTCTATCGGTGACGGATCATCCCCGATATTCATGTCTTAAACGACGTACCTTTTGAACTGTTAGAGATGAGTCATCCGAAACGGGTCACATTAGCTCGACACAGATGACTTGTCGAGGATGTTTAGATCCTTACTAGTGGGTCATTATTTTACCTTGTGTTCAAAGGTAAGAGCATAGAGCCCCAATGCATACTACCATATAATAGTTTAGGAAATTGATGTTGTTTCCGGCTAAGTTTTGCTCATTGTAACTCTATCCTCCAACCTATATAAGGTGGACAGGGATCCTCTTGAAGGCGTAAGCTATAATCAGATCATCAGATCAATACAACACATGACATATTCAATTCTTATATTGGTATTACCTCTTGTCGAAAGGGTCTCAACATATCTAAATATTTGTATCTCCGTACATCCATTAACTTTTACACCTCGTACATAGCTGAACATCGACAGAATCAACCACCGTACAATTAAGCCGGTAGGTACTAGGAGTCTAGGATCATAAAATCTTAAAATTATCTGACGTTGTTAATTAGTCATGATCTTCCAGTGTAAAACATTGGATCGTACATGTCCAACATTTCGGCTGCACTGCTGCACTTGAGACGACCACCGGCCAAACAACATGGTTAACGTACAGCTTTAATTAATAATCTAATACTAGTCATTTATGTTGATCGATCGACCGGTTAATTTGCCACCTGCGCGGCGCTGTACGTGCGACAAGCATCTTTTGTCTCGGTCGTCTTTCTTGCGACAGATCGAGACCACCCAGCCGCAGTAATGGCGACACAATTAGCATCTGCTTCCTGTACGTACTGTATTGTACTGTGTATTAATTTTGGCCAGCAGTGTACATTTGCACTGTTCGAATTCTGTTAATTACTTCCAAAAATTCAAGGACCAGAAATAATCAGTGTATTTTTGTTGTTATTTGAAAAGTCTCGAAAGAGTTTTCAAGAAAAATGTCCACATTTGATCTGTTTGCTATGTATATTAGACTACTAAATGGTACCCCGCCTGTGGGATATTTGAATAACTGTAGTAGAATGAAGGAATCACAATAAGAGTTTACATGACCGTGCAATCACAACAAAAGAAAATTTAATAAAAAGGCAAATATGATGACCAAGTTTGCATGGAGAGAGTATTAAACATCCTATAAACGATCTTAAACCACCACGTGATGTTTCTATAAACGCGCCTATATTGTCACGTAGCGCTCTCTAAAACAATCTTGAAAACAAACGAAACATCTAACCGTTGAATTATACCCTATATACCAATGGATCTATCTTAAAGATTTCACAGTTAGATTTATCTCTATAAGCCCCACTTGTCAAAATAAAAATCCCACATCTCTTCTGTCGACGAGGGATACTCGCGGACCGGATGAGTTAAGTATTAGGGTACATTGGAATGAGGGTCTACGTAGTACGACATCAAGCAAACAGAAGACAAGGATTATACTGATTCGGGCCCCTTATCAGGTAATAGCTCTACTCTAGTTTATATGAGATTGATGACGATGAAAACAGATTACAAAGAGAGTAACTGAAACAGGCGATACCGACAAGATCGTAATCGAGGGATTTGACAAGATCTCCCGGCGAGTTGGCTCCGCATACTCCGGCTCCGTAAACTTTGGTGGGTGTGCTGGCGATGAGATGTGATGTCCTTTGCCTCCCCCTAGGGGTCCCTTTTATACTGTGGAATACCTTGACCCCCAGTAAGACTTAGGGATATGTAAACTGGCACGATATGGTAGAGGTTCTATCCCCTCCGAGTAGGACTCTGGTAGTTTCTTAACTCGTAGAGATTTTCGATAATTCGAGAAGAATTCCTAACGGCGTAACGGAAACGATCCGTGTACGTGAAGGTATATCTTATCGGTATATTTCATAAGTCGTAGGATGGAGGGTATGCCTTATCCGTATCCCTGACATCTTCCTGTTGACGTGCATGTACATAGGTGTTGGAAATATGGTCATAATTCAACATATTTTAATCTAGAATATTAAGATAATAAACATGACACTGCAATAAGAAGGTGCTAAACATGAGCAACATGAGCATGCTTTTTTATAGAATAAGCATCATATTTCACATAGTAACACAATTCGAACATTGTGATAAGTATTAACAGAGAGACATCTAGCAGCATGATTAACAGTAAGGAAATGGAAGTATACCCCGAGAACGCTCTTGTACTAGTTGAGGCATTGGTGGTGTTGTTGCCTCTGTTGCGGTTGTCGTGCTCGCCTTCTCCAGTGCCAGTACGGGTGTTGTCTATTGACATGTCGGCGAAGACGCAGCAGTGCAGAAGCCGGTGTGGAGGAGGAAGACGTAGCGGTGCAGAACCATTGTCGAACAGGAGCAGTCGCGCCCGAGAGCGCTCCCCAGAAACTTTATCGCTCGCCTACCCATACAGGTATGCAAGTGGACGGAGTTCTGGAGGCCTTCTCGTACTGATCACCCATGCACGCAAGTGAACAGAAACGGGGAAGCCAGAAGCAGCTCAGGAACAGGAAGGGGAACGTACTGATCACCCGTGCGCGCAAGTGAATAGAATCGGGGAAGCCAGGAGCAGCTCAGGAACATGAAGGGGAACCGAGGAAGAAGAAGACAGTGCGTCAGGAAACGGTGATAGATGTCCGTTGGTGGGAGGAATTGTAGCGCGGGGAAGCCAGAAGCAGCTGAACAACATGAAGGGGAACCGAGGAGGAAGAATGCAGTGCTCCAGGAAACATAGATAGATGTCTGTTGGTGGGAGGAATTGTAGTGCGAGGATAACGCCTGGAGTTAATCCGCGAGATCAAACATGTGTGTGTGTGTGAGAGAGAGAGAGAGCAGCAGCAGCAGCATCCGCCAGTCTCGCCACGCCCATGCCCACACCCTCAGCCCGCCGGCTCAGCACGTGCGCGCCAGCGTGTTGCTATCCCACACCACCTTAACCAGTCCCACTTAAATGTACAAGGTTGTATTATTTTACATAGGATTAATTGTGGACCAATGGAATTAATTGAGAATAAATTGGGCCTAGCCCTATTCCAACAATAGGTATGAACCCTCTTTTTCCATTTTTTTTCCTTCTTGGTTTGATGAGATGAAAGACCAAATTAAAAATTGAAGACCCATATAACTATTCGTTAAGTTGTAAAAATGTGTTATGTCGAGTTCTCTTTTAGCTATATGCATATGCAATCGAATCAACCATAAAAGTTCCAAATAAACAAATAATATGTATAGTATATAATTGTATATCACTTACTGAACCCCATATGAACGGATATATTGGACTGTAAGATATTTAGTGATTGATGTTTTATTACAATATATCCATAATAATAAAATACAAATACATGAAAGTAGTTTTGATATTTTCGATTATTACTGTTTTAAAATGGGGATAGTAATTTTCAATTTTAGAATGGCGGTAGTAATTTTCTGGAATTTCACTAGTAAGGTTCAATTTTCACTCAGTTGTGCATGTATACAAAGTATTATGTGATGATTGACAATACTGAATATATCATCCTATATATAGCTTTATTAACATACATAGCTAAATGCGCACGTGAGATTTTCTTCAAATCTAAGAAAACATATATGTCCACAATACCACCAAAAAGATAATTTTAAATGTTAGGAAAAATCTCAGTAATATATGCCGTAACAGTAATTAAACAAAAATATATAATGACTAATATTTAGAACATATGGTTATAAAAAGTCAATTTGTAAGTGCATTAAACGTGTTATCGAACCCTCCTACTAGATTTCTTAAAGCCTCTGACAAATTTGAGATCACATTTAAAAAAAATGCAAAACAACAAACACTTAATCCTCTATTAAATTTTAGATGTTAGATAATTTTTATAGCTTAATTTATACGTGTACCCATGTTATAGCTAGGTCATCACATACTAAAGGAACAATATTCATACAAACGTGTTACCAGAAAAAAAAAGTGAGTGTTTTAATTAGAACGTTGTATTTAGCCATTGCAAAGTGAATAGGGTTATAGAGGTGCTGACTAGCATCAAGTTGCACTAGTTGCTAGGCAACCAACCACTGCACTAAATGAGCCCGGCAAAAGTCACAACGAACCACCAAGACAAACCTCCAAGGGACTTGCCAACTAATTTACGATGACTGAACCTCTTTTTAACTTTGTATATCTACGTATTATTATTTGTGCCATCTTTACTTGAAGCGGCAAGAGTAGTCATAGATAGGAGGTCACTACTATAGAACTTATCTTTTGTTGTGGTCTCCAAAATCACAAATATCTGATGTCACTACTAAAAGATGCTTTAGTACCAGTTCTAAAAGTCCAAGTCTCTTGGAACATTTTTAATCCCGTTTAGTGTTACCAACCAGTACTAAAAATACATCTTTAGTACCGGTTGGTAACACCAACCGAGACTAATACTTGATGATCTTTAGTCTCGTTTAGCAACACCAATCCGGACTAAAAATTCATTTCTAATACCGGTTGGTAACCCGAGTATCTACCTAGACTAAAGATATTTTTAATACCGGTTAGTGTTACCAATTGGACTAAAGATGTCTCCAGGGTTAGTTTAAAAATAAAGAATTTCTATTCAAGTTAGATGTGTAGTAGGTGGGATGATAATGAGTGTGAGGGCTGAAGAGAGAGATTTTGAGTTAGAATCCTGTATTGTACATAATTTTTTGACTTGGTATGAATATTTAGTACCGGTTATTTCAATCGGTACCATCTTTAGTCCTAATTTGCTTGTCACAGTTGCTACAGGAGTTTCCATAAGGTGTTAAAGATCGTTTCTTCACTAGTGGATCAACCGAGGTATAGATGTCGTCATAGGGAACTTCTGAACTTCTATCACTCAGTACCCTCCATATTTAGTTGAAATTATCGGAATTTGATATTAACGTTATGAAATCAATTCGCAACCACTATCAACCATGAGAAAAGGCGCGAGAGTCCCTAAGGAAAACATAAAAATTAAATAGGTTGTAAAATCAAAAGTGTTTTATTATTATTATTATTTTGTGATGAACAGTTGATATTGGAGATTATTGGTTTTGATATTTGAAATTTATTTGCGAAGTGGTTTTGGAGATGATTTGAATTTTACAGGTGATCTACAGGTACTACTGGATTTGTGGTCCGGTTAGACCGGGCATGTGCTGCCGGTCAGACCGGCGTGTATTGCGTGGTCAGTCCGGCACAGCCCACGGTCTGACCGGCCGACACTGTGTCGGTTTCGATTTCGGGTTGGTTGTTTGGATATCCGTGATTGTTTCATGAATATGATTTCTTGATGGATTCTATGTGTATGTAATACTGTTGTTTGCTACTAATGAGTCAAGATGGGGATAGCTTGGTCTCGAAATATGGTTTCTTTGTTTGTTTCTTCTGTAGGTGACTCGAGATGCCGGGAGAGTATTTGCGGTGATGGACCGGGAGTCAACTTGGGGATAAGACGATGTCCAAGGTGGTCAGAGATCATGCGGGATACTAAGGCTAGAGTTCAATGCACCTGGAAGGTGAAGATTCCATATGGCATACGATGGAGGTATTGTGTGCGTATGGGATGTGGAGTCGAATTTGGAAAGAGTCCAAATTTGGTATGATTGGTTATGTAAAGTTCATGTCTTGTACGAGAAGGTTTCCTAGGGGGACTAGGACTTCTAGTATGAGTTTGGTTTGTGGCTTTGGGTTGCCTACCTCATGTATAAATAGAGAGGGAGCGTCAGGCTTCCCGGTATCGCTTTTGAGAGCAATTGAGTTGATAGTTGAGTTAGGGTTTCGAATTTAGTCGAAATTTTTGTAGGAGTGCTGTTGGTGCACTTTGTAAACAAAGAGAGAATCAATAAAGTCGTCATCTACTTTAAGAATTCTTCGATTTATGTTTTCTCGGGTACGGTGGTCCAACCGGCTGGACACCGGCGGTCCGACCGACGGTATCGCAGCGGTCAGACCGGCGAGCACACGACGGTTAGACCGGCTGCTGCGATAGGAGAGAGCAGTCGATTTCGGCGGTTCAAACGATCGATCTACATCGGTCAGACCAACGTATTCAGGGTGGTCAGATCGGTGCTACTACTTCGGTCAGACCGCGATCCGTCGAATTTGAAGGTAACTTTTATTTCCGCTAAAAGTTTTGGTTTTTGGGCATACCAACCATTCACCCCCTCTGGTTGGCTTAGTTGTTATAATTCGATCCTACTTAGGTAGTTTTGTATTAACCAAAATCTCAGTTCTAGTATATTATATCTCAAACTTGATAGGTGTAAGTAAGACCTCCAGTTCTTCCCTATCAAACTCTTCCCTATCAAACTAAATGATGTGGCACTGACTAGATATATGAACATCATATGTGAACTTTATATAAAAATGTGTAGTTACGAGTAATAAATTTTAGTCACCAAAAAGAATTTAACATCTAGAAAAATAGCGGTACCTGCGCAATACTACCTACCTAGTGTATTTAATTAGCATACACATGAACATGCACGAGTTGCACAGAATTCACCTAATAAACAGTGCTACTAGCAACTAGCATCCATTATATTCTTTGCTTTGGAATAGGCATACGTGCACTCGAGAACAAGCATGTAGGGTTTTAATTTAATAAAACTAGCACACGGATGAACATGGTTGCACCAATTGCATACAAAAACAAACTTGAAACGCGACATGTACACGTACACACGGTTAATTAGTAGGTCAACGTACGCAGATGTATGGTCAGCCAGATTATTGTATATATAAGCAGTACATGCATGGAACACCATTAATAATACATTAAGGAAGCGTGATGTGCATGTGTGTGGTGGCCCAGTTGTCCAAGTGTTTAAATAAGTTAACACAGGAATTCATGGACGGGGACAGAAGATGCACACATATAATAATATGTATAATAAGACTGAGTGCGTACATGACTAGACTCCTCTAATTTGAGTCAGACTCCTCTAATTTGAGTCAGAGGAACATGTGTATCTGACATGTGGGCCCATGAGGATAGATCTTACCTTTCAGGAACTCATGTTCCTCTGACTTTAATTCTGAGGAACTCCTTCTCACGGGAACACTACAATGGGATTGCTTATCTATGACGGGCTGAAAGCCTCATCACTATCGAGTAAAGCCTCCGTCACTAGGTAAAGGTTACTGATATGAGAAAAAATCTCAATCGGGCAAAAACCTGTCACGGATGGATGTTATCTCAATTGGGCCGAAAACAAAGCCCGTCATAGATGAGTATGACCAATCAAACCAGCATAGTTAGAAACCTGTCACGGATGACTAATCTCAATCGGGCACACCACTAAGCCCGTCACGGATGATTAGTCATCTCAATCGGGCATTTAGATAGAGCCCGTCACCGATTGGTTTGACCCCACGTGTTGAGTCAAACTAGTCCCGGTTCGGATAACTTATCTCTATCGGGCTTACTCTAATAGCCCGTCACGGATGACATATCTCTTTCGGGCATTACTAAAATGCCCGTCAGGGATGAGTTTGGAAAAAAAATAAAATTTTATAATTTGGCTAGACTCAGACCTTTGCTAGCCATGCCCGCTGAAAAAATTGACAGAAGCACATATATATAGTCCCATTCCCAGCATCACAGCATTCACAGCATCACAACATTTATATTCCCAGCATCACAACATTTACATTCCATCACAACACATGCATTCACAGCCAATTCACAACTCATTCACATTTATATTCCATCAGAACACATGCATTCACATCACATGTACTCCCTCCGTTTCACAATGTCAGGCTTTCTAGCATTAGCCACATACATATAGATGTTAATGAATCTAGACACATACATATGTCTACATTTATTAACATCTAAATAAATATGGGCAATGATAGAAAGTCTTACATTGTGAAACGGAGGAAGTATATGTCATTCACATCCATTTTTCTCTCCAAAGCTGCAAAACTAAGTTATAAATTGGAACAAATTTATATGTAATTAGAAATGCAAGTATATACAGAGACGAGCTACCTAGGACTTTACTCTAAAGAATTAAATTGTATTACAAAGAATATTTACAAAAATCAATTGTTTGTCGCATATGCATTGCAAATGTTCTGCCATTCCAAGATGAGCTATACCTAGGACTTCACTCTAAACATCCCTTTCGGTGACAAGAGATCATCTAGTATGAATTTTGCTATCTCCTCTCTAATGATATCGAAGTTGATTTCCAAAATCCTTGAAATTTTTCCCTACATGTGAGGCGCCATGTTAGTCTACATACTTGTAAATTTTTCATCCTATGTGTGTATAAACAATTGAAGGACACACCTTAGGGTCGAGCAATGTCACATTATCTGCGAAGCTCCTCATGTTATGGCAGACATGGAACCCGCACTGGTCGCCAACTTGTTGACGTATTGGGAAGTCTTTCTTGTAGCCGAGTTTGGAATGCCCATCGTTATGCCTCTCGCCTTTTGCCACGTATTGGTCCCGTGCCTCGTTCAAGGCAGATTCGATGGCCGACCAATCGTATATTTTTGGATTGATATTGGAGTTAAGGTAGTATACCAAACTCCACTTCGGCGTTATTACTAGAACAATCCAATGACGCCTGCAAAATTAATAAATTGCAAGTTACATACTACAGTTGTACGCGACGCGCATTTTAGTATAAGTAGGGTACACGCTTACTGTTGATTGTAGGCACACATAATGAAGTCCTTGTCTTGACAAGCAAACAAGCAGTCCTTGATATAGTCCACCATGTTGGCTTGATCGTTTTTCAGCGTTGTCTCGTTGACGACAGCTGGATCGAGTAAGGCAACATGGGGTACTTTACGATGGACATGCTTCCAGGTTAACCTACAAGCAAGAAAAGAGTCCGGGTAAGCGTAATTTATGGGTAGTTACTACCATATCACGTACCCAGAAATACTTACGAGGAGTAGCACTTAAGGAGGTTGGTGTCGATCGCTCGCACCCTATAGAGGTCCCATAGATCTTTGAAGTCTACAGCGATGAAGGTAGAAGGCCCGAGGAACGGCTGACTATTGTGATGGCCCAACATGGAGGTCTCTCTATTTTTCGTTCTTGTGTTGGACTTCTCCATGTAGTACCCATGCAACTCCTTGCATGCAGGGCCCATCTTGAATAATGCATCGTCTCCGACCAATGGCATGCCTAATGTGAATTCGGCCGGAGGCTTTGGAGGAGCTACTAGCGCCTTGACAAGATCAAGCTTCTTTGGGGCTAATGGCACCTTTCCTACTCCTCTCCCTGTTCCAGCAGCTTTTCTGCGTGTGTCAAGTTTAGGTGGAGAAGATTTCGCCCTCTTGCTCCTTTTGGCAGGAGGGGGGAGGTGCGGCCTGCTGTCGACCTTCATACCGTCGTCCTCTAAATCTATATCATACTGTAATTGGAGATCTTTATCTCTTTCATCAACGGTAGGAGGGAGAGATACAACAGTTGGATGGGGACGCGTCGGCGACGGACGAGAACTTAGCGTGGCCTTGGAGTTATATTGATCTCAATGCTATGCTTGGGCCATTGAATAAAGGTCCCACGTGCAACCCCAAGGGTCAGAATCTCGTCATTAGGTGGGTGCGGGATAGAGTAGCCAACCCAATCGGGCTTCACTAAGTCCACCTGAACTTTGGCATTGCCAGCTAGCAGCTGCGCCACATGCACTCGGGTCTCCGTGGTATGCTTGAACGCTTGACCCTCTGCGGCAGGAATTGCAAATCCTGGTGTCACCCTAACGACTAGGGTACACGATGTGGGTTCCTGCGATAGATTCATTAGTGTTCTTAGAATATGTTGCAACGTATTTGTGGTGCTAATACAATAAATGCCTTATTAAGCTATTTTTACCGTTATGTGATCCACCGCGGCGGGGCCTTCAGGCTGTTCTGGCGGAGCCTCAGTTGATGCGCAGCTGCTACGCCTCTGCGTGGGGCTCACTTGTACTATGGGACCGGGAGTGGCATCGGTCGACCTATCCCTGATGCGTGCCTCCACCCGAGCCTCCATACCTAACAGCTCGGCAGTTAGCTCTTCTCTAAGCTCTTCTTTAAGCTCCACTCTAAGTTGGTCCTTAAGGCGTGCAGTTTTCTACGCCTTTGAAAGCTTGTGCTTCTTGTACTGCCACACGTATTGGGGAAACCCAAACTTCCATGGAACATTGGAGCCAATGCCCCTTGTTCATCCATGGTGTTCTTCGTTTCCCAACACTTTCGTGAGGATGTCATCCTCCTGTCTTTGTGAGCAGACCTCTTGGGAGGCCTGTCTCTCAGCATTCAGTTCGACATGGGGTACAGTTAGGACACGTTAGATGAAGAATACGATACAACATAATGAAACTTATTCTATGTGTTCAACTTACGATTTTCTGGTACACCGCTTGATCTTCGGGATTTGGGAACGAAAGAGTTCCGTCACTATTCTTCTTCACCCTTGCCCTTGCCCAGTTCCTTGCCCGCTGGACAAGGATATCAGCAAGCACTTGCGGGGTGTTAGATTCCGCTGCAGCTTCATCCTCCTTGTCCCATTCTTCCTGTTTCCCCGTGTAGCCTCCGGTGCCAAGCCGGTGCGGGTGAAGGTTCCTTGCCTGTAGATCCCGGTAGGCCTGGCTTTTTGCTTGAGACTCTTTCGTTGATTTGGCGGCATGGAACTCATCCCACATGGTTCGGGTGATGAATGGGTATTTCCCAAATGGTTCTAGCTGGGCGGGGTTGAGGACGTACTCCGTGACCAGCATTATCTTGAAGTTTTTCCAACAATTCCCCATCTTGCGGAGAGTCTGCCGCCTGAGTCCTGCCTTGGCCTCTGTAGGGTATTGGAAGCTTTGCTTGAACTGCCTCCAGGCCTCATCTTTTTTTTCTTCAGGGACCAGATCGATGTGGTCCTTCAGAATAGTGAAGTTTCGCCTCCCTACGACTCCGCATATCGTAGGGAACTTTTTGACAGCTTTCGTCGGAGCCGTCGGATATCCAACCTCGTCCATCTGTGTTATGGTGTAGACTTCCTTAGGAATCTTATTCTGGGTCCTAGGATTCCGGCTTGAAGTAGTCCCAGTAGTAGTCGTCGACATTGGTTCGCCTTGCTGTGGCTTGTCCTATGTGACTTTTGTACGGGAAGAAAGTACTTTTTAAAAAGAAAATTACATCTACACACATTCTCTGATGGTTTGTTATACCTCTATCTCTTACCTGCATTCGCCTCGTCGACGGAACAGGAGCATCTATGCTCAACAAGGCCGGAGCAGCCGGGAACTCGATCTCGACATTAGTATCCCACTCGAACTTGCTATCAATGTCACTACCATATGATAGTGACAACGATAGCAAGTTCCAATGGGATACTGATGTCGAGGTCGTGGTACCGTCTGCTTCGTCCTTGAGGAACATGGATGGTACATATCTGCTGACGAGGTGGACTTAGATAGAACACACAGGCAACCAAAACCCTTCCTATTCTTGTCACAAAACAATTGCACTAGACTCCTAACGTTATCGTCCGCAAAATCCAAGATTGCATCCAAGATCATTTCGTTAGGAACCCTTATTCCCATAGATACAGCAACCAGCTTTGGATACTGAATTTATGGGAATGGGGTTCCCTAAAGAAATGACCTTGAAAGCAATCTAGGATATTGGTAACGATAACAAATTTCTAGAAATGTCTTATTTGAATGAAATGTCCTATTTACCAAATTGTCTTGGTCGGTACCGTGCAGGCAGTAACCCGACCAAACCAGATTTGGCAACCGGAACACTTCGTATTCTCCTAAATGTCATAATTTCACTAACTTCATTTAATAACAGCCCTATCCATATCCATCCCATTTCCCTCAAAATTGCCCAAAATAGCCCATAGTACACAAGTCATGACATATAATAAGTTTGGCCTCAGTTTTGCTCATTTTCTTTCCTGAAAAAAACAACAAGTGTAGATGGTCTATTCTTATTGAAAAAACCCAAAAAGAACAAGTGTAGATGGTCTCTTGTTATGCATTAAAAACCCATATTTAAACCTAAACAAGAACAAGAGTGAGGCCGGCCCAAAAATACATCCATTTTGCAAAACATCCCATACTGCCACTCCACCCAAAAAAAATGAACAAGTGTAGATGGTCTGTTCTTATTGACAAAACCCAAAAATCACAAGTGTATAGGGTCTGTTCTGATGCATTAAAAACCCATATTTAAACCTAAACAAGAACAAGAGTGAGGCCGGTCCAAAAATGCATAAATTTTTGCAAAACATCCCATACTGCCACTCCTCCCAAAAAAACAATGAGCACGTGTAGATGGTCTGTTCTTATTGACAAAACCCAAAAATCACAAGTGTATAGGGTCTGTTCTTATGCATTAAAAACCCACATTTAAACCAAAACAAGAACAAGAGTGAGGCCGGCCCAAAAATGTATCCATTCTTGCAAAAACAACCCATACTGCCACTCCTCCCAAAAAAACAAACAAGTGTAGATGGTCTGTTCTTATTGACAAAACCCAAATATCACAAGTGTATATGGTCTGTTCTTGAGCAATCATCATTGGCCAATCATCACAAATACATCCATCACTGCCCACAGCATCCCAAGATGGCATTTCCCCCAAAAATCACAAATTAATTCCATCACAGCCCACTGCATCCCAACATGGCATTTCCCCCAAAAATCAAAAATTAATTCCATCACAACCCACTGCATCCCAACATGGCATTTCTCCCCAAAAATCACAAATTAATTCCATCACAGCCCACTGCATCCCAACATGGCACTTCCCCCAAAAATCACAAATTACATCCATCACAGCCCACTTCATCCCAACATGGCAACATAGCCCACTTCATCCCAACATCTACACACATGGCATTTGAAAGAAGAGGGAGGACATGCGCACCAGGGAGAAGAAGAGGTGACGTCGGTGTTGACGATGGCGGCCGGGCTCGGGGTCGACGCGGCCGGGAGCAGGGTCGTTGATGCGGCGGCGGCCTCGGGGTTGACATGGCCAGGCTCAGGGTCGACGCGGCAGGGAGCGGGGCCGTTGATGCGGCGGCGGCCTCGGGGTTGACGTGGCCGGGCTCGGGGTCAACGTGGCCTCCGGAACTTGTAGGCGGCGGCGTGCAGACTTGGCGGAGAGGAAGCCGGCGGTGGCGGTCTTGCGCGTGGAGGAGGCGCTAGCGGTCGGGGAGGCCGGACGACGATGGAGGAGGCAGTGGTGGATCTTGAAGCAGGAAGCAGCGGCAGCGTCGCGGAGGAGGCGGCGGTGGATCTTGAACCGGTAGGCATGGAGGGAGACGGCGGCGGTCGGGAGGCGAGGGCTTGGAGGAGGAGGCGGCGGTGGATCATGAACCGGGGGGCGTGGAGGGAGGCGGTGGCGGTCGGGAGGCGATGGCTTGGAGGAGAAGGAGGCGGTGTCGGCGGTGGAGGAGGAGGAGGAGGCGCTGGCGGCGGTGGATCTAGAGAGTGAGAGAGTAAGAGAGAGTAAGGACCCGTGGATGAGGATTGACTAAGTAAACCCTAGTCAATCCTCATCTCTATCAGGCAGACTACTAAGCCCGATGCGGATGGCACTCATCCGTGACGGGCGTTAGTACTTTGCCCGATACGGATGATACCTATCCGTGATGGGCATTAGCACTAAGCCCGATAGAGATGGAATAATCTCTATCGGGCATAGTACTAAAGCCCGTCACAGATGACTTATTAAAATATTTTTAAGTTATAAAAATCATTTATAATTAACTTCTACGCGAATTAAAATTGCTATTACATTTGATTTATCTCATATAATTAACAAATGTCTTATTTACATAGTTTAAAATTCCTATTAATTTTTAAAATTCATATAATTAACAATTGCCTTTCCCACATATAGTTTAAAATTCCTATTATTTTTTAAAAATCATATAATTGGCAATTGCCTTTCTCACATATAGTTTAAAATTCCTATTAATTTTTTAAAATCATATAATTGACAATTGCCTTTCTCACATATAGTTTAAAATAACAAGTATAACTTTTTAAAACCACATAATTAACAAATCCATTTCTTCAAAGAGTTTTAAATCGTAATTAACTGGAATGGCATGAAACATATGCAATTCATTCATTAAGGCTTCAATACAAATTAAATACATCATTTACAGTGATATGCCTTCCGAATGGTCTGAACGAACGTACGCCACTTCATCTTCGGGATCATCGTCAAGGTCGATCTGAGGTCTCACATGAAGATTCTTGTTGTATTCTTCTTTATCGACGACGTTGTCCACCCCCACAATTCTTCGCTTGCCATCCCTAACGACGTGCATCTTCTTGTTTGCGGGGTCTTTTATGTAGAAAATATGTTCGACCTGCTTCGCTAGTACGAATGGTTCGTCTACGTATCCAACCTTGGCCTGGTCCACTAATGTGAATCCTTCCTTGTCGACTTTGACACCAGTGCGGATATTCACCCAACTGCAACGAAACAAAGGGACTTTGAAGTTCAGGTAGTTCAGCTTCCATATCTGCTCTATGCGGCCATAGTATGTGCTTGATCCAACCTGATGCTGATATGCATCTATACGGACTCCACTGTTTTGCACTGTGCTTTTCTCATCTTGTGTGACGGTGTAAAATGTGTATCCATTGATATCGTACCCTTGCCATGTGTCAACATCCCAAGATGGACCCCTTGCCAACCTTTGTAATATCTCACTTAGGCCATCGGTCGACCGTGCTACACGATCCTTGAACCATTCGTTGAAGCGAGCACCATGTTCTCTGTTGATCCAAATATCTGATTGACCAATATTGTCCCATCGGACCTTCGCTAAATGCTCCTTAAAGTATGGGGTTACTTCAGCCATATGTTGCAGCACTGCGAAATGAGCCTGCGCATAGTAAGCTTGATCGGGAACAATTCTTTTTCTGACAGTTGTGCCAACACCTGCGAACCTTCCTTCGTGGCGAGACGCAGGAACTCCGATAGGATTAGTCTCGGCCATGTAATCGATACAGAACTCAATGGCCTCCTCGGTCGTGTAACCTTCAATGTTGCTCCCCTCTGGTTTTGCTCTGTTCCGAACGTAGGACTTCAGAATTCCCATGTACCTCTCGAATGGCCACATTTCTCTAATAAGAGTTGGCCGACATATTTTTGTTTGCTTCACTAGGTGAACAGTGAGATGAACCATGATATCGAAGAAAGCCAGTGGAAAATACATCTCCAAGTGACACAGGGTATTGACAATATCGGCCTGCAACCCATCTAGGTCTTCTGGATCTATAATCTTCTGACCGATTGCATTGAAGAAGGCACAAAGCTGTTGGATAGTGCGACGGACTTGTGGTGGTAGAATGCCTCTGATAGCAACTGGCAAGATCTGTGTGATTATCACGTGGCAATCGTGAGACTCCATTGCAACCAGTTTTAGATCCTCCAATTTAACATACTTACTTATTCTCGCGCAATAGCCCGAAGGAACTTTAATATCTACCAGGCATGAGAGCATTGCGATCTTCTCATCCTTCGACAATGTGTGGCAAGCTGGTGGGAGGTACACTCTTCCTGTCTTCTCATCCGTAACAGGTTGAAGTTCACTGCAAATGTTCATCTCCTATAGATCAAGACGCGCATTCAACCCGTCCTTTGTCTTGCTAGGCATATTCAGCAACAGCCCTAGCAAGCTATCGCACGCATTCTTCTCTACGTGCATCAGATCAATGCAATGACGGACCTCCAGATCTTTCTAGTAAGGTAGCCGCAATATGGATTTTTTCTTCCACATCCTCTTCTTGTCCTCCTTGCTACGTTTTCTTTTCTACCCAAACTCATTAGTAATGTCTTTCACCATGTTGTGTACTTGATCTCCGGACAAATTCTCAGGGGCAGACCCAAGTTCTTTCTTACCATTGAAAATTTTCTTCTTTCTTTTAAAGGCGTGCCGTAGGGGGAGCCATCTCCTATGACCCATGTAAGACAAACTAGATATTGCAGTTATGAATGTTACTTAATAGATCGAACTCAACCGATGCAGCATTAAGCATAAGAATAAATACAAGATCCAAACATATTGATGAAAATCACTAAGAGATGGTAGATATGCTATATAATCTAGATTACCAACAATATCTAACTCTATCGGCTGCCTTCCAATAATAGATATTGGCCGGTGTAGGGTTAGATTATGATACTAATAAAGCTTATGAAGCATATATGTTAACTCGACGATTTACATAACCAAGATTAGAGTGTCATAAAGATGTAAGTACTAATCCCGATAACACAAGCTGCCATGATAAGCTTTACCTCTTGTTGAAGATCAAAATCGATGCAGCTCAACCCGAAAGCAAGAACTCGTCGAAACAAGAAAAGTAGAAAAAGGTGGCGATGCATCAAAAGTGTTATTGAACTGTTGTTAAATGTTTACATGAGATCGGGTCATATTTATACCCGAGATACATCACAGGTCCTTGCCGGACACGACTCTTATCTCTAACAAACTCTAAGATACAAACGAATCTTCACGGCAGACCCTTGCCGAGATATATCTCTAAAGAAACTATTCAAAATATCCTAATTAATAGATACAATTGCCTACTCGTGAGCTTATCTCAATCGTTGCAATACCTGTGCAGCACGCTAATCAATCCCGGAGATGATCATATAACCACCTTAGCGAGATCGGCTACATCGGCTGTCTTTCGTCCAATCTATGCTAGCCGATGCAGTCTTCAGCCGATGCCCCCGTAGCTGATGCGAACTGTGTTCCCAGGAGACAATTCCCTATCATATCCGCTTCAATCCCAATGCCAAATCTAGTTCATGGCTTACCAAATTTGGTCGTTAACAGATAGGAAGCGTGGAAAACAGGATGACAAGTGATGTTGATTCCCTTTTCGCATCCATGATGTGTCGGTTCTGACACGGGACAGAGAAATTTAACAGAGGGCGTGTGGTTGACTGCCACTTAACAGAGGGGACCAGCACCTCTTTTTCTACCATTTGCTAGGCAATGACAGGGTTCCCCCATATTTAGCTAGGCATGGTAATCCTTGTTTGTCGCGTGCATGTGCGGATTAGGTGCGGAGGCATGCCAGGCTATCGGCGTACTGCAACTTAGCATGGCCCCATACTAAGTGCCCCCGAGGCCTCGGTAGAGCAGGAATGGCTGTGTGGCAAGCAATTGCACCTCCCAAGTCCATGGTGGATCCAGATATGGCACACCTAGAGGAAGGTAGAACAAACTAAAGGCGGCCTCTTCTAAGGACACATGCGCAATCTAATGATGATGTGAATAAAAAACTCTCTTGAACTTTGATCTTGTTGTGTCCCTGAATGAGGGGGGAGGGGAGAATTCGGTGAAGTGTGAAAGAATATACTTCAGCACATTTAGCCAAGTTGTTAGCGTACACACAACGGAAGGAAAGAGGAACTATATACCGTGGATCGATGAACTTGTAAGATCCTTTAACGCGGAGGAGAGAAATCCATCTCATAGGAGTGGGAGTAGGGTATTCCTTCGGGTGGCCAAAACCCGGTCTATATATTTCCTTGTGTTCATCCTATTAGGGGAATAAGCAGGGCCCAGGGCATACTCTCAGGTGCGACTTACTCACTAGTCGAACTCATAAAAGAGGGTCCATACGGATCCCCGCTATCGGGGCCCCTCACCCTAACAACCACATTGACTACTTCCTCTACGTCATGGCTGGTGGCGATAATATGGTTGGTGGCAAGAAAAGTAACGGCGACGGTTCTATTGGCAGGAATGGCCACGGCAACGGTTCTGCTTTCACTTCTACTGTTGCAGCATTGTATATTGTTCTCCTCCTCTGTTTCTTTCTATATATTGATTCTGCTTTTATAGCAAATAAACTAGCATATTTGTTTCTACAGTTTATACATATATAGTCTGTCCATTTTGCGTATCCCTATTGGAAAAGTACAGAATTTTAATAGAAATGCCATTGTAAAGGAGATGATAGAAAAAACGCAAGAATGATGAATGATCGGTTATAAATAGATAATAGGTTTGAGCTTTTGACCTACCTCAAAAATCTAAATACATTGGAAATTAAAGCTCAATTCCTTCGTTTCAAAGCGTCAAATAGGAATTACTGTAGGATTTAAATCATACAAAATTTCTTTACAAATTCTTTGTTCCATATTTAGGCCTCGTTAGAACCAACTCGATCAGAATGAGGATTAATTAAGGGTACATAAAACGAAAAAGCTAGCCATTAGAGAATATTAATTGAGTTTGAATTATTTTAAACATGAAAGGTAGATGTATATAAATGCATCATTTAGACATTTAACGATTTAAAAAGCATGTTAACGGAGGTAAAAATATATAGGTTAATCAGGAAAAGAACAGGACCTTATTTATTATAGGATTTAAATCGTACCTAATTCCTTTACAAATTCTTTATTTCTAATGGACCTTAAACTAGCAACTGCAAACCATTCGATCGAACACATGTACATTAGTATTACTATATACTATTATACTACTGAGTACGTACAGTGCGCGCGGGTGGACTGCATCAGAATGTCAGATTAAAAATTGTTAGTACATCTTTTAGTAGAATCTCCGTCCATGGACTATCCAACCGGTAATAATTAAGTAAAGACGAACAGTTCTTCAACATCGTTTTATAAAGATTAAAATTGTTCTTGTTCTTGTATTGGTCCGTCCATTTCCCATGTGAAGTGCACTACTTGTCTTGTTAATTCTTGCATTTACATTAATTATTAATTAACATGTTGATGTGGATCAGCCGCTGGGCGAAATAATAATCAATTAACTGAGTCTGATGGGACCATCCGCACATGCAATTTTATGGATGAGATACGTACAAATTGGTTGACTTGAAAATACGAGCAAGGTTGTTTAACTTACCTGCTACACGGAAGGTATAAAACCTATAGTTGCAGCGTTTTGTTCGTAGATGCTAATTTGAAGTCAAATTAGTTGACCTGGCTGGAATAAGTAAAATAACATTTTACTTTGTGTTTGACTTGGAAATTATGCTTATTATTGACACGGAATAAAGGTCGTAAACTAATTTTCTGCTTACTTTGGAATGTTGTGTGATTGCATCCCCAATCAATTGTTCTTTCTGTTGGAACTTTCTGCTTTGTTAGCACGCAAAACAAAAATTTTGCCATAGGAAGAATTTACATTCTAGTCAATTTGTTTCTTATTCGTGCAACGTATAACTTTCTATATATACAGGTCCTGGATTTTACAAGTGGTGGAGCAAGAAGTCCTAATGAAAACTTATTTTCTTATAGAGGGACTAGTAGTCCTACTCTGTCTGAAATCTACTTCACCAACCGTGATTAGTGATTACGGTGGTAATTCTAATTTGCTATATCTTGTATCAAATTTCACTCTCTACAAATTATAGGGATCCCTAAATTAATTTTGAAGTACTATAGTGATTGGAGTGGATACAATTAACTGTATACTTCCCTCAGTATATTTTGCTCATTTTACATTTGTCTTATATCAATGTTAATTGTTTAAGTCTAACGTAGTAATATAATATTTCCAAAGTGAAATAAATATACTATAAAATTATATTTAATCGTGGAATTAGTGAACTTAATTTGGTGTTGTATACATTACTTATTTCATTAAATTTGATCAAACTAAAAGAGTTGAATTGAATCAAGACAAAGCCAAAATATATCTATAATACGGAACAGAGGGAGTAAAAGTAACATGAATTATTAAATGAAAAATAGAAACTTCAGTCGCCTATTCTGAGCATGACCAGCCCTAGCTAGATATATGGACGTTGCATGTTGGGCCAACATAAAGGCCTCCGTGGGCTTGTCCAACAAGGGGCATAAATTAATACTCCCTCCGTTTCTAAATATTTATTTGACGTTGTTGATATTTTTTAAACATATTTGACTGTTCGTCTTATTGAAAAACTTTTATGAATATTATTCAAAAACTTGAGTAGTAGTAGTATATTTAACAATGAATCAAATGATAGGAAAAATAATAATTACTTAAATTTTTTGAATAAGAGAACGGTCAAATATGTTTAAAAAATTCAACGGCGTCAAATATTTAGGGACGGAGGGAGTACACATATTTGCATGCCTTACAAATCTCAGTATTGAAATTTTATTCGTTGAAAGTGTGTTGAATATATAGCATTCTAGTATGACCATTTGCTGCTAACTACCATTAGGGCAACATCAATGTATGTGGTCCAAGCAATCTATATGGGTGGGCCCCAAAATAAAGAACATTAGTTATGGAAAACTTCACAATGTATAATATCCATACCATTAAGTGGCTGCTTCTCTTGCTATCTTGTAGTTGTAGGCCAAGAAATGGATGACTCCGACCCATGGGAAGAAGTGTTGGCAGCAACTTCAACTGAGGTGACATGGTCGTGGTCGGCTCAATGCCGCTAGCCATCCCCTGTAGCTCTCCTTCCCTTCACTGTAGCCCCTCCCTCCATCCCCTGTAGCATATTCCCCCTCTGCATCCACTGCACTTTCCAATCCGTAACTAGATTCCTTCAATTTCTCCTTCCTTCTCTCCCTACTTTCTTTTGAATCTTGCTTTCCTCTTCGTCCTCCGCCTTTTCCTCTTCTCCTCTGCTCTCATGGCCTCCACAACCCACCCCTCCCCAATCTAGCTCTCACTCTACAGAGAATGATCCACGAGATCCTCTTCCTCAGATTGCGGCTTCGCTGCAGGAGATGTGCCTCACTCCTCCAAAGGAAGCCTCGATCCAGCTGAAATACTCACCTGAGATAGCTCAAGTGGATGCCAATCACAACATGCTCATGAAGGTGGGCCACTCGAGTGGGCAGGTCAAAGCTATCCCACTTGAGCCCCTCAAGAAAGTTCTCAGTAAGGTATGGGGTAGTTGCTTCCTGGATATATCCTTGGTTGATACAAATTTGTTCATTGCTCATTTTCGCACTTGGGATGATCTTTCTTGGGTTTGGAATAAGCAACCTTGGTCTTTTGGAAGTGATAATTTCTTATTTGAGTGGGCTACTGCTGATGAGAAACTTAAGCCTCTTTCTACTTACACCTTTAAAACCATTATGTTCTCAGTCAGATTCTATGGTGTTCCAATGCCCCTTGGATCATAAGATAGTGCTAGAAAATTAGTCAAAGAGGTTGATGAACCATCTGCTGCTGCTCCTATTATAGAAGAGAATCTGGAAAAAGATCCTAAGTTCATGACTGATAGGGTGAAAATAGATGTCACCAAACCTGTGCAGGCTATTGTTTGGTTAAACATTGACAACAGAGAGCCCCTTAAAGTCTTTGTGCATTACGAAAGAATTCATCGTATTTGCACTTTTTGTGGTCTAATGTTTCACAACACTCAAGCCTGCCCAATCAAGCAGAGAATCATCATTCAATAGAAGGCAGATGCTCATGTCCAGTTGACGGATAGATATGGCAAGTGGATCACTTAGCTATCTTATCTGCCGCCTAAAGCTATGTTGGATCTGGAAAGAGAGAACAGAAATGAACTTAGGATTTTGCTGATCCTAGTGGAAGAGCTAGTTCTTCGCAGAAAATCCTTCCAACGCTCCTGACAGGACAGGTGAACAGTTCGGTGGAGGGCAAAGTCCTTGCTCTGGTGGGCCCTAGGCAAATTTGTCAACAAAGTACTCAAGTGCACACTGTTGGGGAGGGTGTGGAAGAAGCCAATTCAAAGGACAAGCATATTTCCCTAGAAAATATTCACCTGCAGATAGATGGATTGCCTGCGGCACAAAAAGCCACCCATCAGCTTTCCAAGCAGCAAATGGCCCATCTGGCCAAAGCACACTCCCTAAATTTGGGCCAACCAACAACTGCTTCAACTGCACAAAAAAGACAAGAAAGGACTGTATGTGATCCTTGCTAAGAAGAACCTGGAGTTCCATTATCAAATGTCTGCTTCCCACCAGTTCCAGCAGGAATTAAACTCCATACCACTGAAGTCTCTGTGCTGCCTTAATCACGCTGAGCCTAGTAATGCCCCTGAACTGCCCATACAGATTGCTCACTCAATTTAGCTACACGCAGAGAAACACAAGGGAACTGAAGTTAACTTGGCTGGTGGAAATTTATTGTCTTCCTCCCTCATAAGGAATGAAGCTGGATCAAAACCCCTCTTCCCACTGCTTCTTCTTCCTCTGCAAGAGAAGGTCCGTGGGCGACAACGGCGATTCTGCAAGAACTGATGGAGGAAAGTGGACAATTGATGCCGCATCAACTGTAGGTGGAGGTAGTGATTGGAGTTCCTGGGGGGAGCAGCTGCAGGTTGGGAGAAGGTCCCTTCTCCCTTTTCAGTCGATGGTAATGGAGGAGATACAGCTTCTAGTCAATGCAGAAGTGGTGGAGCAAGAGGAGGAGCAGGTAGTTCATTCCCAAGAAGAGAGATCAGAGCTAGAGGCAGAGCTTCTCATTGGGACAGGGGAGCAGATGTTGGTTCTAGATCTCAAGAAGGGCTTGTTTGGAGGCGCAGTGTTCATCTCCCTCTTTCTCCCAGTGGATCTCTCCCTCAAGCATCTGCTCAAACTGTGGGGCTTGCTCCTGGGGATGGGGATCTTTTGGTGGATATGGAGCAAGCTGATCAAGAAGTGGCTCTCCAAGTTGCTGCTCTTGCTTTAGGAATCCAGAAGTCGTCTGCTCCTAGTGTCACCAACCCCCTCTCGCAGGGTTCAAGGTCAGACGGCGGTGTTTTCGCTTCTGATCTCCCTCCTGGAAATGCTAGTTCTCAGGGATCTGGTGCCGATCTTTCTGCTTCTGGGAATGGGACTGATCAGTGGAGAAGAGTGCCAACTAATGATCGCACTAGGGTTTCTGCATCAGCTACTAACTTTGGTCTGGAAGAAGGTTTCAACTCGCTTGGGCATTCGGCGCCAGCCCACAAGGCACCACGGGCGCCATGACGTTCCTAAGCTAGAACTGCCAAGGTATTGGCGGGAGCCTTGGCAGTAAAAAAATGGTCTATCTTTGCCGTATCATAGCATCTACTAACGCGCAGGTAACTTTCATTTCTGAAACAAAAAATGATTCCCTTTCTGTCAATGATCTTAATAATGCCTTTTGTGTAGATAATAGCTATATAGTTCCTGTTGTTAATACCTCTGGTGGTCTTTGGCTTTTGTGGAGCGATGAGATGGACATCACGGTTGTGAAGAGTAGTGCTAACTATATCTTAGGTGTAGGTGTTCAGAGCCCTAATGGCACTCTTTTCAATATTTTGTGTATATATGGTGATGCCATAGGGCTCCTATTTGTATGGGTGATCTTAATGACATTATGAGCCCCAATGAAAAATTTGGATGTAATCCTTCTAATCTTAATCGCATTGCATCCTTTTGTCACTACATGAGAAATCTAGGTCTGATTGATATGGGGTACAATGGTCCTGCCTACACTTGGACTAATAAAAGGAAGGGAAAATTCGAACCATGCCATTATAATTTTGCAAAATTTGAGATATGCCATCCTGACCCACATGTCATTGACTCATGTGGGTCCTACATGTCATTGAGATACCGATGGCATATCTCAAACTTTACAAAATTATAATGGCATGGTTCCAAATTACCCAAAAAGGAAAGGGAAGGAGATTATCTTTGAAAGGCTGGACAAGTGTCTAGCCAATGTTGAATGGTGCCAAATTTTCCCTAATACTACTGTTTATCACTTGCCTCTTATTTATGGTGATCATGCTCCTATTCTTGTTTTACTTAACCCTAATTTCAAGCAACCAATTTTTTTAAAAAAATTGAAAACTGGTGGCTTTTAGAGGAAGATTTTGCCAACTTTGCCAAGAATAGCTGGGACAACTGCAATTGCTCCTTTGTTGCTAAGACAAAAGTGTTAAGCAAAAATCTCTCTTCTTGGAGCAAAAAGAAGAAGCCTATTCAATAGCAAATAGCAATCTCCGAAGAAGAAATCAAACAAGTCCAAACTTCTTAGGACAGGCACAATCTGGTAGAAAAGGAAAGTGATTTGATTGTCAAGCATGACCTTCTCCTGGAGAAACTTTCTGATTTTCATAGACAAAGAGCTAAAAAAGACTGGATAAAGGAGGGTGACCGAAATACCTACTTCTTTCATCAAGCAGCCATTAAGAGAAGAAGAAAGAACATAATTGCTTCCATCATATGTAACAATAGCTTCATTACCAATCCTGATGACATTGCTCAAGTTTTTGTTGATTACTTCTCTGACCTGTTTAGTGCTAACAGAACTGATAGGCAAAACCCTTATTTCCCTGATATAGATAGCTCCCAGGTTATTGATTGGCAGGTTCCAAATGAAGAAGAAATTTGGTAGATCATCAATGGAATAAGGAAGAATGCCTCTCCAGGTCCAGATGGTCTAAATGCTACCTTTTACAGGTCTGCTTGGAGTTGGATAAAGGATGACCTCATGGCCCTAATTCAGGATTTTTATCAAACAGGTAATATTCCCTCTGACCTGAACAAAACAAATATTGTGCTCATCTCTAAGAAAAATAGACCCATTTCTCCTACTGACTTTAGGTCCATTAGTCTTTGCAATGTTCCTTACAAAATTCTTGCCAAATCCATTGCTAACAGGATCAAAGGTAAACTGCCTGATCTCATTTGTCAATCACAGCATGCTTTTATTCCTGGCGGAAGAATTGCTAATAATATCATTATTGCTCAAGAGATTGTCCATTCTTTTGGTCTCAACTCTTACTGTCAAAAAGCTTTCCTTCTTAAAATTGATCTTTCTAAAGCTTTTGATAGACTGGAATGGGACTTTATTGCTGCTGCTCTTCAAAGAAAAGGTTTCCATCCCCATTTTATTAATCTTGTGTTGTCCTGCATCAATTCCTCTTCTTTTGCTATTAATATCAATGGTCAATCTTATGGTGCTTTTAATGCTAATAGGGTTATTAGAAAAGGCTGCCCTCTTTCCCCCTATCTTTTTGTTTTGGCTGTGAATGAACTTTCTAAACAGTTAAATGAGGCCTTACACAACCAGCACATCAAAGGGATAAAGTTGAGTGAGTGTGGTCCTGTTATTCATTCTCTTATTTATGCAGATGACCTTATCATTACATGATTAGCATCTGTTGAAGAAGCTAGTCATATCAAGAATATCATTGATGAATTTTGTAGGAAATCAGGGCAAACTCCTAATTGGGACAAATATAGAATTTTCTTCAGTAAGAACACCCCTTCTCACATTCAAAATACTATCAATCACATTTTCCTTGTTCCTGTTATGGATTCTAACTCTAAACATTTAGGCCATCCTCTCTTTGTCACTAATAGAAATAAGTTCATTGTTTATAAGTTCATCCTTGATAAGTTTAGAGCCAAATTGACTATTTTGAAGGTTAACAAGCTCTCTCATGCAGGTCGTTTAACTCCTATTAAATCAGTTTTTGCCTCTTTACTTGTCTACTACATGGCTACTATCCTTCTTTCAAAAAATCTTCTTAATAAAATAACTGCCATTATTAGGAAATTCTAGTAGACAGGTGTTAGAGAAGGACAAGACAAGAAACCTCTTTGCTTAAGATCCTAGAGAGACATTTGCAGGCACATTGATGAGGGTGGTCTTGGTATTAGACATATTCAGGTTGTGAATAAAAGTTTAATCATTAACTCAGCCTGGAGACATGTGACAAACCCTCCAGACCCAATTTCACAAATCCTCAAAGATAAATAATTTCCTAACTCTTTCTTTTCGGATGCCCCTAGAAACATTTCCAAATCTGTATATTGGAGCTCCATTCTGAATGTTAGGAAAACTCTGAAGCAATCTATCACCTGGTAGCTGGGAGAAGGCAACATTTATATCTAAAATCAGCCTTGGTGTAACCTCAATGAGGACATCTATAATTCTATCAAAACTAATCCTATGCCTGAAATTCTATATTCTTCCTGTTAAAGTTGCAGATCTTTGGGATGAAGATAAGAATTGGGATGTTCAAAAGTTGAACTCTTTGTTTGTAGAGAAAATTGTTCACAAAATCTTGCAGGTACCAGTAATGCAGGCTAACACTGAAGATAAACTTTATTGGAAGCATACAAAAAATGGTGAATGCAACACAAAAAGTGCTTACAAGGAAGTCTACAAAAGTGAGCATCAGAATACTCAACAGGTGGACTCACAATCCATTGCTTTAAATAAAGTGTCTTAGAAAGATAAAAGCATTCCTCCTAAAGTAAAATTTTTGCTTGGAGACTTCTTAGGGGGGCTCTTCCCTCTGCGCTTAGGCTCAACCATAGAATTAAAGATATCTCTGAAAGTTGTTGCAGATGTGGCATGCCTGAGAGTGATTTTCACTTGTTTTTCTCTTGCCCTTTCATTAGACTTACTTGGATGATTTCAGGTTGCAGGACTGATTTTGACAGATTCCCTATCAACTCTCATGTGGCTCTGATTATTGCTTTTGTGATTAATAACGATCCTAATAAAACTAATCTGAGCAGGCTCCTCATAGTTATGTGGCAACTTTGGAAAGCTAGAAATGATCTCAAGTTTTATGGAATTTTCAAAGAACCCTCTCAGGTCTGCTTTCTAGCAGATGCTATGATAAATTCCTATTCCCAAATCCTTTCTCAACCTGTGTTGCAGGATGATGTCCAATCTGAGGCTTGCAAAAGAAAGATGGATAGTATCCCAAATGGAATCAGGTGTTATTTGGATGCTACATGGGACAATGGTAGAACTGGCATTGGAATCTTCTTTCATTTTCCACACAATCATACTGTTATTTTTATTAAGGCCACCTCTGATAAAGCTCACAGCTCTCTTCAAGCTGAACTGCTTGCCCTTCAGTTGTCTTTGGAAATTGCCATATTTCTGAATTTTGCAGGGGTTACCTTCCTAACGGACAATGCCACCATCGCAGACACGACTATGAAGAGAAATTTCATGGAAGACCTAGGAGATTGGAGTTGAAAACCCTTTTTTTGTTCAAATCATCAATGTTTTTCCCATTAATTGACTTGCTACAGGTTCGCTGGATCCCAAGGGAAATCAACAAAATGGCAGGTAAACTAGCAAAGGAAGCTAAATCCTCCCCCAGGAGGGGTTTAGCTCACATTTGTCAAAACATAGCTCACTTAGCCTATCCGGAAAGAAGCTGTTATGCCAAGCAGTTAAATGACTGTTTCAGATCCTCCAATTGTATGCTCAACTATGTACTATGCTTATAATACTTAATATATTTCCTGGTTCTTAAAAAAAACTGAGGTGAAATGATGAGGCGCAAAGAGTACTTTGTTGCTTGCAGCTCCAAACACTTGATTTGGTGAGTTAGCTTGCATCCAATTTCCTTGATGTTGAGTAGCTTGAAAGATTGGAGGAGAATGACCATATTGTGGGTGGTTGCCTAGGGCACCAAATGGGTAGAAACTATGTAAGAAATTTGGGTTGAAGCTTTGGGAAAACTGAGATGGGAGAAAACTGTTGGGGAATTGTTGGGGAGGAGGGTTGTGGTGCCTAGAATTTTCTGGGCTTGGAGATTCTTGATTTAGGAGGTTTTTGAAACTTCTGTTGGATGAATCCGTGATGAAAATGAGGAGGTGTAATATGAAGCTCTGTCTATTTTGTTTTTATAGGGAACATGGAGCTCAAGCTATCGAGCAAGTTTTGTAGCCAACATAGAGCTCAAGGCAAAAGTAACTTCAACGTTCAACCTTCAACCAACGGATACCTGTCGCAGAGTCATGAATCAACTGCTTTTGTTTTTATATTCATTTCCAAATAGTGAACTCAAAAAGTAATAAAGTAATATATTGTATTCTCTTGTGGGCAGCCCATAGCCATATGGACTACTTTAGCCATTAATGCTATAAAGACCACATCTACAATGTATAGAGGCAACCCATATAGGTGCATTTAGTGTATAACACCCACTTTTGATTTACATTGTGGATTCCCTAAGAGGCCTGAAAAATACAGGATAGTGGAAAATATTGTTTCAACAACAGAAGTGCCAATTAGATTTTTGGAGTCGTATATATTTGTCAATGAATTTGCTAACACTGATCATTGGTTTTGCATGCACTGATGATGTGTCGATGAGTATTTGTCAACCGAAGCAGCGTTCCTTTTGCGCATTATTTGTTTATAGTTGTTGCTTTGTTTCTCACTATGATGAGACTAGTACAAACACACCAATGACGATCTACACCATATATATGTATAGCAGTGCCTAAGCTAGAAAATTTTTGAAGTTCGAACAGATCTATCTACAGTAAGTATTTGCTACAAAAGTTTTATGTTCAATCATGTATTGTATGAAATTTTACAATGAATTCACCGCAACGAGCACAACCACATGCGCCCGGAGTTGTCCGCCACTCAACTCCGCCACTGTATATATACACACTATCTTTGGATGCACCTGTGAACTACTTACTTTTAACACACCATGCTAACGATTGACCATACAGAGAATTTTGATACTTTTAAAATATTTTTGAGTAGTATATAATTTGAGAAATAAGCTGCGAACCGATCGACTTAATAATTTATATATATACACACTATCTTTGGATGCACCTATGAACTACTTACTTTTAACACACCGTGCTAGCGATTGACCACACAGATAATTTTGGTACTTTTAAAATACTTTTGAGTAGTATATAATTTGAGAAATTAATAAACTACGAACCGATCGACTTAATAATTTATATATATACCCACTATCTTTGGATGCACCCATGAACTACTTACTTTTAACACACCGTGCTAACGATTGACCACACAGAGAATTTTGGTACTTTTAAAATATTTTTTGAGTAGTATATAATTTGAGAAATAAACTACGAACCAATCGACTTAATAATTTAAAAACTTTTTTGTGTGGCAAGACGTATACCACACATGAACGGTACAAGGCAATCGAGATTGCTAAGGGGCGATCGATCGCCCCTAGCGATCAGATCCGAATGCCCCCCTCCCTCCATTCTTTTTTTGGCACCGTATTACTTTCCTATTTTAGTAAATTTATGTACCTAAAGTTTGTACACCTCAAGTTTACACATCTAAAGTTTACAGACCCAAAGTTTATAAATCAAAAGTTTATATATCCGATTCAAATTTGAATTTGAATTCAGATATTTTCATATATAGTATTTCTATACATCTAAAGTTTATACACCTAAAGTTTATAGACCCAAAGTTTATAAGTCAAAAGTTTATATACCCGATTTAAATTTGAATTTGAATTATATATGATTCAAATTTGAGTTTGAATTCAAATATTTTTTATATATAGTATTTCTATACATCTAAAGTTTATAGATCTAAAGTTATTGACCCAAAGTTTATAAGTCCAAAGTTTACATACTCGATTCAAATTTAAATTTGAATTCAAATATTATTTTATAGACCAAAAGTTTATAATTCAAAAGTTTACATACCCATTTCAAATTTGAATTTAAATTCAAATATTTTTTATTTCTAGACATAATTTTTTTCAATTTTGTTTTTTTATTTTTTAAAAATTTATGGTGTAGTAGGAAGAGAAGAAGGGAAGGAGGAAGGGAGGAGAGAAGTGTATAGGGGTGAATGGGGATCGATCGCTCGAGCGATCGCCCATTAGCCAGCCCCCAAGGCAATTGAGGTATGAATGTTTCATCCCATATTTTTCTCTTTCCTTATCATCAAGCTGTTGTCGGCGACACCAGCCCACCGTCTTTCTTTATTCTCGCAGTTTCAGGTGGCTCTGCCTCCACCTCCCTACTCACTCAAGTCCACTATACATCGTCGGTCCTTCCGTTGCCTACGGCTATCTCTCAAGGGGAAACCCAATCTCTCCCTCGCCTACCCCTCCCACCTGGAACTCAACCTACTAGAATTAATCCTAACCGCGAGCTGCGATGACTCACCAGACCAAGTTGGAGGAGAAAGAGACCAACAGAAATCTTAGTGTGGATCTCTCGTAGTCTAAAATTCGAGAGAAAAATCTCCTTCAATTTCTGTGACACAACGGTTACGAATTCTGTTAAATTAGTTATAAATATGCTCGATGGAGATGTAGTCTGCAAGTAGGTCATGCATGGAAAAATGCAAGCTTTCGTGGTACCACACTAGCTTAACAGCATACCACGTAATAAAAACCAAAAATTAATACACATACGTACTCCCTCGATCTCAAAAAAATACATTCCTAGCATTTTGAGGTGGAATTAGTGGAGATAAAGAATGACTGAAATACCATTAATCAATAAAAAAAGTAGTAATAGTGATAGGTACGTAAAGGTATTGAAGGAATAAAACTTTTTATTTTACGTGCTAAGGATATATAGGATAATAGAAGTTGGTTTTTTATAGGATAAAATTCAAACTATAGAAGTTGAGTTTTTTTTTTTATGGAGGGAGTATAGCACACACAACCACGTAGGGCGAAGACAAATGTGGAAGTAATCACGAGGGGTCAGAAACATCGACTACTCATCATGAAAAGTCGACGTGAGGTACAAGATACTACAGCACAACGTACGAGCTCTACTGGTGCCAAAGAAATTAACAAGATGTAAAGTTTACATGCATGCAATATACTCCTCCATCCCAAAATATAAGCATTTTTAGCATATATAGTAACAAGTCAAATATTTTTAATTTAGACTATTAATAGAAAAAAAAAAGATCAATCATGTAAAACTAATATTACTAGATTTATCATTAAATAAACTATCATAATATGCAACTTTTTTTATTTAAAACATCTTACTTTCATAGATATCGATAGTCAAAGTAGCATCTTGAAAAGAGTGTTAAAGTCTGAAAATGATTATATATTTTTAGGACTGGGGAGTATATATTGCCACTTTAATTCTAATATTAGTTGAAGTGGCCGAATGTTTTGAGCTTTGTAATAGAGATTATAATTGAAAGATAACTACATATATGTGTTATGATTTGGAAAACAATGATGTTACCATTATATGGTAGTCAAAAGGCTGATCAGGAGTATGATTGGCTACTCATTCTCCTCGCATGGAAAACAAGTTATCTCACTGCATAATTAATTAATTAATTAATTATTAGAGAGAAAACTTGAGAATGGATTTATATAATTTTTTAAAGAAACTTTTCTATTTTTTTTCAAAATGTATTGTGAAGAAGTTTCGGAAGCGTGCAGATGAAAAAAGAGTAAGTAGAACGTTGTCAACTTGCAAAGGTTAGAAAACACAAGTATGAATTTATACTTTATAACAACCACATTAATTTTCTTAATTATCACATTACTGATTATTAAACGGTGGACTTTAATTGTCGTAACACATATAAACACAAACGATATCGTCTGCGTGCTTGATCACTCAAGCTTATACACCATATATTTATACACCATGTATGTATAAGCACTTCAAAAAGACTAAGCCGATATATTTTGAGATTGATAAAATCGCCGGCGCATACGTTGAGATTGGCAAAGACACCACGAGTATTTTTGCTAGTGATGTGCTACTACCGAAAGCATAATTAGCTGTAATTATATATGTATACCCACTTATTACACACTTCAAAAATCAATTTATTGGATTGAATCAGGATAAACATTTGACATTTGTTCAGATATATGCTTAGAAACTTGCATGTTCAGATATGTGTTTACGCTCTCCTTGGAGAGTATGTGTGACTTTTTCTTTGTACTAAGCTGAGTACCTAGTTGGTTGCAAGGAGATATTAGGTAAGATCTTTTTTATTGGGTTAATTGGATCCATACCATTATAAATTTGCTTGTTTTGAAATATACCATTACAATTCACGAAGTTAGAAACATACCATTACAATTTAACATATATTAGATATGTGCCACTGCTTTGAAAGGGTAAGTAGTGGCATGTCTCAAATACCTCACAAATTGTAATGGCATGGTTCCAATTTAATGAATTGTAATGGCATATTTCAAAACTGAAGAAATTACAATGGCATCGATCCAATTAACCCTTTTTTATTTGTAATATTATAGTATCATGACACTAACATAGGATCAGAATATTGTGAAATTTTAGAAAATATATATTTTATATAAAATACATAATATGTTGTATAAATTAAAGCAAATAACATTGATTTAAATAAATTTAATTGTTTTATGTAAACTTCAGCATATTTATTTAAATTATTTTCAATCCACCTTATGTTAAAATAATATTTGGGGCCTGTTTGACACAGCTTCAGCTCTAGCTCTACCTCTCCTGGAGCTGGAACTCAGCCGAACAATTTCAGCTCTACCTAGAATAGGAGCGGAGTTAGGTGGAGCTCTCTCACAAAATGAACAAGAGATATAGAGCTGGGTTTAGGCATCTCCATAACTCCACTCCAGACCAAACTTCTAGAGCTAAATTTAGTAGTTGGAGCTCTACCAAACAAGCCCTTGGTACGATGATAGCGAATTTCGCCTACTTATTCGAAAACTTTCCATGGTCCGCCTCCGAATCTTAGTATCATGATGATATATAAGATTTTGTAGAATCGTGTGAAAATTAATACTAAAATTAAGATACTTTAAAAATTAGGATACGTGAGAACGATATCGTCTCAACTTGGTAGACACTCATAACCTATCAGCAGTGCATCATTCCGGATGTACACTACACGTGCAAATCTGCTATGCTAACTGCCCCACAAAACAAGCAGTACTTGTCTATCCAACACAGGTGGTCTCCACCCTAACCGGATTCGGGCGCATGCCCGTACCCCCGGTCAGACCCGCAACCGACCACTTTTTCCATTTAAGAAAACGCTCTGCTCATCTCATCTCCACCCGTTTTCCTCGTCTCGCTAGTCAAATAATCCATACATCTCTCTCTTTCTCTCTCTCTCTCCTCAAGTTGCTTACGTGGCCAACCGCGTGCGTCGCCGTCGCCTCCCTATAAATATGTACGCACGCGCGCTCACCTTACCGCCAACCGCCACTCACTGTACTCATCCATCGATCGCTAGCTGCGCACGCCACTGCGGCCGCGTCCGCCTCACCTAACCCTGGCCTGCTCGATCGCCGGCCGATGGCGGCAGCGGCGGTGGCGCGGCTCACTGCGGCGACGACGTGCCGGATGCGCGTCAGTGGCCCGGTCACTGCCGCGACGACGTCGGCTGCCTCGCCGGTGACCGTCACTCTGGGTGATCTGCCACAGCAGAAGCGATCGGCCGCCACGGCGACGACGACGACGAGTAGTGGTGGTTCTCCTGTGGTGGTGGAGAAGAGAGCGGCGGCGGCGACGGCGGCGGAGGAGGAGGAGGTGGAGGAGGCGGCGGCGGTGGCGGCGCTGGCGAGCGCGTGGCGGGAGGTGCAGGGCGCCGGCGACTGGAGGGGCATGGTGGAGCCGCTCCACCCGCTGCTCCGGGACGAGGTGGTCCGGTACGGGGAGCTCGTCGCGGCGTGCTACCGGGCGTTCGACCTCGACCCGGCGTCGAAGCGCTACCTCAACTGCAAGCACGGCAAGAAGCAGATGCTGCCGGCGGTCGGCATGGCCGGCGCCGGGTACACGGTCACCAGGTACATCTACGCCGCCCCCGACGTCGCGCTGCCCTTCGGCGTCGGCGGCCGCTGCTCCTGCGCCGGCAAGAGCCGGTGGATCGGCTACGTCGCCGTCGCGTCCAACCGCGAGGCCGCCCGCCTCGGCCGCCGCGACATCCTCGTCTCCTTCCGCGGCACGGTGACCGGATCGGAGTGGCTGGCCAACTTCATGAGCGCGCTGTCGCCGGCGCGGTTCGACCCGGCCGACCCGCGCCCCGACGTGCGCGTCGAGTCCGGGTTCCTCTCCCTCTACACCTCCGACGACCTCTCCGGCAAGTTCACCTGCGGGAGCTGCCGGAACCAGCTCCTCTCCGAGGTGACCCGCCTCATCGACAAGTACAAGCACGACGACGTCAGCATCACCCTCGCCGGACACAGCATGGGGAGCTCGCTGGCGATCCTCCTCGGCTACGACCTCGCCGAGCTGGGCCTCAACCGCGGCGGCCGCGGCGGCCGCGGCGGCGCCATCCCGATCACCGTCTTCTCCTTCGGCGGCCCGCGCGTCGGCAACCTCGAGTTCAAGAGACGGTGCGATGAGCTCCGCGTCAAGGTGCTCCGCGTCGCGAACGCCCGCGACCCGGTGACGAGGATGCCCGGCGTGGTGCTCAACGAGGCCGCCGCTAGGGTTTTCCGGGTCGAGCTGCCGTGGAGCAAGGCGTGCTACACCCACGTCGGCGTCGAAGTCGCCCTCGATTTCTTCAAGGCCAGCCACGCGGCGTGCGTCCACGACCTCGACGCCTACATAAATCACCTCCTCGACGGCGGCGCGGCGGCGTCGGCGACGACGACGACCTTGGAGTCGTGGAGGTGGCAGATGGCGGCGATTCGTGCAGGCGAGTGGCTGCAGACGCTAGGGATTTGAAGCGTCCACTAATTAATATCTGTAATCTGTACGCATGTTTTACAGTTGTATAGTTGTACTATTTCATGTCGTGGATCGATCAAGATTCAAGGGGGAGAAATTAAAGAGCAAAACAAGTAAACATCTAACCAAATTAAGTTCGAGCTCTTGATTAGGGTTTGCAATTTCGGTTGCCACTGAAATTTCGGTGGTTGCCGAAAATTTGAAATTTCCGTTATTTCTGGACTTTTCTGACTGAAATTATTTGAATTTTTAACATATCTTATTGAATTTGAATAAATTTTAACCAAATTTACAAATATTTGACAAACAAACCCGAAAATTTCAGGGAGATGTGTGCTTGCCGGTGGGGGCCAAAATTTTAAACCAGCTTCACTACTATACAGAAATGGCCGGCCTTTCAATTGAGGACGCCTCAATAATAATAAGATATGGTAATTAAGCTTAACTACGTGTCACATCATATGCATGTAAATAACTAATTAAAGATCGATATATTGTACACCAATGTAAACTGAAGGAAATGAACGGTGCTCATATATAAATTATATTGGATGGGCGCAAGTACGTGTAACCGATCGAAATGTTCAATTTTGAACAAAATAACGTCGCCTTCAATATGAAGATTTCTAATAAATTTGATGTTAAATTTATATATGTTATTATGATTCTTTACCTTAAATCTATAGTTTTTTAACAGTATGAACAACGTATAGTTTTATATGAAATTTACTCTAAGCATATTTTAGCCTGGCATGGAGCAGAGAAACAATATGGTACGGTATCCTAGCATGCATGATTGCAAGTAGAATTTAATGACAGGGGGAAACTTGATTGCAAATATAATTTAGTGCAAACGAGTCAAACCAATTTTTAGATCATTCGAACAATTTATACGCATGTATAGTAGTGCAACTTATGAAAATTCACTGTTAATCTAATTAATTTCCTGTATAAGCTTTGGTCGTCCAATGTAGTGCATTTTAATTATGAATATTCACATTTCAATCCAGTTTGGATTTTGGATTCTCAATATGTTGACTACGGCATTGACCAAACTAATCGAGGTGCCAAATGAACTTTAAAAGTTATAAAATTTTCGGGAGGTTCATTGCTGTATCTATGGGGAATTGAATCTTCATCTGTTTTCAATCATTAGCAGAAATTTTAGTTTAATTTAATCTATAAATAAGTACATTGGAGAATTTTTTATACCTAGTTGCAACATATTACCAAAACATCCATATAATTTATTTAAATTGGTCGAAACATCATAAACTATCAAACAATACATATTTAAGGCAGTGTATGAAAAATTGTAGATTCTATACCAAATTTATCACAAAACTACAAATTCAAGGTGGAGTATCACATAATTACAGATCTAGTAATGAAGGTATCACAATAGCTATAGATTTATGTCAATTTAATCACAGAAGTACAATATTCAGAACTCAAGCAAAAAAGGATTTGTAGATTAGATTTGTAGTTTTGCTATAAGTACCCAAAAAACTACAGATAACTTCATTAGTAGAATTGTAGTTTTGCTATACCCCAACTTAACCTATAGTTTCATAATCAATTTGGTGCTAAATATGCAGTTTTATGATAATTTTATACAACTATCTTTAGTTTTGTGAAATACTCTTATTTATGTATAGTTACAATAAATGATCCAGTATTTGCTAGCTAGAATGTTTTACCATTGCATTTGTATTCATCGGAGGTGGAAAAAAAATCATGCAAAACAATTGGCATATATTCCAAGAAATCCTCTAGATCACAACTTCACCAGACATGCATACACTACTATACAAAATGTTTGTCTAGACGGTGTTGGGCCCGCATTAGCACATCGTCCCCGCAAGCTGCCACCTCCACCTCAGCGACCTCGGCCTCCTCTTCCACCGCTCCAGCTTAAACGGTCATCGTCGTTGCCATCCTCAATGGCATTCTCGTCCTCGTTGTCTGCCGACTCCTTCTCCAATAGTAGTTTCTCATCGGTATCTTGCTTTGGCGGGGAACTGTCACGCCCAGAAATTCACGAGCCAGAATTATAAGCAGAATGTGCATTAAACCCCTGTTCAGGACCGCCCATGGTATATAGATGACAAAGTTGACATACAAATCCACATCTTACAAAACATAACAAAAAGTCTTACAAATGCAGTGGAAAGTTAAAACTAGCAAAACTTGGATAAGTGATGCTAGCAAAGCGGTGACTCCACTCCACAAGGTTCCTTGGCGGTAGTGACGAAGTTTACTCCACTGAGTTACCTCTATCCGAGTAGTAGTCCAACTCTGATGTGGAGAAAATAGAGCAAGACTAAGTACTACCCACTGTACTCAGCAAGTCATACCAAGAGGAAGTATGATGCAAGGATTTCAAAGGAGGCTAGGGGTTCTTTTGCATAAAGCAGTTATAAAGCAGTGGTCGAAAGCGGTAAAACTGTTGAAGTATATTAAGAAATATTAATCATCATCGTCTAACGTTAAACCACATTGAGATAGGCCCAACCATCCACCTGAACTACACCAATTCAATTAAGTCAAATTATTAATGACGAGACTAATCACGGTAAAGCTGGTCGATCGCCCATAACCGTGGGCATGGCTATTCGAATAGTTTTACTCTTGCCAAAAGTGTACATATGTACCCACAAGACACAGCCCCACAACATACCGGAAAGGATCTATGACAGGACCCTTCACATAACTCCCCCCAAACAAGTGCACCACACAGCAGGTTTTGCTCCTACCCTTAAAACTAAAGTAGGTAGCCTCCTCTTGTGCCATGGTGAATATGGAAGGTGATCAACCCTTATATCTAGGGCCAACCGAACTCCATCACGCCCACCCTCACCTGGGTACGTCAAAGAGGGTGGAGCTATACAACAAGCCCAACCATCACCCACGTTGGTATGTTGTACACACGGTAAGTCTTCCACAGATTTTCTGCGAACCGGTCCTTAATTGCATGGGTGCGTCTATCAAAACTATGTGCCCATAGCCCTCCAGTAGGTATATTTTAGTTGAATTAATACCATGGTGATCCATGTCCAATGTCATTATCACTAATCCAAGATATAAGGTATATGTGAGATTCCCGTGGTGAGCTAGTTGATCTAAGCATGGTTAAGCATTTCCTGAACAACATCTAGTCATATTAATTCCCATGTTATCAATGATACAAGGTGAACAAGCAATGGCTAAGTGCATAGGAAACCATCCCACGTGACAATGTAAAATAATGCAGTATTTAATAGAAAGCGAGATATATGTAAAATAGGTACAACATGATCAATTAGGATCCATGACTTGCCTAGCTCTAGTGATGTTGGAACCTCTCAACCACTTCGAAGTAAATGGGAGCTTCGAAATAGACCGAATATAAGCAACAAACAAAGCACATAAAGCAAATAGGCTATAAGTCTACTAAAATAGAGACAACAACATTTTTAGTCGATTCTAGGCATTTTTATGAATTTACTGTAATTTGCATGTACTTAAACGAAGCTCGAATGAATTTACTATGAATTTTAGAAGATTCATTGTGTTTTTACTATTAATAAAAAAACCTTAATGAATTATTGCACATTAAAGCCCAAGGGCTGACATTAGTGAGGGGAAGGCCGGCACCAGCAAGCGGGGCCCACCCAACAGTGACACAAGTGGGCCTTTCCACTATGGACCGGGACCACTGGGATAGTCCACGGGAATCGACAATCTAGATTGGCCTGAGGTTGATCCAATGGCTACGGGGCAGTGCAGCCACCCGCGACGACGACTGGCAGTGCGCACAAAAGGCAGCGATGCATCCAGAGAGGCAACGACACGCATGGGAAGGGAGCTAGAAGGGGATTGACAGCGGCCAATACAGGAGAGGACGGTGATGACAATGGTTACCTAGCGAATGAGGAGGCGGACAGCAATGGCGGCACCTAGGGAAGGAGAGGGAATGAGGGTGCATGGTGGTGAGCATTGCTGGCCGGAGGAGAGGGGAATGGTGGAGCTCACTGGCGAACGAGGGAGGCGGGTTCCCATGTTGAGGAATGGCGACCAACCGGTGGCCGAGGTGCTTGATGAGGATACAACTAGCTCAAATATAACCATGACTACCTTATGTATTCATCAACGAAAGGTGCATATGTTCTATATTATATTTACTTGTTATATCTTTGAACAAACATTGCTACACAATGAGTTTCGTGTGTTTTCATTTGCAGAGGTTGATTGGGGACTAAACCAAGACCTTCTCCAAGTCAATTCCTACTTCACCACGTCACTTTTGGTCCATAGAAGACAAGAAATAAAGATCTACACATTTTGGATTTGGATTCGGATTCAGGCCTCCTGACAGCATCAACTTCAAACGGACCTAGCCGCTGATCTATAAGGAATCTCGGGACCCATGAGTACTTGTTGGAAAGCTTATGAAGTTTAGTTTCAGATGGTTTTGGTACCACATCAAAATTCCCACCAAGCTATCAGGAATCTGCGAAACAAACCACGTATCTCATCCAGTCCGAATCTGATATGGGTCTTGGGCCATGTAATTGTGTCATGGGCTAAGCCCAAGGGGGTGTGTGCCCTAGGGCAACCCTAGGACATCCTAAATCATATTTATTCAGTAGTTGTTATAGTTTAGAGTCGGGTTTTGCTTAGATTATTTCTGCCATTTGTTGATGTGAAAACACGGTGCCCTGGGAGATCTGCTTAACTCCAGTGCAGGTCCTAGGCTAGCCCCGAGTGTGTCAAGGGCGTGCCAGCTGATTTGGTCCTGCAATCGGCAAGAAAGAATAAAAGTAGAATTAGTCGACTGATAGTGTATCGTTTATGGTCTCAGCCGATGGAGTTAGACCAAATCGGCTATGGACTGGATATATCAAAGAATAATAAACCCTAAACACGTCCAATCGGATGTAATACTATCTATGTAGTTTAACAGATTGATTTAAAACGATATTATGAAAGTAGCTGACGTGACAGTATTTAGAGAAAGAAAGATAACGTACTAGCTAATACTCTAGTAACAACTTATATAAATAGATTGATCCATATAAACATATTAAACAAAAATCAAGCATGCAGGTGTAGGAATCTAGCCGATACTGACTAAAGCTTGATATGCTTATATAAAATGATCTATCTATATAAGTAGCGAATATACATGAAACAGGGGGTGAAATATGCATATTAGGTAAGATCAGCTGAAACCCTGATACTATCCTTATTATGCCTAATTGCAGGCTAGTTTGCATGGTTCTAAGCATGACTAGGGATGATGCATCTCAAAGTATGAAAGGAAACATGCAGTCTAGACAATCAAGCAATTAGGCACTTTTAGGACGGTAGATGCCTTAGCTAATCTAATCTAGCAAGACAATTTAACCGAAACCAGCATAAACCCTAAAGCGAGCAGCAGCCGATAGAGCTAAATTGAGAAGCTAAGAATAGATTAACTAAGACATATGATAGCAATGACTCGCGATGTCGAGCCTAACACGTCTAAAGCGACATGTTAGCCCGGTAGCGCGGGCCATTGAGACGAGTTACCTTTTGCGAAGAACTCACCGGAAAACGAGAAAAGTAAAAGGGTGGCGATGCGCCGAAGTTGTATTGGATTGGCTCCCTTATTACAATGCTATGGGGTTCATATTTATTCCCTAAGTACAAACTTAGTCCATCATGGACACGACTCAAACCTTTCTAAAATTAAGATACAAATAAGACCATATATGGCAGCCTCTTGCCAAATCTCTAACAAACCGACTCAATATCCTAATTAATAGATACAATTGCCTTAATCGAGCTCTATCTCTTATTGGCAATGATAGTTATCCTGATCTAGGCCCATACCGAGCCCAAGTCATGTCATATCGGTTGTATCGGCCATCAGCTTCATCAACCTAGATCAACCCCATACTTTGTTTTCAGCCGATACGGTATCCAGCCGATGCGCAATCCGACTCCAAGTTCAGTTAGATTCAACACCAGATCCACTTCGACCTTCTTCCTTCTTCTCCAAATCTGATGCCAAATTCTGTTGTTAACAACATTGCAGTTTCACCGCTAGATTGGTTTGTGGAACCCCAAATTTGAGAGCTTAATCATTCATATGTAATTGTGTTGCAATCTATCTTGTTCTTGCTTTTGTTCTTTGATTCACATGCAAGGATTAGCCTTCTATGCAAGGTCAACCGGTTTCGGCACAGTTGATAACCAAAGGAGACGTGGTGCTGCGATTACAGGATTCGGATCGTGTTGATTGGAAGCTAGATCGTGTGTGTCAAGTTTCCACTAAATCAAGAGTTATCAATACCTATCGGAAGATCGGGACCTAGTTTCCTCATCAGTGCTCCTCGACCTCGCGAAGCCGATGGAGGCGACGGTGCTACCCGGCAGAGACTCTAGCAGGGCTAGCGGCAACCGTTAGCAGTAAAGTGGTGGCGGTGCTAGGTGTGATGCTGCAAGAGCGGCTCGGAGCGGCAGTGGTTGTTGAAAAAGAAAGAGAGGAGCTCAGGGAGCGGTTTTGAAGCCTCGGGGTGCTCGGGTGTGGCCGTGAAGTGTAGAAACGACTAGCACCGTGGGGTTAGTGGGGATGAGTGGCGGTCGTGGGCTCGATTCGAATTTGAGTCCGAGGGGAAAATGTGGGCAGAGTGGGGGAATGGGCCTCGGCATCCAGGGCGAGCGACGCGGTCGTGGGAGGTGTGAGGATGAATTCTGGATGAAAACACAACTACCATGCGACAAAATGTACCTCCAACAGCTCTCCTGTTGCTTTAACCGTAAAAAAAATGTACCTCCAACCAATCATATGCGAGCACAAGGATTAGATGATCCACATGTTAGTCAAAACCGACCTAGTGTGTGGCCAAAGCATCTTCAACCGCCATAGGGCCCACTTGTCAACCCCTGGTGAAAGGGGGTGGAGAAGAGTGGGACCCAAGGGTCAGCTGAACCGCCATGGCCGGCTCTCATCTCCACCCCATACGTGGCAGCTCCTGATTGCTCCCTAATGATGGTTGTGGATGAATCTACCTCCACAACAGTCATAACCACCCTATCAAACAAGGAGAAGCTCTCATTCTCAACACACAACAAAGTGGAGTACAATTCACTTTCATATTTTAGGCATCACTTTAGTAGTGTGGAGAAAATAAGTAGAGACTGAGGAGAAGGTCCTGAGGAGTGCCGGAGCTATCGGCACTCTCTTATCTCTTCTACCTCGGTGGATGCTTCTTTAATAAAGTAAGTGTTCGAGATTTCCCTTTGGAATTTAATTTATTTGCTTAAGTGTGATATATTGCCATCGTTGCGGGTACATCACTTAGTATTATTATTAAGTGCTCTAGTACTAATATTCTAGATAAAGAAGGAAGTTCTTGCGTGAGGCTAGAATCACTTAGGCGTGGTGTATAGGTTAGTGGTTGACTTCATTTTGTGTACCTCGGCGAATGCTTTCTTCAACAAAGTAAGTATTCGAGATTTCCTTATGGTGTTTACTTTTCTTATTTAAGTAAGATAGCTTCTCGTCATTGTAGGTTTGTCACTTAGTATTTATAATGATTGCTCTAGTAAGTGTTCTAGTATTAAGACTCTGGATAAAGAAGAAAATTATTGGCTAAGACTAGAGTACTAATCGATAACGTAGCCGTGGTGTCTAGGTCAGATGTTTCCTTCATTTGTTGTATGCAAAAGAAAGTGCTTACATATACACATTAATTGCTGTTGACCACATGTTTGGAGTTGACATCTTAAATAGTAATTACACTATATATCTCATTCGAGCTAGAGCTGGAGACTGAATTTATATGACTACAAACTGTGTGTATCAATATCTATTTTTCCAAGTGTTGATAGGGATAACATATATGATCAACTTAAAATAGTTGTACTACCTCTTTATCTATGTGAATGTTCAGTTCATCTAAATGTGGCTATGAATTTGTAATGTGATTGATGTCCATGTATGCTATAAGAAAAATGCCAATGTTTTGTATGGGCATGCATTGCTGCATAGTAGCTCGACTTTTATTTTCTTTCCCTGTAATATAAAAACGCATGCGGTTCCTATGCCAGACCCGCTTGTGAAAAGTGTTTCCACATGTGGAAATCTTCAACAATAGCCCGTGCAAAATGTATTGTTGGTATTTCTTACGACCACAGATAAATCCGCAAGCGCACGGAATACCGTTGTAGCACTTCACCTTCGGGTGACCCCAAAAGGATATCAAACTCAGGGAACGTGTGTAATCTACCCAAGGCTAAGACTATCCAAGAACAACAATTGATGATAGGCAGGCTATGCTAGAGAGGATTTTCTATGTGTTTTAATTATTTAAGCTAAGCAAAGGTAATTTTCTATCTATTGCTTCGGGCACCGACCCCTGCTGGTCTGCCAACGTGGTTCCGGCTATAACTCTATGATGTACCCGAACGTAGGACGGGATTCAGGGCTGTCACTACCTGCCGCCTACCTCTGACAAATCCGTGGGATACACAACAAACAAAGGTAATCTCTAACCTAGACACCATGTCTAAGTTATTAATTACTACTCTAATACTTACGCAGGAACTTCCTTCTTTATCCAGAGTCCTAGTACAAGAGCACTTAGTATAAATACTAAACAATGAACCCGCAAAGATGGAAATATATCTTACTCAGACTAAATAATTAAATAACATAAGAAAGGAACACGAATGCTTACTTTATAGAAGAAGTTCTCCGAACTCGGAGCAGAGTGTACCGACAGTTCCGGTACTCCTCCAGAATTCCTCCTAGGAAGCTACACTCGTCGAGGTAGAAGTCAGATGAGCGCCAAACTTCTGGGCACTCCTCCAGAGCTTCCCCTCACTCTCTACCTTATTCTAATGTACAAAATATACAATAGATCCTCTTGTAATTCAGCTCAAAGTTGTGTGTTGGAAATAAGAGTGAGCTCCACCTTTTATAGGCAGGTATGACGGTTACAGCCTATGCGAAATGACCAAACTACCCCGGAACTGCCATTAGGATGTGATCAGGGCCGTCCATGCAAAATTTGGCGATCAACGGCCACCAAAAGGGTTCGGCCGAACCCAGGACGGCTCCGTTTAGTCCATTTTTCCTCGTGGACACTAATTTTGAGGCCCTCACCCCATTGGCATGATGGTTGGGCCATTTGGAGTTGTTTAATTGACTTATGGGGCCTCCAATCCGTGTAAATGTGTCCTGAATGCGCGGAGGTGCTGTTTGTTGCTTGACGGATGTGTTTTCTTCTCAAAATACCTGCATACACATATTTCACCAACACTAGTGGAAATGATTAGTAATAATCCCTACCACTAAGTTGGATACCATGTTTTAATTCATTATATGCAGGTATTGACAGTCAAATATTATGATTTAAGGACCATCAACATGTATTCCGTAGACTGAGAATGAAGATTATGTCTGCATAAATGTATTCTCCTGGATGGTTGGCTAGAGGTAGGTTAAAAAACACTAATCTAAATGGCTTATGCCCCGCATAGATAAACATCTTATTTAGTTGATAGTCAACCATTATATTTGAATCAAAGCGAGTTTGATTTCCCTAATTTGTATATAACCAACACTTAACAGCGATGGGTGCCTCTTCCTCCCCCTCCCCCTTCCTCTCAGTATCCATAAGGAAATAGCGTGGGCGACAAGGAGGCAGGCAAGCTATCGGTTCTAATTTAGAACCGACACCTATAGGGTATACCCATTATTTTGTAAATACACCTAAACCCTAAGCCCTCCACTCAAAGCCTCCCTACTATCTCACCTAGCTAACACTTATTGTCTTGGAAGCAAACATTATTCTTTTGAGACTACTCTTATCTAAAACTTATATTACATATTTAGCACCATATATGAGCTAAAATGAAAACATTGTTAACTACAAAATTTCAGATCTCATAGAGATCTACAAGTATCATATAGATCTTGTCTCCATTCGTGATGGCAATGAGGTACCCAATCTTCTATCAGGTGAAGATAACTAGATAACTATCGATTTGGCGAAAACTTGACACCAATGATCCGGCCTCTGATCAACACGATCTGAACCATGCAATCGCAAAACCACATCTCCTCTGGTTTTCATGTATTTCTTACATTCACAGATAAAATCTACAAGCGCACGGATATACCGCTGTAGCACTTCACCTGAAAATATTCCAGGGTATCGAATTTCCACAGGGAACTTCTGTGTTTAGCTTTTCTCTATGTTCATCCAAAGACACAATATAAATGTAGGCCAAAGGATAGAGATGATCTTCTAATATGGTTATTAGAGAGTCGTTTAGAAAGCTTAACTTTAATAATTCCTATCGCTTCAAGCACTGGCTTGCTCGCTATTACCAGAACGCGCTCTACTCCGTACACGGGCATAGAGGACTACGGTGATCTCGAGGGCTGTCACCACCTCTATACCAACCTCTAACGTACTGTAGGATACACAACAAACACTAGTAATTAACTATCTAGACACCACGTCTATACAATTAATTACTACTCTAATATTAGCTAAACACTGAAGTAATCGCTATTAAAATGTGAAAACCCGGTTTTAAACGAAGAAGCACCACCGATAAGGACATTAAGGACGTTACGGACGTGGTGCTCTGTACTAGTGCAACGATGGGCACAAGAAGACGATGTAAAATATTGTAATGTTGAATGCAATCAATTAGCAGCGCGCGGATAGAAATTATGTTCTACATTAAGGCTGTGTTCGTGGGAACCTCACTCCCTAGCACGTAAAACAAACCAGCATTTATCTCATAATTAATCAAGTATTAGCTAAAATAAATTTAAAAAATAGATTAATATGATTTTTTAAAGTAACTTTCGTATATAAAATGTTTGCAAAAAACTCACCGTTTAGTAGTTTAAAAAGCGTGCGTACGGAAAACAAGGGAGGTGAGTTGAGAAAATGGAAATAAGAACTCAGCCTAATTGGTGGATGAAGAATTGAAATTTCTTTCCATTTGTGATAGATTTGTGGTTTAAAAGGTGATATTTGACGGGTGGGTGCGATATAGTCCAATAACTTTAGAATTGAACGTTTGAGTGCAACAACTTGATAAGTGGGTGCGTTCTATGACAAGAACATGGCAATTTAGTATTTTGGTGCATCAACTTAGCTAAGCATATGCTAGGTGAGTTTTTCTCGCGATGTCAATATACCATTACATAACAATCCTACGGATATTACCTTATAATATTGAATTTAGAGTAAAGTCCATCACCGGTCCCTAAACTTGTACCGATGTGTCATCCCGGTCCCCAAACTCGCAAATCGACCATTCAGGTCGTCAAACTTGTTCGACTGTGTCATCCCGGTCCCTAAACTTGCAGATCACTCGTTTTTGTCCTCCAACTTATTCAGTTGTGTCTCCCCGGTCCCTAAATAGGACGGTCTAAAAACTTTATATCAAAAAATAATTCATAACATTTTCATGTGAACTCTAATAAAGACAAACTTTATATCAAAAATTGTTGCATGTTTATAGATTTTGATATTTTAATTTTAAAATTACATTTTGGGACAAAAAATGACTTATAATAAAAAAAATTCAACTATAAAGTTGTAGATCGCGTCGAGGGCTAGAAGTTTGATATAAAGTTTGTTTCATTAGAGTTCACATGAAAAAGTTATGAATTATTTTTAAATATAAAGTCTTTAGACCGTCCTATTTGACCCAGATAATATTCAAATCCAAGTTTAGGGACCAGGGTGACACAACTGAACAAGTTGGAGGACCTAAACAAGTGATCTGCAAGTTTAGGGACCGGAATGACACAGTCAAACAAGTTTGAGGACCTAAACGGTCGATTTGCGAGTTTAGGGACCGGGATGACACAACGGTAGAAGTTTAGGGACCGGTGATGGACTTTACTCTTGAATTTAATCTTTAAGAATTATACTGCACATCCAATTACCTTTAAGAATTTTTGTTTTCTTCACCTTCCCGAATCTCAACCAAAATATAATAATTACTACATCCATTTTAATTAACTTTCAGTTGTTAGTTATTAGGATAAAAATATAAATATGCTTATATACAAATCCACACTAGTATATTGCTAAAATAAGTACATGAAAATTGAATATGTATAAAAAAGTGATCCAAATAATTAAGTTGTCGTATAACTTCTTAACTTATTGTACCAAATCGTACGTATCTTGCAAATTGTTGTATTTATGCGATCACTTATAAAGCTCTTGTACTAAATTGCACCCATCTGCCAAGTTATTGTACTGGAACGCTCATTTCTCAAGTTCTTGCACCAAATTGCACCCATCTGCTAAGTTGATGCACCGTGGGTGCAATTTACTCAATAAATTAGCTTTTCATCTGCCCAAAATGTGAATGCAGGATGAATGCCATTATCCCATTGCCCATTATTGCCCTACTCAACGATTTTAATAGCGCAATCAGTGATCATGCATGAAATATATAGTTACAGTTAGTCATCACTACTTTTTTCCAGGCAGCCCAATCATATTCTCGCAGGCGGGCAAGCCTTCCGCCTGCACCTCAACACCTGTGAAAATAGTTGATTTTCGCAGGCGCAAAACACGTCCGCCTGTGAAAATAGCTTCGGGCGCTAAAAAAAAAAGGCAGCCACCGCCGTTTCCGGCGGTAGCTTCCCGTTCCCAATTCAGTTCCCACCCATTCCCTATCCAATCCAGTGAATCCAAATTCAACAGAGAAATCGCCAGTTTATCCAGTTCATCCAAAATCACCAAATCAATACTAGCAAAGAAAAAAAATAAAAACATTCCTAAAATAAATCACGGCCCCGCCCTGCCATCATCTGCCGCCGCACGTCCGCGCCGCGCCATAGTCCGCCGCCGCTGCCGCCCTCCCCCGGTCTCCCTCCAGCCGGATCTGGGAGAGGAGGGGAGGGGAACCGCGCCGGTCGCCGTCGTCGTCACCGCCGCCGCCCTCCCGGGCCTCCCTCCGGCTGAATCTGGGAGGGGAGTGGAGGGGAACCGCGCCGGTCGCCGTCGTCGTCACTGCCGCCGCCCTCCCCGGCCTCCCTCCGGCCAGATCTGGAAGGGGAGGGAAGGGGAACCGCGCCAGTCGCCGTCGTCGTCACCGCCGCCTCCCTCCAGCCAGATCTGGGAGGGGAGGGGAGGGGAGCCGCCGCCCCCGGCCTCCCACCGGCCGGATTTGGGAGGGGAGGGGAGGGGAACCGCGCCGGTCGTCGTTGCCACCGCGTCCGCGTTGCCACCGCCACCTCCGCCGCTTCCGCGCCGCCACCGCCCTCCCCCGGCCTCCCTCCGGCCGGATCTGGGAGGGGAGGGGAGGGGAGCCGCACCGGTCGCTATCGTCGTCGCCGCCGCCGTCGCTCCCCCTCCTGCAGGGAGGGAGGGGAGGGGAGGGGAGCCGCGCCGGTCGCCGTCGTCATCGTCGCCGCGCCACCGCCGTCGCTCCCCCTCCTGCGGGGAGGGAGGGGAGGGAGGGGTGGGGGTGGGGGCTGGGACGGCCTGGTAGGAGAGAGAGTGTGTGTTGATTGGGAAGTAGTGGGGAGGGGGTGGAGGCCGAGAAGATAAGTACTAGTACTACTTAAGATTTTTTTGGTAGGAACAATTTTTGCAGTCGGACCACATAAGGTTCGCCTACAAAAATATATTTTCGTAAGCGTCGCTTAAGTGGTCCGCCTGCGAAAATTATTTTCGCAGGCGCCGCTTAAGTGGTCCGTCTGCGAAAATAGAGGAACTTTACCCCGATTTATATTTTTGTAGGCGGTCATTTGGCTCTAAAGGTCATGTCCGCCTGCGAAAAAAAGACCCCCACGTCAGGAAAAATGCTTTTTCTAGTAGTGCATGATAAGTTGGATATTCTTCCAGAAGAAAAGGGAAAAAAAAGACAGCAAGTCATGCATGTATTCATACCTCCTGGGTCTTACTTTTCTGTACGACCATTATACACACAATTAATATTTATACTAGACACTATGTTACGTTAACCTCACTGCACGATTCACGGGAACATACTTAGCTCCTGCATAAATACTCCTGATTCATGCATTATTCTACTTTCGGTGATTCGTGAATTAGTTCCTGGGAGAATTAGTTTTGGTACTAGTTGATATTTTTCTTTGCATTGTTCTCGGAGGAAAAAAATTGTTGATTTTTTATTTGACTACGGAATGAAAAATTTTCACTACATATTCTACTTTCGGTGGTCTGATCGATCGTATGGTAATCAGCTCAGAACTGGCCGGTAGTACCAATCGAAGACAATATCTATCGGATCTAGTATTAGTCCGAGAATAATTTATACTTTACTTACAGACAAAGTTCTTGAAACGGTTTGATATTTTTTTCCGAGAAACACTATAGTTTGATTTGATTTGAAAATGTACTCAGCAAGCTATGTCAACATTTGTAAGAATTTTGTAACAAAACTTTTGTATGTACATATCATTTTCCTTGTACTTTTGATCATGCATGCATGTAGATTAATTGGACGGAAAAATATGTAGTGCAAACCACATATGTAGTGGAAACTTGGAAAACTACCACTGATGGAGAACCCATTTTTACTCTCGGTTGGTAACCCCTTTAGTCCCGATTTTCTAACGGGGAGTAGCAATCCGGGACTAAAGATAGACATCTTTAGTCCCGGTTGAAATAACCGAGACTAAAGAGAGGGATCTTTAGTCCTAGTTGCTGTTAGTAACCGGGAGTAAAGAGGAATAGCGGCAGTACCAGATGGCCCACTTTTCTTTTCTTTTTCCTTTTTTTTCTCCCGAATCAAGTGGCATGTAAATCCCCAAATCAAACCCCAAATCCCTGAATCAAAGTAGCATCCCAAATTCACATCACCAAATCCACATCACAAATCTTAAAGTTATTTATACACATAAATCAAATATATCACAAATCCTAAAAAATTACACACAAATCAAATACATCACAGATCTTAAAAAGTTACACACAAATCAAATACATCACAGATCCATACAATAAATCTCAAATTTATACATCCATGTGAATCACAAATTATTTAAAAAAACAAACAAAGCCCCTGCCGCCGCTCGCCACGGCCGCCGCCTGCGGCCCCGCTGCCGCCGGCCGTCGGGCACGGCCCCGCCGGCCTCCGACCGCCTGCCCGCCACGGCCGCCGTCGGGCGCGACCCCGCCGGCCACCGGCCCGACAGATGGGAAGGGGAGGAGGGGGAGGAGGAGGAAGGGGAGGAGGTGGAGGAGAGGGGATGAGGAATAGAGGGTAGATCTGATTTGTAGGAGTGGAGGAGGAGAAGGGGGAGAGATTCGATCTGTGAGTTGTGATTGTGGAGGAGAGAATAAGGGATAGGGATTATATACTAAACGTTCAATTTTAGTCCCGGTTGGTAAAGTGGTGAGATCCTCAGCCTCCTGACATACATCTAACAGGGAATGAACCGGGACTAAAGATCATCTTTAAATCCAGTTGAGAACCCCAACCGGGACTAACGATCATAAAATAGCGATAGGGTTTTCAACCGGGACTAAAGATCATTTTTAGTCCCGGTTCTTTTTGGAACCGGGAGTATTGTGGTTTTGGGTCGACCCAGCAAAGATCATTTCTCCACCAGTGTACCGTTGGATCGAGAAATGGACATCCGAGATTCGTCTACGTCACCATGAGTTAAAATTTAACTCGCAGATTCACTCATGAGTTAAAATTTTACTGGGAGTTAAATTTTAACTCATAGTGACGTGGACGAATCTCGGACATCATTTCTGAATCCAACGGTAGTTTTCAAGTTTCCACTACATGTGTGGTTTGCACTAGATATTTTCCCTGAACCACACGTATTCAAGTAATCTCCAACTGTTAAAAAAAACTGTTTATTTTTTCCCACAAAAAAATGTTTGATGTTTTATTGTCACTAATGGTTGCAAATACCAACCATTGGAGGAAACAAGAAATCTGTAACGGTTGGTAATAAAATCCCGTTAGGCCTTGTTTAGTTAATTCTATCTCATGGGGATTGAAGTGGATTCAAAGGGTAATTGAAGTGGATTCCAAGGGGAATAGTTCCACATCTATTAAGGTTTGAGATACTACGGTGCTACACGTGAAGCAGTTTAATGTTACACAATTCTGCTGTTGAACCACTACTAATTACGCATACACACTACTCCCTCCGGCTCCATATTAATTGACGTTTTGGACAAGGTTAAGGTCAAACTTTTATAAATTAGACTATCAATAACTTTAAAAATATTTAGTTTAAAGGAACTAGAACAACATATATAGGTTTGTCTTTTAAAGTACTATAATAAAAGTAAACATGCATTTATTTATTATATATATTATAATAGAAAAATAAGGTCAAAGATGTATTTTGTAGACCGTGTCATTGTCTAAAACGTCAATTAAAATAATTAAAATGAAACCGGAGGGAGTAATTAATTTGTGCCGGTATATTAGATCGCAATCTGGCCTGAATTTACGAACTCCTTGCAGTGTCTAAATTAATGCAGCTTTACCAAATAGCTTCAGCAAGATAGTATACTCCCTGCGTCCAAAAATACAGTTTGTTTTAGTTTAAGAATTTGTCTTAAAAACCGCAATTTTAAGTAAAGTCCAGTAGAACTCTTTAATACTACGTACTTCATCATTTTCTTATGATTTTAATCATCCAACTAAGTACCCCATCCTTCTATTCACTTTCTCCCTCTCCTAATTTTTTTATCACATTAATATTGGATATAGTAGTATTTTAACCTCATGCTTAATATGTTTTTACTTCATCCGTTTCTAAATATTTGACACCGTTGACTTTTTAGCACGTATTTAACCATTCGTCTTATCAAAAACTTTTGGGAAATATATAAAACTATATATAAACATATAAGTATATTTAACAATGAATCAAATGATAGGAAAAGAACTAATAATTACTTATTTTTTTTAATAAAACGAACGGTCAAACATATTTTAAAAAGCCAACGGCGTCAAATATTTAGAAACAGAAGGAGCATTATCTAAGGGTGTTATCGGTTGCCGAAAAGCTTATTATAAACCGTAACGACTTATTAACGATCAGAAAATAATTTATGTGTAAAACTTTAATATATGTGTTCTGTGACTTAAAAGTCAATGGTAAAAAAGAAATTGCGTTAAAAATATCTCAAAATCAACATCAAAATTAAGTTGTAGAATTCAAATTTGGGCTTTGGCTTTACCTTTTTAGCCAACCGATGGGGCTCTAAAGGTGGGTTACATATTTTAAAGGAAGTCAATGCTTGTCAAAATTTCCGGGTAAAAGAGATTTTAAAAGAGTTTATCCATAAGGCCCAAAACGTGCCGCCAATCTTAACCCTAGCCCCCACTACCCTATTTGTCGCCCAAACCTGAACTCTCCTGCATCGGTGGATCTACTCTGCAGGTGGCGATGACTCAACTTCTCCTAGTGTTGTGTTCTGGAGGCAGCAGCGGTGGGGAGCGAGAGTTGAGGGAGAGAGGGGAGATAATGAGAGAGATGGTGGGCTCGAGATAGAACGCGACTAGTAAAGTACCCAATTGAAAAAAATAAAAGTAAGAGAGAGAGAACATGGCTCGACGGCTCGGCTTTATCAGTGCAAGGTCTCTTAAAAACCCGCATTGATGTGCCTCTGTTAACATCAGTGTTGGGTTTCTTAATGAACCGTACTGATATTTATTTCATTGGTGCCGGGTTTTTTTCAGAACATGCCGTACTGATTGTATCGTGTGGGGTATGACGGATGGGAAACCACTATCAGTTCTAGATGTAGTTAAATCGGCAGTAATGACGTTGCACTGATGTGCTGTTTTCTGGTAGGTAGTGATATTTATTCTTGCTGTTACATTATTCCCATTGTTAAATATTAGATTCTACTATTTTTAGGAGAAAGTTGATTTATTTGAATTATAGATACTTTGCACTAAAAAAAACCTTATAGATATATTTTTTCTCTCATACTATTATGGCACTTTTCAAAATGCCTCATAAGAGAGTAGGGGAAACAAAACACTTTACAGGACTGCAGAGGTATTTTCGAAAATACCTCATAAGTTCCTCTTGCTGAATTGTCTCTATGAATAAAGAAACATTTTGAATAGAAAGGCATTACATAAAATGTCTTGCCTTGCATCATGTGTTATTTTTTATGTTTATAAGAGAGCAAAGACATATTAAATTGTGGTACAAAAATGTAAAAAAAAAACAAAGTGAAAAGAGAGAAAAAAAATTATCCCCTACTTCCTTGAACTCAAGACCTCTTGAGTAAATCTTCTTTATCTTCAATGCAATAACAATCCCAACCTCATGTTATTGCTTATATATAAGTAATACAAGTCACACACACATATATATATAGACATGTGGTTGTATATTAAGATTGTGAAAAGTGTCTCTACCAAAGTTGTTGACGGCATGTTCGTGAGGGCCTTCGGCCGACCCTGCCGAAACACATTGCTTAGCATTGAGACGAGGCATCAAAGAGGCGGAGTGTCGAAGTAGCGTGGCATCAAGCTGAAGCGGAGCCAAGACCCCCTGTTGAAGGGGGCAAAGCAAAGAACCTTCGCCCGAAGGCGAAGGAGGTCGAAGCCCAACCAGACTAGACTTCTTGGGAGGATGGCCCATTAGGTGGCTCAGGAGGGAAACTATAGGGCGCAGAAACTGGGTAGATGGGCGAATTGTCTATGATTACCCTTGTAAACGTCCCAATTACAAGGGCGGTCATGTATATTCCCCAGTACATGAGAACCCTAGGGTTGTGTAAACTTGTACTGTGAAACCTATAAATAGACCGCAAGGTTGTGAAACAGGGGATCGATAAATTTTGAGCATTAATACATTTAATCCACCTTCATACCTTTTTGAGTGAAGCCTGTCTTCCGACAGACGTTATTGCCAATCGCCAACAAAAGTAAAATGGCTTTACTAATGAGGCAAATTGTAAAAAAATATGTTTCTATAAGTTAAAGTACAAAATGTGCTAAAAATAGTTTTAGAGTATCTATAAGGTGTTCCGGGTTAGACAAACTCCTTATTTTAGAGGTGATTTAGAAAAGTGCATCTACGTAAGGTTTTGGTTTAGTGTTAATTGGTGCCTATTGGCCAAAATGCCCCAAATAAAGAAAATATATAAAATGAAATTACCCAAAATGTCATTTTAGTTTTAAATTCAGCTGAAATTTCGATGTTGACTACAGTTTATTTACTATTTCACTTTAAATTGCATTAGTTGTATAAGAACCTGCAACTGGCACATGGGTACCACTTATCCAAAAATATAAAGCATAACACTTTTTAATCATGTTCCGTAATATATAATATTGGGTGTGCATACATAAATGTAATTAACTAGCACTTCCTACTCTCTTTTATTTTATTTTTTGAAATCTTTCGCCTTCAAAATCTCTAATTCTATTAGGTACCTTTAACCGTGAAATTCGGTAAGCACCGAATTCATCATTGGCCTAGAGTCAGTATCAGCTTCAGAGTCCTGTAATCGACCGTTGGAAATTATCAAGTTGCCAATAGTCGGATTCTTGCTATATTCGGTTAAAAAAATTAATCTATTCAAGGAAACTTATCCAGAAAAGACAAAGTTCAAGGAGGATGCGGTATGGCAAGTTATCTACTAATTATGAAGAGTATGTTAGTTTCCTTTTATCGTTAGGAAAGCGTGTTTAGTGTCCCCAATAAAGACTTTATGGTTTTCTTTTATCTTGAGGAAAGTTTCTTTCTTGTCCAATAAGAACTCGTATCTACCCATCGGTATAAATATGTACACCCGTGGTCATTGTAAACTATCTCAACGATCAATACAACTACTCTCACCGCATCGCCGCCCCCTTTACCGAGGTTTTCACTTATCATCCGGCAAAACTTGGCACCTAACATGAGGCTGCATCGGCTTTCGATCTCCGGCGAAGCGGTAAGTCCTATGTTTTGCTGGCCCTTGCAATTGTATTGGTTTCATCGGCGTCGTTCAAGGCTGCATCAGTACATTCGACCTCTTGGATCGCTCTGGTTCGGTTGATATATTTACCTACCTATTTATCACATAACTTTGTTAATTTAGTTTGGTAGCTTGATTTACTTGTATCGGCTGAGATTCGCTTTAGGGTTTATACCGGTATCGGCTAAATCGCTTTGCCAGATTAAATTAGCTAAGGTATCCACCACCCCAAAAATCAGTCAAAGGCTTGGTTGCCTAGATATTATGTTTCTTTTCATACTTAGTGATGCATCAGTTAAGTTTGATCTACTAGGTCAAGTTTAGAACCATAATCTCTAGCATGTTTCTTGATTGCCAATAAGGGTTTCATTGGAGTTTCAGCTGATGAGTTATCTGGACATTGCATCGGCTTATAAGGATTACATACAAGTTGGATTTAGCCGATCGCGATAAAGGTTTCACTGTTTATTCTATCGTGGATTTAATGACATCGGACCTCCAACCGATATATGCTTTAACCTTCGAATCAGTGCTTATTCCATTATATCATTATTAGCCGATTGGTTTCTACTAGATTATATGATTGTTATATTACATTATTATCAGCCGATTGTCTTTGTATCATTATCTACATTGGATATATAACCGATTACTTAAAACCCTGTCACTATCGGCTAGTATCGGCATCGGCTGGAACTACTCCATCGGCTTGTCAGTCGATCGGCTCATTGATCTACTATTTGCATATCTTGTCGGTTGCAGAATCAAACTGACTGGCACGCCCGTATCTCATCAACCTTTGGACCTGCACTGGAGCTAAACACATCTCCCAGGCCGTTGTATTCGTCAACTTAGTTCGTGCCAACACAGTCCCGGCACCATCGGCCGAGCGCGGATTTCTCGTCAACAGGTATATGCATTGTATTTATTGAAGTGATCTAAGTAAGTAAGGATGTGATAATAATTGTTTTTTAGTCTTTGCGTTGGAGATGGATATTCCTTATATTTTGGGATGGAGGCAATAATCGTCAATATTGACCAACGATTTGGCAACTATAATCACTAATAAATTTTAAATGATTAGATGATAAACAAAGTTTAATACTTAATGTAATACACTTCGATAAGATGAAATTTATTTAAGTATTTAGTTTTTTTTTGAAAAAATATGAATAATAAAGTTTAAATTTGAATAGTGCTAAGTGACAAGTATAAGGAAAGGAGGGAGTATTAGAACATAAAAGTCGAGAATTTTCTAATGCAGCAAGCAAAAATGACATAATCAGTACGCCATGATCGTTGAGTCATGAGAACTTTATTACGGAAAATGCGGATCGAATTTGCACGATATTTTGCAATAGAAGATAACTCTCGTGGAGCAATCCGATGAAAAGCACACGCAATAAAATGTTGTGTTGAATGAATAAATTGGTTGGAGTAATGCGAAGAACCGTAGCATTCATGATTAATATAGAATAAATTAGAAGAAATATACGAGATAACCTAGATTCAGGAGATTCGAACGCGGCCAGAGCTTCACTCCTGTCAGCAGCATTTCAGCTGAGCCATTCTTAAATCAAGTTGCAGGTAGCAGCCTTCTTTCAGCTAAGCCATTCTTAAATCAGATTGTGTTGCACTGTAACGATTGATTTTTAAGTTGTTGTAGTGTATTGCGCCGGCCCGTCAAATTATTACACAACCATAAACACAGTTTTGGTCGTTGTATGTACTACACTGTATATGAAGGAAATTAATTAAGTAATAAAAACACGCAGCTTATACTTGAACACGTCTCACTACAAACCAGTGTGGGGGCACCATTATTGTCTCCTCTTGCTCATACACAAGATATCCTGTCGTGCCATTGCATTACTGTATATCAAGATTAATTAGCTAGGCTTTGGTGTAATTAGTCCACATGATACACTCTGATGGTGATCAGCAAGTGCTGATTCTCTATATTTAAGACAAGGATTACGATGTTGGAGCTAACCCCAACTTGACGGACACACAGTAAATGGTTTCATTTTATTGTACTGTACTTTTAGTTTCTTCCTCACGAGTGGTTTGACCAAGAGCTAGCTACTATCTCTTTATCAGATCAACCTCACCTTAATTCAATTAGTACTAATTATGTTTGAAAATAAATTTACTTTTGTATATGAATTTATATATTATATTCAGTTTCATGTCGTAATTCACTTTCGTATATATACATGAATCTGAGTACAAACTGTCAGGACGGAGGCAGTATTTTGATGAAACTATTTTTTGGCTTGGGCTTGCCACGTCATCACATGCTTGTCACGTTTGCAAGAGGGAGTCCAAGTTAAGCATGTATGTCAAAAGGCTAACTAATACTTCTATTTCATTAAGCCATTGTAGAACATTTATATAGCAAAAGACAAAAGGCACCAGCCGGGCACCGGCCTTAATTTGCAATATAGTGACGTAGCTAAACGATAGATTAAGTGCTTAATTAATCTCATCCGTAGTAGCAGCATGCGAGTTGGTCGTGGACGTTTGTGCTCTGGTCTCCATGAACCTTATTTAGCTAATGCATGCTTGTTGTTAACTAGCCTTTTTTGAGGATTCAGAGAGACAATGATGATCAACTTATGTTTCAAAAAGTGGGGAATCCATCGCATTCATTGACCCACTCTTTTTCACTTTGGCTTTGATTTATTAATTAGTTTCTGGCGGGAATTCCACTGATTAATATTATTATGTCGAGTCGAGACAAACAAGTAATCTTAGTTCAGCAAATTAGACACAATTCGCCATGGATTGAATAATTAACAATCCCCAACTAGCTAATTTAAAACTTTTGACTTGACTCAGAGTAGGCTGTCCCAAAAGATGTTATAGCAGGGCATCCATAATATAGTGAAATAGTGGGTAATAAATATTGAATGTATCCTAGTACAAGATAAGATATATTGTGGGGATGGTAAACAACAACTACGAGGGTATAAGCTTTAGGGTATAAGCTTTATTAGCACTTTATGATAGGTCCCATCTTTTTTTTAATTGTGGCATGACTTATGTTCGAAGATGTTTTTAGATGCGTCTTACTCTATTACCTACTCTACACATACATACATTATGGTCTCTCTAACCTACTATTACCACCTGACACGAGCCCACCTTATTACTATACGTAGTTTTGCAATAAACATTACGGATGCCCTAAGAGTTTTGATGCACCGATCATCTGATTTAAATCTGATATAGGTTTTAATAGGCAAACAATATTATATTGGGAGTGTCATATGGTGACATATTTATTATGGGAGTGTCGATTTTATTTGGAGCTAGTGCTCTATGTTGGTCAATTTAGCATTGTCGTAATGGTATAGTTTTTAACCATAAAAAATGCCTAACATCATACAGGTTATCTTCATGTGTTCCAATTGGCTTCACTCTTGGTGTATGATGCTTTCACAGGAACAACAGGAAACTATGCGTAATGGTGCTACACGCTTGAAATTGATAGCCAAGGAACTTTTATTCCAGTTTGGATGACGTAGTACCTACAAAATTTCACGATAGAATCTACATGATTTTAAAAACATTATTTTAGTAGATCATATTATTGGCAGAAGTTGAGGGTTTGTCTCATCTCGCCTTTTTAAGCTCTTTTCTTTTCACTTCTGGACTTTTTGGCTGTGTGCTTACGGACAGAGGCCAGAGATGTAACCCATTTCCATTATCTAAAATATTTATTATGGGATTGCTAAATCGCATTCCCAAAAACTTGGGAGGGGGGGATTTCTTTCAGGTTTCGAGCCCTACAATTTTCTTTGCAATTCTTGCTCCTACGACCCTTTCTCCCCCACTTCCAGCGATGCCAACTTAGGGTTCTAGGTTGCTTATAGGGGTAGGAGGGGTGAGGAGAGGGGGAAGAGAGGGAGATCGTCATCGCCAGGCTTAGAGGGATGACGATGGGAAGTGTATACATGTGGGCAATGGGGCGCCAACAACGGCATCGGAACCATGAGGATAGAGGAGAGTGGTAGGTTAGCATTGGTGGTAGGGGCAAAACGAACTTGTAGTTACAAGGTGTCGACCAAGGACAGTGGACCCAACAGGATAGGGCACCTCTCTGTCACCGGCTTGAGGAGGAGGAAGGAGAAGAGACGGCAAGGGGGCACTTGCCAGCGCCATTGGCACCTTCTAGCCAGCTGCCAAGGCTGGGCGGTGGTGTCCTAGGGTGGGAGGTTGTAGAGGTGGTGACATCGATACCCACATTGAGAAGAGGACGGGAAGGGGGAAATAAGGTTCAGTTGTTGTATAGCATGAGTCTCAAACAAATCTGTGACGTCCAAAAAGTGACTGAGATCAGAGAGGTTTTTCTATCATATATGATATTCACTCCATCGTAAAAGGAACTAACTGCTGGATCTGAATCTGCATTATTTTCAGCTAGAAATTTGTTTTTACAGAGGATGCAGATAGTCCTTATTTATTTATAATTTTCAGTCAATTTTACACTGGCCATTCTAAGGCTATGTTCATCACGAACTTTTTCCAACTTATATTCTCTCGTTGCCCCCACGCACACTTCTCGAACTACTAAAAGGGGTGTTTTTTAGAAAAAAAAATATCTATAAAATAGTTTCTTTAAAATCATATCAATATATTTTTAATGTTCTTTTTGTTAATACTTAATTAATCCATACGCTAAGAACATAAGAGAATCCACAATATGCTAAATAGTGTTGTTGTAATTCGATATCGTAGAGGTAGGTAGTAAAGTGGATAGTAATAATATCAAGTAGTAGTCTACCAAACAATAATTACTAAACAAATATTAATCTCTCCTCTCTCTTCTCCATCCATTCATCATATCTTACTATATAAAGTTGATGCTCACTAACTACTAAAGTTTAACATGCAAGTGGGCCACATCATCACCCATAGCAATTATTATCTAGATTATCTTAAATCATATGCAAGTATGCCACATCATCACCCACTAGCAACTATTTTCTAGATTATTTTAAAGAGTAAAATAAATGGCAGGTTCTTAAACTTGAGCTCACTTAGTCCGTAAACTTGAAAATTGCACATTAAGGTTCATGATCTTGTTTTAATAAACCATAGCCGGTCTAAAGCGCGTTTGACCAGAGCTGACCATCTATGTGGCTCTCCACATAGGCAGCATTTTGCATCTAGCCCCCTCCGCATCTCGACGTGCCCGTAAATTTGTACTTACTCCCTGTTGCAATAGTAGTCGCCGAAATCCCCCCAAATCCCTTCGTCCCTTTGCATTCCTTATGATCGCCATCATCATCCTCGCCCTACTTAGGCCTCTCCCTCAGAAGTGCTTGGCGGATGCAAAGGGACGAAGGGATTTGGAATATTTTGGGGGATTTCAATGACTACTGTAGCAATAGGGGGTAATAGGGGGTAAATACAAAATTACCACCACGTCAAGATGTGGAGGGGGCTAGATACAAAATGTTATCTACGTGGAGCACCACGTAGGCGGCAACTATGATCAAACACACTTTGGACCGGCTATGCTTTATTAAAGCAAGTTCATGGGCCTCAATGTACAATTTTCAAGCTTACGGACCTCCCCCTCGCTATGTTAAGCCTCCATGCGTGGTTACAACATGTCCCTCTATTTAAGAGGAATCCGAGGATAGAGTCCGAGTCTTACTCTATTTTAACCGACTTTATACATATATTCGATACAAACTCTAACCGCTTGCGTAACATCTTCCTCATGTGTGGATGCAAGTCCATAGTGCTGCAAATTACATTTACACAGAGAATGTTGAAGAAACAAACATTTTCAAACCCGAAAAGAAAAAATCAGAATTTTGTACTACTGCTACTGCTAGTACTGACCCAGGAATTCGTATCGCACGGATGAGCTTGGAGACGAGGCCATCGGTGACGGGAGGTGGCTTGTGGACCTTGAGGCGAGTCCCCATCCGGACGAGGTCAACCTTGTTGCAGAACTCCCTGACGAAGTCCTGCGGCTTCTTGATGGGCATTGCCGTCGTCCTGGCAATGGCACTGCCTCCTGGCGGCCTTCTGCTCCCGGCTCTTGACAGCCCAGTCCTCGTTCACCTTCCTCTTCCTCAGCACTGTCTCCTGCACGTACAGCAGCTGATGCGTCCCCTCCTCTGCCATCATCGCTGAGCGAGCGAGGAAGCCGGGAAGGGTCGCCGGAGCCGAAGTCGCAGCGTTGGGCGTTTGGTTAGCTCGGTGGTTGGAGAGGAAGACTGAGCGATTTAGGTCGTGATTTCCTCTTGGGTCATTGGCCTCTTCACAAGGCCGCAAAAGGCATAACTCAACCCGAGGTGGGGCAGGAATCTTTGGGTTGCTAACAGATACTGTCTCCATAAAGAATATCTAATCTAATCTAATTTAGCCTACTTCGATAAAATGAGTAACTTTCCGATCGTCACTCTTGGCTTTTTTTTTCTCTCTGTTCGCGAGTCCAGCCACGTAGCTGGAGACACGAGAGACATCATTTTTGGATTTCTTAAGAGCAAGATAGTATAGCCAACTGCTGGCTGCAAATCATCTATAATCAACTTAACAGTCAATTCATACAATAGTTACCTATAAACATATACTACATAATTAATATCTGGTCCTACCTGTCATACATACATATAACTTGAGTGTTTAGAGCTGTAAATCTATAACCCGCTGCCCTTCTCTCTTCTATTTTATCTCCTCGAAATGTGTTTAGAGCTGGTTTATAGCCTGCTATTGTACATGCTCTAATCCGGATAGAAACCTCTTGATCCATGTGTGCTCCTCAGCACCATGGCATGTCAAACACCCATGCAGCCTATTGTTAATGGTCGTTAAGTGCAAACCATAACCATAAAAAATACAAAATATACGATCAAAGTTAGTGGTAGAGATCTAGTACTAACCATTTCCACTAGTATTGGTAAATATTAGTATCCTAATCAATATCAGCTTTATAAAATTAACATTGCCAAGTTATTTTATCATCGTTCTTACGAACTAGACAATTTCGTGTACTGTACTAAATCGTATCCACCTAACAAATTTGTATACCACCAATACAAGTTACTCATAAATCTGCTGCTGCGCTTTAGGATCAAGGGGCAACTATGGACGAAGGCAAGGACAAGACGAACGGAATCAACCCGGATTTATATAATCTTGCCACGAAGTTAACAAATATCACACATGGCATGCAACTTTGAGGTATAACTATCGTGCTAGGTCTGACTTATTAAATCTACTACAATAAAATTCTATGTACTCCCTCCAAAATGTTTCTATGTACTCCCTCCAAAATATTTAACGCTGTTAATTTTTAAAAAATATTTGACCATTCGTCTTATTAAAAAAGTTTAAGTAATTATTAATTTTTTTCCTACCATTTGATTTATTGTTAAATATACTTTTATGTTTACATATAGTTTTACACATTTCACAAAAGTTTTTAAATAAAACGAACGGTTAAATATGTTTAAAAAAATCAATGGCGTCAAACGTTTAGTAAATGAGGGAGTATTAAGGAAATCGACTACAATGCCAACTTTTAGGAAGCAATTTAACATATTATGCCATATAAGGTTTCTCTTTAACCACCACCCATGGGCATGGATTACAGGTGAGCTCCTGATTGCACCTGTAACATTTAACACGATATCTTGTAACATTGCAGCTTGAATTACCGGCTCAATCAATCACAAATGCGGATGAAAGCACGCCGAAAATCAGCAAAAATCAAAAATCATAGCTGTTAACGTAAAACAAATGTTAACATACAGAATACAGCTAACTACATGTCGTTGTTGACATGAGGTTTCTTTTTCTGCTAGCACTAGTATACATATATGAGCTGCATCAGGAAGCACATCGATGAGCTCAATCTGTCAAAACTTTGAGACGTACATGCCAACGTGCAAGCACATATCCATGACCCTGATATGATCATATCTGGTAGAGCTGTTCTGGCCATTTGGGGTAAGCGCGTTTGTAAAGGCTCATGCACACGGTATCATGCTGCTGGACGCTGCTATTGAATATGCATTTCATAGCACCTGTTAAGCAAGAGCACGGTGAGTGAAGGATCAGCGATGTATCAGACATGTCGAAATGGGTCTAGCAAACGTACCATGAGTGCCAACAGTCTCCTTGATTCGGCCACGTCGACCATGTTTCGTCCACAACTCTACAGGCTGCAAAACAATGGTGTTATTGACGTTGAATATATATGGAGCAGTGTATGAATTAGCTGTAAAACACTTGCCTTAAACCACTTGACATCTTCAGGATTGTAGAACATGTATCGCACTACTGCTTTCAGTTTTGAGACCCGTTGAGGATAACTGCATGAGATGTGAAGTCAGAAACATGACCGGCATAAGAAAGGACTAATCTTTTCCTCTTTCTCAAATAATGTAGTAGAATAACACTCAAACAATCGACACTTTAAGCATCAACATTATCTTCATAACACAACTTTGAGAACTAACTTCAATTACATATAAATATAGAACATTCTAAAATCATAATATTGCAAAAGAATTTTTCAAGACAAATCTACACCAATGATTTTTGTATGTTCATCATAAATATCAATAGCTAAATTTGTACAGATTTTGATTGGAAATCCTGAGTAGTTGATATTTTGTTTTCCTAGATATTATATAATCTCTGTCAGAACAAGAAAAAAGAGAAATCAAACTGGCACAAATTGTTGTAGAAATCCCCACTCCCCCACTTTGGCAAATCTGCCAAGTCAGAACAACAAATACCACCTTACAGAGCACAAGCACTTGTCCTCAATCCTAAGTTCTCTCTTTTCATTAATTCACCAACACAAACAACTGGCAAACAGCTGTAAGACAACAAACATTTTGTTGCGAACAGTATTATATTATTCCTTCGAATAACGAAACAACTTTTGAAGACTATACATGATGGGATGTTATAGCACCTATTTGAAGACTGTGATTGGATGTTATACATAACTTTTTCGATGCAAACAGTATTGTCATATTTTCTTCCAAATAACAAGATAGATTGTGTGAACATTATTATAAGAAATTTTTATCCACCAACAGTAATTATTTCCTAGAAAATATCGATAGAGCACATCAACATAAATTTATTGGACCAAAAAGGCAAAATGAAAATTGCAGAACTGTTTGCCTATTAAAGGATAATTCGAAACTTACCCAGTCAAAACAATTTTCTTAAGAATAATCCGGTCCGGATCCACACTTTTCAGTGAACCAACAGCAGCAATGGCAGGCTGCTCCCCATCTCTGCTCTTTAGAACAATAAGAGGGAGTGGAGGAAAGCAAATTGGAGCATATACAGAGGCAACAGAAAACCGCCCATGATGTAGAAACCTCTCCATCTTATGCTTATTGCAATTGATGTTGTCAGTTGAAAACAATGGCCTGTGATAGATTCATAAATAACCAATGAGACATTTCTCAATGAAAAGACGAGCATCTGTTTTTTCTGCATTAGCATGACTGAGCTTCCACTACCTACCTAGCAGTAAACTGCCGGAACCCAACATTGAAAATTAAGGAGTCCTTTGATTTGATAGGAGCTTCATAGGAGTCATGTTTCTTTATGCTGCAGCAAAAAGGAAATGTAATGAATGATCACATGATAGCATTATATTATTACTCCTTTTAGTCAAAAAAAAGAAATACTCTGGACATAGTCAAGTCATCTTTCAGAACTTTGAGCATCAATACACTTTTAAATATAGATATAGATTGGAATAATGGACAAATAAAAATAAGATGCACAACTCTTGAAAACTGCTTTCATGCATAACAGTTGTGTCGGTTCTACAAATATATAAAAATAGATTTTAAAATTACTGATTACAGATGCATTTTACAGACTTTGCTGATGTCATGGTTTGGAATACCACGGCATGAAAAATTCTTTTTTTAGAAAAGAAAACTAATTTTGTACCATTCTGGGTGGCAACACCGTCAAATGTATCTGCATTGAACTGCACCAAAATAATGTCAGCCTATTGTAATGGGAATTGGGCCAAAGGCCGAGGTCCACTGAGGCCAAGGAAGGGGCATAGACAGCCAAGGTGGTGCCTAAGGCACACAAGACCATGGCCAGATTTGGGGAAGGAGGTTTCCTTAGACATAGGATTTGATTAGAATGATTATTATCTATCAGATTGGATTGTTAAGTGCAAGCCCATAAGAGATTTTCGGCTAGTCTTTTGGAATTAAGTATTGAAGATTAATCTCATGCAGTCTCAGGTTCTTCACCCTCCACCTATAGTCCATATATGATCTACCAGGGATGAGAAAGGAAATGCAGCTCTCAATGATTGCCAATTTGGCATGAATCACAGAGCATAAGAAATCTTATTACTGATATACAGTAAAGAAACAACACATGCTAAAAGTTGGCCAAATATCATCAACTACTCCATCCGTCCCAAAATATAGCAACCTAGGACTGGATTAGATATATCCTAATACTATGAATCTTGGCGGGTCCATGTCTAATCTAGTACTAGGTTACTATATTTTGGGACGGAGGAGTACATCACAATTTAGTAGTGGAAATGACACCACAGCCTAAAACTAGATCACACGAATTTGTTGAGTGCAATGGGTAGGTGAATACCTGAAATGGAGAACCGATATTTTTGACTCATGTTGAAGAAGACCAGAAACAACCACAGGCAATCTCCTTGATGGATGAACAAGTTTTGAGGCAATCTCAGTAGGAACATTTTTCAGATGGAGCCTCACAAATGATCCTCTTTGAGCACAATCCTTCAAGGTTCCTTCATCTCGCTCTGCCATTTTAGCAAGAACATGCTTTTGTGTTCTTGTAAAGTTATCGAATGCAAATATTCTTGCATAATCCTGTGGCAGTGATTCCTACAGAAACAAAATGAAGAAAAAGAACCATAATAAATGACACGTGAAATTCATAAGGTCAAACTGCAGCAGCTAAAGATAATTCAATCACACTTACCTTTGGATCCCAGGATGATGTCCTAAATGACTTTAGCCCTCTGTATTTTGCAAATCGCCTTTTTGCTGGGACATCTAAGGGTGTCTCCACCTCATCGGGAAATTCTGAAACATTAAATGACAATTGAATATGATTCTTTGAAAATCAAATAATGCAAATGTACCCTATAGTAAAATCATAATATGTCCACTGAATAGCTATTGATTAGAAAATGAAGCATTTGAGCATTTCTAATTTGTAAGGTATATTCCATAAATAAATAGTTTGCATTTACGTTCTTCTCAGTAAAGTTTAAAAAAACTACAGATACTTGTCAAAACCATAACAAATACTCAGCACACTTACTAAAACCACTAATTTTTCCACTGACAGGTGGGTCACAGAAGTCAGCTAGAGGTTAGCCCCCCACATATAAGGTTTCTGTGCAGTTAGAGGAAATCAACAATGTGTGAAGTGTTACATCAAAGAATGCATATTGTAATGAAATTTAAAAACAAGGTATGTGTATTTCTATAAAAGATTACTGAAGTGAAACAATAAAATTTCTAGTAGCTATGATGACATCAATGTCATTTTGCAGAATTGATAAAACATGAAACTCAAAAGGCTACCACCAAGATTCCATGGCATGTTTTTGCAGAATTGATAAAACATGAAACTCAAAAGGTACCAAGATTCCATGGCATGTGTTATCAGGATTTCACCATTATTTACAGGAAATACTGGCAACAGCCAGCAATTAAGAATTAAGAAAAAAATCAGGAACAGGTTGTATTTCAATATATTGCACTTTTTGGACGAGTTACATCCGTGATTATTGGCACCCATACCTTCGTCTTCAGCGTTAGCTTCTTTTATTTTCTTAATCTCTGCCTCTATCTGCTCTTTGGTCAAATTTTCATCGTCCTGCCAATGTACAATGGACCTTACTTAAAGTTGAGACAGATTAAAGCATGCATATTCATCTCATGCTAGAAGAAGAAAACCAGATTATACAGAAAGAGAAGAAGAATTCGACATTGGATAAAAAAGCATGCCCTACGAATTTATAAACATTGCACAAAAGGCATATCTGCTATCTCACTACTCTAAGAGAAGGCAGTGGTGGTGATTGTTGTCAATCTGACGCCTCACTCTACATTGCATTTTTGTGTACTACTCCTGAAACACCTTCATTGCAGAACACTTTTTCCACATTTTTTTTATAAATTCCAAGTTAGCCTTAGTGAATCCGAATATATAGTGTGGGAAGGTCCAAGATGAATGAATTGCCAATGTTATGTAGTATAGAAAGCTAAGTTACTAGTATTAGATGTGAAAACATTGTAAGTGTTCAGTTTTCCCTATAGCAAAAACATTAATGAACATGTTCAGTTCCCAACAAAATGGAAATGTACATGATTCTTTTTATGCATAATAGCAGTCATTTAGGTGTCTTTTAACTAGTACAACTACACACTAGGGCAAGAAAAATCAAAATATAAAAATGATAGACTGCAGCTATAATTTCTCTGTTTTGCCCACTAATAAGTTCTTTGAAAGCAAATGCTTTATAATGTATCAGATTGAAGGAATAAGGGAACTCACTGCCATCTCGGTACCCCCAATTGTTTCTTCATCAAATTTCTCCGTAAAGTGAGATACCACATCCATATCTGAACCATCACCTCCATTGTCTGAGTGATCTTGCTCATCTATAACCATTCCAGCACCATCCTGGTTGTCGTTCTCAGAATCACCATCTTCATCATCTGTATCATCCACAATCCAAGCAGCCTGACAATAGCATTTGAGGAGAATTTTTCAATAAGTAATTATTAAAAAAAGTAAGCAATAGGTAATATAATCTTGATAAGCATTGTGAACCTGGTATTCTGAAGTGCCTCGAGGAAGCTTTCTTTTTAGCTTTCTCTGTTTGTTGTTCAAATAGGCTTCTTCCATCTCAGCTTCTGTCGGCCAAGTCTAAGATAATAATACAAAAGAGAACTTATTCTCAAATATAGATATATTGATATAATTTAATTTCACTAATTCACAAGAGAGCAAATAAGATTTGATAGGATGAAACAAACATAGGAAACATAATGTTTGGTTCAGTAAAATATGACAAATAATGAATGCAATCTGAGCCAAAAGAAACAGATTGACAGCAAAGGTTTCCATTAAGCTAAGCGAGTCTATTCTATCTGATGACATATGTTGTATTTTTAAGAAAGATACAGAGCTTAATGAGTATGTTAAAAGCAAACAAACTTCTGACTTCATCTAAGAGAAGAAAATAACACAGAACAACAGATGACAACACATTGAAAATAAAAATAGTAAGTCGTGACATCAAGAATATTACCAACATTTTTTTTTGTCAAACCAACACTAAGATGCTTCACAGTAACAATGATGAAACTTTTTAAAAGTCAATGTGCTATTATAGAAACTGTGCACTAAATCCAACTTTCTAAGAGTAGGACTATATGAAGTAATAGATAGACCCCTTGTATTTTCCCTTCAATACCAAAAGGTTTTGATACGACAGAACTCAAAACAATGGCTTGTCAACATCACATCATTAAGCCAAATGGGAGAAAGATCACCTGCTCCCCTTCAAGTGGATCTGGGGTGTTTTCAACAAGCAAAGGCTCTTGACTTGAAGGGTCTGGAACAAAGGTGTCAACAATCTGAAAAAGGGCCAAATAATGAGAAGTTTAAAAGGTGTTATCAAAATAAATGAAACTGAACATGTAAAAGATAACTTAGTCATTGATTATTATGCTTATTATGATACTAAATAGCATTACTTGCATCAGATCATTCTAATGTAGTTGTGAACAGTATAATTCAGTTTGTAAAAGTGAATTTATGATGTATAACAACCTGAATACCACTATCTTCAGAAACCATGGCATTGGAGTTTTTCCTCTCATTAATAGGAAAAGGATCCTTGAGGATATCAATTTGACCCAACTGAAAATCACCAACACCTGACAGATGGACCTTTTGAGTGGCAAAGGTGTTAGAAAATAGGAACAGAAAATCATAAAATAGCTCACTAGAAATAAAAACATAGATCACCTACAAGCTGGTTGACAGAAAGATTGTGGGCACGTAAATATCCAGACATAAGCAATGTGCACAGCCCTGAACTGTCATCAGGTTTTATGCAGGCCTGAAAACAAACATCTTATGTCAATCAGTTTTAAACTGAAAGAAAAGGCAAAGCCAACATGACTTGTAACTTGTGAATAATCACCACTAGCACTGAATAATGTAGGTTCAAAGCCAACTTAATATATCATTACATGGAAACCTAAGGTGATGTGATGCATGTGCTCACAATCTCGCATATGCCTTGTCAAAGATTTAACACACCTAGGAAAAGTTCACATATTATTTTAATTTTAGCAGAACCAGTCTTAATTGTCAAGCATACTGCACAGACAAATTTTCAAAATGGGAAACATGGATGTGATTTTGGGCCAAATATTCTACACCAAGATACAGCTGTCAACACTCAAAAAAGAGAGATAGAGTATCAAATCATTCAAACCTCCTCAGACATAACATAAGGCCTCTGGTTTCTCCAATGTGGACATGAAAGGTGCTGCTCCTTGAAAAGCCACATGAACTGAAAAGATTTAAGCATAAATAATTACATTACAGCATTGGAAGGATAGAAAAGGTGAAGAAAAATATAAATATCATTTCATTATTTAATAATATATGGTTCCAAAGAAAACCTTGTGCAAATCATCCTTTGTGTCAGCTGCATAGAACTTGCAATCCTCAGGTAGCTCTGGAGAAACAAAAGAAATAGCTGTTTTCTTCAATTCCTGCCTACTTTTGTTTTCTGATGGAAGATCCTGACAAGTACCAATGTTAAAAGATGGAAGTTGATAACAATTATACAATGTCTGGCATGACAAATGCTTATGATGGGAACTTACTCGAATGAAAACAGCTGTACTAGGTAAGCCCATGGCCCGAAAAACAGACAAGCATTGTGATCCAAAATCATCAATTGGACTGCTCGAATCACAATCGTATAATGAATTTGCTGATAGTACAAATGCTAGCAAATCAGCAACCTATGTAGGAAAGATATAGTTTGCAAGATCCAGATTAGAGGCAAGAAATTTCAACAAAAACAATTATGACAAATTGATTTTGATTGAATGAACCTTTGCCAGTTCCATGCATGATGTAAGATCACCATAAGGTGCTTCAAGTACCTTCAAGAACCATATGAATATAAAAGCAATGTTATCATTCATGTCGTGTGCAGATTCAATGAATGGAAATTAAGAAATTAACAGCAATATATATAAAGAACAACTAAAACATGAGACCAAGTGCTGATACAATGGTTCAAAGACCTATCTATAGTTCAACACATGCACATCAGAGAGATGATACAATGGTCATAATTTTTTGGTGAACGTGAAAATAGAGATATTACTAAATAGTGTGTCCTGCCTACAGGTATGTGTGGTACAACTGTATTTAAATTAAACTAACCGTGGTTCGAAGTTTATATGTAGGAGAAGCAACAGTGGAAGAAGTTGGTTTCTCTTCATCACCAGAAGCAATGGTTAAAAGGTCTTTGGCAAGTGATCTGACATTTGCCGACGAGGAAAGGCCAAAAAGAACCTGCAATAATCATCAGTTACCCCAAGGAAATGTCTATCATCTGACCGTAGGAAACAACAAAAGTGACAATCAAAGTAGGACAACAAGAGCTAAGTTCATAAATACTAACAACGACACGGGGCGCACTCGAAGATCCAACGGAAGAGCGCTTCTCCTTCAGCAAAGCAGCACGTTTCTGATCACGGATCTGCAACCAAGCAAAACCATTACAGTAAACAAGAAAAAACTGATGAGGCTAGAAAAAACAAGAGCTCTTAACAAACCAAAACATAATGCTCAGCGACCATATCAGTATATGTAATCCAAGTTGAGCAGAGATCAAAACAGAGAAAATGAATTAAAGAACAAATAAATTGGATGACAGTTGGAAGACATGCTTTGGAGCCATCATAACTAGGACAAAGGAACATAGTGGCTGCACGGCAATTTGCAATACTTTCCACTTTACTGTCTAGCATGAAAGGAGATGAATCAAAGAAATACAGAAAGAATAACTAACTATATGTTGAATGAATTTACCATAATAATAAAAAAAATAGTACAAAACAATGGTTTCTTCAAGCCAACCAGAAGAAACACTTTCAAGATCTCTGCATCTAGCAAACTATTACTGTAATAACAAATTTTCCAAGAATCTGGATGAATAGAGAATATGCAGAGATCAATCTGCCATCTAACATAAAGAAGGAAGTGATAGTTTTGTTCAAAATAAACATTAGGATACATCACTGATCATACAAAAAGCCCAGCCTTGCTGGATCCCTCCTTGCGTTGCAGGCCACTTCCTGTCTTGTGTCAGTCTAGTTCTGGAAAATTATCATGTTTCTATCTTCACAAATAATCAAGATGCTGTTAAAGTAGATGTTTGCACCATTGGCCTCTGACACCAGCCTATGAGGCTTGCTACCCAACAGTCAACAATGCTTCAGTAGATGAATGGTTGAACATGCTGAAGGACCTTACAACTAACAACACTGAGGACAGTGAACCAGGATAAGCAAAAAAAAAAGTACAAATTCCTGTTTTTACTTTGTAAACTACTTGAGTTCGTGTTGTAATGAAGATATCCATGTCCCTTGTCCACCTATCATAACACAAGAACTAAAATAGCAAAAGCTCATTTCTTGTTAGAAAAGTTTATATGTTGTTACACTCCAGTATAATGAAAATCAACTTCAGATGCAACACACAGGTGCACTGTTGGTCTTCTAAAATTTTATGGGAATGCTATAAGCTGTACAAGCTGAAGGTTGAAGTTCAGCTGTGTAAGCTGAAGTTTGGACGGTCCACTAGCCATCTATTTTTCAGATATCATTTTAGTCTGCACTGTCAAAGATTAATTGCCATTCACTCTGAGACTGAGTATACTGGCTGTCAGATGTGTTCCCTATCATGTCGCAGGTATTATTATTGATTTATTGGAAACATGTCTTATTTCTTGGAGTACTTAACAATTTTAATAAACATTTGTATTAATTGGCTGCTGGTCTTATCAATATGCTTTGTGCTTCACAAAATAAACATCAGAAGAAAAAAAAATAGCTCCATACAGCCACCCGAATCGGAATTAGCCAGCTTTGACATCTACCCAAAAGTCACAATCAGTCAAGCACATACTCTAGCTAATAACCAAGCACAAAAGTAAAGGTGCGATGCACTGCGAGAGCTGAAGCCTCACCGCCTTGCTCCGCTGGACGCGCGCGGCGCGGGCCCCCTTGACGGCGGCGCGGTGGCTGCCCTCCGGCTTCCCGGTCCTGACCTTATCTGCCGAACAACAAAAAGACGCCGCCATCCATCAGCGTAAGGCAACGAAGAAGAGGAATGGGATTGCCGGGGGCGGGAGGAGGACGAGGAGAAGGAGAAGGGGAGACCGCCATGGGCGCCGTACCGATCTTGTGCGCGTGGCGCGACGCCTTGGAGGCGAAGCGTGTCTTGTGCGGCTTGTTCACCTGCGCGCGCGCGCCTCCCATCGCGCGCCGTGTTCGCCGCCGGCGAGGGGGTGTAGAGGGTGGGGGGAAGGGCGGCTACGGCGCTCCCTCCCGCGTGCGGAGCGGCCCGCCGCCAAGCTTACGCACCGATCCCTCGCCGCGGCGGTGGTCGCCGTCGGCTGCTTCGGTCGGCGGCGGCGGCGGTGGCCTGGCTGGAAGTGGGCGCGAACAAAGGGAGGCGGCTGCGCGTGCGCGGATTGCTGGTCGGTACAAGGGGGAGAGAGAGAGAGAGAGGATTTTAGGGTTTAGTGCAACCCGTAGCTTCACTTTGTTTTGGCCCACTTGACGGATTGCTTGATGGGCCAACATTTTGAGGAAGAAAGCCCAACCCACTCTACGTATAACCCAGAAAGAAAACGTATACTTTGACTCCCTCAACTATCTCCCGAGTATGATTCATGTCCTCCGACCACAAAACCGGTATATCGACTCCTCTAACTATTAAAACCGGTGCAAACTATGTCCCTCGGTGATTTTGAAGATGGTTTTAGCTGATGTGGCGCCTATGTGGTGGTCTTAACTGGGTCTTTGTCCTATGTGGCGTTTATATAGCTTTAGAATGTATCTATCTATATCTATATACCAATTATAAAAATTCAAGAAATTCAAGGTGTTTTTGTCTAGAAATTTGTTACGACACATCCGTGTTAGAATCGATTTTAATTAAATATGTTTCCGTATCAGAATTTTGGTTTTATCTGTATTTGGGGGGGGGTTTGCCCCTTGGCGTAAAAGGGGTGAAAAAATGTCCGTAAAAAAAGAAAAAAAAAGAGCGAAAAAGGTCCCCAAAAGAAAAGTCCGATTCCCTGGAAAAAAAAGTCGTTCGTAAAAAAAATTAAAAATGCAAAAATAAGATCCGATTTGTATGCAACGATAAAAAAGTAAAAAAAAAAAGCAAAATACGTAAAAAAAGCGAAAAAAAGGCCGTCGGAAAAAAATAAAGACTGAAAAAAGGCTGTGAAAAAAACTATATCCAAAAAGATAAAAAGGCGAAAAAACAAGAAAAATAATAAGAAAGGCAAAAAATATGCCTTCCAAAAAAGAACATAACATTTCCGTCATAATCTTTACCTATCTATCAATCTATCTATTCTTTCTATTATATACTAAAAATCCATTAAACTTCCTACAAACGCTCCTAAATCGACATGTGGCATCCTATAAACGCTCTCGAGTCGCCACACGTCACTCTATTAAAATAGAGAAATCTGACTGTCGATTTTCCTTTAAATTGGTGGACTCATTAATTTTGATGGACCTTATCGTTAGATTTATCTTAAAAGGAAATCAAAATCTCGATCCATCCGTCCAACGCAAGTATGATCCCTCCGTAGCGTACGTACTATCCATGTATCCATCTGACCTCCTCCGTTTCCCCTTTGTGTGTGTACGCTTTTCTTTCACTTCTCATGCCGGCGGAGAAGAGAAGAAAAAAAAACACGTACACTATTTGACAAAAAGAAAATATGTACGTACCCAGTCACATACGAAAAATATAGAGAAAAAAACACACACACGTACGTACCCCCGGAAAAAGAAAAAAACATAACATGTACTCCCTCCATTTCAGTCTCCATTTCACAATGTAAAACTTTTTAGCATTACCTATATACATATAGATGTTAATAAATCTAAACACATATATATATCTAGATTCATTAACATCTAAATAAATATGAGCAATGCTAGAAAGTCTTACATTATGAAACGGAGGAAGTATACTATTAGACCTGTGTTTTGAAAATAAAAAAACCCAGTTATAAATAGCACTCTCAAAAATTACTCACTCCATACTGTAAAAAAAACTAATATATCAAAATGAGGTTAGTAAATTTATTATGTATTATTTTTTCTTTATTTATATATTATTAGGAATTAAATATCAAATATATTATTTTTACATCGTGTCGTTGTCATTTATCTCCTACTTTAAACCTCGTTCGATCAAAGCTTATTGGGTGAGTTTATTTAGGCACTCAGAATAATGCAAGTCATTAGCACAGGTTTAATTGAGTATTAAATATTAAAAAGCGAAAATAAATTTAGTTGATCTTTCTAAAAAAAACTTTTATATAAAAAGTATTTGCAAAACATGCACCATATAATATACTGTTTAGCAATTTCAGGAAACATGTTTAGCAATTTCGGGAAACATGTTAAATATAAATAAGAGAGTAGCCAATCCGATAAGCACTTTAGAACACAGTCTTAAATTTGTTACTTAGGGTACTAAACATATGTCCTCACTTATCTCCATATATAATTCTATATACAAACCATTGTCCACAAATCGCTAAATAATATTACTTACGAGATATCCATGCACAATGCACCGAACGATAGCTGATATATGAGCACGTGTGTCATCCAGCACCGAAGATAAAGGGTGATACTAAGTGCGCAACCATCAACAAATTATAGGTAAATAGAATATAAAAACAATATACTATAAACAAAGTTGACTACAAGTACATTACACCTATGAGTAATACTATTCCTACACTTCTACAGATACTCCTAAGATGCCACGTGATGCTCTAATAAATTAGAGAGAATCTATGAAAAATTATATAAAAAGGTAAAATATTTATCCATCAGTTTACAATTAAATCAATGATCCATTATTTTCAACCATTAAATTAGATATTCTAAACTAATCCCTATGTGTTAAAAACTATATAGTTCTATGCATATGTACACAACTCCTACGTAAGTATGTACATAAGAGATATAAAAAGAAAAAAAAAAGAGTGTGTGTATATTATCCGTCCCATCTGGTAGTTTTCTCTTTCTTTCCAGCTCTAAGATTTTCCTAAATTGAAGATATATAAATGTAGCAACTACTCCAACTGAGGTGGTAAAACAAGCCATGCCATATGCAACTGCCTTACGCCACCCTTTGCTCCACTCTCTTCCCATCGATTTTCTCGAAAGTATTCTTTTTACTAATAATTTAAAAGACAATCATATGAACTCATATAAATATGTGCATAAGCACACTTAAAGTACACATGGGTACATCCTATCCCTATGTTAGAAAAAATTTTGTCCAAAAAAAAAGAAAAAACAAACGTATGTATGAGAGACTACTATTCCCCCCCCCTAAAAAAAAACGTACACGTAACTACATTATATCTATTTTTTTGTTGTTCTCATCCAAATAGTGTTAACAAATTAGCACAAATTCCAACGTATATTAGACCCTACGTACATGCATAGGTGAATTAGATGTATAATACAAGTAAAAAAATATCAAAACCATATGTGTTAGCAAATGATCATCGCGAGAGCATGTATTTTTTACGTGATCCTCGCCACTGAAGCTATTAGATAGTCGAATGATCAACTGTGCTAATCTTTTTTAAACAATATGCCTTTACTACTAAAATTTAGTACCATTCATTAACATCATAAACACATTATGTCTACTCTATACATAAATCAACTCAAGACACAAAAAAAAACCTTTTTTTCATTACCTCCATCTTCTTTCACTCATTCCCTAAAGGGTGCCGAGCATGGATCTCAATTGGCTATGTTGTAGTAAGCTATGCAGGAGTATGCATTATTTGGTTGAGGTGGTCTGATTTTACAGGTTACCGTTGAAAATAGAGCTTAACTGGCTTGAGGAGCACGACTATATCAATACGAGACCATGAATTAAGGCATTAGAGAAAAACCCTTAACAGCTATAGTCGGCTTCACCCGATTGTTAGAGAGGCATTCTTATATAAGTTTAACGGTTTTATCCTATTAATTGATAGAAGCAGTATTTTTAAATATTTATATATAGATTTGGACACATGTGAGACATAGGCACTTGGGTATGATGTGGAGATTTAACTTTTTCTGGCATTAATGGTTTATTGGGTTTACTTTTAGGTATAACTGCAATTCTATCTATTAAAAAGATACTCATATTTCAAGACAATAATAATAAGTAGGGGTGATAGACGAATTTACATATAACTGGAACAAAGTGATTTTTTGTTTGGATATAATACACATTCTTATCATTTAGTATATCAAAATCTATTATCTATTTCTTATAGTGAATATAGTGAGATAGGGCTTCTTTTAATATTCTTTTTATAGACAATAAATAAATTGCCCGCACATGTGCGCGGGCTTCCTTCCTAGTTATATAAATTAAAGATGATTTTATACTCATCGTATTTTCGTCCGTTGTCCTTTCATTTTAACAAACCGTCCTATTCCGATTTAGATCCGTTTTTAGCGTTGTGACCATATTTACGTTTTCCTTTTTATATCCACATCCAATATGTTTTTGCACATATGGGCCTAAAATTGTAAAAGGTCCAAATTATTGCCCATCTGTTGACGCGAGGCTGTCTCGGTGAAAAACATTGCCCATCTTCTAAGCATATGTCACATACTATTTATTTCAGATTTGTTTGTGTTTATTTCAATAATTTTGCACACATGCAAATGCAAAACATACTAAATTTTGTATGGGCGGCTTTCATGCATGTCCATTTATTTTGTGAAAGATTCATCTAAGCATGATTCTTTTTAACATCATTTTTCAACATATGATTTCGTTCGGCTATTTAGGATTAAGTGATTTATATTATTAAAACTGAAGTTGTTTCCACCGATAGTTTTGGTACGTCGTCCGTATTTAAGTTGGTTTTAAAATTCGTTCGCTTTTAAAAATAGAAGGGCTTCAGATTGGATATCAATCTCAAAATAAAAATCCCATATACTTTTTAGACAAAAAAAATATATCTAACAATAATACAATTAAAATTAGACTTCACCCGTTGCAACGCACGGGCTTTTTTTCTAGTAAAAACAAAAAAAAATGTGAGACCCATATATCATTCACACAAAAAATGCATTGTGGAACCCACTAACACGTCGACCCCACATGTCAACCATTACTCTTCTCCTCCTCTCTCTCTCCACCTATCTAACTCTCTCCTCCCGTCCTCCCAATAGCCGAGATGAAGGGCCGGCGACGGACGAGGAGAACCAAAGGCGTGCGGTGGCCCTCGTTGGCAGCAGCGAGACAGGAAGGGGGTGGCGGTTGGCGGAGAGAGGAACGTGGTGGCTGACGGCGACGATGCTCCCTGGGTAGCGACAGTGTCCCCACGGCGAAGACAGCGGCCGGTCGTCGGGACGGAGAAGGGCACGGAGCTCGGACGATGGAGACGCGCTCGATCGGTCGAGAGAGGCGGCAGGGATCCGAGGAGACGCTACTCTCCCTAGGCGACGGTCGGGTCCCCACAGTGGCGCCGGTCGGCGAGCTTGCCCGCTCGTCGGAGGAACGCCTTCTCCGCCCTACCGTGGCCACTGTGCTGCCGTTCCCGACCGCTGTCCCCACCGCCACCACCGCCGCCGCTCTAGCCAATGTGAAGAGAAAGGCCGAGGGAGGGAAAGATAAGGGAGAGAGTGAGGGAGGGAGGAGGAAGAAGGGAAGGGGAGGGAGGATGACATGTGGGTCCCACAATATATTTGGTGTGAATGACATATGAGTCACACATATTTTTTTATTTTTGCTTTTTATTTTAATGCCACATAGAACAAAGACCCGGTCAAGACCACCATGTAGGCGCCACGTCAGCCAAAACCACCAAGAAACATTGATTGCACCGGTTTTGATAGTTGAAGGAGTCTATATACCCGTTTTTGTGGTTGGAGGGCATGATTCATACTCGAGCGATAGTTGAAGGAGTCGAAGTATACTTTTTCCCAACCCAGAATTTTCAAAGTCATTTTTCAAAGGAACAAGTTTACTTTAGGTTCTACTTGACGTGGAATTTGTCCTTTAACCGTAATAATATATATAGGTCCCCAAGCAGTACCAGTTAAGGATGGAATTCAAACTAAATGTCTAGATGAGAGACCTAAAGTGAACTTATTCCTTTAAGGAAACTAGTAATCGTGCACGTGCAATCCACGTTTCCCACAATACATAAACGTCCTCAAAGTTTAATGCATTGTTTTTCCAACAATATGCATATCACACCGCACATACAAAGTACTGATATAAAGTACTGAAAGTATAAAAAGAGTAAAGTGCAACTTGTAGGGTTGTGTCATCTAGGTCCCTAAACTCTCAAAATGCAGATCCAGGTCCCACAACTTGTCAAAGTGTATCATCAGGTCCCAAATCAACATAGCCCCTCTAGGATCCTATGTGACGATGATGTGTCTTGCCACATAGACGTGATGTGTCCTTTTCTTTATTTTCCTTCTTCTTCTTCTTCTTCTTCTTCTTCTTCTTCTTCTTCTTCTTCTTCTTCTTCTTCTTCTTCTTCTTCTTCTTCTTCTTCTTCGTTTTCTTTTCCGTTTTCTTCTCATTCTTCTTTTTGTCCTTTCTTCTGCTCAGGTCACGGATAAAGGAGAAGGAAAAAAAGAGGAGAAGAAAAAGAAAAAAAATTAAATGGGTCCCATTTGTTAGTCAAAATAATGCCACGTCATTTCTGCGTGGCATGCCACATCAAGCCACATAGGATCCTGAAGGAGTTGTAGCGATTTGGGACCTAGATGACATACTATAACAAGTTATGGGACTTGGATATGCATTTTGAGAGTTTAGGGACTTAGATGACATACCCCTACAAGTTTAAGGACCGCCCGTGCACTTTACTCTATAAAAAATGTCTCAAAATAGTACTTCAGTATATAACATTTACATGATCAATAGCAAGTGCTCAAAATAGTACTTCAGTATATAACATTTACATAATCAACAGCAAGTGCATATCTTCTATAGTGTGACCAGTAGAAGTTTATATGGTATGCAAACCATAGAGGTTTATATCTCAGTTACTCTTAGGACATTGTCTCATAATAGTACTCCAGTCAATTGTTATCGGAATAGTGCTCGACGTCGTTGTCTTAACTGAAGTGCAAAAAAGGAGATGTCGTGTGTGAACATGCTGGAAACATCTTAAAAATTGAAATGACAACTATGCATTTCTGGTATGGACTTACGGACCCCATGAGCATGTCCATCATCCTAGCAGTTGGGCACTGGAAGGGATTTCACACTGCACATGTCCATCATCCTAGCAGTTACTGCCAAAAAATACTGCTCAATCTCGGCTTCTAGCTAACTTCCCAGCCATCCGAGGGTGACCCATCGTAATGCTGGTTTAAATTGATTTATGAAATCTGACTTCAACAGAAATACTGTAAAAAAAAGCCACATCCTGTTTCTGGAAAAAAAACTGAAGTATGTGTTGGAAGTAATGTGTGGATCAGTTGATTTTGTTGAAGGAATAACAATATTGGAAAAATACGGAGCACAATAAAACTTCAGATAGAAAACATGATAGAGAAAAAGGATCGCATTACATTGGCTGGCAAATGGAAAGGTTTATGGAAGACAGCAATATGTGAGTATAAAGCTAACTGGATCTATACCACAGCTAGGTTAGTAAAGAAAGCCATGGCTGCATACATATAGAAACAAGTAAAAAAGTGGTAGCCATTACTTCATTCCTACATGTAAATGTAAAATATGATGGCAGAAAATAAAACCAATAAACTGCAGAAGTGAAATGAACAGTCCAGTTTAAGAACCTTGGTGTAAGATTTAAAAAAGGCACATGATTCCCATCAGGGAAGAAATATATTGCCAAATTTGAACTAAAAAGTAAATAAAATCATTAAAGGTGGTCCAGATAGTATTATTTGCACCCAGTAATCCTAGTTATCAGCAGGTGGGCTATTGGAAATGAGTTAAAGAACTGAAATTAAATTAATGGATTAGCATTTGATAACAAGAAACGATGAGAAAGATTGACAGGGATAGTTGACATTCAATAATACAAGAAACTGTTAGATGGACCGATATGCAAATTTAAAACTCTTTTCTAGCTATCTTAATGTGTCTTTTCTTTCTATCTAATTCCTGGACCTGTTTGTGAAGAAATAAAACCAGTCTTTTATTTTTCTTGTTGTCAGCCTGGATGCCCTTGTTTTCCTGTAAAATATTCGCTTATTTAATAGAAATGGGAGAGGCTAACCTCTCTAGTTTAAGAAAAAAAATCTAATTCTTTCACATGATAAGAATAGACACAAAAATTAGCTGCAGGGGTAAACAAGAGAAAAATATCCTGTGGTGCATATAATAGAATAAGTGGTTGAGCCTTCTACAATAAAAGGTTCAGATATATGGTGCTGACAATTAGGAAAAAAAAATCCAGATATTGAAACAAACACTTATACAACTTTGGTGATAAATGTACTCTCCAGCTCCACTGTCCGAAACCAGGGATTGACCATTATCTTTGTTTGTAAATTTTCTAAATTTTAATCTTTGAAGATTTCTCTGAAATTTCAGGATTCACATGGTCTTCTATTTTTGTCAAAACTATTGCATGTTCTTCTACAAATAAAACTTGATTGAGAGAAGATTTTCTACATGACATATTTGGGAGTTGTTTGACAGTATTAATTAAAAAACATTGGTGCTAAAACAGAACCTTGCAAAATTCTACAAGCAACAATAGGGGCAAAGAGTAAAGACTAAGATTTATGTATAGAAAAACCTCTGAGTTATTCCCTGCACCTCATGAATCATGACGGAACTCCTGATCTATAGAAGCATGCAAAATAACATACAAAAGAAATATGATTAGGTTAACACTAATTAGTTAAACAGTAGCAGGAACTACTTCTAATATAATATGAAGTAATTGTTACTTGCACACATGGCAACACATTGTCCTTGACAGTCAAAGTGTTGGATCATGATCACTGCCTTCATTTGATCTCCAATCAAATTCAATATCCAGATAGTGTTTCCTTCACAACAAGCTGAAGCAATTAATCAAGGTCCCTCGATTAAAAAAAATGTTTGGATTGCGTAAAAATAAAAATTAGCATTCATGTCAAGAGATGCAGAATGATTAACACATTTGTATAAGCATTTTGTAGGCAATTTCCTGATATAGATGCTAATGTTATCCGTAAAGCAAACAATAATGTTGCTAAAATCAAATCATACCAGCACCCAAAATCAATTTGTTAGCAACAAAAAGGATTGATTAATCAATTTACTCCAATGGTTAGATAATTACATTCAGGCACAAATAGCTAAATCTTCAAACTACATATGTAATTCTGTGAGTTATATATTATATAAATATATTCACCGTAGGACTCTCATACAGTATTTACCTTAAGAAAACAGAAGATCAATGCTTTGTCCAGTGCAAAGCATCTCTTGCCAATACATTTTTTTTGTGTGTAGCTCCCTTGTCCTCTTCAAGGGTATGGCCAGATTCCAGCTAATTAAAGTACAAAGTTTTATCCTAGAGGAAAGCCAAACAATCATATGAGCAGCTGAAATTATGTTTCAGGAATTATGCAATCTAATATATATGCAGTCTAGATTAATTTAATATATGCTCCTAGGATATCAAAGAGCAGATTGATCAGATCTGTGACATACAAAGCCATAGAGCACATGGAGTGTGACATACCTATCAAACTCTCCAAAGAATGAGGATGGGAATCATGTCACTCCTCTGTGCTCTCCATCCTGCAAAAGTTTCATGAACTGGAACATGATATATTTGATTTCTATCCATGATAAATGGCATCAATCCAAGTAATATCACACTACTTTGGCACAATTTAATTTTTAACGAATTTTAAAACTATAAGTTGGAAGTGTAGCTAGCTAGTGTAGCAGCCATAAAGGCACATTCGCTGTATGATGCAGGAATTCCCTGACTGCCACAACCAGCACAGGTTTGAAAGTTGTTAACGTCACAAGTAGATGCTTGAAATACACCTCGCTAGCCAACCAGACCAGTGGCCCAGGCGCTTCCTTGGAGATGGAGTAGGCAGGGGGCAGCGTCTTGGGTGGCTAAGCAAGCCTGAATTTTCTGCTCTTACGGAGTACACGTATTTTCCCTGAGAACACAAGGGAACCTACAATAGCTTCAGACCTGTACCATAACACAACCAGGGGAGGAGATTAAATGCAAGAACATCGTCAAATCTACAATATTTACCAATTTGATTTTAACTTTTTCTGCAAATCTACAAACAAATGGTTGGGGTTACAGTACTCGGATTCATCCATACGAATCCAATTCCTAACCGTCAGATTTGCACTATGATCCAATCCCTAACCCTCGGATTTGCACCATTCACTACAAATTAAATTCACCAAAATGAAGGGGAGCTTGCAATACTTACATCGATGGGTTGGGATATGGTCGGCGGACTGGACGACAGCGACCTAGTAGGGCACCTTCACTGCACGGGGGAGGATCCACACGCCGTCGCGGCGGGGGCATGCGAGGGGGCGTAGGAAAGCGCAGCGGCTGCCGTAGGGACTCGCGGGGTGTCATCGCGCGAGGGCGCACGTGGGGATAGCGCGGCGGCGGGCATCGGGGCGAGGATAGCGCTAGAGCAGGCGACGGCATTGTGATGGATGGGATCGGATGAATAGGTGATACTCGGATGGACGGTACGGATAAGTAGATATGCAAATGGACGCTAGGGATTGATCGGGTGATTGGGCAGGTAGGATTGGAGGAGGCCAACTCCTCCTTTTTATATTAGTATAGATATAGATGGTTTATTACTTCCGATCCAAATAGACCTATTTTGTTTGGAGAATATCAGAATAGTAATAGGTAGCTTTTCAAGGTAAATTCTTTAAGAAAAACTGCCAAGATGAAATTGCAGAAATTTTACGAGAACCTTTTCCTGTTCGAAATGTTTGGGCCGTTGCGTAGTCATCATTGCCAGTCAGGTCCTTGACAAATGGTCTCGATTAACATGGTGCATATGCTAATGATCTCATTGTTTAATCACTCTAATGAGCACACAATGAGAGGGCTAACATATCTTGAAATTAACGAAGTAATCATGAGCGCCTTACTGTCAACGGATACATCGTCTAACACTGTAAAAATAATTAGCTATAAATATGAGCACACGTGTCTAAGCTAGGACTTTAATTCGAGTAGGCTGGTTTCACCAAAGGGACCTAACCAGTTCATCTATGATCACTTCATATAACGATCTCATTGTTGCGCTAATAAGCCCTAGAAAGTAAATAATAATAATTGATGGGTAAAATTTTTATATTCACATTCTTAACTATTTAAAAACCAATACTAAAACTAAACTATGACGAAAACCTCAAAAAATTTCTAAATTAAGTTGGAAAATTTAAATTTTGGTTACGACTAATAAGCCGAAAAGCAAACGATGGAACTGAAACTCTCAACTAGGCTGCATAAAATTTCCTCCATGTTGCCACACCTGACTATCCTTCCTAGCAATCGCATTATTAGGCATATATAAAATGTAGAGTCAGGTATAGTCTTAGTTAATACATATCACTTAGAAACTATACTCCTATAATAATTGAGATAACAAAAACTCTTAACCATTAATGCACCAAAATATTTTTTCTACACTTCTTTCTTTTTCTCCACGCCCATACAACAAAATTTTCTTTAACAAATGTTAGGAGTCAACTTCGAACCATTGTCATGTGTAGCAACCACCCCCCTATCTCTCTTCCATGTCATATATTTTACTTACGTGGCAACGAATAGAGACCGTTATTACACACCGTTATACGTGCCCTTAGTTAGCCAATTTTAATTCTGAAATCCCATGAGATCCAACACCCTAAATACTTGGGACGTTCAACTTTCACATGAGACGAAGTTTTCAAAATTTTGAACTATCGAATCAATACTGAAAAGAACCAACAGATCGATAATCCGTTGGAGCATGGTGACAAACACCCTTGATCACGGACACGTTGCTTTTGTTGTGAAAAAAATGCGCCGCCCCACATGGAGAGGGATTATATTCCAGGAGTCATGGAAAGAAGGTTGTGACTTGTGAGAGTTGAACTGAGCTGAACCAAGCAAATTTGCCATTTGCTCCGGCCTCTGGTTTCTTGAGCAAACAAGCCTTAATTATATGCCCACACAAGTGATCAAATGTAACGTAAATACGCCAAGATTTTATACTCCTACGTCATGACCTCAATCATGTACGAATCATTGTCTCTTTGTGTGCTTTGCAAAGCTGAAATTGATTTTGAATTTCAGAATGTATTTATTTTAAGGGTTCTTTTGCCACTCTCACTACCAAAGCTCTCTTTTCACGATTTTTTTTAAGATAATGAGCTCTCTTTTCACGATGGATAAGAAAAGAGAGTAAAATTCAATTCTTCTAAAATTATTCTTAAAAGTCGAAATTTAGAATTTTAAAATAGTTTTAGCTTTTAAGAAAAAGCTGATCAGACAAGTAGGAATTAATCTTTTTTTCATATAATACCTAATAGAATCCCATGAATATTATTTCCTTGATGATATATCAATCTGGAATTCTGGATGCATTTCTTACATGTTCTCTTTCAAAAGATATACACTGCAAAGTATAGACTGATCTATAACGACACAATACATGTTGTATAATCTTATACACACAACACAAGCAGAGTATTCAGTACACATCGATCCTCATTAATTTGGCCACCTCATCAAACTTAAGCTACTTACGCTGCATGCCCCTTCTGTATGCTCTGCACCAACGACGTCGCCGACGAGGCCGTCCCGACCACGGCGAGGACGACGCCGGCGGCGATCATCGCCGCGTTGAGCGCGACGGCGGGCCGCGACACCCGCCCCCACCGGATCTTGAGGTAGAACGCGCAGGGGAAGATGATCGAGATGGCCACGCTGACGAGCGACCCGGTGAGGCTGAGCACGTACTGGAAGTACGGCACGGAGAGCGCCAGCGCCAGGATGAGCAGCAGCGCCGCCGAGCCGACGCCGCCGCGGACGAGCGTGCGCGCGCGCGGCGACATGGCCGCCGGCAGGTGGCGCTCGAGCTGGATGGCGAAGGGCGCGAACTCGAGCGCGTACTTGGTGACCGGCGTGAGCACGGTCGCCCAGAGCGCGATCCTGGTGACGGCGAGCCCCGGCGGCATGCTGAGCGTGATCTGGGAGCTGACGCTCGGGCCGAACATGCTCGCGCCGACGAACGCCAGCGCCGTGTACAGCGCGGTGACCACGGCGAAGCTCGCGACGGACACCCTGGTGAACGCCGAGGGGTCCTTCATGGCGGCGTGGATGTTGGGGAACACGATGTGCCCCGCGTAGCTGAACATGTACAGCCCGGACACCGCCGGGATCCGCTCCAGCCGCAGCGCCGGGATGTACCCCCCGAGGCCGACGCCGCCGAACGCCGCCGCGCAGACGACGGTGCCGAAGATGAGCAGCGACATGACGATGCCGGCGAAGGACAGGAAGGAGATGGTCGACAGGTCCCTGAGCCACAGGCTGGGGAGCGCCACCAGCACGGCGGCGACGGTGAGCAGCTGCGTGGCGGTGAGGCGCACCCACGGCAGGTGGAGGTGGGAGGCGGCGCCGGCGAAGACGAGCGGGAGGTTGTCGCTGAGGGAGATGGTGTAGGAGACGAGCGCGAAGAAGATCTCGAGGTAGATGAAGGCGGAGGCGACCACGCGGCCCTTGCCGCCGAACGCGCGCTCGCCGATGTCCTGGTACGTCTTGGAGGCCGGGTCGTCGTCAAGGCACTTGCCGATGAGGTGCGCCGTGTACGCGCACATCACGCCGAGGCCGACGAGGAGGAACACGGACGCCCACCCGCCGTTCTCCAGCGCGTACGGAGTCGACAGCTGCCCAAGTCCTGCAAAATATTATGAATATATATCATTATTAAAACCTATTAATTTTTCGAGATATTATCATTTTGATGTGAATTATGACATCGATATTGACATAAAAAATTAGGAGCTTAGGATTCTGATAAGCAGCTTACGAGTATAATTAATGCTAATTAAAATATTAAGTTGGAGTTTGAGAATATAGAGAAATAATTTGGATTATACGAAGCTGAAGATTTTTGGGTGGCCAGAAACTTGTTGTACCTATGAGCATTCCGACCATGTTGATGACGGAGTGGGCGAAGGAGCTGGTCGGCTTGCCATGGTGAACGGCCTCCACAGCCGCGACCCTCCCGGCAGCCGCGGCCTCCGTATGTTCCTCGCCGCACTTGCACGGCTTGCCGGCCTCGACGTCGACGCAAGCGGCGTCCCCGCCGCCGCCGCAGCGCCTGGCCGCGGTGAGCCGCTGCAGCGCGAGCTGCGCGCCGTGGACGCTCTCGCTCGCCACCTGCTTCGGCTTGGCGCACAGCGACAGCCCGCACCACCACCCGCTCGCCGCCATTGTTCGCTAGCTGCCGGAGTGTGCGAGCTGGAGCTTGTTGCTGCTACGAACTAGAGGTAGCTTGTTTAGGCTTTGGCTCTTGCTGCATAGGGATGCCAAGTTCGTGCCTATTTATAGTGTGCTGGAGACTGGAGTACGTTGCAGGAGGCTGCAGGGCAAGTTGGGAGGAGGTCAGGAGGGAAGATGGAATCCATGAGTGACAATGATGCCACTAGCTAGTGGTTTCAGGATTTGGGAGCATACACAACTACACAAACACAACTACACAAGTACTCACTCTGGATTCAGTGTAATTGGTGGTTACTACTACTCCGTAGTTGGTTAGTTTGGTTTTCACGGCCAGCATATATCCACATCGATCCCATCCCTCTTCCGTTGAACACGTACGTCATACTTATGATGTTTCATTAACCTAAACCTTAGTGCATTTGCTAGGGTTTAAATCTTACTGCTTAACGGATCAGTGACCGGTCTATGTGTAAATATAAGCATGTCTTAGGCTACGTTCGGTTCGGCTCAACGGCTGAGATGCTTTCCCCTTTTTTTATGAGAATGTTTCCTAAAATGTTAAATGGTGTTTTTTTTAAAAAAAAAGATCTAGATAAAAGTTACTAAAAAGATGAAATAAATAAAATTTTCAATTAATTATATGTTTATGGCTTGTTTTATTTCACGTGTTGCTGAATCTCATATTATCCTCTCATTGTCTTGTATATGCTCTAAGCGGTTGCGAGGGAGAGGGACGGTAAAGGACGGACGGTATCTTGGTGTGGTTAATTGGTGAGTCGATGATGGTACCACTAAAACAACATTAAGGGAGATGGTTTGCGGCGTGGTTAATCAGTAGGATGGGTAGGTTGAAATATTACAAAGGGAACCTTGTTGAGAATATAGACATATAATGATTTAATATATTCTATACATAAATCATGACATTACGGACGTATACTAGCATTAACGCATCATTAGATCTACACATGTAAACTAAGCAGTAAAACATGAACAGATCAAATATGCGCAACATGTCGAACACGTACTGAGGTGGCGGAAAGACCGGTTGCTCGGCAGGAACTACTCGCGGTTGCGAGCATCGACGAAGGCGCGAAGCACGCGAGCGGAGAGAAAGGTGAGCCGTCGCGGACGAACAAGGAGCAGTCGCGCGAAGCACTTCCCAAAAACCTTATTGTCGTCTTCTCCCGGTGCAGGACGACGAAGGCAGAGGTTTCGGAGACCTGCTCTCCCGATCACCGGTGCACGCCGGCGAGCGGGATGGAGTAGTCTACAAGCGACGGCGCAGTACAGAGTAGGAGGCAAACCCTAGATTGATTTCGCGTGTGTTGCGTGAAGGCGGCAGCTCGGTTTATATAGAGATAGGTCGCTTGATCAGGGCGCCCGCACGATCTCCACTCCGCGTAACCGAACCGGATAAGCCGCGCGTAACTTATCCGGACTCCACGCCGTTTTCACGCACAGGATTTTTCGGAATGTTTCCAACAACAAAACAAATCCGAATTTTCCTGCAGCAAAACAAAAAAGCAAAAGGAGGCTGCATCTGCGCAAGGGTGAGGAGCTAATTTTGCGGACCATTCGACGCGTACGTCGTGCACGCGCGCCGCCGGCCCGGCCCGGCCAGGCGAGCGAGCGAGCACGCGCGTGTGTTCCCCCTCTTCTCTCCACCACACATGCTTCAAGTGGCTAGGAGGGCATCCTCCCTTTTAAGGAGGTCCCCCTCTCCTAGAATAAGCAAGGTGGTACTAAACTCCACATGCATGCCATCCCATGAGGTGGGTTTTTGTGATTTTCCAAAGAATTAATCTTCGAATGGGCCTTAGCCCATCTATTAATTCCAACAATCCCCCACCAAATCTCAAAATCCCACTGAGATTTGCCTTTTCCAATGTATTGTTTATATACCAGCAGTTCGATGGAGACCGATTAAGGTTGAACAACCACCTAGAACTCCAAGCTACAATTATTCACAACTTGAACAATGGACTACGCCTTGAATTGCAAGTCTTGTGCAAGCAAGTTTCACTCAAAGTCTTATCTGGTACTAGACCGTCTGTAGACTACCCCTCGGGTGGAGCGTATAAGTCATACTCTTAGGTCTTTAGTAAGCTTCCTAGAAGATTCACCCAAAATCTTCATAGACTGCGACCAACAGTCAAGCTTACAAAGGTGAGTTCTTTCAAGAATGCTCTGCAGGACAGCATCTTCGCTAATTAAAGCCAACAGAACTCATTAAGGCATAGCCAACCTGCCTTGCAGCTCACGAGAGTACATGCATCTTCACTTAGAGAGGGTATAGATTGGTACTCTCCTCTAGTTTACTAATGGTTTGTTCTTCCCAGGTTCTAATTCACGGGATCTCCGATCACATAGACTAGGTTACCACCATAGTATTACTCACATGGGTCTCAAACCCATCTCCTTCAATGCATTATCTATCACATTTCGTGATAGTACCTTCGTGAAGGGATCTGCCAGGTTTCTAGCTGTTTGGATGTAATCCAACGTTATAACTTCGGAGTTTCTCAATTTCCTGACAGACTTCAATCGTCTTTTCACATGTCTAGACGATTTCATATTATTCTTAGAACTATTCACTTTGACAATTACCGTTTGATTGTCACAGTTCATAAGGATAGCCGGCACCGGGTTTTCAACAATAGGCAAATCCATTAATAGATCACGCAGCCATTCTGCCTCAACAGTAGCAGTATCCAGTGCCGCCAGTTCTGCTTCCATGGTTGACCTCGTCAAAATAGTCTGTTTGCAAGACCTCCACGAAACAGCACCACCACCCAGTGTGAAGACATATCCACTAGTGGCTTTGATCTCATCCACATCAGAGATCCAGTTAGAATCACTATATCCCTCCAGTATCACAGGATACCCAGAATAGTGAAGCCCCAATTCCATAGTACCTTTCAGATAGCGCATTACTCGCTCAAGCGCACGCCAGTGATCATCTCCCGGATTAGAGGTAAACCGGCTCAACTTGCTCACAGCAAAGGAGATATCAGGCCTAGTTGCACTAGCCAGGTACATCAGCGAGCCAATGATTTGGGAGTATTCCAGTTGATTCCTAGCAATTCTCTTATTCTTGCGAAGCAACAAGCTAGGATCATAAGGTGTTGGAGAAGGCTTACTATCAAAGTAGCCAAAGCGATTCAAGATCTTCTCCACATAATGGGACTGCAAGAGTGTAATCTCATTCTCACCTCTAATTAGTTTAATGTTTAAGATAACATCAGCTACTCCCAAATCCTTCATATCAAAATTTTGAAACAAGAATGATTTAACCTCATTTATCACCTCAAGGTTTGTCCCAAATATCAGTATGTCATCAACATACAAGCACAGAATAACTCCCTCACCCCCACCATGGCGATAGTACACACATTTATCTGCCTCATTGACAGCAAAGCCTGCAGATGTCAATGTTTTGTCAAATTTCTCATGCCATTGCTTAGGAGCTTGTTTCAGACCATACAAAGACTTCAACAATTTGCACACTTTGCCTTCTTGACCTTCAACTACAAACCCATCAGGTTGATCCATATAGATCTCCTCATCCAGCTCCATTAAGAAAAGATGTCTTAACGTCTATTTAATGAACGAGAAGACCATGTGAGGCTGCTAGGGAAAGTAGCACACGAATTGTGGTCAATCTAGCAACAGGTGAGTAAGTGTCAAAGAAATCTTCGCCTTCTTTCTGAGTATAGCCCTTAGCAACAAGCCGAGCCTTGTACTTTTCAATAGTACCGTCAGGCCTGAGCTTCTTCTTGAACACCCACTTGCACCCCACAGGTTTACACCCATAGGGTCGCTCTGTCACCTCCCAAGTCCCGTTAGCGATAATGGAATCCATTTCACTATGGACAGCCTCCTTCCAGTAGTCTGCATCAGGAGATGCGTATGCTTCTGAAATTGACTTAGGAGTGTCATCCACGAGGTACACAGTGAAATCATCACCAAAAGACTTAGTCGTCCTTTGTCTCTTGCTCCTTCGAGGAGCTTCACTGTCATCCTCCTCAGTGACATGTTCATGTGTATGTTCAGTTTGTTCTGGTGGTGTGATTGAACTGGGAATTATTTTAGAGGGTTGGCTAGAACTACTATGTGTATCCTTCATTGGGAAAAAGCTCTCAAAGAAGGTTGCATCACGAGACTCCATAATTGTACCAACATGCATGTCAGGTACCTCAGATTTAACTATTAAAAATCTATAGGCAATGCTGTGGTGAGCATATCCCAGAAAGATACAGTCTACAGTCTTAGGTCCAAGTTTGCTCTTCTTCGTTATTGGTACATTGACTTTCGCCAAGCACCCCCATGTGCGCAAGTAAGAAAGTGATGGTTTTCTCCCAATCCATATCTCATATGGTGTTTTGTCCTTATTTCTGTTAGGAACTCTGTTTAACACATGATTCGAGGTCAACAATGCCTCCCCCCACCATGCCTTAGGTAGTCCGCGGTGTCCAACATGGCATTCACCAAGTCAGTCAGTGTGCGGTTCTTCCTTTCAGCAATCCCATTAGACTCGGGAGAATAGGGAGGCGTCCTCTCATGTATAATGCCATGTTCCTCACAGAATAAGTCAAACTCGTTTGAGAAAAACTCCCCACCACGATCAGACCTAAGTCTTTTTATCTTTCTGTCAAGTTGATTTTCAACTTCTGCCTTATAAATTTTAAAATAGTCTAGAGCCTCGTCTTTCGTTTTCAACAAGTACACATAGCAAAATCTAGTAGCATCATCAATCAACGTCATGAAATATCGTTTTTCACCCTTCGTCAACACCCCATTCATTTCACAGAGATCTGAGTGTAGGAGTTCTAGAGGTGCCAAGTTTCTCTCCTCAGCAGCCTTGTGAGGCTTGCGAGGTTGCTTTGATTGTACACAACTATGGCAGTTAGAACCTTTGACAATGGAAAACTTAAGAATTAAACACATGCTGGAAAGCCGAGACATCAAGCCAAAATTAATATGACATAAACGTGAGTGCCATACATTAGCCTCATCATCCACACTGCCACAAATATGGTTCACAGACTTATTGCAGAAATCAGAAAGGGAAAAGCGGAACAGGCCTCCGCACTCATAACCTTTACCAATAAAATATCCATGTTTAGACACGACTACTTTATTAGACTCAAAAACCAACTTAAATCCGTCTCTAGTCAGACGGGAGCCACTAACAAGATTCCTGTCGATAGAAGGGACATGCTGCACGTTCTTCAGCTGCACGATCCTTCGCGAAATAAACTTCAGATCTACCGTGCCAACACCATGAACAGAAGCATGTGACCCATTCCCCATTAGGACGGTGAAACCCCGTGCGACCTGATAAGAAGAAAACAATGAGATGTCAGCACAAACATGTACATTGGCCCCTGTATCAATCCACCAATTAGTAGACTGATTAACTGAAAAAATAGTAGGTAAATTACCATACCCGCTTCCATCTCCAGTGTTGCCAATGGTCACATTAGCAGACTTAGAGATCTACCCTGCAGGTGCCTTCATCCCCTTGCGTTGTGGACACTTCCTGGCGAGATGGCCAGGTTGACCACACACAAAGCAAGTCCTCTCATCCTGATTAGGATTGTTGTTGTTGTTCTTCTTCTTGAAGTTGGTGGTCTGCTGAGCTTTGTATTTCCCCTTGCTCTTGTTCTGGGCCTTGTGCACAACATTGGCAGTGGACTGCCCACCATCGCCCTTAGACGTGGCATCTTTTTTCTGAGCTTTCTCCTCAACATCAAGAGACGCTATCAACCCCTCAACGGAGTATTCCTGTCTCTTGTGTTTGAGTGCAGTACCGAAACCTCTCCAAGATGGAGGTAGTTTCGCAATAATGCACCCGGCCACAAATTTGTCGGGTAAGACACACTTAAGGAGTTCGAGTTCCTTAGCCATGGTTTGTATCTCATGAGCCTGTTCGACTACAGAACGGTTGTCAGCCATCTTGTAGTCATGAAACTGCTCCATGATATACAGATCATTGCTAGCATTAGTAGCATCGAATTTAGTATTCAGTGCATCCCACAACTCCTTAGCGTCGGTCATATGCATATACACCTCGACCAGACGATCGCCAAGCATGCTAAGAATGCATCCCACAAAGAGAGTAGTGGCCTCATCGAATTCTTTCTGCTGATCAGCATTAAGAATGCCCATAGGCTTGCTAGTACTCACCCAGAAGCATTTCATAGCTGGCAGCCACAGAGTGACCCTGATCTGCCATCTCTTAAAGTGCACACCGGTAAATTTATTCGGCCTCAGTGCATCGGCAAAACCAGCCATAGTAAAATCACAGCGCCTATAATAAGGTTTTTGGATTGTTGAGAATATAGGCATATAATGATTTAATATATTCCATAAATAAATCATGACATTACAGATGTATACTAGTATTAACGCATCATTAGATCTACACATGTAAACTAAGCAGCAAAACATGAACAGATCAAATATGCGCAACATGTCGAACACGTACCGAGGTGGCGAAAGACCGGTTGCTCGGCAGGAACTACTCGCGGTTGCGAGCGTTGACGAAGGCGCGAAGCACGTGAGCGGAGAGGAAGGCGAGCCATCGCGGACAAACAGGGAGTAGTCGCGCGAAGCGCTTCCCAAAAACCTTATTGCCGCCTTCTCCCGGTGCAAGACGACGAAGGCAGAGGCTCCGGAGACATGCTCTCCGGATTGCCGGTGCACGCCGGCGAGCGGGATGGAGTAGTCTACGAGCGACGGGCAGTACATAGTAGGAGGCAAACCCTAGATTGATTTCGTGTGAGTTGCGTGAAGGCCGCGGCTCGGTTTATATAGAGATAGGTCGCTTGATCAGGGCGCCCGCACGATCTCCACTCCGCGTAACCGAACCGGATAAGCCGCGCGTAACTTATCCGGACTCCACGCCGTTTTCACGCACATGATTTTTTGGAATGTTTCCAACAACAAAACAAATCCGAATTTTTCTGCAGCAAAACAAAACTGCAAAAGGAGGCTGCATCTGCGCAAGGGTGAGGAGCCAATTTTGCGGACCATTCGACGCGTACGTTGTGCACGCACGCCGCCTACCCGGCCCGACGAGGCGAGCGAGCGAGCGAGCGCGTGTGTTCCCCCTCTTCTCTCCACCATACATGCTTCAAGTGGCTAGGAGGGCATCCTCCCTTCTAAGGAGGTCCCGCTCTCCTAGAATAAGCAAGGTGGTAGTAAACTCCACATGCATGCCATCCCATGAGGTGGGTTTTTGTGATTTTCCAAAGAATTAATCTTCGAATGGGCCTTAGCCCATCTATTAATTCCAACAAACCTAGCAAATGGACCAGGTATCATCAATCTCAGTCCAATCTATTTAATTTAAAATATAAAACTATTTTAAAAGTAAAATAGGTAAACATTTTCTAATAATGGATAAACCATCCAAGACAATAGCTAGAGCTCAAAGGCATATTAGTACAATAGCCTAGGCTGTGTTTTTTTCCCATGGGTTCTGACCCATTTCCCTCGTTTTTCGCGTGCACGTTTTTCAAGCTGCTAAACGGTACGCGTTTTGCGAAAAGTTTATATCGGAAAGTTGTTTTAAAAAAATCATATTAATCTATTTTCAAATCTTTTATAGTTAATACTTAATTAATCTTGTGTTAATCTATCGCTTCGTTTTTCGTGTGGAGGGAAGGGTTCTCAACCCTCCAAAAGAACATAGCCGGGGATAAATAAAGGGCTGGTTCACTTTGCTATTATTTTCAACCTTACCAAGTTTTGGCATTGCCAAATTTTAGTAAGGTTGCCAAAATTTTGGCAAAATTTCATATGTATTTACTAAAATTTAGCAATAAATTAAATGTAGCCACTTTTTTTAACTTTGCCAAAAAAAAAAGGTAAGATTGAAAATGGTAGCAAAGTGAACAAGCCCAAAGCAACAGGTTCTTAGCAAGATAATCAAACACCCAGTCTCAATTTACACAGTCCGGCCTGTTGCTAGACCATTGTTCGTATAAATGCTATATGCGCCATAAATTCAACGATTATCTTGGGATAAATTTGTATCTTGAGATGCAATTGGAATGGTGACATGGCCGGATATTGGCGCTACGTGTGTGAGGTGTAAACGTGTGAGCTTGGATTCAGATACGCCAGGAATCGATCCAACATAGCTAGGATAGAGAGCTGGTGATCGATCGATCTCTTTAGTGATGGCGTATGAATCATGTGGTCATAATGGAATTGGAGGCGGCATGGCATACAACACCAGTTGCATACATATATACGCAGTATAATCAATTTGTGGAATCATATTCCACGGAGCCAACGAGCAAAGGTACGATTATAAGCTATTGTGGTCCGTTTGTTCTAGCAATGTGGCCAAAAGGGCATGGGGGATGAGATTAACCACTTCATTCTAGTGGGAGAGAGAGGGGCAAGATCAATTCAAAAAAATGTATTGATAGTCCTAGCCCGGGTAGTACACATATATAACTAGATGAATACCCCGCTGCATTGTTGCGGGAAATTAAGTTGCATAATATATACAAGTAAGATAAAATATGAATTAAAACTAAAACAAATTAATTGATACTCATGAATTTTGAGGCCTAAAAATGATTGAGATTACTTGGTGTTATGTGAGAAAAAAGAAGAGATAATTTGAACCATAGATCTATCATCCAATGGCTACAAATAATTAGGGTGATGTGGTTTAACGAGAGAAGAGAAAAATAGTATTAACCACACTTAGTGGGGATGAACTATATAAGTACATAGGATTAGGGATTGGCTGGGTGGGTGGATTGAGAATAAAATACTGGATCGTGGTCACACACATACGAAGTGGCGGACGATCTCCTACATGGTAGAAATGTGTAAGGAATGAGACGTTTGAGGAGGACGGCGCTTTTAAAATAGTTATAGAGATATTTTGCATGTCTAATATATATGCCTTACATATTTATTGGGATAACACATATCACAATACATGACATATGACATATGTACGCATATAATGATGATGCACATACACACGTTTGTGTGATTATACATGTCTAGCGCACGGTTGACACATGTCAAGGCCCATGTTCTGCCACGTGTGTTTGATTATCGATGCCGGCTACTTGCCCTGTATCCGTTGGAAATGCGATTGTTTTTTTAAAAAAAATTTATGACACTATAGTTTTAAATAAATAATACTTTTAAGTTTGTTATCACCAATTAATCTAGTGTACAGTTTAATCCAGAGTGCGAAAATAAAAACATTTGATTATCATCATTGGCACAAACAATGCACACACATACACTGCCTGTAACGGTGAAGAAAGAACACCGAAAACGGGAATTATGCACAAATCATATTAGACTTTATTCGGTTAATGCCTATTTTCACGATCTTTAAGTGGATCATTTCCACGTCTAAATCCTCTTCAATATTTTTGTGAGAGGAATTAACCGAACAAAGAGGCCTCAAGCACACACGTTGTCCTGGGTTACGACGTCAGCGGTGGAGAATGTGCTTTGTCGCCGGCCTTAGCTAGGGATCCCAGAATTTGTACTCGTGAGTGATGGCTGGCTAGCTTTGGCATACGTCGTGGGTGGAGGCTGACCACGAAAACGACTACTACTAGATGGAACATCGATCGATCGTCGCTGGAGATGCGTATCGTCCTCACTGCTTGGAGTACGTTGGAGGAAGGCTGCTTGATAAACAGTTGTGAACGTGTTAAGCATGTATCTATGCGTGTGCCCTTGATTTGGTGCCGACATATTAACATTGGACGCAGAAGTGATAAAAACATATTAAATATATCTATTCTAAAAAGGACGGCTTTCATTATGTCATAAAATATGTGTGCACTCCGGCCAGTCATACCTTCAAACCTTAAAAAGTTCATTAAAAAAAATTTAGGATTAAAAAATGAGTGTAGCTCAATTGGTTAGGTTCCTCGTATTTACAGCTATTTATTCGTTCTTTCAGTGATAAGCAATGTACTCGTCGATAGCGAGATGTTTGTGTTTGTACTATATTTCTCACAAAAAGAAAAAACGTATAGTTTTATTTGTAGCGAAACACTTTCCGTGTTAACTTTGTCAATATAAAGATATGGCGCACGCATGCGTTTGTATTATGTTTCTAAAAAAAGAAAAGAAAGATTGTGCAGTTTTATTCGTAGCAAATAACTTTTTGTAATGACTTCGCTAATCTTAAGGTATGTTGAGTCTCTGTGTTTGTGCTATGTTTCAAAAAGAAATATATGGTTGTATTCGTAGCGAAACATTTTTCCCTTCGAAATATTTCCTATCCATTGGAATAACTTTGCTTAATTTCCTCACAAGATATTCTCCGTTTCACCTTCCATTTAGCTATACATGTGTAGTAGCACTGACACTGAGAATATGGGTTGACTAACAATGCTGCATTCTTGGTCTGTGGCAAATTCTGCCATAATCTTCTTTTACTTTTGTGATACCCCTGCATATATGCTTATGTGGAATCTTCCTCCACTACATATGTGAAAGAAAGTTGCATCTTCATGCATGCTGGAATACATTTAATTACTATTGCTATCTGCTCATGTCTGAATTCCCTTTCCTGATGGCTGGAAGTAGGACAGCATCTCATTTCAAGAACTTGAGGTTTGAGTGGCTGTCCTGCCTCAGAGGAGCCTCATTTGATTCCACTGTAACCTGGCTTTGTAATGGCCATGGAGAAAATAGTTCTCTGTCATCATGTTGGTGGGATTCCATTATGCTGTGATTCAATTGCGCATCACGGAACTATTCTCGGGTGAATCGCACCTTACATGGTATCCTAGTAGCTGCACAAATGAGTCCCCTGTCATATTGCTAGTAAATTTATTCCATCCATATCTTTGTTGTATATGGAATTGATTCTTCTACGTAGACTACCATACCATGGTAGTAATATAGGATTTTTGCAAGTTTTCATGAGCAAGAGCAAAACCGAAACAATTTCTACAATAAAAATGATTAGTATCTCCTTCCATGAATATCAGGTTAAAAGGAAACTAAAAGACTTTGGTGCCCATGATAAAATGAAGGCTGAATGTGGGTGAGAGGGTGGTGGAAGCTGAGATGCGAAAAGGAAAAAATGATCTTTAAACACTTGAAATGGACATCCTAGTTGCAAAAATAAAATTATCCCAAAACTTTAAGGACAGTTTTTAACACTTACATTACATTACATAAGTAGTTGAGTGCAAAGCATTAGAGTTTATTTTATTATTTTAGGATATATGTGTTGCATAATTTTTGTAATGAACAGGTGATACGATAGACCCATGGCAAAACACAATATGTATGGCCAACTTTTGAAAGAAAAAAAAATTGATTGCTACATCAAACTGTGAGTTCTCAAAAAAAAAACATCAAACTGTGCAATTATTTTGAACATTTTTTTTATTTTTCACTACAAAGGTAATAATTAGTGCTAAAGTAATTGTCTATTGCTGTTTAGGCATATTTTATTATGTTCTCCATATTATGCAGAGTTATTTTCAGCATATATAAGGCACCTTAAGAACTTGCTTGTACTTAATAAGCTATATCATCAAGAAAGTAATAATCCTAGAGCTGAATCATAATCCAGTGATTCTTAATATAAAATGCATCATATAAGCAGATTCTTGCAAACGAAGGCCGAAGGTGACTGCTGGCCTGAGGGTACCTGAAATTTTTTTCTCGGAGCTAAGAACGAATACCCAAGCACAGCCAAAAATACGGTGAGATTCACTTGATATTGCACTAGTAAGGTATCTGTGGTTTTAACCCATGTTCAATTCTCAACATGTTAATTTTTTCTCCTAATCATTTAATAACTAAGTTTTTTTTGTCCTCATTTTTTAAGTAAAAAATATGATCAAATTTGGGTCAGGGGCTCAGGGCTTCAATGATCAAGTTAAAACAACAAATATTATAATTCACTCATAGTCCAGAGTTCAGTCTCGAATTTTCTTGAAGCTAAAAAGGAACAAATTAAAGCTTAGAAAAAAAAACGAGTGATCAGAATAGGGCCAAGGCTGCAATAATCAAAGCTAAAACAGCAGAAATTTGCATTCACTCATGTAAACTGCGATGATTTGTCATCATATCTTTTACGAAAATTTAATTCCCAAACTAATAATTTGAAGCTGTATGGAATTTTCTAGCAGGTTCATAATTTGTGCTAAACTGATTAATTATAGGTATACTCAATCATTTTTTTACGCAGACAATGATTAAAAAACAGCATCAGAACTCCACTTGCCAATCATTATCCCGGTGGTATGCGAAAAACAATCATTATCCACAGAATGACTCCCAACCTGAAAAAAAATTTTGGCAGCAAAAACTGTGATGCGTCGTGTTCTTGCCCAAGTGAATTCAGACATCATCATTCAACCAAATATTTCAAGTTTAGTTACCTCCAAGCTTGCCACCCAATGAAACTTGGAAATTTCGCACCAAACAAATCAAAAGTTTGGGAAGCACCCCTTTGCTAGTTGAGTCGTAGGTATATTACTCTACCCAAATCTTGATAACCACAAATATTACACATATATAGATGGGTTTTCAACATGATTTTAGTGTTACTAGGTTTCCATCTCTTAGAGCTGTTGGGTTTTCGTCTCTTGGAGCGAGTTTTAGGGCTAGGGGTGGTAATGGGCCTAACTTTTTAGCCTACAAAATATAATGACTGAGTAAAAAAGGTTGAGCTGAAATTTAGTATATTTTTTATTTAAATATATTTAAATGTTATTTGGATGGAGGCTAACTTTGCTACAACCTCATTTGCGAAAATTGTGGCAAGTCACACTTTGTGTTGCCAACGATTTATTTATACTCTACTCTACAATTTATTGGCCACAATCTATCTATTATATAATAAAAGTCCATTAAACTTCCTGCAAACGCTCTTAAGTTGCCACGTGGCGCTCTAATAAATTAGAGAAAATCCTAGAAATTCTAAGAAAAAAGCAAAACATCTACCCCTTTATTTTCACTTAAATTGATGGGTCCAATATTATACGCCGTTAGATGAAAAGTCCATTAAACTTCCTGCAAACGCTCTCAAGTTGCCACGTGACGCTCTAATAAATTAGAGAAAATCCTAGAAATTCTAAGAAAAAAAGCAAAACATCTACCTCTTTATTTTCACTTAAATTGATGGGTCTAATATTATACGCCGTTAGATGAGATTGATCATAAAATAAACAAAATAATATGGGTCCCACCTCTCCTGTTTCTCCGTGCATAGGTCACGTAGTAGGTACATGGATACGTAGTACGTACGGTTCCCTCCATTTTTTTCCCTTTTTTTCTTCTTTTTTCCATTTATACAATTGATATATTTTTTAAAAATTTTACAAACAAAGAATATACCATCATGTAATTCTTTATAAACACATGTAACTAAATTAGCTCTACAATCTTTGAAAATAAAATTTATTCCATTATACGTTTACCCATTAAATCAATAATGTAAGATAATTTCCACTTAAACCGGTGTACTCATTACTCTGTACTATTATTTTCAAATAATGCACTATTTTAAAATAAAATTTACATAATTATATTGTGTACCTATCAAATAAACAATTTAAGATCCATATTAACTAATTTATACGTGCGCTTAAACAGATGGCCCCATTATTTAAATCATCGGATCTATTTTTTATTACTTTGGACTATTATTTTCAAATAATGCACTGTTTTAAAATAAAGTCTACACCATTATATTGTGTACCCATTAAATTAACAAATTAAAATTTATATTAACTAATTTACATTTACACTGAACCGGTGAACCCATTATTTAAAACGTCGGATCTATTGCTAATAAATAAAGTGTCCGAAGTTCTCCTTTTTTTGGCCCACAGCACAATGCATGTTTGCACCTTTGCCTTTCACACGTGTGACAAAGCGTTGTGTCTGAGGCATCTAAGGTGATCATGACCGCTGCAGCGCTACCGCTTTGCCACACATCAAATCATATATAGAGATGATTGATTTTGTTAATAACATGAAAAGAAAATTAAAGGTGTGATGCAACGAGAGAAGAATTAAGCATCGTGGGTTGAGTTTATCCAACACTTAGCTCTATTTAAGCTGAAACCAATAGTTGATTACATAATAATTATAATGTATTGTGTTATGTTGTATTTGTATTTTGTATTATTTATTCATACAGTTGAAAGAAATCTTTATGTATAAATGTGAGGACAATATTAATGAATATCAATAGAACTCTTACTAGGACAAGAGTGTTATAAGGGAGTTTAACGGCCTATTTTTTTTTCCTGATTCCATCTTTTGGATTTTTGTTTGCACGCTCCACGCTTTCCAAGTTCCTAAATGGTGCTTTTTTAAACAACTTGTTAACTTTCTAGAAGTTAATTCATTCATTTATAATCTCAAATAGCTATCATATAAATAAGATAATTCATCAATTTTAGTTGTCGTAAACCCTAAGTAGTATATTTTTTTTTCATGCGAGTCATGGTGATCAACATATAATCAAGATCGTAAGATGAATCTGTAACAGGTACTGTAACGCCCCAGGTAGCCACGTACCTGGAGTGCCACACTAAAAAAACACTCAAACCACTAACTTTCAAAATTAGAAATTTCAGCAGAGTCTCCCCTGTAAATACGGACATCCACGATAGGCAACTGTAAGTTAAACTAATAACAATATCATTCCCACAATACGATCCATCCTTATAATTCATGGGGAAGAAACTATTAGAAATCTAAAAGATTATTACAAGACCAAACCAGGATATAATTTAAGTGTCATTATGGACCTAAGCAATATAGTTTGATAGTGTGAAAGTGGATGTGTATATAAGGGTGCTACTTCCCGCCCATGCATGTCGGTCTCAATATGTACCTAAAACCAAATAAAACACAAGAGTGAGTATAAAAATACTCAGCAAGTACAATATGGAACTAGAAAACACATATACACAATATTGGCAATAAAGCATGAACAGAAGTCTTTCTTTCGTTGATACACCAAGTCAAAGAAGATAGTAGTTCCCATCTCGGGCAGGCATGAATTGAAATAGTAGTTTCCATCCCGGACAATAGTGAATACATCCTAGCATTTGCCGGCAAAGCCGAGTAAGCGTGATCAGCGCTTACCCATAGGAAATTGAATAAAGAACCAAATTGCACTCCCATGACTACGCATGGTACTTGAATAATTGAAACCGGAATCAAAGAACCAAATTGAAACCATATTGCACATCCATGGCAAGCAGGGAACTTGAATTATTTATGCAGAACCAGAATCCGGAATATTGAAACAAGAATAACGTCGTAAACATAGGATAAACATGAAAACCTAAATGGCACGAACAACAATATGAATATAAGTGGTCACATGTCACATAGAAATATATCTAAAATAAATAGATAGAGCAAACAATCCATGAATTACACAATTAGTTCGTCATGCACTTGCCTCCAATGAATGGTTGGTATCATGCATGATCTGAAGTACCACCACCTAATCACAAACAAAATCTCAGCAAACACATTCAAACATGCGTATAAAACAATGAAAAAAAGTGAACCTACTGCCCTATCCCATCACAACGCAATAACAAGGAACGCCGCTTGGACTATAAACAAGACTGCTGCTTCAAACCTTTATATCTTGAAATATGAAATGGCTATGACCGCAAATAAATACATTTTGGAAATCTGAAGAACAAGGCCTACAACTCTTATGTGAAATCATATTTTTATTATGCCATTTAAATGGTCTAATTAGCGCTTGAAAGCAGGCTTCAGAATCTGTCCAGAATTTCAGACTGTCCACACTAAAACAACCATAACTAGAGTTCTACTCGCCCAATCAAAGTGTACTTTACCAATATGGAAAGCTAAGAAAAACCTCTACAACTTTGTCTAGAGGCGGCCCAACTGATTCCGCTGTTTAGCCCCTGCAAAAACAGTTTTTCAAAGGATTTTTAAGATACCTTAAGAAAAATAGAACCCTTAAATTATTACAAAATAACATTATCCGAACTTTAGTTTTTCCTTAATCTATGAGACAAAATTTTTGAACAAAGAATACAAATCTTACTTTTCAATAATATAAGTGCCCGCGCATGCGCGCGGGCCACCTTCCTAGTTATAATAAATTTTGGCTAGAAAATATGAGTATGACGCGTGTGCCAAAATACTAATAAAATATGACTTAACCCAATTATGACATTTAATCAAACACTAACCTAATAAATTGTGACACGACTAAGGTTTGGTGTGCAAACTGTAGCCACCAACCAAACATACCCTTAGGCCTATGGGTCCATGGGTCCTAACCAATTACCATCCTTAGTTAGGGGATACATACGGGGGTGTGAGTATAATGTTGTGGCTGTATTGGTATGTCGATTTTGCTATACATCACTCGGGTTATTCTTTGCATGATATTTGACGTTTTTTCTCGCTGCTATTATCTCCAGGGTGGGGTGGGGCCCATACGGCCAGGATAAAGCAATGCATGCAACTCCAGTGGGATCATTAGAATCCGATTTTGCTATAGCTTTTGCGATTTTGCTATACATCACTCGGGTGATTCTTTGCCTGATATTTGACGTTTTTTCTCGCTGCTAGTATGTCTGCGTGTGCCTGCCGTGCATTCGAATTTTTTTTTTGAAAACCCAGAAAAAATCGATTTATTTTTTCTTGTGCTCCCAACGGAGCGGAAGCTAGAAATGAAATGCCAGCCCAGAAAACCAGGTGGGCTTATCCAGAGCCCACGAACCGGCCCATATTCCTTTCCTTTCCCCGCCCCGGCCGCCGCTTGCAAGGTCGCCGCCGACGACGCGCGGAGAGGAGAGGAGAGGAGAGAGGAAGAGAAAATCTTCCGATTCCGGCGAGGAGGGGATGGGGTCGGCGCTGCTGCCGACGCTGCGGCGGAAGCCGGAGGTGGACGCCGCCATCCGCGACACGCTCGACAAGGTCCTCGTCCTCCGCTTCGGCCGCGCCGACGACGCCGCCTGCCTCCACCTCGACGACATCGTGAGCGAACCTCTCCTTTTCCCTGTCGATTCCACGCGATGCGATTGCCGCTTGCTATGGGGGATTGATTGGTTCATCTGCTCGTGCAGTAGGTTTTTAGGCCGCCCATGGTCCTGGAAGATTTTTGCTTGCTCGAACAGTATTATTTACTTGTGGGAGGCTGGTAAACCTAGCAGAGCTAGAAACGAAATCGACCTACAATTATGCATGTCTGTTAGTTACAACTATTGATGGAATGAATTGGAAGCATGTGAATGGAGAGGAAAAGAGAGCGGTGCATATCCTTGTTAGGTATTGTTCGTTTAATCCCCCATCCTATGGGACTGAGGGGGGATTTGGAGGGGATTAATTGCAAACCTATTATGGTGTGGAATTATTCCCCTCATTTCTCTCCAATCCCTTTCTCATGGGGACTAAACGGACAAAGCCTTATTGTTCCAGTCTTACACTATGGGGTGGGATAGTGTGTGCAAATTTGTTATCAATCCTTTTATTTACAAAAAAAAAAGAGAAGAAAATGTATATGGGAGTTGCATGGCTTCTGCGTGCTGGTTAATTATATTTCCCTGTTTTTCCTTTTTTAACAGCTCGCTAAATCTTCTTGGGACATATCAAGGTTTGCGACGGTAGCATTGGTCGATATGGATTCTGAGGAGATGCAAGTCTACATTGACTATTTCGATATCACTTTGGTTCCAGCTACCATTTTTTTCTTCAATGCCCAACACATGAAGATGGACTCAGGGTATAAGTTTGTTGTTTTGTGTTTACCTTAGTGGTGGTATAATGTTATTTGGATCATTGGATGTGGCCTTATTTTCAACTTGCTTGAGTTCCTTACCATCGTTCAAGTCTTGTCTCTTAAATTCTAGTAGTCCACCGTGAACATAATTTCTTATCAGCTATTTATGTACACTATACTATCGCTGCAGTTACTAATACTTGGTTTTCACATGTCATCCATAAGTCATATCAACAAAGGTTGAAAAATTAGTTTATACTCTACTCTATAAATTTATGTTGAAAGTGCTAGCTTCAGGAATAGCTATGGACAAAATTATAAATAGTATGAATTTATAAAAGGGTTACTGGTCAGCAAAAAGACTCAGTGGAACATATCGAGCGAAGAGTAAGAATCAACCAGTGTCTCCTTGCTTCAGTAATTAAGCTCTACTTTAGCGTGATTACTGATGACCAAGACTTTTTGAAGTTATAGGAAAATTTTTTGAGATCTTAAGATCTATTAACAAAAATATGAGCTACAGTTTTTTTTGTAAGTTTTAATGCTCTATGGGAATTGTGTGGTGAACCTAAATGACACCGTGAACATGTATTTCTTTCTAAAATTTGAATATGCTTGTTAGAAAAAAATGAAAGCTACTGACTTCGGAGTTTTGATGAATATTTCTGCTTCCTTTTTTAAAGTCAACTTTAAGTAGTACTCTAACTCTTCTTTTTTATTATGAAACGTATGGAATTAAATTTTGTGAAAACAAGTGAATAATGAAATAATGGCTGCAATTCAGAACAAATTCAGTTCCTTTGAGTCAATTCTTAAAGAATGTTGTTTTCTTTGATATTGAGTGATATGCACCAACAAAAATATTTTTCTCATTGCACTTTTCTTATTAGTTGTTTTAGGGTGTACTATAGCTGCATCACAAATATGCCAAACTTATTGTAATGTATATACGCAGGACACCTGATCACACAAAATGGATTGGCTCTTTCAGCAGCAAGCAAGATTTCATTGATGTAGTTGAGGTGAGTGGGCCAATAAGCTTTTCATGGGATTAAGATTTAAGAACAACCTTTTTCTTTGTCAATTGACCAATGTTGTAAATCTCGACTTTGCTTTTTTCCTTCTACTTTGTCATCCCGGTCCAGGTTAGGCCAAAAAAAAAATGTGATGGCGTATGAATGAGGCCAATAAATTAATAGTTGTGAAATTTACTTTATCTTCAAAATGATTCATAGAGTACATAACTAAAGAATATGGGAAACAATAATGGACATCTATAAGGTGAAGGAAAATTGAGATGGTTCACTCTAGGGGAATCAATTTGTGGTTGTTCTAGGAGGCCAAATTTTCTTTGACTGCCTTTCGGGTCACCTCAGTACTGGTTATTCCAGGATGCCCCCTTTACCTGCCCAAGATAATTCACAAACCTTTGAAAGTTTTAATTTGGTCTCTTGATCTTTTATTCTTTAGAATGTTCTTGTTTATAGCAGTCCACAAGGCCTAAGGTACAACCATACAGCAGTTAGATGTATGCTTTGGTTTGTACTTGTTCACCAGGAAGGTCATGATGTGCCATAGTGAACAATTTGGCAAGGGTATGGATTGCTTTCTGTCTGAAAGCAATGGCCAGTTACAATACAGCAAGTGGTCCAGCATTCCCTTCTGTTTTATGAAAACTACAACTCTTAGATCCTTTCAGATCTCATGTGTCATGTGAGATCTATATTCAGCACTGTCTGTTTTGGAGCCGGAGGAATATTTTCTCACTGTAGCGTATCTTTTGGTACGATTTTCCTGTTCTTGTAATCCTTACATTTTAAAGTAGTTCAGCAGATAAACTGTCAATTTTAACACCGCTATCATATGGGATTTATCATCATCTGTGCCATTCCTCTCCACTAATTCAGCTAAGTCAATTAATCGCAGCTGTGCTGTCTTGACGATTGACATTTATGAAGTTCAACTCCTGCTTAATTTAGCAGTTTATTGGTTCATGAATAACATGTTAAAACAGTAGTTCACTTCTGCCTTCTGATATCTTAATGGCAGGCAATATTTAGGGGTGCGATGAAAGGTAAACTGATTGTTTCTTGCCCACTTCCACCAGAGAGGATACCCAAATTCCAGCTCCTTTTCAAGGATGTTTGAGCAAGGAAAGTGCTCATCACATGCGCATGCTAAAAGAGTGTCTTGGTCATGGTAAGCAAAGTAAAAACATGCGACAATTATTTAAGTATAAACAACCACCTTTGCTAACTACCTTTGTGCTTACTTTTGCACTTATGTGCGACAGATGACAGAACTATATGAAGCTATGTTCAGGCAGAAGAGTTTGTGAAGATCTCGTCTCTCCAATTGGTTTGTCTCGACTACTTTCATTTATGTAGTAGTATATCACATGCTGTGTTGATATGTACCAGGCATGGTAGCTTTTGTTCTGTACTTCTATAGGAGGCAAACTGAATCGATCAAGAAAAGTGCATATCTGACATGGTGCCGCATAGTAAGCTTTTAGTAATTAACACAAGTTAGAATGACACTTTGCATGTAGTTTGCATTGCACTCTAAATACAGAGAAGGGTATAAAATATTATTGCTCGTTAATTGTGAGGTGGTAAATCAATAATCCATTTTACATGTTCCCCAGACTATCCATTTCAAAGATACCGGGAGTCTGGGAGACATTTCTGGTCTGGAATAATGTGTGAGCTATACCTGAAAAGGTGCTAAACACATCTCCTGGAGCCTAGAAACCTCAGTTTCCGAGGCAACTGAATCATAACCACTGCAACAAATAAATTATACAGTGAAAGAATTGCACCGTATGCACCACCTGTAATTCCTTCCCTCCATCTAAAACTCAGGCCTCGAATCTAATCTCTAACTCATCCTTGTCAACCATGAGGTAGTGAGACCCTCTGTCGATCACCTTCTTGCCGTCTTTCCTTACCCTGCTGAAGTGCTCACATGGGCTGATGTCAAACCTGATGTTGGCCTTCTCCCCTACCTTGAGATGCTGGCTCCTGAAACCGATCAGCTGGGTTGTCGGGCGGCCGCCCTTAGCATTCGGCCACCGGAGGTACATGAGCACAGAGTGCTTGCCATCCATGGGGCCATGGTTCTGCACCTCCACAACCGCCGGGAACTTGAGCTGCTCACAGCCGTCAGTGCCGATCTCTTCAATGTGGTAGCTCTCATCACCTTCTGATGTTGTTGTTGTCCTCAGACTAGCAAGTAGGTTGGTGTAGGACTCTGCTGGCTTACCACCAGAGACCAGCTGACGTGAGTAGCTGGAGTAGCTGAGACCGTAGCCGAACTTGTAGACGGTCTTGCCCTGGTAGAAGCGATAGCTCCGGCCAGGGTAGCCGGTGGCTGGGTCGGCACGCATCCGCATGTCCGTCATGGGCACCTTGGTGAACTCTTCTGGGTACCATGTCACTGGCAGCCTCCCACCGGGGTTGTGGTCACCGAAGAGCACCCTGGCGATGGCGAGACCACCAGCTTGCCCTGGGTAACCAGCCCACAGGATGGCGCCGATCTTTGGGTTCGTCTGCGCGAACGTGACGTCCACCGGGCCACCGGTGAGGAGCACCAGGATCACAGGGCGCTTCGCCGCGTCGGCTACGGCGGTGATGAGGCTTTGCTGCTCCCCGGGGAGCAACAGGCTTGTCCTGTCGCGCCCTTCGCTCTCCTGCTTCTGGCTGAGCCCCATGAACAGGAAGACATAATCCGAAGAGCTCGCTACCGCAGCAGCTTGGTCCGTGGCGGCTACGTCGCAGGCCGCCGAATTGCAACCAGCGAGGAACCTCACGTTCTTGATGTACCCCAGTATGCCGTTGAGCGGCGTCGTCGATTCACACGGCGGGCCGAAATAGTTGCCGATGAGGGCCAGGCCATCATTGGCATTGGGGCCAATGACTGCCGCGGAGGCCACCGCCGTCCGGTCGAGCGGGAGGATGCCGGCGTCGTTCTTGAGCAAGACAATGCCGTCCATCGCCGCCTCGAGCGCGAGGCTCCTGTGCTCCGGTGTGCAGATGTCGGCAGCCCCGAGCCCGCCGTACACGCTGTTGCTCCTGGGATCGCCGTCGAAGTGCCCGAGCCGCATCCGGATGGCGAAGAGGTTCTTGAGCGCCTTGTCGATGTCCTCCTCCGTCAGCTTCCCCTGCTGGATCGCCGCCGTGGCGTGCTGCTGCATGTAGGTGCCACAGTTCATGTCCAATCCTGAAATTCCCAAATCACTTAAAATTAATCCAAATCTGTCCAAGTTATTTTTGGAACAATTAAGCTTCTGATGAACCGAATTGTTTCTCTGTCCAATTGGCGTTGGTTAAATGAATCAGTCCAGCTTTCACTTTATAATACTTAAGCTTGTCTTCTTTAGGGGAAGAGGATTTTGATCCCTCGAGGGGATATCCCCTCGTTGTTTGCATGTCACTCAAATGGTTATGAAAAAATTTGAAAAAATTTAAGAAGATGTATTAATATGTGATATATCACTCCACAAACATGCAAGTAAAAATTCAACTTCTATATCTCGCAACGAAAAAAACAAATTTGACTCTGAATATACGTTAACTAGCTGCGGTTCAATTTGTTTTTTTCGTTACGAGATGTAGAAGTTGAATTTGAACTTGCATGTTTGTGGAGTGTTATATCACATGTTAACACACCTTTCTAATTTTTTTCAAATTTTTTTATAACCATTTAAGTGACATGGAAAGAACGAGGGGATATATATCCCCTCGAGGGATTAAAACAGTTTCCTTCTTTAGGTAAATGCTATTGGAGAAAGTGACGAATTGACCATCGTCATCACGAGCCAGCACGTACCGGCCTTGAGGGCGACGGCGACGGCGTCCTCCGGCGTCTGTGTGTAGCGCTGCGCATCACGCATGATGGCGACCGCGTCGCAGTCCGAGGCGATGTACCTGCAGCAAGCAACCAGCCCCAAAACCAAAACCCAAGACGCATCAGCACTCGTGATGACATGACTAAATTCATCACGGAATCAAACAACAACGAAGACATGACTTGACTCACGTACCCGTCCAGGCCCCAGTCTCCCCTGACGGTCTTGGTCAGGAGGTCGGCGTTCGCGCAGGCCGGGACGCCATTGATGCCAGTGTAGGCGCACATTATGCACGTAGCCTTGGCGTCCACCACGCAGCTCCTGAACGGCGGGTTGTATGTGTCCTCTAGATCCTGCGCCGTCACCTAAAAAAAACAATACCAATAATGCACGGTTTCGAACCGTCACTAATGACCCGTCTGTCTATATATAGTAGTGTGACGGGACTCACTTTTGCGTTGAAATTGTAGCGTTGGACACCGTTCCAATCCTCGAGGTCATACGCGGTGACGTGCTTACAGCACGCGGAGGTCTGGAGGATCGCCGACGAGTTCCCCTGCATCCCCTTGACAAAGGCGACGGCGTACTTGCTCGCCATGGTGGGGTCCTCGCCGGGGGTCTCCTGGCCACGGCCCCACCGCGGGTCCCTGAAGATGTTCACGTTGGGGGACCACATGGTCAGCCCCTCTGCCTGGCCAATGTTGTACAGCGCCCTCGCCTCCGTGCCGATGGCCTACATGATGGTGTACACACAATGTGCCTTTTCGTGATGATTATATTTCGGCCAAATGTGTGCATTTCACGTGGCACGCAAATGCAATAATCCAGAGTGAGTGATATGAGCTGGTATATGCACGCATGCTTGCAACACACGATTGGTGACCACATGGTGAGACCCTTTTTGCAAAGAGAATACCGAAAGTATTAGTGAAGCTAATAATGAAGCGCTCCCTGTTCGCTTTTTGCCTACACCTGATCGATGAAGCTATGGAGGTGAAATGAAACTTTGTGAAATATTTAAGGTGCCAATGCGGCAAGAACGTGAGGCCCAAGGGTACTGGTTGTGTAAGTGCTGGGATGGCTTTAATGGCCAAATCGGAAAAGAAGAGCATATGTTCATTTTGTCTGACATAGTTTCAATTGTACGAATGCTAATAAATATTTCTCTTCAAAAGTTTCACCCATAAGTTATTTTTAGTTGCTCCATTTACATGACATTGGCTTATCAACCGTATCTCAACTGATTAGATCGATTTGTAAGGAAGATGACAAATGCCCACCCTAATATATAGTTTTTCTACGCCATGTGTTGACACATTGGTTAATGCTTACTTTTTTAAAAAAAAAACTTATTAATGCTTACTTATTAATAAAGCCATAAATAAGCCATTGCCAGCTCTTAGGAAAGAATTTAAAGATTCATAGCATGTGGTCACTCCATACCCACGGAGAGGACTCAACAAAAAGATTAGGTGGTAGGTACAGTTGCAAAGGTCCGATCTACATACTCATACGGATGCATGTACCAGTCACATGTGACGTCCTAACACGAGAAAAAAGTCGCCTCTTTTCTCGCAGAAACATTCTGCTGCTTGTCTTTGGCACGAACCGCACATATTCACGTGTGGTGTGGCCGCTACATCTTTAATTCCTAGTTGACCCCAGCAGTTTGTCCCAAGGTTTTTGGACATGGAATAATAGTAGTGATAATATATTAATTAGTAGTATTTGGACTTGGTAAAGCCCTGTTTTATATGCGAAAAATCTCCCTACAGAAAGAAGTATATAAGGCCAAACTCACGGTGTATTTTTTATATGCCTATAGGATCATTGCTATCTTCTCTACCTTTAATCCCTAGTTGAAGCTTTTCTAGCCTAAAGGGTTTCAATGTAATTCTGTATTAGCGCAATATGTATAAGCGCAACAGCTAGACTGCATTAATTTCTGATCTCCTAATATAATCGGCAAAGCTTTTGCCGCTTCCACTTCAAAATAAAAGCCTATAGGAAAGTTATTTTAAAATATCATATTAATTTATTTTCAAGTTTATTTTAGCTAATACTGAGGCGAAGTTCCCGACCACCACCTCCGAACACACCCTATCAATGTTGGGTAAGAATATACATTCTAAACGGGACAAATTCCTTATTTTGTCTTTGGTCCAAAACCTAATTAAGTGCACTTCCACCAAACCTCTATGAAGAAAAAACAAGCACAATTGGCATCTAGCTTAGTTACGTTGATCAACTTAATAGTCGCAGAGGTTGACTTACAAGTTTCCACAAATTAAGTTGTGTGAACAATCAACACTTCCAAGTTCCACGACTCGATTTTATTAAATTTAAGGGAGAAATGCTTTTGGTGTGACCATAGAGCCATAGGTGTGTGAATTCAACCAATCCAGGGATTCAAATGCTAGGCAAATTTTACACACACGTGGGTGCGCTCACTAGACAGATTTGTTCCTAACAAAATAATTAAAAGGGGTGAGACTTCGAACTTAGATCGGCTAGCCCACCAACTTGTGGAGCTAACCGGAAGACCCCTGAGTGTTTCTCACATATTTGTTTCTAACACGTGTGTCTTAAGCGGTTATACCCATTGATACGCTGTGCGCACATGTCAATAGAATTTATTAGCTAGTATCTCTATTTCATATATATGATGATACTATTAATTTTACTTATCATTGGTTTGCAATTTTGATCACTATTTTTTTTATTAGACTAACGATAATATGTAACAAAACTCTAATATTGTAGAAGTACTTGCAAAGAAACATTCTGCCATACTTTAAGAGCTATTGGTTGTTAAATTCTAAAATTTCGAATAAACAAAATCAAATTTAAACAAGGAGGGAGTAGCTAATAAATTAATTTGCACTAATTTACAATTACTGTTGACAGATCGATCCCAGATCCCACAGTCACGTCGACGAGTAATTCTTAACATAACCCCTCGCCACTTTGTCCCTTTTTGTCACGGATCACAAAACCCCCCGAGACCGCAACGAGCTAAAAAAAAAACCAAAAAAAAACACCCCCAAAATGCTCATGCGTCGTGCATGGCGCGCTCGCGCGCCTTCGTCCACGGGCCCGGCGACCCATAATGGCCGCGGCGGCGGCGCCGCCGCGCCGTCGGATCGCCGGTGCGGGCCGGGAAAGGCGCGCACAGTTGCGGATACGAACGTACGTACCTGGCCGATGCGGAACCAGAGGTCGTCGTCGAAGGCGGCGGCGGTGAGGAGGACCTGGGGGAAGCTGGTGGCGGCGCGCGCGGCGGAGCCGGGGGCGTCGAAGTGGAGCCCTCTGCCGGAGGTGGCCAGCCCGTGGAGCGCCTCCGACCACCACTTGTACGCCGGGACGCCCAGCCGCGGCACGCCCGCCGCCTGGTCCCCGAGCTGCGCCACCTTCTCCGCCGCCGTCAGCCTCGCCACCAGGTCCGCCGCCCGCTGCTCCGCCGGCAGCGTCGCGTCGCAGAACGCGTACCCCTGCCCGCCGCCCGCCGCCGCCCCGCCGCACGAGAACGGCGGCTCCCCGCCGGCGACCACCCCTCCCAACATCGCCATCACCACCACCACGATCACCACCATGCCGCCGGCGCCATGGCAGCATGAGAAGGCCGCCGCCGCCATGGTGTCTCCTCCTCCGACGACGGCGATGTGTGTCGCGGCGGCGAGGGTGTTCAGACAGACATGGCGCGCGCGGGGGCGCGCCTAAATAGGCCTCTCCAACCAATGGGATCGCGCCACGTGGCCCTCTCGGCTCTTGCGTGCGGTGTACTGCACACTGTGCTACATACTAGGAGAAATGACTAATCCGGTTGTGATGCCTAAACACATCCATGGAATGTTCTTTCCCTTTCTGCGACGATTTCGATATCGATATATTCGAGATTAGATTAGATCGATCGATTCCATGTAACTTGCGTGCTGGGTGTTGTTTCCGTTTCTTGGCGCCGGTTAATTACTCACGTTAGTTACATGGATTAAATTAGTGCATCTCATCCGTTACTTTGCTTTGCAATTAAGTCGTCTAATCTGTTCCAAGGCCTAACTTGGCACCTGCCTAATCTGTACTGCAGTAGTGCCTAATGGATATGATAATCTTTGACAAATTAAGTTGCAAATTAATTAAGTAGAATGATCGAGCTGGCGCGAAAAAGATATATATACTACTCCGGGCCGTGCACACGGGCGTGCGGCCCGTGCGAGTGTACGGGGCATCCAAATTTCTAGGGCCTCAAAAAATCAGTCCAATCGAAGAAGGCCCATGTATTCATGTGAGGCCAGAGCGCCAGAACCCCGTTCGAGTCCGCGTGTGTCTCCGCGTGGCGACTTCGCGTGCCTGGCGATTCCTATTCTCGACTCCGAGCCCCGAGGCCCCACGGTGTTTTGTATTCTCTTTCGTTTTCGTATCTGTGACTTATTCAGTTCGTCTCGAGTCTCGATGTCCGAGCACCAGGCCGCCAGCCGGCTCATCCAATTTCATATTTTCATTCAACCAGCGAATAGCAACTTAGCAAGCAACCAACAAGCAAGGCACTAGGCAGCAAGCCAGCAACAGCAACGAACATTCTTCGTTTTCAGTTTGACAGTTTTTGATTATGCAAAACAAGAGTTAAAAAATGTACTATTCTTGATATATCGCATTTGCTTTACAGTATATATATTATTTTAGCCATATTTGGTACTTTATTTAGGCCTCACTTAGAGCCTTGAACAGGGCCTACAAATTTGTCGGCATGGCCCTGCTACTCCCTCTGTTTCATAATATAAGACTTTCTATCATTGCCCATATTCATATAGATATTAATAAATCTAAACACATATATGTCTAGATTCATTAACATCTATACAAATGTGGACAATGCTAGAAAGTCTTACATTATGAAACGGAGGAAGTACTATATATTGATAGAAATAATTAGGCTGCATGCATGTGCTGCTTTTCTTTTGATCATTAAGAGTGTACGTGGGGAGTGTTTCCCTTGATCATCCAAATTAAAACACAATGTTCATGTGGTACGATGCTAGCTTATTTTGCAGATAAAACAACATTCTTGAGTCACCGACAAGGTGGGTCTAGTCCCTTTGCGGATGCGAATAGAAATGTGCACAAGTGGTGTCCTTTGAATTGGAGAAATTTTAAAGGGACTGAAGTGAATCCTACAAAATTTCTATAAAATTCCCGTGTTCTAACACTAGAACGGATACCCTCATCTCAATCGGGCGGTAAGCCCCATCTCAATCGAGCACAGCGTCCGTCACAGGCTAGAAGTCACTGATGTGAAGAGTTATCTCAATCGGACAAACGGCCGTCACGAATGAATATATCTCAATCGGGCCCTAAGTAAAGCCCGTCACCGATAGCTTTGAGCCAGACGACCAGTCAAACTATAGCCCGTGACAGATGACCTATCTTTATTGGGCCACAACTAGCGCCCGTCACAGATGACTACTAACCTTTATTGGGCCTAAACTAGAGCCCGTCACAGATGATACTTATCTCAATCGGGCCTAAACTATAGCCCGTCACAGATGACTGATGACCTTAATCGGGCCTAAAATAGAGCCCATCACAGATGACTACTGACCTCAATCGGGACTAAACTAGAGCCCGTCACAGATGACTACTGACCTCAATCGGGCCTAAACTAGAGCCCGTCACAGATGACCTTATCTCAATCGGGCATTTAGTTATGACCTGTCACAGATGACTATAATCCAAAAAAAAAATAAATTTTGTTTTTTGGCTAGCCTTAGGCCTTTGCTAGCCATGCCCGCTGCAAAAATGACAGAAACAAACACATATATCCAATATCCCCAGCTCCCCAGCATCACCCATTCATATACATATGCATTCACATACACAGACATCAACATATTTCACACAACCACACATTCACAGCCATCTCATATTTCACATCCATTCATATATTTCACATCCATTCAAATATTTATCATATTTCACCTGCAAAACCGAGTTAATTGGATCAAATATTTATTTAGCAAGTCTTAACATAAACATATGAAATATATACATAAATATAAGTATCACAGTTACATCATCACAATTGCATAATAAGTGTTCATCATTGCCTAAACATAGAAGTTCAACATTATTCATCATTTTAGTTTAAACCTAAACATTCCTTTGGGGTTAATTATTTCGCGGAGGATGAAGCTGGCTATCTCCTCGCGAACCTCCTCAAAGCTGGTAGGCAGAGACTTGGTTATTATGCCCTACATTGTCATAATTCCAGATTAGTTGATCGATCATATATAAGTACTAAAATGTAGTTAGTCTATCACAATTGAGACCACCGACCTCAAACTCAGCCAAGGTCTTCACCTTTTCTCTATACAAAAGGCGCATGTTGTGGCACACATGGAATCCGCACTGGTCACCTATTTGTTGCTTCACCGGAAAGTCTTTTTTGTGGATGAGGGTGTCATGTCCTGTCTTCCTGAGGCCTCCTCTTTGCATGTATTGGGCCCACGCTTCATCTATCGCTTGTTGAATTGGGGTCCAATCATATGCGTTCTTATCAATTCTGGAGTTCAGGTAGTGAAATGTACTCCACTTAGGTATTATGACCAGAAGGATCCAATGGGCACTGCGGCATTAATATAGTGAAAGTTAATTAAGTACTCAAGGAATGTGTCATGCTGTTGCGTATATTTAGATAACACACTTACTATTGATTATAGGCGCACATAATGTACTCCTTGTCTCAGCGGGACCACAAGGTGTCGTAGATGTAGTTGACCATTCCTTGACGGTCATTCTGGAGATTTGTGACAGTGACCACTTGTGGATCAAGGAAGGCAACTTCCGGTGCATGCTTTTGACACCATTGCCAACTTAACCTACACACAGGATAAACGATCTTGTAAGCAAGTTAAACCGATTGTTATTATCAGATTGAGTTGGGCGACAATACTTACAAGGAGTAGCACTTAAGGAGGCTTGTGTCCACCGCTCGGAGCTTGTAGAGGTCGAAAAGATCCTTGAAGTCGACCACGATATAATTTGTTGGACCAAGGAATGGCTTTCTATCGTGCTCTCCAAGGATATCGGTAGCTTTATTCGGCTTCTGGGCGTTAGATTTCTCCATGTAGTATAAGTGAAGGTCCTTGCAAGCGGTGCCCATTGCGGCAAGCACGTCATCTCCAACCAATGGCATGCCTAGTTGGAACTCCTGTGGAGCGACGTATTTCTTCTTGACCTCTTTGCCCTTAGTCTCTTCCTGGCCCTTGCCCAGATCTAGCTTCCTTGGAGCTAGAAGCGAGGCCTGCACCTTTCCTCCCCTTCCTCTCCCCTTTGCTTCGGGTTTATCGAGAGTAATTCTCTTAGGGGAAGAGTGTGCCTTCCTGCTCTTCTTCATCGGTGGGGGTTCATGAATCGCCTTGCTGTCGGCCTCCGTTCGGTCCTCCGCAAAATCCGTGTCGTACTGCAACTGCACACCGTAAGATTGTGCATGACGATCTTGAGCAGGAGGGGCTGAAGGAGCAGAGGCGGGTCTCTTTGGTGGACGACCTCCTGGTGCAGTGGTTGGCCTCGTTGTAACCCTGATCTCAATGAGGTCCTTGGGCCATTGGATGAAGGTACCACGGGCATTTCCTAGTGAGAGGACCTTGTCGTTCGGTGGATACTTCAGAGGGAACAGCTCGTATTCGGGCTTCACCGAGTCGACTTGAACTTTCGCACAGTCGGCCCTGAGTTGCGCTCCATGCACTCTTGTCTCTAGGGTCGGCTTGTACGCAAGTCCCTCGGCTGCTGGAACCGTGAAGGTCGGCATCATCCTAATTGTGAGGGTGCAGCTCGTTGGTTCCTGCGATAGATTAATCAATTTTTTTAGAATATTATATATCATATGGATTCGTTAAGTTTTTCATGTATTGAGTAAGTTCACTTTTACCGTTATGTGGTCGACGGCGCTGTCGACCGATGTTGGATTTTTCGCCAACTCAGTTGATGCGCAACTGCTGCGTTTTTGGGTGGGACTTCCTAACTCTTCGTGCGTAGCAGCAGCGATGGCCTGGGGGTTCTGTTGCTCTTCTCGGATCTCTTGCCTAATCTTGGCCCTCATCGACTCGAGCTTTTCGTCGAATTCAGATGTCAGCTCAGCTCTTATCGACGCCCGGATCTTGGCTTCAAGGCGTGCATCTTTCTCCGCCTTGTTGGAAGTCCGCTTCTTGTACTGCCACGCGTAGTCTGGAAATCCATACTTCCAGGGAACAGAAGACCCAACGCCCCGTGTCCGTCCATGGTGTTCCTTGTTGCCCAATGCTTTCGTGAGGAGGTCGTCCTCGCGTCTTTGAGAGCAGGCCTCTTGCGAGGCTTGTTTCTCGGCAACCAACTCCTTCTGCATTACAATTTAGTGGGGTTAAATAAACTGCACGATGGGAAACAATGCGAACATCTAGTTTGACTAGACACTTACTATAGATTCGTATACTCGTTGATCTTCTGCATTTGGCATGAAGATTGTGCCATCATCATTCTTCTGGTACCTGGCCCTGGCCCAGTTCCTAGCCCGAGGGTGTGGGATATCGCCAAACACGAGCGGTGTGTTCGATTCCTCCGCTTCTTCATCCTCACGCTGCCATTCCTCTTCCTTACCGGCATATCCGGCGGTGCCAAGCCGGTGTAGATGTTGGTTCCTGGTCTGGAGCAAGCGATATGTCTTGCTTCTAGCTCTGGACTCGGGGGTCGACTTCTTCGCATGGAATTCCTCCCAGACCTGTTCCGTGATCCAAGGAAATTTCTCTCTTGGATCTGGATTCGCCGGGTTGTAGACGAACTCGCCGACTAGCTTAGTCTTGAAGTTCTTCCAAGCATTGCCCATAACCTTGAAAGCAGCCCGCCTGAGACGGTCCTCATGCTCCGTAGGATAATCGAAGCTCTCCTTGAACGTTAGCCAAGCAATGTCCTTCTCTGCGGCCGGCACGAGCTTGATGTCATCTTGCAGAATACTGAATTTCTGCCTCCCTATGACCCCGCAGATAGACCTAAATCGGCTCAATATTTTCCTTGGAGATGTCGGCAACCCTACGGCGTCCACCGCTGTTATGTGGAACCGTTCCTTAGGGATTTTGTTCCCTGTCCTAGGAGTACGTGCCCTTGAGGACTCACTAGTTGTCGTCGACATTGGTTCGCCTTGCTGAGACATCGTCTACTTTTTTTTTTCAAAATAACAAAAATACACAATTGAGTGCTACAATCTATTACAATGAATTGAATGTCACTTATAAAAATAAATGAAACATATAAATAAACTAAATTGCGCATCTCACAGTAATAAAACGAACCACATTTCATCTATTTACTAAATTCATTAATGCACCATGTATAAATAAACGAAATTGCACATCTCATAGTAATAAAATTAACCACATTTCACAATAATTTCATTAATGCACCACATTTCATCCCAACATAAATAAACCACATTTCATCCCAACATGAACCGCATTGCATATAACTAAAGTTAAATGAACCCATTTCATCAATCACTACAATCATCTATCACAAAATTCATAAATGCACCACATTTCATCCCAACATCAACATGTCTCACTCACAGTTCAATCACATATCATCCACATCCACATTTCAATGACATGTCATTCACAGTTAGCAGAGGGCGGCGCGATGGAGGACTCACCTGAGGATGGCCGGTGGGGCTCGGTGGCGGCGGCGCCGGGTTCGGTGGAGGGCGTCGCCGGTCGGTGGAGGCGGCGCCGGGCTCGGTGGAGGCAGCGGTCTCGGCGGCGGCGGCGGCGGGCTCGGCGAAGGAGGAGTTCGCGGTGGCGGCGCCGGGCTCGGTGGAGGGCGGCGCCGGTCGGTGGAAACGCCGGTACCGAGCAGGTCGGCGCCGGGCGGGCGGCGTCATGCTCGGTGGGGGTCGGCAACGTGCGTCGGTGAGGACGCGGGCGGCGACGACGAGGAAGGCCGACACCGGTCCGGTCGGTGTAGAGGCTCGGTGGCGGCGGTGGTCCGAATGGAGGGCCGAGGAGGCTCGGTGGTGGCGGCCGCGGGCTCAGCGAGGGAGGCGGCGGCCTCGGCCTCGGCTATATTTCCATTTGAAATCATTATGACTAATAAAATGTATTATGACTAATAAAATGAATTATTATACACCAGCTATATTTGTTGTACTCACAAATATAAAGACTTGTCTGGAAAAATGGAAAAATAGTCATCGGTGACGGGCCTTAGTTCAAGCCCGATAGAGATTAATCTATCTCTATCGGGCATTATCTTAGGGCCCGTCACAGATGAGTCATCCGTGATGGGCCTGAATGTCATCTCAATCGGGCATTAGTATGGAGCCCGTCACCGATGAGTCATCTGTGACGGGCCCTACCGCAAAGCCCGATTAAGATAGATTAATCTCTATCGGCCGTAAACTAAGGCCCGTCACCGATGACTCATTTTCCATCTTTCATTTGTTGTGAGTGCAAAATATATAGCTGCTGTGTAATAATTCATTTTATTAGCTATAATACATTTTCGGATAGTAAATGATTTCAAATGGAAATATAGTCAACAACAAAGTTGTAGAGCCTTTCAAGATCTACTAGTTTTATTTTGGTCATTTTTCTATATAATTTTTTTCCCAACAGCTTGAAATCGATTTCGACAATATGACAAATCTAATTAACAGCATTTGTAAATACTAAATGATTTCAAATTGAAATATGGTCAACAACAAAGTTGATCCTCTCATCAGGATCTACAACTTTTATTTTGGTCATTTGTAATAAAACAAAATTAGCCATATTAATGACTACGCATATCAAGTCCAATAAAACAAAATACTTCATTCATTACAATAGATAAGTACAAATGCATCAGTCACAAGGTTATGCCTTCCGTATGATCTGAATGAGCATATGCAACAGGCTCTTGGGGATCATCGTCAAGGTCAATGTGAGGTCTTACATGAAGATTATGGTTGTATTCTTCTTCATCGACAACGTTGTCAACTCCTACAATTCGGCGCTTTCCATCCCTCACGATGTGCATCTTCTTGTTTGAAGGGTCTTTTATGTAGAATATCTGCTCGACCTGTTTCACAAGTACAAATGGTTCATCGGCGTATCCCACCTTAGATAGATCTACTAAAGTGAAACCTTCCTTGTCGGCTTTGACACCAGTGCGTAGATTCACCCAACGGCAGTGGAACAAAGGAACCTTGAACTTGACGTACTTTAGCTCCCAGATCTCCTCAATGCGGTCGTAGTATGTGTTTGACCCAACTTGATCCTAGAATGCATCTATATGGACGCCGCTGTTTTGCACTGTGCTTTTGTCATGTTTGACGGTGTAAAATGTGTATCCATTTATATCGTATCCTTGCCATGTGTCTACGGTCCAAGACGGTCCCATCCCCAACAACTGTACTGTCTCATTTGGGACATCCGTGGACATTGTCACACGATTCTTGAACCATTCGTTGAACCGAGAATTATGTTCTCTGTTAATCCATGCATCAGATCGCCCCAAGTTCTCATCTCGGATTTTCGCTAAGTGCTCCTCAAAGTATGGGCCAACTTCTGCCATATGTTGGAGCACAGCGTAATGAGCCTACGCGTACGACGCTTGATCGGGCCTAATTCTTTTCCTTCCGATTGTGCCAACACCTGACAACCTTCCCTCGTGACGAGACGCAAGAACTCCGATAGGATCGGCATCGGACATGTAATTGACATAGAACTCAATAGCCTCCTCAGTCGTGTAACCTTCAATGATGCTCCCCTCGGGTTTAGCTCTGTTACGAACGTACGACTTCAGAACTCCCATGTACCTTTCAAACGGCCACATTTCCCTTAGAAAAGCCGGGGCACATAGTTTTGTTTGCTTCACCAGATGAACAGGGAGATGAACCATTATATCAAAGAAAGACAGTGGGAAAAACATCTCCAGGTGACAGGGTATTCACAATATCGGTCTGCAGCCCATCTAGATCTTCTGGATCTATAACCTTCTGTCCAATTGCATTGAAGAAGGCGCACAGACGTTGGATCGTGTGACACACTTTCAGTGGTAGAATGCCTCTGATAGCAACTGGCAAGATTTGTGTGATTAGCACGTGGCAATCGTGAGACTTCATTCCAACAAGTTTTAGATCGTCCAATTTAACATACTTACTTATCCTTGCTGAATAGCCCGATGGAACTTTAATATCCTTCAAGCATGATAACATTGCGATCTTCTCATCCTTCGACAGTGTGTGGTAGGCTGGAGGGAGGTACACTTTACCTGTCTCTGCATCTCGTATGGGCTGGAATTCACTGCGAATATTCATGTCCTGTAGATCAAGGCGCGCGTTCAACCCGTCCTTTGTCTTCCTGGGAATATTCAACATCAGGCCAACCAAACTCTCACACACATTCTTTTCTACATGCATGAGATCAATGCAATGACGGACATCAAGATCTTTCCAGTAAGGTAGCCGCCAAAATATGGATTTTTTCTTCCACATACCCTTCTCCTTTGTCTTGCTACATTTTCTTTTCTTCCCAAACTCATTGCTTATGTCCTTGACCATATTGTGGACCTCATCTCCAGACAAATCTTTAGGAGCAGACTGAAGTTCTCTGTTACCATTAAAAATTTTCTTCTTTCTTCTAAATGCGTGATGTAGCGGGAGCCACCTCCAGTGACCCATGTATACCATCTTTCATGCTTTCTTCAGCCACCGGCTTTGTGTATGTTCCTTGCAATCAGAGCATGCCTTCTTTCCTTTTATAGTTTGTCCGGAAAGATTACCGAGTGCAGGGTAGTCATTAATGGTGCAGAACAATAGAACTCTTAGCTTGAAGTTCTCCTGACCATATGCATCCCAAGTTTCCACACCTTCTTTCCAAAGAATCTCCAAATCGTCGATAACAGGCTCCAGGAATACATCGATATCATTGCCGGGTTGCCTCGGACCTTGGATTAACAAGCACAACTTAATATATTTCCGTTTAAAGCATAACCATGGCGGGAGGTTATAGTTTGCAATAAGAACTGGCCAAGTGCTGTGAGTACTACTCATGTCACCGAAAGGATTCATGCCATCCGTACACAGACATATCCTCATGTTTCTAGGGTCGGCAGCAAAGTCTTTGTGTTTTCGATCGATATTCCTCCATTCAATCGAATCCGCTGGGTGTCTAAGCATACCGTCATTCCTTCTCTCCGTGGCGTGCCAACGTACTAACTTCGCTTCGTTCGGGTTGGCAAAGATTCTCTTGAAACGATCAATGATAGGTAGATACCACACAACCTTTGCCGGACCACCCCTCTTTGACTTATTTCCTTCGTCAGCACTTTTCTTTCGCTTGTATCGAGAAGCCTTGCAGACAGGACAAGCATCCAAGTCCGCATATTGCTTGTGGTACAATATGTAGTCGTTGGGACAAGCGTGAATTCTACGGACCTCTAACCCCAGTGGACACAGAACCTGCTTTGCTTCGTGTGTCGTCTCGGGCAATGTGTTCTCAACAGGAAGCATAGCCTTCAAAATTCCTAAAAGATCTGTGAAACTCTTGTCTGTCCATCCACTACTTGCCTTCAGCTTCATTAGGTCCAAGGTAACTGACAACTTAGTGTGTTTTGCTTTGCATCCAGCGTACAGAGGCGTCTCGGAATCACTGACCAACCTGCTGAACTTCATTCCATCTCTCTCATTCTGGGTTAGGTCCTCAACGTCACGTAACATGTCTTGCAGCAGATCGTGATCCACATCAACCATTTCACCGCCCAATGGAGAAGGTATAAACATGTCATGCTCATCTTCTTCTTCCTGATTATGCGCACCACTTCTGTCTGCTGCTGCTCCACTTCCTGATTCTTGCTCTCCATGCTTCACCCAACATGTATAGCCCTCCATGAATCCTCGTTGTATCAGATGACCGTGTACGTCCTCTCCGCTATCAAACATATTCTCATTCTTGCAATCTGCACATGGACAACACATGTAATCACTGTTTCTTCTTATCTGATCCTCCTCCGTGTCGTTCATAAAATTTATTACGCCCTTTTTGTACTCCGTAGAATGACGTTTCAAATTTTTCGCATACATCCAACTTCGATCAATTTCTACAAAATAAAAAAAAACAAATTAGAGGCACATATTATAAGATCAGTATTGCAAAAGTAAGACGTGATGAAATTGCTCAATTAATGATTAATATTACTCACTTGATTGATCCATTTTGATCACTTTTGGGAATTTAATTTCTGTTTTCCTTGGAAAAAGGACAAAAAATTGCCCCCTATAGCCTCCCACAAAAATAGTGAACAGTGGGATACAGTTACACTAGGTGGTGGGGGGTATTTATACTGTGCAACAAATATCTGTAACAGCCCTAAAACAATCAACCATGACGGGCATACAAGTAATCTCTATCGGGCCTTAATAAAAGCCCGTCAAAAAAGAGTGTCATCTGTGACGGGCACTAAACTTATCTCAATCGGGCCTCTAGTTGGAGCCTGTCACACCCCGAAGTTCTCCTCCCAAGCCTAAATTTAATTTATAAATGACCCTAAGAAAATACCGGTGCAAAGCAAGAGTAAACCCTTTTAAATCAATGCAAATAATAATCGGAATTGGCATGTGGAATTTTTCTTGAGTTCTACATGTCGAAATTCTCTAACAGGATTTTTAGTGGAATTTTCAGAGCCCTAGAAATAATTTTAACCAATTAAAATTGAGCAAGCAATATTTTAATTCCAGGGAAAATCCTTTTCTCTTTTTTCTTTTTCTTTTTCCCTCCTTTTTTTGAATGGGCCGCTGGCCCATTCTCTCCTTTCCTCCCCCTCCTCCCTGCTGGGCCGGCCGCAGGCCGAGGCCCAGCCAGGCCGCCCCGCCTTCCTCCTCTTCCGGGGTCGCCGACAGGTGGGGCCCACCTGTCGGGTCCTTCCCCAACCCCGCCGCACGTGCCCTCCTCCTCGTGGGCCGGCCCAAGCCGCCCCTCCCTCTCTCCCCGGGACGCCGACAGGTGGGCCCCACCTGTCAGACCCGTCCCCTTCCTCCAGCCGGCGCCGCCGCGCCCGCAACCGCCACAGCGCCCACGCCTCCGCCTTCTCCGGGCCACGTCAGCCACGTCCGCGCGTGCGCCGCATCTCCCACGCCCACTCCCCTCTCTCTCGCGCCCGCGCCCGCGCCCGAGATGGCCGGGATTCGATTTTCGAATCCCGCCTCTCTCTCCTCCCCCACTTCCCACGTTGGCCGGCGAAGCCCCGCCTCTCCCGGCCACGTCCGGCCCTTCCCTCCCCTATTTAAGCTTCTCCGTCACTCCCTCTCGCTTTTTCCCCATTTCGCCAAACTCCCTCGTGCTCCCCATCGCTCCCGCGCCATGCAACCACTCGCCGCCGCCATCTCCGCTACTCCGACCGCCGTTTGCCGCCGCTAGGCTCGTCGCCGCACCGCGCCGTCGCCGCCGTCGGGTTCGCGGGGCCGAGATCCACCCCGTCCACCCCTCCTTCGTCAAGGTTCGTCGCCGGAGCGCCATTCCCATCGTGCGTCGGTGAGGGTCGCCATGTCCGCCGCTTTCGGCCGGCATTCCCGTCTCCTATGGCCCCTCTCTTCCTCTCTAACCTCTTTCTTTTCGCTCTTTAGGTCGTCCCGGTCGCCGTCCGCCGCGTGTCGACCTCCCTCCGTCGCTCCTCGTCGCCGGACGCCGCCGTCCCCTCCGGTGAGGACTCCCTCCCCTTTCCTTTTCTTCCCCATTTCCCCGTGCGTCGCTGCCGCTCCCGCTCGCCGTCGCCTTCGGCCGTTGCCGCCGTCCGCTGCCGCCGCTTTCGCGTCGCTTTTGCGCCGTCGCCTCCGCCGCCGGATGCCGTCGCCGGCAACGCGACGCGCGCGTGCCGCCGCCGCTAGCCCTGGCCGGCCGGTCGGCTTTGATGCCGAGCCGAGCCCGGCGGCCGCCTCTATCGCCGCCCGTCCGATCGGCCCGAGGGCGATCTGGGCCGTCGGTCCCGTGGACCGGCGGTGGATCACCTACGTGGTCCTGGTCCACGGTGAACCGCTCTCCCTTGAGCCGCTGACCAGTGGGCCCCGCTTGTCGGCGCCGCACCCCCTCCGTGCTGACGTCAGCCCTGGGAAAATATTGCGCAATAAAATATTTAAGGATTTTTGTTATAGTAATAAACACAGTGAATCTTCTAAAATTCATAACTAATTCATCCGAGCTCCGTTTAAGCCCATTCAAGTCTCAGTAAATCAAGAAAAATATGTAGAATCCTTTAAAAATGGTTTTGTTCTCTGTTTCAGTAGTCTTATAGCCTGTTTGCAATGTTTGCCTTGTATGTCGCTAGATTCCGGTTCCTCCGACGCTCCGGTGTACTTCGAAATAGTCGCCGAGGTTCCTCCAGCAGCAGAGCAAGGCAAGTCATGCTTGTCACTTGAACATGTTGATCCTATATTGCAAATGCTCTATTGTTTTCCTTCAAATATTGCATTGTTTTATAATGTTACTATGGGGTGTTTACCTATTGTCATAGCCATGCTTTTGTTGTACCATGTCCCTTTGTCAGCTTGGGGTTATAACATGACTAGAAATTGGACTAGGGATTGCTTAGCCATGCTTAGTTCAACTAGTGCACAATGGGGAAAATCTTATTAATGTTCAGATTGTTGGATTAGTGCCACCGCTTTGATGCTGGTTAATTATAATAAATCACATGGTGGGCTGTGGGTGCATGGTTTTGCTGGTCGCACCCATGGCAGTTAAGGACCGGTTCGCGGGATGCCCTGGAAGAACTTATCGTACATACCACAAGCCAGCGTGGGCAACGGCTGGGCTTGTAGTGTAGCTCTCCTCTAGCCGACGCATCCAGGCAAGGGTGGGCGTGATGGAGCGGGGTGGGCCCTACGACGGCCTCTGTTGCTTCCGGATTCACCTAGGCACGAGAGGGGACTGCCCGCTGCCTTGCGAGGAGTGGGGGTGAAACCTGAGGTGTGTGCTTGGTTAGAGGGGGTTATGCGAAGGGTCCTGTCACGGCCTCTTTCCGGTATGTCGTGGTGACATGTCGGCGCACGGTAACGTGTCGTGGGGCTGTGTCTTGTGGGTATAGTTGTACACCTCTGATCAGAGTAAAACTATTCGAATAGCCGTGCCCGCGGTTATGGGCGGTCAACCAGATTCACCGTGATTAGTCTCACCCTAGTGTAATCTTTTGGAATTTGGATAGTTTAGGTGGATGGTTGGGCCTGTTGCAACGTGGGATAACGTTGGACAGTGGATAGTTAATACTAATTAAATATTACAACTGTTTAATCTTTCAACTTCTGTTTATAAATGCTCGCTTTATGCAAATGAACCACTTTAGCTCTTCTTTGATGATTCCCTGCATCATGCCTCTATTCCGGTATGACTTGCTGAGTACAGTGGGTAGTACTCAGTCTTGCTCTACTTTTCCCAACCCCAGAGTACGAGAGTGTGTCAGATGAAGGTTTCTCCGAGGAGTAGGCTTCGTCCGTGCCGTCGAGGATGCCTGTGGAGTGGTGTTCCCGCTGCAGTTCTAGTCAAGGCGTAGCTCCTGTCGTCTTTCTTTTCTTCCGCTGCATTTGTGTAAGACTTTTATGATGTTTGTAAGACGTGGATCTGAATGTCAACATTGTCGTTTGTGTACCCCGGCCGGTCCTGGACAGGGATTTTAATGCACATTCTGCTTGGAATTCTACTCGGGAATTTCTGGGCGTGACAGAGCCCGTCACAGATGACCCTCATCTGTGACGGGCTTCTTTTAGGGCCCGATTGAGATATGGAACCCTCATCTCAATCGGGCCTCAACTATAGCCCGTCACAGATAAGTGCCATCCGTGACGGGCTTTAGTTTTATGCCGATATACCATGGCTGTGCGACCATATCTCAATAGGGCGAAACTTCGGCCCGATTGAGATTACTTCCTTGTGACGGCCCGCAAATTCCAGTCTTGTTATGGGCCGTCACAGATGGAAGGATCTGTACTAGTGTAAAAAAGGTATACTAGGGATGAGCTAAATATTCAATGGCCTTGAGTGCTGCGGTGGATAAATATTATTTTTTAAGCATGCAAATGCAAGTGCTACCGTAATTTCAATTTAATTAATAAAATAAATAAATAATTAAATACAAAGAGACATGAGAAAAAAGGAATAATGTGACTAGTGTATTAAGTAATCTTATATCATAATGGCGATATAATAAATTGGTTGAGATATTCCAGTCCATGTAGCATATATGTAAGATACTTTATTTAGGGGTTAATTATTTATACTGTTTAAAAAATTGCACGGTTCAAAACATACTCCCTCCGGGTTGATAATGCTCGTCATTTTAGACAAGAGCACGATCTCTAAAAAAGAATTTTGACAATTATTTTATATTATAATATGTATAATAGTGTTAACATATATATGATTTTATTAAAGTACTTTTTAAGACTCTATACATGTAATCATCATATTTAAAAGACAAATATTTTAAAAATGATTCATAGTCAAAGATTTTAAAGTTTGACCTCAACCTTGTCTAAAACGACAAGTATTATAAGCTTGGAGGGAGTACTAATTATTTTTTTTTGTGTAGGAAGGTATTAATCCTTTTTCACTTGCACGTGATATACACTGTGATCAGATGAATAGGAAAATAGAAAATCCAAGAAATAGCATTGACAAGCACCCAATTCCAAGAAATACCATCGACAAGTACGAGTTCCATAAATACCATCAGACAAGCGGCTTTATCCTAGAAAAGTCATCGCCATTAGGGTTCCGTTACCAGCCCTTCATTTAGTGTTGTAGGATAAACAATGCATTTTATGGCCTGGAATAGATGGATCCCTAATGGCGATGGTATTTTTGAGACAAAATCGCTTGTATGATGATATTTTATGGAACTTGCACTTGTCGATGGCATTTCTTGAATATGGGTTTTTGTCAATGACATTTCTTAGATTTTTCTCATGGAAAGATAGCACATTGAGCGTGCATCAATGAAATTCAATTTCGGTGCTAGCAAGAATAGTTCTTTTACTTTCTCCCTTTTTTAATATATGATGCCGTTGATTCTTTTAATGTGTTTGATAGTTTGTCTTATAAAAAATGTAATTATCTTTTATTTTGTTGTGACTTGATTTATCACTAAAAGTTTTTTAAGCATGACTTATACTTTTGTATGTTTGAAAAAAAATGAATAAGACGAATGGTCAAACATATTTCAAATAGTCAATGACATCGTATTTTTGGTTTGAGATTGATTTTGTTCAAGTTTTATATATCATTATGATTGGATATATTAATTCCTTAGATGTCATCACATGTTTTCTCCATATGCCATTACTGTCCATGTCCACCCAAGCTAGGCACTTTGTTGATCCTGCAAGTTTTCCTACGAAATGTCCGAAATATCCCTTCCATGGCATTTGCTTTTGCTTCTTCCCATCGAAACAAATGGCTTGGACCGAGGTATGTGTACCACTACCAGGTTATCAGAGTTCGAACAGGAGGCAGTGATGGGAATAATGACCATAACAACAATAGTAGAATAATTAGGCGGTCTAATTGAGGAGAAAATTCGATTCATAGCACAGGAAAAAAAGGTACCAAAAAATAGCACAAGAATTTTTCGCTTTCGATCATAAGCATAGGCCACCAGTTTTTTTTCGCCCCGTAGCACTTCCGTCATGGTCATCATTCCAGTGAACTGTTTAGTTGCTAGTCAAGAGTTAGAAAGACCATATTGCCCTTGTTCTATCTATACCGTTGGGCTAGACCCCTAGCACAGTCCTGCATTGGTTTCGCTCATTGAGCTGAAGAAAAAGGGCGATGGCGGCGGCAGCTGGCAGAGCGGAGACGCCACTCCAATAAACAAAAAATTCATGCCCACGATACTGTGGTAGAATTAGGTTTTCACTCACAATTGTTTAAGACAATGATAATCAGGTTCAACCCAAATAGGCATCCAAGATCAGTGGTCAACAACTAAAGAGTTTATTAAAGCATGCGTGAACCCTCACAGGCATTTCCGCAAGAACCTGGCATGCAACACAGAAAAAGGAAGAGAATCCCATCTCCAGCGCCACTCCTTCTTCTCCTACTCAGCGGCATCCTCGTCAGCGTCGGAGCCGTGCTCATACTCTAACGTGAAGCCCTGCCACTCCTTCCCTGCTGCGATGTCCTCAACGACCTCATCCGCCGCCGCCTCCTCCTCCTCCTTGCTAAAGAACCAGCCTAGCCTGTTCGCCTCACTGTCGGAGGTGGAGTAACCCTCGGGCCTGGTGGGAGGCGCCGAAGCTGCACCGCCGCCGCAGGGCATAGGCCGGGATGGACCGGCGGGTGGCGCTCGAGCGTCGTCGCCGCGGCGGCAGTTGCCGGCCGGGGAGAGGGAGGTGGCGGAGCAAGGAGGTGCATGCGCTCCGCCTGCTCAGCGAGGAGGCCGCCGCCGGAGCATGTCGTCGTGTACTCGTGTCGAGGCTAATAGGGTGAAAACGGAACAGGTAAATGACATGAGAAAAATACGGCGAGGAAGACGAAGGGCAAATCGGTCCAACGAAATTTTGCTGTATTCAATCTAACGATGTTAACTCTAAACCTGATGGAAGTGCTACAGCCGAAGAAAAACCGGTGGCCTGTGCTTCTAATAGAAAGCGAAAAATTCTTGTGCTATTTCTTGGTACCACTTTCTTTCTTGTGCTATGGGTCTAATTTTCTCCTAATTGAGAGCAATGGAGAGGCAATATGGGAGAGCAAACCTCATGTTGTTTGGGCACGTTTGAAATAGCTGAAGTTGATAATGGATTGATAATTTAATTATTGTGATAGCTATTTGAGGGTGTAAATAAATATATTAAATATTGGACAGTTTAAAGGATGGTTTTGAAAGTACTCCAAGAAAATTCTATATATAATATTTTTATAAAATGCACCATTTAAAAGCTTTTGGGTAGCGTGCAAACGAGAACTCAAAATCGAGAATCAGAAAGGAACAAGGCTACAGAGAACCTTATTAAGGGGTCGATCCGGATTGAGAAAAACATCCCGATGGAGCGCCTAATGATAGTATGAATATTGTGATGAAACAAAGGGAAATAGTGACAGGGTCCACATCAATGGAAAGCATGAACGAAAATGTGTCTGAGAACAATGTAGGGGAATTGCCACTTTGGAGGATAATGATGAAGTGAGCCCTCTGCATATTGTCATTAATTTGTATGTCACTCTATTATACAACGTTCAATACAAGTAATTCATCATCTGTGGAGGAAGGATGCAATAGGACAACTGCTTTGTTTGGGGGAAAGCTAAGTAAGAAATGAGGAGACAAGGCTGAGCTATGGAACTATGAGCGGCGCCCATTCAACTCAAAGAGCAAGGTGAGGAAATGATATACCAACAAACAATATCATGAACTTATCAGTGCCAGCACCTGAAGGTCACTAGTGCGGATTTTGGAAACGACTTTTTGGCACTGATGAGGGGGACTCATCACTGCAAACTGGGTTTCCACGAGTAAAAATAAAAACAATGAGCCAAATTGATTTATCCAGCGGATGCTTCAAGCACATTAATTTTGAGCTAGTTAGGTTTGTCAAAATGACTGACACATATGTTGGAAATAACATAGTAAATCCAACAAAAATTGAAATCAGAATAACATAACCACAGAATAATTCTATTTTCTTAAAAGAAAATAAACTAAAGAGAAAGCTTGTATTCACCATAGAAAAAATAGGGATCACATTCTTGATCTAACAAGTAGATCACTGCAGGAGCACTGAATCTCCAGTACTCAGTGCAGGACTTCAAGCTCATTGCTAGTTGAGCAAGAACATGGGCTACCTTATTAGTTATTAGGCTTATCTCTTTATATTTAGCACCTTGACACTTTTGGACGCATGGCAGACCCTTTGCTTCAAAAATTGTTGCTGCCCAAGAGGATCGAGACGATAGATCTTCCACAAGGACCGCTGCGATATCAACATTGTCGGTTTCCCAAATTATCATCATATGAAATCATAGAATAGTTCTAACAACAATTGAATCATGCTTAGAGTAAGAAAAGAAATGAATTATAGAATCTAACATGTCGCAAAACCCATTGGAATAATCACATATCTAGAGGCCATAACTGCAGCAGTGCAGAATTCCCCACTCTCGCCACCACCATGGATAAGCCATTTTCCCATTGTTGTCGAACGGGTCCCCTGTGTGTGGATCTGGCCATACCCGAGCTTGTGACGGTTGGATCTGGCTACCCCCAAGCTCATAGCTGGATCTAGCCCTCCCGATCTTATGACAACCAGATCCCCCATGGCAATGTCTCATCCTCTATCCCATTCTGTAATGTTGTTGGTGAAATGGGAACCAGGGTATCCTTTTCCCCGATAAATTAGTATTCTTTTATAGTTAAAATAAATGGCATGCTTAAACCATTCTTAGAACCGAAATACGTATTTAGAGTAAAGCAGCCAGGGACCCACTAGGGGGTTGGGTCCCGGGGCCTTCCTTGTGTGTTTCGGGATTGTTACATTGGTTAAAGGGTTTAAGTCCCCGGGTTGACCGAAGACACAAGCCCTCTTATGTACTTGTAGGTTACGCGACATTCCTTGGATGGAGTGTTGAGACCTACAAGATGTACATCTTAAATGTATGAGGCGAAGGGAGTTGAGGGTCCTAGCCTACCCTGGGACCTGGGCACGCCATCGCCCTAGTACGTCACACGCACTTCCTTTAGAGGAGCATGGAGACGTATAAGATCTACATATCAAGATCTTAAACTAAGGGGATCCTAGATGACGGCCTGGTCCAGGGCTTGGGGCCCCTGACTCCTTGTAGGTTTCACCGGCATTCCTAGAGAGGAGTGTCGAGACCTACAAGATGTACATCTTAAATGTATGAGGTGAAGGGAGTCCAGGGTCCCAGCTTGCCCTGGGACCCGGGCATGCCATTGCCCTAGTACGTCACACGCACTTCCTTTAGAGGAGCGTGGAGACGTATAAGATCTAAAACTAAGGGGAGCCTAGATTACAACCTGGTCCAGCTCCCAGGGCACCCGACTCCTTGTAGGTTTCACGGCATTCCTAGAGAGGAGTGCTGAGACCTACAAGATCTACATCTTAAATATATAAGGTGAAGGAAGTCCAGGGTCCTAGCCTACCCTGGGACCTGGGCATGCCTTCGCCCTAGTACGTCACATGTACTTCCTTTAGATGAGCATGGAGACGTATAGGATCTACACCTTACGATCTTAAACTAAGAGAAGACTGGAAACGGCCTGGTCCGGGGTCTCGGGCCCTCGACTCCTTGTAGGTTTCATGGCATTCATAGAGAGGAGTGCCGAGACCTACAAGATCTACATGTTATATTACGCGAAGGGAGTCCAGGGTCTCAACATGCCCTGGGACCCGGGCACACCTTCGCCCTACTACGTCGCACGCGTTTCCTTAAGAGGAGCATGGAGACGTATAAGATCTACTCCCTCCATTCCAAAATATAAGGCATAACCACCCCTAACCCAAAGACCAAGAAATAATTATTATCATCTTATAGTTTGAATCATTCTAATAAATACAATGCATGCATCCAATAGAATTAGAGAACATGAGAGTGGAGGACTTAAAAAAGTAATAATTTAATGGAGAAGGGGTCATGGTTAATTGCCTACATGCATGCATGCGTTATATTATGGAACATCTAAAAAAAGTGGTTGTGCCTTATATTATGGAATGGAGGGAGTACATCTTAAGATCTTAAGCTAAGGGGAGCCTAGATCATGGCCTAGTCCAGGGTCCGCCCCCCCCCCCCCCCAGGTCCTTGTAGGTTGAGCATATCTCCTTATTTGGAGTAGTGAAACTTACAAGAAATACATCTTGAAGATGATTAGGATAGACTTGCGGACTAGCTTGTGCTAGGACCCGAACCCACTTCTATCTATGTGTATCTCTCCTCTTATCTAAAGAAGAGTATAGAGACGTATAAAATATTCAATGACTCAAAACTCTGAATATAAGGAGTCCGGGTCCCGGCCTGTAATGGGACCCATGCCCTCCTTATACTCTTGTGAGATGCATCTATCTCCTTGAGAAGAGCGTTGAAACATATAAGATATATATCTTTGTTATCTTTTCATCAAAGACATCTTCGAGAAGCTCATCCAAAAACTACTTAACTACCTTTTTAGGGATGCGGGGGCATGACCTGAAGGCTTGTTGGGGTGACGAATGTATTTCACAGCCAGTTGTGGAGCAACGTTATCCACCATAAATGAAACAGGTTTATGGAAGGAGCTTGAGCCAGTTTGGAGTCGAAAAGATGTGGACTGGACACGCGTCGTGTATGCCTAGTGACACCCGATCTCGCCAAACGGGCAAAAAAGGAGCTATGGTGCTATTTTGGGTAGGTTGGGAGTTGCCAGGCCCACCACTCGCCACGTGGTGGGTGAGCTGGAGTAGCCCATCTAGCCCAAATAAGTGCCTAGGGAGCCCAGGGCAATGTAATCTTGCATTTTGGTAGGTTTCTCGAGGAGATTAGGAGGGAGCCAGCCGATATTGACAAGACGACTAAAAAACAATACAGAAGGGAAGTAGAAAAATAGCACTATGAGCTCCTCCTTGAGCCATAAAAGGAAGGGGAGATGCTATGAAAAAGTGATTGCTTGTTTCTTAGCTTGAAAAAGGCATAGTTTGCATTTTGCAGATCCAGATAGCAACGAAAAGAACAGGAGTAGGGTTTTACACCTCCGATGGTCTGAACCTGTATAATTCCTTGTCTTCATTGCTTGTTGGGGAGCTCAGGCCCCACACATTTTTGTTTCTTTCACGGTGTGCACAGCTAACCCCCTGGTCGGATCTTCACTTCGGGGAGGGGTCTGCACTTCCCCGCTGCTAGAGAATTACTCCTCCGACAAGCGTGTACTCCTCTTCTCCCTCATCCTAGTCATACACCGGTACACGGTGCCCGATTCGACGAAGTTGACGGTGGTAGAGGAGATGGATACGTAGTCGGAAACGAAGAATGGTGCGAGGAGGAGGCGGCGGTTGGAGGAGGCGGCGGTGAGGAGAGCTTGAGTGATGATGGGGTGGGGGAAGCGAGTAGAAAGTGAGAAACAAAGAGGAGGATAAGGCAAGACTTAAAGAATCGATCTCCCTCACACGGCTCAATCGGTTTGGTCCGCGTGTGGTTCAACTCGATTTTCTATGCTAGTTCATCTAAAAAACCGACAGTAATAGTAGGTTTTATGTGCCATTTTTTCTAAAACTGCTACTGAACACATTGGTGCTGGTTCATCTAACAAGCCGATACTGGTGCGAAGTTATTAGTGCTCGTTGTTGTATGCTAGGGGTGCACGTGTTCGAGGGGCGGGAAACACCCCATACCAGTGCTAGTTTTTTTTTATCAGATCAACCTTGCTGGGCTGGCACATTTGAGATGTTCTGCACTAGAGAAATATTACATTGATTTATATCTCCAATGGATTTGGGAGGAAAATCGCCTTTTTCACAGAGTTGGCCTCTATTGAAAATCTTTGATAGAAATGTAATTAAGCTAACGTGGACTACCGAGGAGGAAATTGATATCGAATAATTGAGAAGAAAGCTTTAGCGTGTTGAGTATTGAACACGTACGGAACATCATAATAAACTTGGTATCAAATATTAAGAAGAAATCTCATGAAAGTAAATGAAGTCGTGTCACATAAAAGTTGATAGAAAGAAGATTCCAATGGAACCATGATAAACTTAAGAATGCCGTTCGGTGAGAAAGGTGATATAGCTTTTCCTGCAGTACTACTTATAATTTTGGGACCTCTTATGGTATATAGTAATTGCTAGCAATACCTATAAAGTGGATCAGGATGAAAAAAAAAAGTCCCTAGACACATAAGTCCACAAATAGACCTCATGTACCCGACAAATTAAAAGTGTGCATGGATGCCATCCACACATACTCGTTTATCATTAGTTTCATGTGACTTCCTCTTTGACTTATTGAAAGAAAACAATGGAATTGCTTGTCATTAGGTGTGGAATTATTAATTTAGTAATTAGTTACATCTCCATTTGCAAGCCTGCATCAAGAAGTATATATGTTTGCAAACCGTGATAAGCTAAAGTACAAGGGACTGGACTGTTGCATGCCCAATATTAGACCCTGGGTATAAATAGGTTCACACAATGACACAACCTCTGCAATTGCATGCATATGCTGTCGTCCTTTTGGCCCTTTTCCTCCGACCCATTGTGTACGTTATGCCACACATGTGATCAAGGGCCGGAGAGCCGGCTTGTAATCTTGTGTGTGGCGTTCGATTCTTTATGCTAATCTTTCGAGACTTGTTGAATTGAAAGATACTACTGGTTTTCTTGGTTTCATGTCACAGCGTACTCACAAGTCCTCTATCCTGCAAAACGATAGCTGCATGTGAGGAGGGTTTTGTACTCACCTCTCTGAAAAGCTCGTAGCATTACCAGGACACAGTATATGTGTAGATCATGCATCTTTTGATGAAAACTACTATATGTGGCATTTTGATGTATTAGTATATATATATGTAGTCTACTAGTCTGTACTAGGTTATCCAGTGAGGTTAATTAATTAGGGAGGTTCAATTTTGATGGGATTTTTTAGAGTTCTATTATTTCCGAAATAAATTAAAGCAAAGAAAAAGAAATATACCGGGTGAATTGAGTTCAAAACAGTATGATGTCGATTTGGGACATTTTGGTTTCAAGCCAAAATGTGCCCTACCAAATCTAATTGTTCTTACTTTAAATAGTATTTTCCCCTAATGTTTGGTTTGCTACCAAATGATGCCAATAAGACATATCATATACCACTACTAGCTTAATTTTTTTTTGCAGACACCCCTTTATTTTTACAAATAGGCTAACGGCTTGTTTGGTAACTCGAGGGAAGGGGATTGGGAGTTTACACGAGGGAATTGATGATGAGATTAAGATGGGAATTTGATTTTTAATTCCAATATCTTGTTTGGTAGAGGTGATGAAAATTGATAGGGAGTTTAGTTGGAGATTAGGTCATTAATAAAAACGAATGACTGAGATTTGCTTAGACAAAGTAAAGTAGTAATTCCCTCCCAATTACCTGCCCCTACCCAGGTATTGAAAAGGAGGAGTTCCTTCCTCAATTCCTCATCCCCATCCCACCAAAATTCACATACCTCCTAACCAAACAAAACACTTAATAGTCTCATCCCTCTGAACTCCCAATCCCTCCTAAAAAGTCCCTCCAACCAAACGGGCCGTAAAAGAACATTCATATGCTAAAATGATTTTAGGGGTTTCCAGTAAAGGCCCGCCTGTAAAAATTAATTTTTAAAGGTGTGCTTCTTATTAGGCTGGCCTGCAAAAATATGGTTATTTTTGTAGATGGACCTCTTTAAGAGACCTATATGTGAAAATATAGCATCGACTGGCCACACATCATCTCTCTCGATCTCTGCATTAATTTCTTCCTTCTCCCTCATTTCTCTCTAAGTCCGGTCTACTCTCTCTCTTCTCCCTCGTCTCCACTCCTCTAGAGGCAGCGATGAGAGACGGAGATGAGGACGGAGGGTATCTGGCGGCAGCGGCTGCTTCAGGTGGTGGAGGTGGAGGAGCATCATGCTTTGGGCAGAAATGACGACAAAATCAATGGCAATGCCCACATACGGGAGTGACGGATCCGGCATCATGGGCTTCTAGCAATGGCTTGTCCGTCGCTGGGAGTTCGGCGATGGCGAATGCGACGGCGGGGAGCTCAGAGGAGGGGGATCCCTCCCTCGGGAGCTCGGTGTGGGTGGATCTAGCGGTGCTGACCTCGGGTGAGGCTAATCCGCCAGTGGCAGTCTCGGGAGCTGCGGGACCTTGGCAGTGATGGCGACGATGGCGTACTACCACGGTGGCAGTGACGGACTGCGGTAACGATGATGATGGCGGCAACGATGGATTGGAGCTAGCTAGCGTTTAAATTTTTGGAATTTTTATATATTTTCATGATTCTTTTTTGCAAGTTGGTGGCTTAACTAAGTGCCTGCGAAAATCATTTTCACGCGCGGGCACGCTGCCCGATTGGAAATATGCTGACTTTACAAGCACGGGGGGAGGCGGGTGAGGGTCGCTGATCCGCGGCTAATCGCGTGGCTGCGCGCGTGCACGATCAGCTGCCCCCCTCTAGTCTCTCTTCTCCTATATACTTGATATATATATGTATGTATGTACTATATATACATACGTATAAACTTTGTATACATGTATATTAAATTTATACGTATGTATATAAGTATATACATATGTGTGTGTATATATAATTTTTTATATGTATACACTTTAATGTATAAAAATATACAGATGTATACAAAGTTTGTGTACGTACTTATAAAAAATCTTACATGTATATAAACTTTGTATACGTGTATACAAACACCTATATAAAGGTTGTGTACGTACGTATACGAACACCTATACAAAGTTTGTGTACGTACGTATAAAAACCCAAAAAATACATGTATATAAACTTTGTATACATGTATACAAAGTTTGTATGTGTACATATATAAAGTTGCATACATACGTATTAAAAAACAGAAAATACTGAAAATATAGGAAAAAAAGGAAACGTAAACTGAAAAAGATACGGAAAGTAAAAACAGAAAAAAAGAAACCGTGCGCCGAAAAAAAAGAGAAACCACACGCCGTCCGCCACCCTCCACTTCGCGCGTGACGCGTGTCCAGTCACGGATTAGCCTTCTCGGGAGGTGGGCTGCCCATCCGTTTGCAAAAATAGGTTTTAGCCGTTTGCAAAGCTCCTTTCTGTAGTAGTATATACATATGGAATTCTTGGCCTTAATAACTCTGTGTACAGAGAAAAATAATATAATCTACATTACTAATCAATTCAATCTGGAGAATGACTTATATAAAACTACAAATACGGTTTGCGAAAGGGAGTTATGATAAATGAAGCAAACCCCTAAATCCCTAATCTTTTGACTTTTGAGGATAACGTGGGCCACCGAATCCACTTGGCAAAATGCTTCATTGACCCTTTACAACAAAATGAAAATGACGGGAGAAAGGCAACTAGCGGTCATGGCAGGCAAATCTTGCTTCGGCTAAACGCATTCGGTGCTTTGTGTAACCGGAAAAGTTAACTTTAATTTGGATGACGTAACATGCAGATATCAGATTGATATTGCTCTCTCACTTGTAAAAAGTAATTAAGACCACATTTCCTTCTTTTTCTATCGGCCGTTTAGCTAGATCTCATATGTATGTTGCCTATACGTTGCCGGTACACAATCTATCTATATCTGGAATTTGGTGAATCTGTGAAATCAAAGTGTGTTTTGATTATTATTTTGTGATGAATAATTTGTATGATAGATAATCGGTTTTCATATTTGGAGATTATTGGTTAAGTGGTTTTTGTTCTCTGTGTGGGATTGGTTAGACCAAATGGAGTGTGCCGATCAGACCGACGTGCATGATGTATGTGGTCAAACCGGCAAGCCCGATGGTTTGACCGGTTGGTTCCTGATTAGTGTCGTTTTCGGGTTATCTCATAATTATCTCGTAATTATGACTTGTAGATAATTTCTATACATGTGTAGTACTGTTGTGTGCTAATGTAGACTCCAGTTGGGAAAAGAACTTATGCTCGGAAATGATTTCCTATTTGATTCATGTATAGGTGTGTCTTGATACATCGGGAGAAGATGACGTACGGACGATCATGATATCATACAGGATGCTTTGGCTAAAGAATAATGCATGTGGTTGATGGCGATTCCATATGGCATACAATGGGAGATTATATGCGTATGAAAAGCAATAGTCAAATTGGGAAGAAATCAAAATTTGAGAAGATTGTAGGTTAAATTGTAAGAGGTAAGTTTGTTTCTTTATAGGAAGGTTCCTTAGTGGCTCAGGATTTCTTGTACAAGTTGGATTCGTGGCTTTAGGCTACCTATCTCAGATATAAATAGAGAGTGGGGTTGAGGCCTCCCGTTATCGATTTTGTGAGAGTTGAGTTCAGAGAAAAGTTAGGGTTTAGAGTTTAGTTGAATTTTGTGAGAGGAGTGATGTTGTTTCACTTTGTAAATACGAATAGAAGCAATAATGTTTAATCTACTTTTCAAGGGTTTTCTTTATTTGTGTTTCCTCGGGTTCAGAGGTCACACCGGTGAGAACACGGTGGTTAGACTGGCGAGTCTAGGGCGGTTAGACCAACGGCGGAGACAGGGGACGACGGCTCGGTGTACGGTCAGATCGACGCATGCATATACACCGATCATACCAAAGGATTCGAAATGGTCAGACCAGAGATTCCACGCCGGTTCGATCGATCTCCATCGACTTCAAGGGTAAAAATTTTCAATTTTTGGTGTTCCTACCATTCATCCCTATCTGATTGGCTTAGTTCTTGTTATTCGAACCTACAGAATTCCCCAATCCAGCGGGTGAGGTCCTTTCCACACCTCAATTTAGATCCAAAGGGCAACAACCAACGGAACAAATCGACCCGACATCTTCTCTTGCGCGAATCCACCTCGGCGCCACCTCCTCATTGAAAAAAAGGAAAAATTACAAATACCACCCAAAGTTTGAGATTCCACCTATAAAATGATTTGTTACAAAAAACCCCCTCATAATTTACCTTGGTTTGAGATCCCCTAATTGTCGTTGCTCACCCATTCTCGTGACCGCAAACCCCAGATCGCTTATATGAATACCAATAGACAAGAAGTCTTAATCGCCACTCATATCAGCAATGCCCTATATGGTATGATCATAGCATCCCCACTCATGACGTCAAGTACATTGTTGTAGAATGGTGGTCTTAGTATCTTGATCGCTGGAAGATGAGTTGTTGTGTTTGCCTTATGGGGTTCAGATGCATGCAGCTTTTTTTTTTGCATTCAAGATGAGGAAGATAAGCTTGGTGCGACACTGTGGCGCTGAGAAAGATGTCTTTGGGGATATGTCCATCAAGGGATGCACTAAGCCATATAATACATATGGAAAGAGGACAAAAGAAAAAACACGTGGACATCGCTAAAATGGGGAGAAATATCAAACCAAGGTGAATTAGAGGTGGTAATTGTAACCAATCATCTTACAAAGGGGAATCCCAAACTTAGGATGATATTTCCCTTGAAAAAAATAAACCCTAATATTTCTTAAAAAAACAAAAATTAACCCTATGCTCTTGCCCGAGTCTGCCTCCTCTAGTCCTCAGGGGCACGCGATTCCACAACCACTGGCGCGTCCTCTTGCGCGAGTCCACTTCCCTGCCGGCGATCCCCTCATCCTAACCCTGCCCCTCTAGGCTTCCATACCCTATGGAGAGGTAAAGGAAAAAAAAAAGGGAAAATCCCTTTGGAATTATTCAAACTTATGTTGGAATACCTCTAAAACTCCATTGTACTATCATAAGATTTGGGATGGATCTTGAATAGAAACAGTTGAGGAGTGTAGTCCTCATCTTGTGACGAGCTAATGGTGCCCCCCCATCCATGGTGCCTCGGTCAAGTTAGTTGTCTCATCCACGACACCTCGTTAGCAATGTTCACCGGAGTTGTAAGCTTTGCATCAATTTATTTTATTCTCGTATTGAACATTTTTCATGTAATGTGCCTTGAATGTTTTCTCTCAACTCCATGTTATCAATCGGTCTAGGTAGCGGTTTTATCATGTATTTAAATCACCGGCTATAGCGGCCGCTATAGCCGAAGATAGCTGGTAGGAACAACATCCGTAAAAATATGCGCAAATTGTCGTGCTATGCTTTCTTTGGCGATGTCAGCTGGAGTAGCTGCTAATGGGCCTTAAATTAGCAGCCGCTAAAATTATTGGTGGGCTGAAATTCCACCGCACTAGCAAACAAACCATAGGATATGTGCCCTCTCCTATCCTCTAACCTAACCCTAGCTCTCTCCATCACTCCTCTCATCCTCTCCTTCTCCATAGTATATGTGCCCTCTCCTCTCCTCTAACCTAACCCTAGCTCTCTCCATCACTCCTCTCATCCTCTCCTTCTCTCATCGATAAAAAAAAAGGCGATGGCGATGGGTGCTGATGTGACCTGCTGGCTGCAGTAGCGACAACAGAGGCTGCGGTTGTGGCTGTGAATTGCAGTGGCAACAGAGGTGGCTGTGCGTGGAGGCAGTGGTTGCTAGGTTGCACCAATCCCTCCCCATTGTTCTCCCCTAAGTATGAACTATTTATCTTGTGATGAAATATAATGTCAAGTGTCTTGACTCTTTGAACTGTTGAATTTCTAAGCACATAATGATTTAATTTATTTCATAAATAAATCATGACATTGCAGATATAAACTAGCATAAATGCATCATCTACACATGTATACTAGACAGTAAAGTGTGAACAGATCAAATATACGCAACATGCTGAACACACACCGAGGGTACCGGAAGACCAATTGTTTAGCAGGAAGTACTCGCGGTTGCGGGCATTGACGACGGCGCGTAGCACGTGAGCGAAGAGAAAGATGAGATGTTGTGGTCGAACAAGGAGCAGTTGCACGAAGCGCTTCCCAAAAACCTTATTGCCGCCTTCTCCGGTGCAGGACGTCGAAGGCATAGGTTTTGGAGACCTGCTCTCCTGATCGCCGGTGCATGCTGACGAGCGGGATGGAGTAGACTACGAGCGATGGCGCAGTACAGAGGAGGAGGCAAACCCTAGATTGATCTCGCTCACCGGTGCACACTGACGAGCGGGATTTAGTAGACTACGAGCGATGGCGCAGTACAGAGGAGGAGGCAAACCCTATATTGATTTCGCATGTGTTGCATAGAGGGGGCGGCTTAGCTTATGTAGAGATATCAGGACGCCTGCACGATCGCTGCTCCGCGTAATAGAACCGGATAGGTCGCGCGTAACTTACCCGGACTCCACGCAGTTTTGCGCACCGGATCTTTCGCCGCTCCGCGTAACTGAACAGGATAAGTCACGCGTAACTTATCCGGACTCCATGCCGTTTTACACACCGGATTTTTCACTGCATTTGTGCAATGGTGAAGAACCATTTTTGGCGAACCATTTGACGCGTACGTCATGCATGCCATGCCAGGCGAACCATTTGACGCACGCATTTGACGTGTATGTCATGCATGCCATGCCAGGCGAACCATTTGACGCGTACGTCGTGCATGCCATGCCAGGCAAGGTGAGGCGAGCGAGCGTGCATGTGTTCCCCCTCTTCTCCCCCTAGAATAGATAATGTGGTACTCAACTCTCCATACATGCCATCCCATGAGGTGGGCTTTTGTGATTTTTCAAAGAATTAATCTTCGAATAGGCTAAGGCTATCTATTAATTCCAACATGTACTGTACAAAAATTGCAGATTTTTATGTCTATTTTCGCAAAACCGCTAGTGACTTAGACTTACCTATAGGTATAGCCAGCTATAGCTGATCGTAGCTATCGAAGAGCCTAACCACTAAAGCGCTTAGCCAGAGATTTAAATACTTGAGTTTAATTTGTAGACTAGCTATTAATAATGTTGAATAGGAGTATTTCCTATGGGAATATTGCTCGTGCGGTTGCAAATTGAACTTAAGAGCTGTTTTTGGGTAAAAAGAAAATGCCATTAATGAGCTTGAGCGATTATGAATTTTGTTTACCAAATATATATATTCGTTGGTATTGACCTTGACCATGACTGAAAGTTATTTACAAGCTTCATTCAAAGTACGAAGGACAAAACATTTCCATCTATCTTTTATTATATAGTAAAAGTCTATTAACCTCCCTCAAAACACTCTCGAGTTGCCACATGGCGCTCAAATAAATTATTAGAGAAATTCTTAAAAATTATAAAAAACAGAAAATCTACCTTGATTTCAGTTAAATTGGTGGGTCTACTATTATAAACCATTAGATTAATCTATCCGAGAAAACTAATACCCTTATTCCGTACACACAGACTTTCGCGGCGCCGTTGCCCGTCTCCTCTGCCTCACCCGCGTGCGTGTATATGTGTAATCCTCCCTCCTATTTTTTCTCTATCGAATTTGCTATATATTTGTCGACAAATTTTTCACCAAAAATTTGACAGATGTAACTACAGTACAATCGTAGTGTAATTACACTGTAACTTGCATGTAATTACACTGTAACTATAATGTAACGTGTATGTAACTTTCAAAAATCTCTCCACAACATTTATTTCGGTAAAATGGAGGTTGTGAGAACAAATCCTTTCACATATGTGTGTGATGTGATTTTTTTTCTTCCTCACAAGAACAAATTTTGTAATAGATCTAACGATTCAAAATTACGTGAAACTTATATACAAGTTACACTATAGTTACATGCAAGTTACAGTGTAATTACATAAAAGTTACAGTGTAATTACACTACGATTGTACTATAATTACATCTGTCAAATTTTTAGAAGAAAATTTGTCGACAAATGTATAAGTGGTCTCTTTCTCTATCTCTATAGTAATTAAGATCTGCAGCATTATTCTGTTAACATGAGTAATTTAAATAGTACTATACTCCCTCTATTTCGAAATGTTTGACACCGTTGACTTTTTAGCACATTTTTGACTGTTCGTCTTATTAAAAACTTTTATGAGATATGTAAAATTATATGCCTACATAAAAATATATTTAACAATGAATCAAATGATATAAAAAGAATTAATAATTACTTAAATTTTTTAAATAAGACGAACGGTCAAACATTTGATAAAAAGTCAACGGCGTCAAATATTTCGAAACGGAGGGAGTATTAGATATATCTCTCAAGACGCCTCACGGGGCCAAGGCATAGACTTCCATTGTTATATATTAGCCCAATCTGCCAGCTGCAAGAAGTGTCTTCATGCAAGCATATATGCATGCGTGGACATGCACTACGTACAAATAATTTTTAACTTTATGTTGAATCGATTTATTTTTAGTTTATTTTTTAATATCCTGATATTTCAATCAATTATTTAAGGTGTGAATGGACTATGATTATTGTCAAATGGAAAAAAAAAGTGCGAGCCATGTACCTTCACGCTTTACATTTTACTAGTTAGTTCCTCCGGTTTTTCATAGATTGACGCTATTAATTTTTTAGGTATAAATTTGATCATTTATTTTATTCAAATATTTTTTTTGAAAATATAAAAAATGTAGGTTATGTGAAAAGTACCATTAACGATAAACCAACTTACAACAAAATAAATGATAGTCACGTAACTTATTAAATGAGGCGAATGGTTAAATATATTAGTAAAAGTTAACAACAGCATATATTAAAAACTAGAAGGAATAAAATTCTTAAAAAAATAAATAATATGCAATTAGGTGAAAAGCCCATAACACAGCATAATAATCACCGGGTCTTAATTGCTAGCAAGGCTTCTTTGTAAAAACTAAATTAACTTATTGGAACCACATGAGAAACCCTACTCTTGATAATTAGCTGTCAGTTGTAAAAAGTAAACAAAAATCGAAGATACTAATTAAATTTGAATTCTTACTGTCGTATTTGAAATTAAATACATTGCAAAAGAAACAAACAAATATACGCAAACGAAATAAATTAGTTCCAACCAATTACTTGGATGATTTGTTGGCTTATATACCAAAATTCCTAGGTTGAGATCATAAACTATTTGGTAAATTGGTCAGATTCAACAAACTTCAAACATTTTAGGACAAAATTTGACTTCTCAGGTTTTTGTGATGGAGTATAAGTCTATCTTTAATTAGATGACGTAGTCATATTAGCAATATGTTTAATAAACAAATACCTTCAATTAATTTATCCTAAAATCCAAAAAACATCTACAGTATAAAAAACTTCGTAGAAATCAATTCCATGGTTGCGATTACGACACCATATTTTCTCATAAATAAATTCAAGACTTCACGATTTCACATGATTTTAGTTTACAATTTATATGATGCAAGGGTAATTAGAAAAAAATCATTTCCAACGTAATCCCAAATAAATTAGAATATAGTAAAAAATATATTTCAATAAAAAAAATCACTCACACATATACATTTGTAATAAAATTTTGAGTGGTAATCCGATGCTCTCTACTGATACTATTATATTACCAATAGAAATGATCTGATCCATTTGTTATTTACTAATACATTGATTAAGGGTAACTTTTCATTTATATATTTTTTCGGGCATTGATCAATCTGTGGTTATTTATTGCGCTGGCATCGCTCATATTCCATCGAAATAAGCCAAACAAGAATAAAAATAGGTTTAGTGACTACTAAATGATAATTATACCCCTTTCGCACTTTTTTTACAGTAATGTCCCTCCATGTTTGAACTACTGCTATTTAGGGTGATGTAAACCATTCGATCAAATGAGATCAACGGATTAGATTACTTTCTACTATCAATAGAGAGAATCGTAGTGGGTCTCAAATTTTAAACGTGTTAAACAAGATGCCCGCGCATGCGCGCGGGCTACCTTCCTTATTTTATTAATAGTTCCAAGATTTTGTTAATAATTCCAAGAATAAAAATAGTTATTACAAAATTATATGTAGCATCCATTACTTTCAATGTTTAATTCAATATTTTAAACTTTGATTGCGAGTATTTAGTTGTATTGTTTTTGTGAGCCTCAATTATGCTTCACGATTTGATAATTCCCAAATATGCAATTAATATATACCGATTTAACTCGGTTTGAAGTTTCAGTTATAGTTTCTGATGATTGAACGATTTCAAAATTCACATTCTTCGTTTTTAATTTATATGGACTCTCGATATGGCATAATTTATTTAACATGAATTCTCAAGACGATTTATGGTCATGACAATATACTATCCTCATAGTGCTAAAATAGCACAGATATAGACAAATATCAAATATATAAGTCTAAACCAACCTACATTTCCGACAAAAGAACTTTTCCTTCTCTATTAATTTAATATCAATCCATTGGATCTCCTTTTATGTATCATCTCAAAAGACATAAACAAAACCAAAATTTAAAAAACAAGGAAATAATCTTCCATCTAAAACTCAATCCTGGAACCTAATCTCCAACTCATCCTCCTCAACCATGAGGAAATGCGATCCTCTGTCGATCACCTTCTCGCCGTCCACCCTCGCCCTGCTCAGGTGCTCGCATGGGCTGATCTCCATCTTCAACTTCTTCTTCTCCCCTACCTTGAGATGCTGGTTCCTGAACCCGATCAGCTGCCTCACCGGCCGGCCGCCATCCGTGCTCGACCACCGGACGAACATCAGCACGGTGTGCTTGCCATCCATGGGGCCATGGTTCTGCACCTCCACCATGACCGGGAACCTGAGCCGCTCGCACCGGTCGTCGCCGATCTCGTCGACGCGGTAGACGGCGTCGCCTTCTGGTGTGGTTGCTGCCCTAAGGCCAGCGAGCGCCGCCTTGCCGTAGGATGACGAGTTGCCGGCGCCGGAGACGATGCGGCAAGCGAACTTGGAGTAGCTGAGGCCGTACCCGAACTTGTAGACGGTCTTGCCCTTGTAGAATCGGTAGCTCCGGCCGGGGTAGCCGGTGGCCGGGTCGGGGCGCATCCGCATGTCGGTCATGGTGAACTTGGTGAACTCCTCCGGGTACCATGTCACCGGCAGCTTGCCGCTGGGGTTGAACTCGCCGAAGAGCACGTCGGCGATGGCCTGACCGCCGGCCTGGCCGGGGTACCCCGCCCACAGGATGGCGCCGATCTTGGGGTTGGTCTGCGCGAACGTGATGTCCACCGGGCCGCCGGTGAGGAGGATGAGGATGACCGGGCGCTTCGACGCGGTGGCGACGGCGGTGATGAGGGCCTGCTGCTTGCCGGGGAGCAGCAGGCTCGTCCTGTCGAGGCCTTCCTGCTCCTGCTTCTGGCTGAGCCCCATGACGAGGAAGACGTAGTCGGAGGACTTGGCCAGCGCGGTGGCCTGGTCGGTGGCGGCGACGTCGCAGGCGGCGGAGCTGCAGCCGGGGAGGAACTTGGCGCTCTTGACGTACTTCTGGATGCCTCCGAACGGCGTGGTGGTCTCGCAGGGGAGGCCGTAGTAGTTGCCGAGGAGGGCGAGGATGTCGTTGGCGTTGTGGCCGATGACGGCAGCGGAGGCGACGGTGGGGGCGCGGAGCGGGAGGAGGCGGGCGTCGTTCTTGAGCAGGACGACGCCGCGCCTGGCGGCCTCGAGGGCGAGGGCCTTGTGCACCGGCGTGCAGACGTCGGCGGCGCTGAGGCGGCCGTACAGCTTGTTGCCCCTTGGGTCGCCGTCGAAGTGGCCCAGCCGCATCCGGATGGCGAAGAGGTTCTTGAGGGCCTTGTCCACGTCCTTCTCCGTCATCTTCCCCTGCTGCAGCGCCGACGCCGCGTTCTGCTGCATGTACACGCCGCAGTTTATGTCCAACCCTGAAAATATTCACCAATAATTCATTCTGTTTCCAAAATTCAAATATTCAAATCTTGCTTAAAGAGATGCACTTGATAGTTCGGTGGGAAGGAGTGCGTGGTTTCAACTCAGAGAATCCTGTGTTCAATTTCCAACACGTTTATAATTTATTCTTTAAAAATTATTTGGAGGGACATATCTCCCTCCAAATCATGTTTTTTTAAATCTTGTTTAAAGTACTTGTAATGATTTGCTACTTACCGGCCTTGAGGGCGACGGCCACGGCTTCCTCCGCCGTCCTCGTGAAGTGTTCCGATTTGTGAAGGATGGCGACCGCGTCGCAGTCCGACGCCGTGTAACTGGCAAGTACATATGTCACGTTGATTTTAGCTATTCGTCACATGATTATTTCAGCCACTGATCTGAGCGATGAAATGAAATGAGGTCGAGCTCGATCGATCACTCACCCATCTAACTTCCATTCTCCCCTGACGGTCTTGGTGAGGAGGTCAGAACTAGCACACGCCGGGACGCCATTGATGAGGGTGTAGGCACACATGATGCAGCTCGCCTTCCCATCCACCACACAGCTCCTAAACGGCGGGTTGTACGTGTCCGCTAGATCTTGCGGTGTCACCTGCACAACTCATCGCACCCGACATATGTCATACTCACTAGTCACTACTTCTCATACATAACGAAAAATTAGGGGCATGTAAGAAATTTTCTTTCTCGATCTATTTTTTTGTCTTTTTTCACCGTGCAGTCATCGCTCACCTTTGCATTGAAGTTGTAGCGTGAGACGCCCTTCCACTCCTCGATGTCGTAGGCGGTGATGTGCTTGCAGCACGCGGAGGTCTGGAGGTTTGTCAACGAGCTCCCCTGCAGGCCCTTGACGAAGGCGGCGCCGTACTTGCTCGCCGTGGCGGGGTCCTCGCCGGGGGTCTCCTGGCCACGGCCCCACCGTGGGTCCCTAAAGATGTTCACGTTGGGGGACCACATGGCCAGACCCTCTGCTTGCCCCAGGTTGTAGAACGCCCGACCCTCTTTGCCGATCGCCTGTGTTATGATTTATAAACAAAGTTCAGTGACTCACATACATCACATACATACATACATACATACATACATACGTGTGTGTGTGTGTGTGTGTATATATATATATATATATATATATATATATATATATATATATATATATATATATATATATATATATATATATATATATATATATATATATATATATATATATATATATATATATATATATATATATATATATATATATATATATATATATATATAATCCACGTGGATTTGACATGGTAGGCACATATTTAATGTGATCAGACAGAACAAACCAAGCAGGATGTCAATAAACTGACAGAGAATGAATATATGCAGAACGTGATTGGTTGTACAATGTGTGCATAACCATCCAGGTCATATAAATTTATACAGTTCTGTTTCATGCATAGGAAAAAATATACAAGATCAAGAATATAAAGTTTAAAATTATATCATTTTAGCTTATTTTTCACACATAAAACGCTGATTTCAAAATAAGCTAATTTCGGCATGGAAAATGTGACAAAGTAAAACTTGCTATTTATTTTGAACTAAAAAAAGAACTGCAAAAATGCCAATACGATGTATTAATTAATTCCATGATAGATCACTACTCCCTCCGTTTCACAATGTAAGTCATTCTAGCATTTCCCATATCCATATTTATGTTAATAAAACTAGACATATTTATTTATCTAAATTTATTAACATCAATATAAATATGCGAAATGCTAGAATGACTTACACTGTGAAACGGATGAAGTAACTAATAGTAACCACGTGCAAAAGAGAAAAAAAAATACTGAAGCAGAGTATTGTGATTTGTATCTTGTACAACATGAAATGGAAGTTAAACAGATTCATTAAGTGTTCCCTTCATTTATTTTCCCTCTCAGATTTGCAAAAAAGAAAAATCTTTTCAAATATAAAAAACATGGATCAGATATGTACACAATCGTAAATGGCGGCGGCGATCGATCAGCGCGCCACCGCAAGAACACATGTGTATATACGCGTACCTGGCCGATGCGGAACCAGAGGCCGTCGTCGAAGGCGGCGGCGGTGTGGATGACCTGCGGGAAGCTGGTGGCGGTGCGCGCGGGGCCGTTGCCGAAGTGGATGCCCTTCCCGGAGATGGCCAGCCCGTGCAGCGCCTCCGACCACCACTTGTACACCGGGATCCCCAGCCTCGGCACCCCGGGCGCCTGGTCCCCGAGCTGCCCCACCTTCTCCGCCGTCGTCAGCCTCGCCACCAGGTCCGCCGCCCGCTGCTCCGCCGGCAGCGCCGCGTTGCAGAACGCGAACCCCTTCTGCGCCGACGCCGGCCCGCACGTGAACCCCGGGTTGCCGCCCCACGCCACCCCGCCCAGCATCGCCAGCGCCGCCACCGCCGTCACCACCGCCGCAAGCACGCCGCCGCCGCGCCTGGAGGTGGAGACCGCCATTGGCAAGGTACGTAGAAGGCGAGAGGAGGTCGATGCGATGCGAGTGAGCTGAGTGAGTGAAGCGCCAGCCTCATATAGGCCACTGCGGCCAATGGGAGAGAGCCACGTGTCACCCCACGAAGACAAGTTCCTCCTCCGATCTGAAGACATTTTCTCCGCACATAGAGCGGACCTGAGTGCGAACGACAGGAGAGATCCAACGCTGACGTGGACGCCATGCATGTCTCAGTAGAACTTGTCAGTGAAACCATGCATGGAAGATTAAGATTTGGTATGCACGGCCAAATTCCTCGAGTTCCACGATGTCCTCTCGACCAAACATGTATGTTTAGGGCTGGATCCATAAAATTCCTTGCATCTTCAATTCACTACATCAGGTGAGTTTGTTTAGTGCTGGATCCTAAATTTGATCGAATGAGGTTAAAGAACATGTCGACCATAAAAACCAACACAGCTATGCTGAATTTGCATTTCTAGTTAATTACAACAAACAGTAAATCTAAGCATGCATATTCTATATGATATAAATTAAATGCACCTAGATATTAGATGTTCAAGAATATTCATTACCAATGCAAAACATGTTGCCGTGGCGCTTGCACGAGTTTATATGTTATTTAATTTACTTGTGGACGAAGCAAAACCTAAGTTTTTTTTTAATCTTGATAGATATAACGCGGGACACAGAATCCACTCGGCAAACAATAGTATAACATCACTGAACCTTTATGACAAAACAAGAACAATGGGGAAAAAGTACTTTTTTTTCAAACGGTCAGGCCGTTGCCGACGTTTTATATAAAGAAGAAGGTGTCCCATTTTGAGGAGAAAACGGGACCAAAACCTTACAATGCACAGTTAATTAGGGGAAACTGCGCGAAAACCACAACCACAACACTCTAACTAACCTAAGCTAACAAGACCGTAAGAAATGGCGAAGCCCAAAACAGCCATCGATAAAAAGCTTGTTGTAAGCAACACAAAGGCTTCGACTTCGCGAGGCGAGTGTTATCGTTGCCGAGCTTGTCGCCTAGCGACACAGTAGCTTCGACTCCACAACTATCACATCATCGTTGCCAAAGGCATCACAGAAACAAGTAAGACACCGACTGTCCACTTTGAGCATCAGCCCAAGCCGTCAGAGCTCCATATCTTGTACGCAGCAAACACCAACACCCCTCGAAGACTACAACGTGTTATCGTTGCCAAGCTTCATCGCACCACAACAAAGTAGCTTCGACTTCACCTAGAAGAAAACGAAGGAAGTTGGACGCTCACCACATCCAAGAACAGAACCCAAGATGCAAAGGCCTCGCCGAATAGCTAGGCTTACAGAGCTTCGACACAGGGGTCCATAAACGACCATCATTGCACCGGAAAGGTTCTAGAAAGCGAGGGAAGACGCCATAACGACGCCTCCAGAAAGGGGAACGACGCCTAATGGCGCCGCCGTCGTCAAGCCAACCAAAGGCCAGCCAAGACTTTCGCCGGCGTCAACCAAAGCCACACAACCCACCCGCACAACGTACGTCGCCAGACCGCCACATCGTCCCTCTAGTCGCCAAGCCTAGCCCACCACCCATAGTTCAGGCAGGCTCACGAGTCCGCCATGCCGCCGTGCCGCCCCATCCTCTACTGCATCGGTTGACCAAGCATGAGACGTCGTCGTGGACACCCGCAGCGCTACCGACCCAGTCAGCCAACCACTGCCATCGCCACGAGCGCCCGCACTCCGCTACACCGCTGCCACAAGCACTCACAGCTTTGCTGCGCCGCCATCACCGTCTCCACGCCGACGAGGCATGCACCCGATCCCCCCGCCTCCGTCGCACGTCCGGCTTCCTCCTCCGTCGCCGGCCTCCTATAGCCGCCCCAGCGCTGGCGAGGGCGCACCGGCCGGCCAGCCCCCACCTTACCTTGGTCGCTCGCCGTCGTCGCTTCCGACCGAGGGAGCGCCGGATCTGGCCAAGGGGCACCGGATCCGGCCGCCCCCAACACTGGACCGAGGGTCGCTGCCGCCTCGCGTCTCCCGGCCCCTCCAAGACCCTCGCCGCCACGGATCCGAGCTCGGCAACACCGGAGCTCGCCGGCAGGCCCAGATCCGGCGGCGCCCGGCGCAACCTCGGCGCCAGCTTCCTCCTACCCCGCCTCCACCTCTTCCCGTGCGCGTGCCTCGACGCCAGTGTTGCTTCGGCCGGCTCCACCTTTGGTCCGCCGCGCCGGATCCAGGGGTGACCACCGCCGTAAGCCCCGCCGCCGCCATCCTCGCGAGCCGCCGGCTTTGCCGCTACTCGCTTAGGCGTTGGCGAGGCAGAGAAGATAGGTGGAGAGGGGCGGCGGCGGCGGCTGTTAGGCTTTCGCCGCCCGAGTCACCGACGCGGGGGCAACGCGGGAAAAAAGGATCAGGGCGTCAGCATTTTGATTGGGGAAAAAAGTACTAGTAGCTGCACTCATGAGTAATGGCTGCAAAACGCATCCGGGGCTTTGTTTAACGTGACAAGTAAACTTTCTTTCAGGTCGTGAAAAACTGTGATCGATTCGCTCCTGCAGAAACACACAAAATGAACGGCACTAGTATAGATCAGTAACGGGTGAATAGCTAATATGGTCCCTGAAGTTTCTCTTTGGGCTCAGTTTAGTCCTTGAAGTTTTAAATCGTCCAAACAAGTCCTCTAAATTAATCATTTGGGTTAATATAGTCTTTGGACCCACAAAAAGTGCCACGTGAGCATGCCAAATCATCCTCACATGCAACGGTCTGAATGAAATGACCATTCTACCCTTTTATACCACATAGAAAAGAAAGAAAAAAAGAACATAAATGTTTTCACACGTGTATGATCGTTTTAGAACTGTCACTTACGATTGCCGCTGCAATGTTATTTTTTTCTGTTTGTGTCTTTTCTTTCTTTTCTATATGGTATATAAGGGTATAGTCGTCATTTCATTCATACCGCTACATGCGAGGATGACTTGGCATGCTCACGTGGCACTTTTTTGAGTCCAAGGACTATATTAACCCAAATGATTAATTTGGAGGACTTGTTTGGACGATTTGAAACATCAAGGACTAAACTGAGCCCGAAGCGAAACTTCAGGGACCATATTGGCTATTCACCCATCAGTAATTAAGAAAAACCAACACTTACCTTTTCCAACCAGAAACGCACAACTGCAGGACACCATACGGTAAATTAAAACCGATACCTTCATGAACCGACACCTATAACTCCTTGCAGAGAAAAGTGTTGTTCCCTATTAAAACCAACTGAGAATGTTGTCCCATGGGAGCAGTTGTTAGTAGGGTCGGGATAAAAGTGACCAATTTTCTTTAAAAAAAATCACAACTTTTAGGTGAGGAGCGGAACCAACCCAGTCATCCTTATCCTTTTCTCTGCCTCTCTTGCTCCCGTGCCCTCCCCCCTCCTCATTCTCCCTCTCAAGCCCCTCATTCTCTCACCCCTCTCTCTGTAACTACCGCCGCACCTCCTCTTCCTCCTCCTCCCCTTAACCCTCCATGCTGCAAGATGACGGCGATGGCGGCGTGGCCAGATCCGGCTCCGCCCCTTAACCTTCCTCTCGCCCCTTCATATCATCCATTGGAGCTCGGGGGTGGCCAGATCCGGCTCCGCCCCTCCCCACCAGCACATGGGAACGGCCAAATCCGGTGCTCGGCAAGCGGTCGGATCCAGCGTGGCCCCTCCTCCTCTCTGTCCCTTCCCATTGGTGCTCGGGGGTAGCCGGATTCGGTGCCCCCCACCACCCACCCACCAAGCGAGGTGCAGATGGACTTTATATCTTTTTTCTGATCTGTTCATCTTGTTCTTTACCTTTTATGCATATAAATAATTCGTGTAATTGGAGTGATGGAATTCTTCATTTGTACCAAAAAAATGTGATTTAGTTTCTTCAATTTGTGCTGTGGATGGATGTGGGATGGATGGATGGTAATTCGAGCCGATGCATTGAGCATACCTTTTCTTTCATTTTAGGAACCACTAAGGTATAGTTCTTAAACCAGCATCTTTAAGTCCACCTCAAAAATTGCCGCCTGTGAGGTGCAGGTTCGTAATTAGTTTATATTGAGCAAAAAACGGTCGGATCCATTAAAGTTCCCTCCTTTCCCCCGCCGACCCACTCCCCCTCCTCTTCCCGCACGCCAGCTGGGCTGGCCCGAGGCCGAGGCCCAGCCAGCCGCCGCGCCACCCCCTCCCCTCTCCGGGTCACCGACAGGTGGGGCGGGGCCCACCTGTCGGGCCCATCTCCCACCTCCGGCCAGCGCCGCCGCGCCCGAAACCGCCGCTCCCGCCCTCTCCGCGCGCACCTGCGCATACGTCGCCCATGCTCCCGCGCCACCTCCCACACACCCCGCAACCGCCGCTCCCAACCCTTACAGTTCGAGTATGCGTCCGATGGTGGTTTCTTCGAGGAGTAGGCTTCATCCGTGTCGTCGAGGATGCCTGTGAAGTGGTGTTCCTGCTGCAATCCAAGTCAAGGCTTAGCTCTAGTTATCTTTAATTTTCCGCTGCATTTATGATGTTAACTTTGTAAGACGTGGATGTTTATGTCAACTTTGTCGTTTGCGTACCCTGGCCAGTCCTGGACAGGGGTTTTAATGCACGTTCTGCATGGAATTCTATTCGAGAATTTTTGGGCGTGACAGTTATGGCTACCAACCGTCTCAAGCAACATACAGACGGTCGAATGTAACGGACAGCTCACAGTGAAATTCAACTATAACATAACTTTTTTAGGCCAATCCTTCACCCAGTCCAGCAGTTTCCGACTGTTCATTTGAAAACTGAATGTAATTATTTATAAAATATTCAAGATGATATTAGGGTATACACAAGATTGCGTTAAAGAGATAGGAGATGCTCACTACTGGAGAATGCCTCTTTTCTCCCGGTTCGCAACCCCCTGTAATCCCGGATTGCAAACCGGGAGAAGGAATCTGGGACTAGAGATGATGATGATGATGATCTTTAGTCCCGGTTTAAATACCCGGGAGTAATGATGCATCTCTACTCCCGGTTGGTGTTACCAACCGGGAGTAGAGACATTTTATTTTATTTGCTTGTAGATTATTGTTTTTAGCTATTTGCACTTGTTTTCCGGCTGAACTCATACACGGATCATCTCCCGACATCCCAAATCATCCACAATCCCAAATCATTCACGACAACAAAATCATCATCCATTATCTCAAACCATCCACAACAACAACTACAAGAATCTATTTAATCTGTGACGAAAAAATTCGTCATGGATCACTTAAAATTCGTCACAGAAATTTGTCTGTGACGATTCTACTTATCGTCATCTATTGAGCGTCACAGATTAAATCTGCCGATGTTTTCTCCGAAATCGTCATGGATCAGCACAATCTATGACGTTTTTTAACCGTCATGAAATGCTTTTGGGCTCGTGTAGTCCAGCCCAGGCCCAACCTTTGTGACAAAATTAAACGTCACATATGGTTGCCACGTGGTGGCCAACATGGCAGGTGACGTGGTTGTTGACACGTGTGTGATGACGTGGTTGACACGTGTGATGACGTGGCAACCAACTGTTTTGATGGCCCATTAATTATTTAACAGCGGCCCATCATTTTTTTTAGAACTAGTCCATTTTAAAATAGGCCTATTTTAAAATTGGCCCATTTTGTTAACCAATTATCAGATCAAAGCCTACTAAACAGTCCCATTAAATTTGAGCCCACCAAATTCAATCCAATTTCTCATACCATCTCAGATTCAAACATAATAACAGATACTATCTCAGATTCAACTAATAACAGATACAATCAGAATACAACAGAATTCAAACAATAGTTCATCTCAGATTCAACCTAATAACGAAATCTGAAAACAGAAAACCAAAACAAATCTTTCAAACATTCAATGGAGTCACTCCATGCTTCTCATCCTCCACCCATAGCAAGTAGAGGATTGAATTACAGCAAGGCTTTCTTGTTGATGTGCAAATGGAATTTTTTGCTACAACTTATACATAGCTTCTTGAGATGTGCTGCAAAAATACAATTTTATTGTCAATACCGGGAGTCAACAATATTAAGTCACTAAACTACTCAACAATATTAGTCCTCCCTCCTAATTTTCTTTTTCTAAATGTGAGGGAAAAGCAAAAAGGTACCAGCCAAAACCAAAGTAATGATTTATCCATACTAAAAGAACACAACTGATAGGTAAACAATCTAAACTGTTCACGTAGTAATTTTCTCATAATCAGGAAAGTAAACCAAATAATTTATCCAACATGATGTTTATTCAGCAAAAAATTTTGGAATGGACAGGACTGTGAACGTCAATATGTCAAGTTAAACTATTGGTTGTGCATCTTTTAAGTATAGATTATAGGTATGCGATCTTAGTACTTCAATCATTGCAAGCACAATATTTTTGTGAGCAGATACAATATGTTTGAAGGAATATGGTGAGTGCAACATAGTCAAATACATAACTTGGTTATAATGGGATTTCAACAAAGAGGGCAACACTCAATGTCTTAAACTGAAGCTTTATGGTAGCATGGGAAGTTGGTTACCTGTTGTTAACGAACTGAAATGAAGATAAGCAGAAACAAACCAAGTTTCCACTAATTTTTGCACCTATAAAAAAGAAAATTAATCATCAAAGATCAAACCATACGAGTTTGATTTCTTATCACTTAAGTTAGAGAAAGACCTAATCCTTGTACTCCTAGCAGCCATTAATATCTTACAGGCAAAAGGAATTCCAAACAGACAATGCACAGGATTCCTAGGGCAGGAATTCCAAGTGTAAAATGAACTAGGACTTTTGGCGCGCTTCGCTGCGCCCCTCTGTTCATTTAGGGCTATGCAGTTAAGGGACAAATATACACTAACATGGTAGATTACTTTGAGGAAAGCAAATAATAGGAGCATAATAATAGATGAAAAGAAGGAATTTCAAGGAATAGCCAATATAAGGGACAATGTTGAGTACAACAGGAGTAAGATTTCCTACCGTACAACTTGAAACTTGGAAAATTTTTTGAAAATATACAATTTTTTTACTGAAATTGTAAGAATATACTGATTAGGGAAAGATTTGCGGAAATATACCGCCGTCGCACTTTGGTTAAGCGAGAGCGCGATATCACATAATGTATTAGTGAAGGTGCCAGCGTTATCGTTAATTGAAACCGCGGGAGCGCTAATGCATCGGTCTCGCATTCCAAAAACGCTCGTAGAGCGATTTCGCGGCCGTCTGACGCGAACCCAGACCGGCGGGGCCCCAAGCAGTCTCGCGCTTTGACAGCGTGAGAGCGTGTCCCACCTGCTAATTGAATGCATGAGCCATGCATGCACGTACTGGCATATGTCCATCTATATGTGTGTTCAGCCATATATACATGCATGCTTGGCTAATGTATATACGTATACATGCATGAGCCAACAAGAAGCTAGATGATCTATTTGACGGCTATATATATGTGTATGCATATTCGTATATACGGCATGTTCACTTGTGGCCTGCATGGACACGATTCAGCGGCCGTATTCACTAAGGCTATGCACGTATTCGCTGGTATAGCCGGTATTGATTTTTGATTGAGCGATAGCAAAGCGCTCTCTCGCTTTGCCAGAGCGATACCGCCGTCGGTCTCGCGCATTGGGACAGCGATACCAATATCGGTCTCGCACTTTGCGCGTGCGAGACCAACGGCCCACTCGCGCCCAGTCGTTTCGCCAATGTGGGTCCCGCGACATGCTCGGTCTCGCGTGTTGGGATTACAAGACCGATTTCGCTCTCACGCTTGCACACCGTGATACCGGCGTGACAACGGATCAATTCCTTCACGTGGCGCTCTCGCTCTACGAAAGAGCGATATCATGACAGTCTCGTTGTTTCCACAAGCGACACCGCCAGCTCAAATGCACCCTCGCGAGTTGATAGTGCGATAGCGTGGCGGTATCGTATTTTGTTGTCGCGAACCTCGGTATCGCTCTTCCAAGCCGCGATACCGATACTATATTTGTGCAAATCATTCTCCATCCGGTATATTTTAGCAAAACAAATCTATAAACAGTATATTTTCAATTTTTTTCTTGAAACTTGCAGGTAGATAAGAACATCCCAGCTAACTAATTTGTGCAGCAAAGCTCTATTATCAGTCTGTTTGTGCAGCAAAGCTCTATTGTGCAACTAATTAGCAGTGACACCCTTAATATACTTAAGCTAAATGGCAATTCTCACATATACAAAGATTGTTATAAAATGAGATGGCAATGCAACTGCTTAGGACTGAGAAAGCACAAGCTCAAGGCTGATTGATAGCCAAGCATGCACTTACAGTCTTCACAAGCCTGAGCACCTTCTGTGGTAGCAACCAATCATTTTTATACAGATATGACAAAAATAATTATCAGATTCAATATTCACATTTACAATTAGATTGCACTTATTTCTCTCTAAAAACATATTCTACATATAATTTCAAACTACCATCTAGAGTAGAAGGTAAACTGGAAAAGAACATAGATATTAGCAATATTTATCCTTCTTGTACATAGAAACACAACTGTAATGTACATTCAAATCTAGTAATCTGCTTTTTAATTAGCTAATGACGATGGCTCGGCGCCTTACCGTTTGTTTTAGACATTGTAAAACTAGAACTTATATGAGTAGAACGTGAAAGCATCTAGAGCAGACTAAACTTGATAGGAACCAATGTGTTTCTTGTGGTGTTTCAAGGTTGTCAGTGAGAAAAAGTTCTTATCAAGAACATGTAAACAGATAAAAGGCAAACATATTTTTGGCACATTGTGCGGCACACTAATGGCATTACAGAGGGCACCTGATCATATCTATAACGAAGCACAAAGGGTCAAATGATCACCACAAAGCCATTAACCGAATTAATTGGCTTCCCTAAAACATCTCTACTAAACTAATTATTTCGGCATTAGGTAGCAGAAAGGTAAATTGATCAGCTAAGATATTCTTCAAAATATCTGGCAAGTATGAAACCCTTTTATCATTTATGGGTTTTGCAAAAAAAAAGGCGTTCTATTGGTCAATCAGGATATATAAATCTTCAAGGAAAAAAAATACATACTTCATAGATAATGTCAGAGAAGGAAGAATGGCAATGGGCAGCTGCACATGTGAACCATAGAACATTCGTAAACAAAATTCATGCAACGATACCAACACTGAAATGTTTGCAGTTCGACCAAAAAAATACAACCATTATAGCTAGTTTTATCACCATGTAAAGGGAAAATCTGGAGGGCTTGACCAAATCTGGCGCTATGTTCTGCTTTGAGCCATCGTCAGGCCACCACACGCGCAGCACGGCGGCACCGCTGGGCGCTGGTTTGCCACGCCATGAAGAGCGAGAGAAAAGAGCACGAGGTGGGGGATTAGGGTAAGAGGCCACTGAACCCATCCACATCGAGATGCAGAAGGGGCGCCAGCCCACTGGAGCTGGAGAAGAATTGCACCGGCTGAAGAGAACACAAAGCAAAAAGAACCAAATATGAATTACAGAGACAAAGAACTACTAAACAACGGAGAATTCATCACAGCAATAGCCCATGGCAATGCAACATCACTGGATCCAGACCTTCATGGCAAGCTTGAGCTCATGTACCCACCGCCTGCAGCCACAGCAGGTGCTCGAACAGCAGCGCGTCCATGGCGACCGCCACCGCACCGCCGCGGGCCCGCTGCCCAGCCACCGCGAGGAAGCGCCGCACCGACCCGGTCTCAAGCACGGCCGAATCGACATGGAATAAGCTCCTATCCCCCTTCGTCGTCCCAACCTCCACCCAAATCACATCCGTTGTCGTGGACACGGAGGCGGAGGAGCCGAGGCGCCGGTACCCGCCCCGGGGGGTGGGGGGATGAATAGGGCGGCGAGGCGGCGACGAAGGGGCTGCATCTGGCCACCTCCTCGTCGTCGGCGGTGAGGAGGAGATGGCGATGGCGCCGCCACCCACTCTTCCCCCAAGGTCAACGAGGTCGCCGCCCACTCTTCCCCCGAGGCCGCTACCGGATCCGGGCGGGACGAGGCCCGCCGTCGCCGGATCCGAGCAGGACAAGGCCTGCCGCCTCCGGATCCGAGTGAGACGAGGCCCGCCACCGCCCACTCTTCGCCGAGGTCGTCGCCCCCGCCGCCGTTAGCTCCAGGCAGAGCCGCCCCAGCCACCGCCAGCTCCAGGCCAGAGCCCGAGGCGGCCGAGAGCCCCCCTTGACGCCGCCAGCTCCTGCCACCGCCGCCCGAGGAGGAGTGGAGAGCAAGAGAGGAGAGAAAGAGAGAGTGAGGGGAGATGATAGAAAGAGAGAGTGAGTGAGAAGGGGAGATGAAAAAATTTGAAGGGAAGAGAAGGGAAAAACAATTAATTTTAAAATATTAAAACTTCGAATCAAAAATTTATGGTATTAAATGAACTCATATGAAAAATTTTTGTAGAACTCGTTGAGATCTACCAATTTTCTTTTAAACATTTCTCCATACGAGTTTGATTGAACTATGAAAAATTTGAATTTTAAAATATAAGAAATTCAAATAATATTTTGAAGCAATATATGATTTCAAATGAAAAAGTCATCAATAACAAAGTTGTATAACTCATCAAGATCTACAACTTTAGTATTGGTCATTTTTTCTATATGACTTTGTTTGAATAGTTTAAATTTGAATTTCAAATTATGACAACTTCAAACAACATTTTTAAATACTAAATGATTTCAACTGAAAAAGTCATCAATATCAAAGTTGTATAACTCATCAAGGTATATAACTTTTATTTGGGTCATTTCTTTATCCGGCAAAGCGACTTGTAACATTGTTCACAAAATGTACATATCTCTCTAATAGTTTATAACTTTTATTTGGGTCATTTCTTCATCCGGCAAAGCGACTTGTAACATTGTTCACAAAATGTACATCTCTCTAATAGTTTATAACTTTTATTTGGGTCATTTCTTCATCCAGCAAAGCGACTTGTAACATTGTTCACAAAATGTACATATCTCTCTAATAGTATATATACATATCTCTCTAATAGTATATACTATTAGAGAGATATGTACATTTTGTGAACAATGTTACAAGTCGCTTTGCTGGATGAAGAAATGACCCAAATAAAAGTTATATACCTTGATGAGTTATATAACTTTAATATTGATGACTTTTTCAGTTGAAATCATTTAGTGTTTGAAAATGCTGTTTGAAGTTGTCATAATTTGAAATTCAAATTTAAACTGTCAAACAAAGTCATATAGAAAAATGACTAAAACAAAAGTTGTAGATATTGATAAGTTATACAACTTTGTTTTTGATGACTTTTTCAGTTGAAATCATTTAGTATTTAAAAATGTTATTTGAATTTGTCATAATTTGAAATTCAAATTTTATATAGTACAATCAAACTCAGATGGAGAAATAACCAAAATCAAATAGGTAGATCTCAATAAGTTGTACAACTTTGTTTTAGACAAGTTTTTCACATAAGTTCATTTAGTAAGATAAAATTTGATTCGAAGGTTTAATATTTTGAATTAATTGAAAGAAGGGAGGTAAAATAGACTTCTCGGTGAGTGAGGAGCAAAAGGCCTATTACGGGCCAGCCCTTTTGCTCATCTCTCGCCGAGAAGTCCATTCTGCCTCCCTATTTTCAATTAATTTCAAAAATATTAAACCTTCAAATCGAATTTTGTCTTACTAAATAAACTTATGTGAAAAAGTTGTCAAAAACAAAGTTGTATAACTTATTGAGGTCTACCGATTTTATTTTGGTTATTTCTCCATATGAGTTTAATTGACCTATATAAAATTTAATTTTCAAATTATGACAAATGCAAACAATATTTTCAAATAATAAACGATTTCAACTGAAAAAGTTATCAACAACAAAATTATATAAATCATCAATATCTACAATTTTTGTTTTTATCATTTTGCTATATGACTCTGTTTCAATAATTTGAATTTGAATTTCAAATTATGACAAGTTCAAACAACATTTCCAAATACTAAATGACTTCAACTGAAAAAGTCATCAACAACAAAGTTATATAAATCATCAATATCTACAACTTTTGTTTTGGTCATTTTGCTATATGACTCGGTTTCAATAATTTGAATTTGAATTTCAAATTATAACAACTTCAAACAGCATTTTCAAATATTAAAAGATTTCAACTGAAAAAGTCATCAACAACAAAGCTATATAAATCATCAATATTTACAACTTTTGTTTGGGTCATTTTGCTATATGACTCTGTTTCAATAATTTGAATTTGAATTTCAAATTATAACAACTTCAAACAACATTTTTAAATACTAAATGATTTCAACTGAAAAAGTCATCAACAACAAAGTTGTATAAATCATCATTATCTACAACTTTTGTTTTGGTTATTTTGGTATATGACTCTGTTTCAATAATTTGAATTTGAATTTCAAATTATGACAAGAGCAAACAATATTTTCAAATACTAAATGATTTTAACTGAAGAAGTCATCAACATTAAAGTTCTACAACTCATCAATATCTATAACTTTTATTTTGGTCATTTCTTCATCCGATAAAGTGATAGTAACATTATTCACAAAATTTATATATCTTATAATGGTTAAAAATAATGGATACAACAATTTAATTGGATTTTTTTTTAGAATTTTAGGATATGATACACAATGAGTCATGAGCGTTCTAGAGGGCGGTTATTGATTTTTGTTATGTACAATGATTTAGTTCAACATGTTACATATTTTTAATTAATTTTTTCGTTGTTATTTAATTGGCATGCAAACGATAGTGTCTACCTTCAAATGATGCATTTTTAATTTTGTATAGTAAAATATAGCTAATGTGATCTTGATTTATTTATTTAGTTATAAAATAAAACAATAGCTATGACTGTTTTTATATTATGTTAGTTAAAACAAAATAGAAGATGGGATAATTGAGCTGGAGAGGAGAGGATGGGAGAGTCAGAGAGGGAGGGCCAGAGGTATATTTAAGGCAAGAGGATACGAGGAGATTATTGTTTTTCAAGATAGATCGAATGGATCCTATAAATACAATTTATCTTACGGCTACTAGAAATACTTTGGGTATTGTATTTTCTAATTAAACTACTTAAATTTTTATAATTTAAGTGCATGTTATTAATCAGAAGATTTAAAAATCTATTTGATTTTTTCTTAAAAATTTATGGATGAGTGAACCATAGCTAGTTCGTAGAATATATATGTCCCAAATTAATGAATTTCTATAATAATATTAGCTATATGATTTTAATAATATATGTCCCAAACTTGGATCTTCAATCTTAAAATATATAATAGTAAATAATCTATTGGAGTGTACCAATAAAAAATTAGCTATATGATTTAGATAATACAGTTGTTTAAAATTTGTTATCATAAAATATTTTTTCCATCTATCTAAAAGAAGAAAATAGTAGAGAAAGGAAATAGGTGTGGAGGTATGCACGCACGTACGTACTGGACTGGCGGGGATGAGATATGCGGGCCTTTTTTTGTCATTTTCTTTTTGGTGAAATAAATATAATGACAAAATATAATTGGTAAAAAAATATTTCCACCTTTCTAATAGAGGAAAATAGGAGAGAAAAGAAATAGGTGGTATTCCTTTTTTACTTGGACAAATAATTTAATAGTAGAAAACAATGGGTCCACCGTATATTACAGAAAATCGACGGCCAAATGTTTTGTTTATTCTCAAAATTTTTGTGATTTTTCTAATTTATTAAAATGTCATGCGGCGACGTAGGAGCATTTGTAGGAGTGCTACGTGGTGTCCTGAGTACGATTGTAGGATGTTTAATGGACTACTAGTATATAATAGACGATATTACACTAGTGGAGAAGTGCTTTTTAGTCCCGGTTCGCAACCCCCCTATAGTCCCGGTTTTCAAACCGGGACTACCAATCTATCTTTAGTCCCGGTTCAAATACCCGGGACTAAACATCGATATTTAGTTTCGGTTAGTAACACCAACCGAGACTAAAGAGAGGGTTGGGGCAGTGAGATGGTCCCCTTTTTCTTTTTTTTTCTTTTTCATTTTCTCCCAAATCAAACCCCCAATCCAAAACTCAAAGTAACATCTCAAATCTACATCACAAATCAAAGTTACTTATACACACAAATTAAATACATCACAAATCCTATAAAAATTACAAACAAATCAAATACATCGCAGATCCATACAAATATGCAATGAATCACAAAATTATTCATCCAAAAGTACATCAGTGAAATCACAAATAATTAAAAAAAACAATACGGGCTGCCGCTGCCGCCGGCCGCCTGCCCGCCGCTGCTGTGCGCGGCCCACCGGCCGCCACCAGCGGCCCCGCCGGCCGCCTGCCCGCCGCCGAGGGGCGCGGCCTCACCGGCCGCCGCACGGCCGCCTCGCTCCGCCACCGCCGCACGGCCGTCACCGCCCGACCGGCTCCCGGATGGCCGCCGCCTCCCGTCCGCCGCACGGCCGCCTGTCGCGCGGCCACCTCGCTCCGCCGCCCGACCGGCTGCCGCACGGCCGCCGCCACCCATCCACCGCACGGGCGCCTGCTGTGCGGCCGGCTACCTCCGTCGCCGCCGCCCGGCCCGCAGCAGAGAGGAGAAGAATCGGAGGAGGCGGGGAGGGGAATCGGAGGAGAGGGGAAGGGGGAGGAAGGGGAGATGAAGGAGAGGAGGCTGGTATACCGAGGAATTAAACAATGGAAAAGGAGAGGGAGTCTTAAAATGAAGGAGAGAAAAAAGGGGAGGGGTACCGGGTACCGAGGAGAGGGTAGCGGCATGCGCGCGGCTCGGCAGTTCATTTTTTGTCCCGGTTTGTATAAACAACCGGGACTAAAAATAGATCTTTAGTCCCGGTTGTTTATACCAACTGGGACTAAAGATAATTGGAGCTTGACTCCACCCACCAACTTCTTTGAACCGGGACTAAAAATGATCTTTAGTACCAATTGAGACTAAAGATCAAAAATTTTTTAACTGGGACTAAAAATGATCTTTAGTCCCGGTTTTTATTGCATCCGGGACTATTGTGGAATTTGGTCGACCGACCAAAGATGGTTTCTCCACCAGTGTTAAGATGAAGCAAGCTAATGTAAAGGTATAAAATAACGGATCCATAAATTTAAATATAGTGCTACATGAGATTACACAGTGCCACGTGATGACCTAAGAGCGCTTATGGAAGCACCATGTGACTATATTTATAGAGTAATAAATTTTATTTTTTATAGTATAGAAGATCTTATTTTAAAAAGACCGTCTATTTTTTTTCCGATGGTTATAACATCGTACATATATTTTCCTTTAAGGCTTTATAGCATTTTTTTTTATCGTGCGTTCACCGTACATATGTACGCATGTTCCTTTGTATATTTCCATCCAAGTGAACAGTTTATCAATGTTTTTTTTGTCTCTATAGGTTTTTTATCGTACACACGTATGTTCTTTGTTTCTTTTTTAATAAACAGTACCTAAAGATTCATATATGTATGTACTTCCTCCGTTTCATAAGGTAAGTCTTTCTAGTATTGTCCATATTCATATAGATGTTAATAAATCTATACATATATGTGTGTCTAGATTCATTAACATCTATATAAATATGAGTAATGCTAGAAAGTCTTACATTATGAGATGGATGGAGTAATTACTTTCATACGTACACGTATGTAAGTATTTCCATCCTACGTAACTATTTTCATGTAAATAAGTATTTTTGGTAAATTGCTCGGATATAGAAAGCATAAACTTTTCAAATAGATCTAATCCGACGGTTTAAAATAATGAGTCCACCATTTTAAATGAAAATCGATGGTGGGATTGTAGAATGTCACATGGCGGCCTAGGAGCGCTTGTAGAAGTGCCACGTGATGGCTTTGGAGCATTTATAGAATACTTAATAGATTTTTAGTATATAATAGAAGATAGATAGATGTTATTGGTGGTAGGCCCATACCAAACATAGCAACAGGTGAAGATTGTGACAGCGTAAGAGAGATCTTGCACAGCAAGTATAGTAAGGTTGAGTGATCACTGATCAGCAGGCTATACAAATTGGTCCACATTAGCACAATCCTATATGGAAGGGAGAGAAACAAAAGGAGCGATCAGAAGAGAGTCGGAAATTCATCTGTCGTGGAGCACTAGCACAAGAAACAAGCTAGGCTCTATCGCTCTTCTGCACCCAATGCACTTGAGAGGTTATTTGGTTAAGTGCCACACAGACACACAGTATCACGTCAAATGTTAGACATGTTATAGTTTATTAGGTTAGTTTTTATTTGTTTGTTTCAATTGTGATAAGCCACACTTTGTTCCTCCATTGGCTTGTATACCATATACCTATTGTCTAGCCAGACATTGCCTTACTTGTGGCCAATAAATTGTTGTCCATACTTATAGCAACTTGAGTTATGTCAATGTTATCCAGGGTTTCAAATTTTGAAACTGACACTTCTACCACAGGTGGGCGATAGAACCGAAATTTCTGAAATTTTGGAAATTTCAGAAAAATTTTCTACGGAATTTTTTGAATTTTTGACAGAATTTGAATAAAATTTGACCAAATTCAAAAAAAGAAATTGCAAAAAACCGAAATTTTCGGGCGAAACGTGAGCATTTCGGTGAACCCTGATGTTATCCAACAATCAAGCAAGTGCTGGTCAATATAGTTTATGCGTTTTGTGGGCCTCTATTTTCTCTCCACCATCCTGTGTGACCATAAGATAGAGAGAGATGTTTATATCTGATCCAAATATTCTGTACACACGCAAGAATAAAATGCTTGAGAATTTATGCACAGATGGATTTCAAGTTGTAATAAGTTTTGTTTGCTTGAATCTTTTTTTCAGATGGCATGGAGAAACTTTACGCGAAAGCCTTAAGCGCCGGGAGCATTTTCTGGCCCTGCAACTCGGCCTCAAGAAGGGGATGAAGGTCAATGTTCTGTTAATTAACAACCTTGCATGCGATGGGACATGGCAATGTGATTATTGCTACTGATGACACAGTTGAATCATGCATTCCTTCTCTGTATATACTGCAGGTCCTAGACGTGGGGTGTGGAATTGGAGGGCCCTTGAGAGAAATTGCCAGATTCAGGTAATGAAGATTCTATAATCACCACACAAATTTATGCTCATGTGTAAATTGACTTTAGTAAAACAATAATTCAATGCTACCCAAATTTAGCTCAGCATCGGTGACTGGATTGAACAACAATGACTACCAGATATCAAGGGGCCAGGTAATGAGTTCTTGTTTCTTTGTTTTCTTTTTTTTTTAACTTTTTTGTCGGGAGTCATAATATACTCCTTCAAGTGGAAAAAAAAAATGAAACTGCCACCATGGCGAAATAAACAGTTGAAATTTGATCTTCAATTTCAGGAACTCAACTTTTCTGTCGGTTTGAGTGAAACTTGCAACTATGTGAAGGTAGACACGTACCCTCCAACCACCATTTCAATATTCTAGGATCATTTCAGCAACAAAAAAAACAAATTGCCATGCAGGGTGACTTCATGAACATGCCAATCCCTGATTGTACCTTCGACGCAGCCTACGCCCTCGACGCGACGTGCCACGCCCCTGACGCTGTATGCATAGTAGCTCACAGAGATCAAAGAAAAAAAAATTTCCCTTTAATTTATCATATCTCCAGCAGATTTGGTAAAATGAAAATCGTTCTCGGTGTGTGAGTTCGTTCAGGTCGGTGTCTACAGTGAGATCTTCCGAGTGTTGAAACCGGGAAAGTTGTTCGCGATGGACGAGTGGTGCCTGACTGACAAGTATGATCCTGACAACGCGAGGCACCTGAGCATCAAGGGGGAGCTCTAGCTCGGCAATGGCTTGCCGGACATCAGAACCACCAGGCAGTGCATCCAGGCTCTGAAAGATGCAGGCTTTGAGGTGCAAATGAACTTAATTGCATCTTAATTTCAGAGCCCAGCAAATTAAAGCTTCTGAATTCTTCAAACCTGCAAATTGGCAAATCATTTATTTATGACCAGATCATCAGATTAAAGCTTTCTTAACTCTATGATCTTGTGTTTATGAAGGTTATATTGGCGAAGGATATGGCAGAGGAATCGCCGTTGCCATGGTACCAGCCTCTTGATCCCAGCCAGCTCTCGCTCACACACTTCCAGTTCACCCGTATCGGCCGCTTCCTCGGTCAAACACTGGTTAGTAAGCAGTTCATCACCCAGACTGAAGCAACTGAATTTTTAGCATGTTCTTGGGAGAGACTGTACAGTACAATTGACTTCTTTTTACCTGCGAAAAATCCACAGTTGAAGTCGCTTGAGTTCCTCCATCTTGCCCCGGAAGGAAGCCTGAGAATCTGCAGATTCCTTGCGACATCGGTCGATTCCCTCGTGAAGGGCGGGAAGTAAGTCGATCAGCCCTGCCATCCTCGAGCAAATTTGAAGCAATAAAGTTTGAATTCATGTCCAACTTGAAACAAAACATTGCTGATTGAATGGTGATTTTTTTGTTCCCAGGGAAGGGATATTTACACCCCTTTTCTTCGTCTTGGCTCGCAAACCTCTGCAGAAGCAGGAAGAACAAATCTGAAAAGAGCAAGTGTGGTACTAGTATCACCTTTACTACTACTTTTCTACTTTCAATGGTGTGCCAAGTGTTTGTCATAAAATGCAAAACAGTTTGATCAGAGTGTACTTGTCTGAACCTGCCTGTGAACAGTGTGTACATGGAAAACATTGGTTGTAAACTTAGTAATTTTGTTATGTGGAATAATTTCTGTATGTACATGAATTCAATAAAAAAAATATGTTCCATCTTTCTCTTTTTCCAGTAAATTCAACATCAACAACAGGCGGAGTGTTTCAGTCAATAGTATTTCACCAAACCGGAAATAGAACACTTTAAAGACTATTAGGACTACTTTGAATCAAATGATTTACGATGGAATTTTAAAGGATTCAAATCCTATTTGGCTATTTGACACAAAGGATTGGAGCTGTCCAAATCCTATGAAAATCCTATAAAATAACTCATTGCATGTAGATTTTAGAAGAAACTTAGCAAGTGCTTCAACATCATGGAAAATTCCTTTGAGTATCTATCTCTCTCATTCGATTGCAGTATTTTTATGCGGTCTAATCAAACGACTATTCATGTGTTTTGCAATCTTCTATTTTGCACTTACATTCCTATTAAAATCTTATATTTTTCCTACTCTGTTTTTCCGCTTCCAATTTGAGTACAAATGTCCATGTTTACATCGAAGTAAAATACAGTTAAAACCTACGGGGCATTGCAGAGTACCTGAAGTTCTGAACATGATCCGCATATTTCTGAAATCAAAAATAAAAAAACAACACCGAAACATAATTACGAAAGAATTGACAAGAGATGGATGCATCGATGACAGCGAAAGAATCAAACGGGAGTAGATGCATCGATCAGAGCAAGTTCTATAATAGAGGTAACTACTGCCTTTAATTTTATCCATATCATCCACCAATAAATTAAGAAGCAACGTATACAGTAATTCACCTCAAATATATAAATACCAATGCCTCTATTCCTCTCGTACCTTTTTTGGAGTTTATGTGGTTGTTAACTTTCGCATCAGAGCCTCCATCTCATCACCCAATCAGATGTGATATTCTTAGAGGCAACGCATCAAACATTACCATTACAGTACTTGCTCTCATGCATCTGCATCGCCACAGTAGCGACTCAAATGCTAACAACACGTTGGTGTATGAGTCCTCCCCTAGGCCATACTGCAGATCAAGTGATCTTCCGATCCCCTCAGACATCTCTGGTACAGATCGAATGCTCCTTGATGGCGGCACCTAGGAGGAAGCAACGTAGATAAGTGACAATGGCAGCGGCAGTGCAAAGAGAGGTGACTCACCTAAAACTGTTTAGGGGCCTATCCAGGTGCGCTTTTATGGGCCCAACTGAAAAATGTTTATGTGCCTGTATTTTATATTGGTTTAAGCTCTAAAACTGTGTTTCTAAGTAGGCCCTTACCGCGGGTAGAGCAGCATATGCATGATTCCACGCCTACAGGTATAAAAACAGCAAGAATAAGAATTTCAGAAAGAAAAGGAAGAAGCTTAAAGTTCAAATATAAAGGATGAGAAGTACTAACATACATGAAAGAAGTTAGACTTTAGACTTAGGGAATGTGAAGAAATCGCAGCATGTGCTTACTCAACAAGGGCATGTTGTTGCAGTGATGCAATCGGTGAATAGCTAAATTAACATGTAAATATCGAATTGTTACAACATTCTTGCGCTGGCAGTATCCTAGCGACTATTCGTACATCAAAAACTCCAAAATTGAAACTGGAACGAGTATAGTTAGCTATTTCTTTCATGCTATCCACTATAATACAGAAATTAATACCCTTATGAAATGAGAATTTAGTGGAAAATAACAACATGGAGGGGTTATTTAGAGTTTGACCTCGCCCTTAAATTGCGCCCTCATTATAGGCTAGTGCAAGTTCTCTAAGATGCTATTGTACAATCGATTTTGTTTTGTTTTGGCCAGCAAACTCCGTAAACATCTGGTAGAGAGAGGTGCGCGCTTGAAGATGTAAGGGCCCAAAGAGGAAAAAAATTTGGGCAAAGTCCTTTCTAGTGAATCTGATGCAGCGCTATCCACGGACAAAATGGCAGAACCGTGGTTTCATACTCTGGGAGACCGTTGCACTCTACTGCGTCGGCCGTTCTTGCGTGGTCCTCCTCGCAGGGCCAAAATACTACGGTAACAAAATTGCTTATACAATGGCATTTCCTCGTTAGGGACAAACCATAAAATCAGACGTTTATCATTTATATGCAGAAAACGGTGGCGATAATTCCGGCTAACCGATAATCGCTTCAATAATTCATTCAACCAGTCCAGTAATAATTGTCTAAAACATTGTTTATTAGAACACCGGTATATCCAAATCGAATCCAAACACGGACAGGCGCCAGTTGATTTCTGGCATCTTTAGTACTCGACCAACAGAACGAATCAGCTACATGAGGAAGAATATCATGTACAACCCAACAAAGTGACAAGGTGTAGGGACGTTGGCATCACCACACCCTCACGGGAGAAGTTTCTGCACGATCAGCGTCAGCATCAAAAAGATCTGTAGTTGGCACAGCTAACAGTTTCAGCACAAGCTACACCACTTCACATTACGTTGGAGCATCGTTCTCCTGCCGTTTTGCTTGATCCCTGCCGTTTTTTTCTTGATAGATCTCTTGAGAAATCGCACGGCAAATAAATGGGGGTAAAGCGTGCTATCATCTGCAAGCACCATGGCCCGTACGACCGTGGAATTGCAGTTCAAGCCTTGCTCAAGCTGTAACTCAAGCATTTGTACAACTTAGCTGCTACTATCGGCCACGCGCCATCTTTCGCCTCTTCCTCTCCTGCTCACGTCTTTCTTCCTCCTCAATCAGGCGAAGTTGCTCGTCATCCTCCTCCTTTGCAATTCTCGCGCTAAGAGGTAACAAAAAAAAAGCTAATAAGTTAAGAGATTAAAAGCAAAATATCCATATGACAAGTGAATTTGAATGTACAGCAGTCCTGCAGTTCAAGTTTCTGGAAATGATACTCAATCATGATGTCAAATGCATCTTGATCAAGTGCATATGCAGCGCAAAATCATGCATAAATTAGCATGTGATAGTACAATATTATAGCGAAAATAAGCATTCTTTTTCCATTATGTTCCTCACTGAGGCAGAATATAAGATAATCCTTAATGATCCCTATTTTTCTTCACTTACCATAGTTTAACAGATTATAATGTTCTAAATGAAAAGAAGGTATTGTGTTAGAAAGCAATAAGGGAGTACATACCTTCTTTGCTCTTCCATTTCTATAGTAGCAAAATCTGCTTCCATGTCGCTATCATCGTCATCTCTGCCTGCATATTTACTAGGATCATACCTGCACAGGACAACCAAAGTTTTCATATAGTGTCCTTCAAAACAAAAAATAGTATGGAAGCATAGTCCAAAATTAGCTCATTCGCATGCCATAAAATTTAAAGCAAATGGACTTGATTTCAAGAAATCACCAAACTGAAATGCATAATGGCAAGCCTGATCTATCTTTTCAGCAGATCTTGAAATCAGAAAACAATGCTTAGCATAACTAGTGCAAGGTCCCTGTTCAGAGTATCATTCCAACTCTTTGTAGACACTCAATAACAACTAAAACACTAGCCAACAAAGTATATAAGACTAGCCCAGCTTGTGCAGAAAGGACCACATACAAGAAATTCATAAACTGACATACCTAAACATGCTCCTGATCATTGCCAACGGATCTTCCTCATCTTCGCTAAGATCATTAAATCTTCGTTTCATCGGTTGCTTTTTCTTTGCATGGGCATCACGCATTCCGTTGGAAGGTATTTGTCGTGATGGCTACAGGAACATGATAGCGAAGAAATAAGCTTCAGAGAAACATATGATCCTAAATAATTGCCCAAATGCATGTGAAACATGACAACAAAGGAAAAGCTGACAAATTTGCTTCGCAGAAGTATTACCATGGGTTTCGAGGGAGGCCTTATCTGCCTTTCTGCCGACTTTACTCTATCATTTGCCTGGATTCTTCTTTGCTCGGAGTACTGGCGGCCTTGTACTGAACTAGGCCTCTGCCCTTGCGACGACTGTGGCCTGTAGCTTTGTGAAGGTGGCCTTTGCCTCTCCGAGGATTCCAATCTCTCATTTTGTGAGGATAGCTGTGGTCTCTGTCTCTGTAATGATTGCTGCGGTCTCTGACTCTTCGACATCAGTTGTGGCCTTGTATTTTGTGGTGACTGCTGTGGCCTTCGGCCCTGCAATGACTGCAGCGGCCACTGACTTTGCACAGGTTGATGTGGCCTCTGACCATGCGAGGTCGACTGCATCCTCTGACTCTGTGAGGATTGTGGTCTCCCATTCTGTGACAAAAGTTGCTTTGAAGCTGAATGATTTGCCCTAAGAGATTGATCACTTACACTCTTTATAGGAGGCCTGTTGGCAATAGGAGCCTTGCTAGGAAGCTTTTGACTTGCAGCTTTGCTTGTAGTAGCCTGGGTGGATCCATTTCTAACCACACTATGCATTCTTCCATTGTCAGGCAAGACAACCCTTTCTCTGTTTGCACCAGCCACCTTTCTGTTGGAATCTACCCTACCTTCAGTATGCCTCTGACTGGACAATGTGTTCTTCAATCCATATCCATTAGACAATCTAGCAGTTTGGCCTGTCGGTGCTCTGCTCTTCACAGCTGAATGTGTCGACTCGCGATCTTCGATGTCAACGAACCAACTATTAGCATTACTTCACTAAAAATTAAAGAACAAGTTCAGTGAAATCGCAATTCACTCACCAGACTTCTGACTCAAGGAGGACCTAGCCACAGGTTTCTCCATTGGAGAAGGTGAAATGTCAGCATCATCTGACAGTAGAAATGAATAGTCTCGATTATCCTTAAGTGCCTCAGCCTTTCTTTTTGCCTGCAAATTCCAGCTGCTATTTTATGACACAACTCAAGTTTTAACATAGCAAACATAAAAATGATCCAATGAAAGAGAAGTTCATTGTACCTCATTTACAATCTTCTGTTTGTGGTGATGTCCATTTGTTTTAGATTGCACTTTAGATGATGATGGTATCTCCTTCTACACATAGTTAAACACAATTATTACAAAAGTTGAATCAAAGATAATTAGGGTCAGATGTAGGGCTACATACTGCAGAAGGCCTTCGATCCCTGGACATTGACGCTGTGTTCTGTAGTTCTTTCAGTGATTTTCTTTCTTCAATTACCCGCTGGGAAATCACCGGCTTGGATGGCCCAAAGAAGGATCCAAAACTACACAAATAACATAACTATAACAAAGGTCTTGGAGAAAACATAAAAGATATTTGACCTCACATATCAGAAAATACAAAGTATGCAGAGTAGAGCAATAGCATAATGTATACAAGTGTGGTGTAGTATTTAAAAATAACACCCCCACCCAAATGCATCTACGGTTTGTTTCCTGCAGGAATCCAAACGAAAATTGATTCGACACGTTCGCATTAAAAAACAACTATGATGAAACAATCCAATTTCAAATACAACATTTCAAAAAGGATGTACCGGGGAATGTATTAACTGATAACTCTCAGGCTCCAAAGCAATAGTAATAAACAATGTAACCAACAAATGAAAAATACTCAGCAAGTTTTGATGAACTAAACTTAACATGCTAAAGATTGTGATGGGACGTAGATAAAGGAGCCATACATTGACTACCTTTTTTCAATCAACTAAAAATTTCAGCATTATTCAAGTTCCTGGAGAAAATCAAATATGATGCTTGAGAAAGTTTAACAGAGGTTTATTGATCCTAGAGACAAAATTGCATAACAATCAAAATGTAGAAGAGACATACTTAACACTTACGTGGATTGAGGTTTTCTATCATGTGAGGAAGATGAGCGGCCAGCAGCGCTAGCACTAGCAGCCTGCGCCTTTCGCCTAATCTGCTCCTTTAATCGTTCTCTAATTTGAAGGAACTCTTGCTGTCCCTCCGGCGGCTCGTCATCCTCCTCGGCATACTCTTGACCAGCACCCTCCCCTTCCTCATCATATGGATCTTCACTGTAGTACTCGTCTTCATAGTCATCCTCCATTCCCCGATGATAACCCTTCAAGATGATCGATCGTCATCAGCATGGGAAATAGAAGCGCTTTCACATTGAAATGACTCAAGTTCCTATTGTTCTTTCAAAGGATTTAGGTACTATACTCATGATTATAAACGTAGTATTCAGCAAAGTTTGATTCCTACTGTTTATAAGAATCGCATCCAAAATGGAACTGAACAGGATATATCGTGCAAAAGAACAGATCTTACATTGGTCGCGTACTCGTAACCCCCCATTTCCAGCAAGATCCCGGCCGTATCAGTCCCGCAATCCCTGAATCAAAGCCAACAACTTGGTCAGTTCAAGAACTCGTCGAGAATTCTCCACGGCGCGTTCAACCTCGAACCAATTAAGCACCCCGATCGGAACCAAATATACACCGAACAACGCAACAATCGACCAAAATTCCCGCTGCAACAGACCCCTCCACTGGAAATCCCCGCTCCGAATGCAAAGCAGCAGGCTCCCCCCACCAACCCATCTAGGGTTTCGACAGGTACAGCGACGCGAATCTGGGACACCCGCGTGAGGCGAAAGCAACCCGCGGAGCCGCCACAACCCGGATTAGGAGAGGGGGGGGTCTCACCTCTGGCCGGGGGGAGCACGGAGGGGGCAGGCGCCGGATTGTCCGGCGGCGGCGGCGGCGACGACGACGGCGAGGGCGCGGATTCGAATTCGATGCCCCCCGGCGCCGCGCGCGACGCGGCTGGCTGGATCAGAAGGAAAAGGCGCCGGGGCCGGCGGGGAACCAGCGAGGACGACGACGAGGGGCGGCCTGCGGGGGGGCGGATCCCGGCGGCGCGGCCGGGTGGAGTCGCCGGAGCGAAGCGGGCGCCCGAGGGGGTTGGGGGGGGGGGGGGCGCAGCTAGTACTAGGAAGAGGAGACCGAGATGAGGGTGGATTGGGCGCAGGGTTAAATAGGCCATAGTAGATGGGTAAGAAACTGACGTCGTCGTCCTTCCGCCGTGTCTCTAGAATGTACTCATGGGCTGTCTGGCTGGCTGAGATGGGGGCCCAAACTGATCGAGGTCAGGAAGGCCGTTTTGTTGCCCGAAATGCGAGGGGGGCCCAAATGATGAGAGGATGTCAGAAATGGCCTTTCTCCGACTACAATCCTCCCCCAGGTACCCGATTAAATTATTCTATATGAAAAATCGAGGTTGTCTCCCGATCCGTATCCATACTACAATTCTACTAGTCAAAGCGATACTGACACCATCTAATATCTTAACTTTCATAATATCTCGATTCTATTATTTATTACCACACGATCTTACAAAATCTTAGCTATTGTATCGATTCAACAATCCTTAAGATTGTAAATAATGTAAATAATCTTAGCTACTATTTACATTATTTTTAAACCATCTAATTATGCTCAAGTTTACATAAAAATCAGTTGAATATGTGGTTTCTCTTGATAAATATCTCTATTTGCATGGCATATATTATTACTATATTTTTTATATAGAATGGCTATATGTAATTAATACAAATATTAATTAAACTTAAAAGAAAAAATCTCATAGTATCTCGATACTACGATACAATACTACATTGAGCAAAACGATATTACCTAGGATCCCGATATTGATAACCTCAGCGGTACCTCCCTATTTCTCTCTCCATGCATACATAGCACTGTAAGTTAGCAGCTCTGCATGCACATTAGTACCATGTTGCACCTGTCTCCTTTGACTACCACAATACATGCATGCATAAAAGATTTCGCAAATTTTTAGACTTTTTCTCCTATACTATATATCCGATCTACAATTCGATTACACAATGACTATTGTGTTTATTGTAATTAATTCTTCACAACAAGATCTTACTCCCTCCATTCCATAATATAAGGCACAACCACTTTTTTTAGATGTTTCATAATATAAAGTCATACATGCAATTAACTATGACATCTTCACTCTCACATTCACTAATTCTATTGGATGCATGCATTATATTTATTAAGATAACCCAAACTACAAGATGATAATAATTATTTCTTGGTCTTTGGATCAAAGGTGGTTGTGCCTTATATTTTGGAATGGATGGAGTATATGATTATACTTCGATGTAAATATAGTTTTTCTTGTTTTTGTTGTTCGGAGCTCTCTGCAGACAACGGCCATGGTCACACAGCAGCTCCTGAGGTACGAGTTGAACCATACCTCGCGACCTCGGAGCGCCTCCACGGCCCGGTCCCTCTTCACTTCCAATATAGTCCTCTCAAGTTCGGCGACATCGAACTTCGTCTTCCAGTACTGGATGCGATGGTCGCGATCAGCAAGCGCACTTTCGAGGTCTGCTTGACATGCAAATATCTAAGTCAAGCTAATCGAGACAGAAGAGGCAAAGGAAATGGAAACGACAAGAACCAACCTAAAGGAGTCGTCGCCACGTCCATCTCCCCGGGAAGATCCTGGTCTACGCTGTCCAGCGGCACATACGGCTCAAGCTCAAGTGCCGGAACGACTATAGGCAATTCAGGCTGCCCGCGCTACTGGACATCCTCGACATCGGCATCTCTACAAACAACAAACAAAGTACCCGGAATCAAAACGCCAAAGAAAACTAAGGTGACGATTGCACACACAAAAGCAGTCGGAACCAACGAAAAGTTTTACAAAGCGTGATTGGTTAAGAGGTACAGACAAGCGGCGGCCCTACTCTTCAAAAAGCGGGAGGACGGACTCCCCTAGATCGCCGACTTCTTCCATCACATCCTTGCGCGCGTCGCTAGCCGCCCCCTGATCTAAGATCTTATGGAGATCGAGTTCAGGGTGCGCCAGCCTCACACATGCAAGGACGTGGCACGCCCCGGTATAGATCCCGTTGGATGTCTCCTCTCTGATCCTGCCCGCGTGCTTGGAGGGGATCGCCTCCATCACTGTCGCCAGTTCCGCAAGCGAGGTCATTAGCGAGAACTCGTCGGGATTCGCCGATATGGTGGTCGTGACACCGCACTCCCCGACGAGCTGGTGCAGACCAGTGTAGGTGACCTGCAGTGAGCCACGGATTTTTGACAGGTTGTTCTTGACGTCCGACATACGGTGCTCGAGCCCCTGCCGTTGTCGCTTGTTGCCGGCCACTAGCTCCCTCATCTTCTGGAGGTCCTCGCGAACCTCCGCCAGATCACACGTCAGCTAGTCGGCGCGCTCATTCGCCGACGACGCCGCCGCCGCCCTCGCCTCCGCGATCTCGCGACTAATGCCGCGAGCACCAGCCTCGAGGATGCACCCCATCTCGACCTGGAGCTCCTCCCAAGTGAGGACGGCAGCTGGCGGACCCCGACCAGCCGCGAGGTCGCTGGCTGCGCCGTTGGGTGTCACCTCGCGGCTCCTAGGCATGACCACGACCTCGGTCGAGGCCACTGCAGGAGACGCGCTGGAGTTTGCTCCAGACCCATCTTGCGCCGCCTTCGCCTGCGCCCTACGAAAGACGACCATGTCGGTCATCGCAACAAGACGATAAAATCCGATCAAGTCAAGAGCCTCAAATTTCGTCCACTTACTTCTTGCCGAGCGTCACCAGCCTCTGCCGTCGCAGAGGCGGGCGAGACGCATCCGAGGCCTAAGTAAACCGAGTACGACATGAGGGCGACATTCTCCGACTATGTAAATCAATAACCTAGGAAGCTTACCGATGGAGCGGGCGTCTTCCGGCGGTTGCCAAGCACGGAGGAAAACTTCCTCCCCTTCTTCGGAACCTTGCCGCCACTGGTTGTGGCAGCAGCAGCGGCAACGGCTGCGTCGGACGCCTCCTGGGCAACGCCCTCCTTCAACGAGGCCGCCGTCTGGTGGTCCACGAGTGGCCCGATGATGTCAGTCAGGGGGAGAGCCTGCACAACATGAAGTCACGATACGATCAAGGAATTGAAGGGTAAAGGACCATCGACTACACTCACATTGATCGCGGCTTCACGCTCAGCCGCCTCCCTCTCGCAAAGAGGGGTGGGGACGTTGCTGCCATCGTGGGACCGCTAATCATCACCTGGGCAACACGGTGCTCCACGGTTGCGCTGCTCAGACCTGCAGATCGAGAACCAAGTTTCGACAAGTCAGGAGGAATGCACTTAAAAGGAGAGAAACCCAAAATACAAGAAAAATACCCCGAGTAGAAACTCGGGTCGCGTCCTCCGGCCCAGAGTAGTCAAAGGCTGGATGGGCTCGAGTCTGGAGCGACTGGGTCCGTCTACCAACAAAGTCGGCAGCGACTTCATACCCCGACAACCCTCGTACTCGGAGGTCATCAATAATATCGATGAAAGATTGGAGGGATGGGGTCAAGGCGGGTTTGGCGGTCTAAGATGGAATCTTGTCTGGTTGCTCCTCATGAACAATGAAGATTGGATCCGAATCTTCTATCTGAAGATAGAACCACCTCCCCCGCCATTTGCTACGAGACGAGGGGCACTGGAAAGGAATGTATCGCGACTTCAGTCCATCCCGAAGTCAGAAACCGACACACCCGGATACCTTTTTGGGTTCCATCCAGCGCAACTTGTAGTAAAAGCGGAAAAGGTCAAGAAACGGCTCTACCCCAATGTAGGCCTCACAGAGATGAGAAAAAATGCTGAGGAAGGCTATGGAGTTGGAGTTCAGATGAAGCAGAGAAAGACCGTAGAAGTTCAAGACGAGAAGGAAAAACTCGGAAGGCGGAGGAAGAAAACCACAGAGAATGTAGTCCTCAATCGCAACCATGCGGCCTAGGACGGGTTCAGGTTCAGTACCTCCCGGTTCCCTCTCCATGGTCCCGTGACCGGGGAGAGTGCCCTCCTTCTGCAGTTTCTTCAAGGACGCGTTGCTGGAGGTGGACTTGTCGAGGTCCATCGCCGTTGGAGATCGCCGGAGAAGAAGCTGAGGCAGACGAACTTAGGGTTTGTGTGGAAACGGAGAAGACGAAGAGCATTTGGAGGCAAGAAAGTTCTCACAACAGCCGGACCCCAAAATGGATTCCCAAAACTCCCTTAAATAGGCGCACTACCGACGGTGCGAATTCCAAGGAAAGGAGAGAAATGGCCGCCGGAAATTTCTGGGTCCATTGCGCGAAGCGGTTTCTTGGACTTCAATTTAAATTCACTCATAACCGTTGGACTTCGCATGGGGTTGTCGATCACTCTTTGTCTCTACGGTCCTCACACCGAGATCGACCAGTCGAGAACGACAACAACTTTGACATCAGAAGTTGCGATTGGTTACACGAGTTCATTTAAGAAGAAGTCGGGGGCTCACTGTCAGGGTTACGGATAAGGTATACCCTCTACCCTTGGATGTACGCTATACGGCAATATGGTATATCGGCGCATATAAGGACGTTCTCTGAACACGCTAAGGAAATCCATCACGAAGTCTACCAATGGGAAGGTTCCTACCCGTATAGGACTGGGTCATTACTATATCGTGCAGGGTCCGATGTCTCCAAGTCCTACTTGGAGACCGCCTGACCTGCGATATAAAAGGACCCCCCGAGGGGACCTAAGGCATCCAATCTCAGAGCTTACACAATGACCACAGCCTACGAAGTCGAAGACTACAGGGGCCAAGTCGCCGAGTGATCTAGTCGAATCAACTTGACTACGATCTCGTCGGTACCGCCGAGTTCTACTATTCCCTTTGTAATCTGTGGTTCTTTCCATATAATCCCATATTAACTAGATTAGGGCAATTACCTGCTAAGGGGACTGAACCAGTATAATCTTTGTCTTTTGTTTCCTTGATATCGTATTACGTAGATCCTCGTACCAGCGTACCCCAATACCCTCTATATCCGGTCTACGGGTACCCACCGTTGACAAATTCTATAGTATAATTAAATTATGTCCAGAATCATCTTTAGATTTGGTTTTTTTATAGGACAGAAGATCTTTAATACTTGTATATAAGTTACATAAAAAGATGTAGTTATAAATAGTTAAACTACAATTATTATACTTTAGTTACATTTAAAAGTTTTCTAGGAAAAACTTGTGGAATTTCTTTTCTGAGAGTCCTAAAAAAACTAAGATTTGAGCATCATTTGAAGACGCCGCTCCTTGCCCCATCACCATTTTGTCGAGGAGAATACGGATCGGACGCCCTATTTTTCTCCAAAAATCGGGTACCTTATCACTACTACGCGGCTCCTTGATCTATTTAGTACTGGATTGCTGCTTGTATCGGCCCCACCTTCCCCTAGGTGTGCTGCTGTACTTGGCTTCACTACATGCCCCCAAAAGTTGTTCATCTATCTCCTTTTTAATAAAACTAATTTTTTAGTAGTAAGTTTCAAGCCACTTTTTATGCTAAACCACTTACCTAATCTATATTCCGATTATATCATTGTATTCATTACAATTAAATAATTACAATAAGATCTTGCACAATTATATTTTAATAAAAAATAATATTAAAAATTGTTTCATCATTTGGTCAAATGTTTCAATTCACTTCGTGAAATGTTTTAGAGATATACAACATTCAAAAATAATACTAACCGCAACACCAAAAACCACTATATGAAACATTGAGTTCCAACTAGCTAGAAAATTGAAACATAAAATATATTTGCAAATATATAATTTTATTGAAGCATTAGTATATTACGCATGAAACATCAAGATGTTTCAAAAAGCATTGAAACATAAAAAACTAAACAAAACATTATAAAACATGTGTACCATTTCCAAATAATAATAGTGAAATATCAGAAAATGCTTATAGAAACTTTACAGACTACACCATATGCAACATTAACACAATCTATTACAACAAAAACAAGAAAAACTATATTTACATCGGAGTATAATCATATACTCCATCCATTCCAAAATATAAGGCACAACCACCCTTGATCCAAAGACCAAGAAATAATTATTATTATCTTGTAGTTTGGGTTATCTTAATAAATATAATGCATGCATCCAATAGAATTAGTGAATGTGAGAGTGAAGATGTCATAGAATTGTCTGTAGAGAGCTCCAAGTACCTCGCGGGGATCCCGAGGAGTCAGCGGCTGGCTACATCTCGTGGCTGAACGGGGCTTGTGCTCAGCTTGAAGGCATCGGCGGGCGTATCGACGAGGCCCTGAAACAGGAGGAGTGTCGTTGATCGAGCCGATACGCCGGAGGGCACGTGCTGGCGTGTATACGAGATCATCATCCACAGTTGCACCTCGAGTTCCTTCACGAAGGGTTTTCCCGTTCTCGGAGGAGTCCTGCGGAGATAGACAACCTAGCAAAGTCGATGGCTCCGCTAGCGGAGAAAATCTTTCGGTCAATGGACTGGCGTTGGCCTTCCTGGTAGTGCTTGTATATCTGTGACAAACATCTTAAGAAAAATGTAATATATTTTGGAATTATTTGCAATCTGTAAGAAATGCTTGTGAAATAGAAGGGAAATCTATCTAACTAAGCTTTCTTACTCTGGATGCGGTGTGCTCAAGTGTCTTCTCACTTCGCGACTTCGATCAGTCACTTGAGTTATACACTCTTCCTAGCCCCCAGCCTTGTCGTCGGAGAGCTCCTCTCGGAAGATAAGGCTCTTGGACCTTCGACTTGCCTTAGTTGAATAAGCACTGATCCTAGCCCCCAGCCGTGAAGTTGGAAAAATCCATTTCCGATTACACGGCTTGGTTAATACGAACGGCGAGAACTCTTACACGACCAGATCTTACATGGTCTTTTGTCTCTGAAGGATCCGACAAGGCCTTATCAGCTCTGGACGTCCCCAGCCGAAGTTCCCTTAGGTTCCTCGGAGGCCTTATCAAAACGGCATAAAGGGACATGAGGATGGGTTTCAACGCTAGGTGTCGTCTGGGTAAGGGATCATCGGGAAGGGGCACTGTGATTGAAATCTGTGCCTTAAAACAGACTTTATTGAAGTTGTAAGATGTCTTACAAGTGTGGACACTATTGACTTATACATAGAATTTATGTAATTGGTCAATGTTCCAAGAATTTGCTAACTCGCGACCATCGCCGTCTGCAATTTTAAATGCGCCTGGCCGCAAGACTTGTGTGATCGTGTACGGTCCTTCCCATTTGGGCGAGAGTTTGTTTCGCCCAGCTTGGCTCTGAACTCGTCGGAGGACGTAGTCACCGCTCGAAAGTATGCGTACTCGGATACGCTTCTCGTGATATCGATGAAGGGCCAGTTGGTAGCTAGCTGCTCTGACGGCAACCCGTTCTCGATGTTCCTCGAGTAGGTTCACGTCGTTGTTTCGCTGTTGCTCCTGATCCTCGTCGGAGTACTTCTGTACTCGTGTACTTTGATGTCGTAACTCGGTAGGGAGCATGGCCTCCGAGCCGTACACGAGGAAGAAGGGTGTCTCATTGTTGGACGTTGTCGGTGTGGTGCGTACGGCCCATAGTACCGAGGGGAGTTCCTCGACCCACTTCTTGTCATGTGACATGAGCCTATCGTAGACACAGGTCTTGATCCCTTGTAGTACTATACCGTTTGCCCTCTCGACCTATCCGTTACTCTGAGGGTGAGAAACCGAGACGAAACATATCTTGACTCCCAGTCCGACGCAGCAATCTTGGAAATCGGCGCTGATGAACTGGGAGCCGTTATCCGTTATGATGCGGTGAGGCAATCCATATCGGCAAAATATCCCCTTAATGAATTTGATAGCGTTGTCAGCCTTGATTTCCCCCGTGGGTGTTGCCTCGATCCATTTGGTAAATTTGTCGATCGCCATGAACAGGAATTTGTAGCCGCCCTGTCCTCGTAGGAATGGACCGAATATGTCGAGCGCCCAGCATGAGAACGGCTAAGTGAGAGGGATGGTTTGTAGTGCTTGCGCTGGTAGCTTTGTGTGTTTGCTATGAGATTGACAAGCTTCACACCGTTGTACCATGTCGCAAGCGTCTTTGAGGGCGGTTGGCCAAAAAAATCCTTGTCGGAAGGCTTTTCCGACCAATGTGCAACCGGCGGCATGTGACCCACAGACTCCTTCGTGGATGTCGAGGATGAGGTGTTTGCCGTCGTCGGACGAGACGCATTTTAGAAGTACCCCCTTTGGCGCCTTCTTATATAGATCGTTGCCGATCATATAGTAGATTTTTGCTTGACGGGTTATTTTCTCGGCTTCTCCGTCGTCCTTGGGCAACTCGTCGCTGCTTATGAATTTAATGAGTGGGGTCTGCCAGTCATCCGTGGTCTCGATGTCGGCAACAGCGCGCTCTACCTCTGTAGCCCCCGAGCTGATGTCGGGGGTGACTGGGCTATCTTCGTCGTTTGCCTCTTTCACTGATGGTTTTGTCAGGATGTCCAGAAAAGTGCCGGGTTCAAGTGGCTCTCGTCTGGACGCACGCCGTGCTAGATCGTCCGGTTCGATGTTGTCCTTGCGATATACGTGTCGGACCTCGATCTCATCAAATCTTTTTTCCAGCTTCCTGACTTCTACGAGATACTTGGACAGCTCAGGGCTAGAGCATTTGTAATCTTTGTGCACCTGGTTTGCGACTAGTTCGGAATCCCCTTTCACGATCAGTCACTTGACTCCAAGTGCAGCTGCAGCTATCATTCTAGCGAGTAGTCCTTCGTACTCGGCTGTGTTGTTAGTCGCCCTGAAGTTGAGGTGAATTGCATGCTTGAACTGATCTCCCGAAGGTGATGTCAAGATGAACCCCTCACTTGCTCCTTGGCTGTTGAGCGCACCATCGAACGCCATTGTTCATGTTTCGTTGTCGGTCTGGCTGTCTAACCTGTTTTCAGGCATAGTCCAATCGGCTACGAAATCGGCGAGAACATGGGACTTGATGGCTGTTCGTGGTACAAAGTGGACGTCGAACTGGCTTAGCTCGACTACCCATTTCGCAATGCGACCGACAACATCTTTGTTTCTCACGACTTTGCCAAGAGGGAAGGCGGAGACAACTGTGATCCTGTGGGCTTGGAAATAGTGGCGTAGCTTTCTTGACGTCATGATTACTGCGTAGAGCAATTTTTGGATCTGTGGGTACCTTGTCTTTACGTCGTGTAGAGCTTCGCTGACGTAATAGACTGGTCTTTGCACCTTTTCTCTTTCAACAACAATGACAGTACTCACTGAGTAGGGCGTGGCGGCGATATAGAGGAATAACTCTTCATTAGGTTGGGGAGCAACAAGTACAGGGGGATTTGACAAGTAGCGCTTGAGTGCGATGAAAGCCTCTCCGGTTTCCTGTGTCCATACAAATTTGTCTTGCTTTTTTAGCAGTGCGAAGAAAGGCTGTCCTCGTTCTCCCATCCTAGCGACGAACCTACTTAAGGCCGCTATGCATCCGGTTAGCCTCTATACTTCCTTGAGTCTTGTGAGCGACTTCATGTTCTCGATTGCCTTGATCTTCTCGGGATTTGCTTCTATTCCTCTGCCAGAGACGAGGAACCCGAGCAGTTTGCCCGACGGTACCCCGAACGTGCACTTCTCAGGGTTGAGCATGAGGCGATATCGTATGAGATTGTCGAAGGTTTCCCGTAGATCGTCAATCAATGAGTCGTCTGTCTTGGTCTTGACAACGATGTCATCGACATAGGCCTCAACGTTGTTACCCAGCTGATCGCTAAGTGCCCCTTGGACCGTACGCTGGAAGGTATTTCCTGCGGTTATGAGTCCAAACGGCATTTTAACGTAGCAGAATACACCGAACGGCGTGATGAATGCTGTCTTCTCCTCGTCCTTTTTTGCCATGCTGATTTGGTGGTAGCCGGAGCAAGCGTCAAGGAAGCTTGACAGCTTGCAACCTGCTGCTGAGTCCACTAGTTGGTCTATTCGAGGTAGAGGGAAGTGATCCTTGGGGCATGCATTGTTGAGGTCCGTGAAGTCGACGCACATCCTCCACTTCCCGTTGGCCTTCCGCACCATGACTAGGTTGGTTAGCCACTCTGGATGGAGTACCTCTCAGATGAAACCAGCCTTAAGAAGTTTATCGAGCTCTTCTCGTATGGCCTGTTTTCGATCTGGTGCAAATCTCCGCAGTTTTTGCTTTACTGGTTTGGCATCAGGTCGCACGATGAGTTTGTGCTCAATCATCTCCCTGGGGACCCCCGGCATGTCGGACGGCTGCCAAGCGAATACGTCTGCATTGTTGCGGAGGAAGGTGATGTGCGCGAGTTCCTATTTCTCGTTCATTGATGCCCCGATCTTGACTGTCTTGTCGGGGTTGGCACTGGAGAGTGGAACGATTTTGATTGCACCGTCTGGTTTCGGCGTCTTAATCGTTTTGATCACTTTCTTGGGTGGCCGTCTGTGGCGGGTGGGCTGGGAGTGTGCTCGACTATGTCGAGGCTCCGCTTGTCGCATTGGACCGCCAGCTTTGCGTTTCCTTGAATAGTGATTGTTCCCTTCGGCCCGGGCATCTTGAGTACCTGGTACGCGTAGTGAGATGCGGCCATGAACTTCGCGAGTGCCGTTTTTCCGATGATGGCATTGTATGCTGTGTCGAACTCAGCAACATCAAATGTTATCTGTTCCGTTCGGAAGTTGCTCGCTTGGCTGAAAGTCATCGGAAGCGTGATCTTGCCCAATGGCTTGGATGAAGATTGAGGGGTGATTCCATGGAAGGGTTGATCGGTAGGTGTCAACTCGCCTCGTGGAATTCCCATTGCGTCCAAAGTGCTAGCGAAGAGAAGATTGATGGAGTTGCCGCCATCGACGAGGACTCGCGCCACCTTGACATTCCAAATAGTGGGTTCGACCACGATCGGATATCGTCCTGGTATAACAGCAGCCTTGGGGTGGTCTTCATCTGAGAACTCGATCTTCTGTTCAGACCACTTCATCTTGGATGCAGTCCCCTGCCATGTCGAACAAACCTCACGCTCCACTTTTTTGTATTCTCACTTTGAAGAGTACATTGTGGAACCTCTGAAGATGTGTGAGACGTGAAGATCGGAATCTGGGTACGCGGAGTCCGAGTCCTGAGTGGTTGCCTCAGTTGCCTTCTCGACTACACGTACTCGCTTGCCCTTCTCCAAAGCCAGCTGCCTTTCCAACGATTTTTTGAAGATGAGGCACTCCTTTAGAGAATGTCTGTCCGACTTGTGTATGGGGCACCATATTCTCTTTGTATCATTGCCTTGTGGGTCTGGGTGTTTGGGCGGGCGCTCGTATTCAGATGCGAGGACTACTGCTTGAGCTTTCCTCTTCCCACTCTTGCCGCTTTTCTTCTTGCTTGGTTCGGGTGTGTCTTTGGCTGGCTTCTTCTCTCCTCCCGCCTTGGGTTTGTCGTTTTTGCGTCTCAGCGCATCGTCTCCATGGGCACATCGATCGACAACCTCGAACAACCTTCGAGTAGTAGTGATTCGCCTTGTTGCCAACTCCTGGGTAGTATAGCGATCTCTGACGCCGGTTTTGAAAGCGCGGATCAGAGAAGCATCGGTGATATCGGGGATCGTATTTCTGCACTCATTAAAGCGCTGAACATAGTCCCTCAAAGATTCACCCTGATTCTGTGTTAACGCGTGTAAATCGTCTTCGATCGCGTGGCGCTTGTAAGTTCCCTAGAAGTTCGTGATGAATTGTTGCCACAAATCTGCCCATGAAGAGATCGAGTAAGGTGGGAGGTGCATCAACCACGAACGTGCAGAACCTTTCAACGCTGTTGGCAAATAGTTTGCTAACGCGTTGTCGTATGCCCCAGTAGTGTACAGTACCATGGAGTAGACCTAGAGGAATTCTTCAGGGTCAGTACTTCCATCGTACTTCTCTATTGCTCCGGGTCGGAATCTCTCGGGCCATCGGACATCACGTAGAGAACGGTTGAAAGCTCTACACCCAGCGCTGGGGGCAGTGGGTTGTCGGCGATCGTGTGTCCTCCGTGGACGTCTATCGGATGACGAAGATGAAGATGATGATGACGACGACGACGATGGCTTAGTCGGCTCCAGCGTGCGATTCCGAGGGCGACATTCAGGTTCTCGAGAATTCTATCGCCGTCCACCGTTGTTGTTCTGGCGCCGGTCACCATTATCATCACCTTCATGCTAACGCCCCCGACCATCATCATCCGGTGTCCGCTGCTCGCGGTTATCGCGATCGCGGTGGTTATGACGATCACGGTGATGTTGGTCCTCGTTCAAGCGACCTCCTCGCTCCTTGTTCTCGCAACGTCGTGAAGACACGCGATGTCGGGAACGATTCTCGTTGTCTCGCGTGCGTCGTGCTTCTCGGCGGCCGTTCAGATGATCGTGGAGATCGCCGGTGCCGCGAGGTGGACGGGTAGCTCGTGCAGGCAATGTTCGCTGCTCCGGTGGTTCACCGTCGGCACCGCCAGCTGTCAGTCACTCCGGTTGTGCTCTGGTAGCAGCTTCCTCGAACGCGTTACTGAGATTGGCTACCGATTCCCGTAGTCGTTCCGTCCATCGTGCGAGATCATCGTTAAGCACGGGGTCATAGGGAGCTTGTCTCAATATTGCGTTGACAGTGCCGAGATGTTGAGCTGGCATGGCCGTCTGATTCTCCGCCTCTGCGTTAGCCTGTGCAGACATGCTAGTCCCACCGATGGTAAACACGTCGCGTGGTGTACTGGAAGATGACGAGCCATAGTCTTCGAGCAAGTGTAGGACTAATGGTTCGCGGGGATCGATGTCAATTACTCCAACGAATCGATCCGAGGTCAACGTCGCTCCTTGTTCCTTGTCTGTACCCTTGAGAGAGGTTCCTCACTGTTGGACCTTCGGAAGCGTCGTCTTCATGGCACGGAGAAAGATCTTGCAGCTTGAGAAGTCGTGATTCTTCGTCTTGTGAATAGGACAATAGATATCACGAGTTGGAGAAGTACGCTGGATTCCACGTTCTTTGCAAGCACGGATTTCAGCTTGTACGTTGAGAAAAACCCAACAAGCTTGCAAGTTGTGCTTCCTGGACTTGTGGATAGGAGAACAGGACTTGGTTACCTCGGAAGCTGTCCTCGTCGGCTCGTAGTACTTGTCGGAAGGACAAGGCTTGGCCGCGCTAGGAACCTTCTCGGGCTCGTATGACGTCGATGTTCCGTTCTCCGCCACGGCGGGAGAATTCTTCGACATGGGATCGTCTGGGTTTACAACCACGGCGTTCTCGTTTCCGGTCATTGATGGACCAGCCCGAGATTGGCACCGTGGTGTAAACCGGGAAGACGATTTTGCCGACTTGAGTCCACAGCAGCATTGTCGAAGCAGGGATTCCTTGGATGGGGCCGGTGTTGACGCTGTTGTCGACGAAGCTCGATGTCATAGTAATAGAACCTTGAGCACCAAGTCCCCCTACCTGGCGCGCCACTGTCGACGGTGGGTACCTGTAGACCGGATATAGAGGGTATTGGGGTACGCTGGTACGAGGATCTACGTAATACGACATCAAGGAAACAAAAGACAAAGATTATACTGGTTCAGGCCCCTTAGCAGGTAATAGCCCTAATCCAGTTGATATGGGATTACAAAGGGAATAGTAGAACTCGGCGATACCGACGAGATCGTAGTCAAGTTGATTCGACTAGATCACCCGGCGACTTGGCCCTTGTAGTCTCCGACTTCGTAGGCTGTGGTCGTTGTGTAAGCTTTGAGATTCGATGCCTTAGGTCCCCTCGGGGGGTCCCTTTTATATCGCAGGTCAGGTGGTCTCCAAGTAGGACTCGGAGACATCAAACCCTGCACGATATAGTAACGACCCAGTCCTATACGGGTAGGAACCTTTGCATTGGTAGACTTCGTGATGGATTTCCTTAGCGTGTTCAGAGAACGTCCGTATATGCGCCGATATACCGTATTGCCGTATAGCGTTCATCCAAGGGTAGAGGGTATACCTTATCCTTAACCCTGACAGAATTACATGTAGTTATACTCAAATTTATTCTATAGTTACACTTGAAATTGTTTTATCCAGAAAACTTGTGATATTTTTTAGCAATTCCTTTTTTTCTAAAAAAAATCCTAATTTTTGGCCAAAAAAATCAAGTGTGTGCATCAAAATTCATAAAAATATCTTAGGTAAAATAGTCTTACAAAACTATTTTGTCTAGAAATTTTATCCGTATAAAGTTTCCTCTTAAAAATAAGTTTTTGAAAATATCTTTGTCAGGGTTACAGATAAAGCATATCCTCTATCCTACGACATATGGAATATACCGATAAGATATACCTTCACGTATACGTATACGGTTGGTTTCCATATATGCCGTTAGGAATTCGCCTCAAGTTAAGGAATATCTCCACGAAGTTAAGGAATTGCAGAAGTCCTACTTGGAAAGGGTAAAATCTCTAGTATATCGTGTCGGTTTACATATCTCCAAGTCTTACTTGAGGGTCAAGGTATCCCACGATATAAAAGGGACCCCTAGGGAGAGGCAAAGGGCATCGCATCTCATCGCCAACACACCCACCAGAGTTTATGAAGCCAAAGTCTACGGAGCCAACTCGCCGGGAGATTTCATCGAATCCCTCGACTACGATCTCATCGGCATCGCCTGTTCGGTTACTCTCTTTGTAATCTGTTCTCATCGTCATTATTCCCATATAAACTATATTAGGGCTATTACCTGATATGGGGCATGAACCAGTATAATCCTTGTCTTTTGTCTATTTTGATGTCGTACTACACAGATCCCTGTTCCAACGTACCCCAATACCCTATTCTTCCGGTCCACGAGTATCACTCGTCCACAATCTTGCAAGATATATTATGAAGATACCTTCAAAAGAAACCTTGAAAAACAACCATAGTGCTTAAGATCCTCTTTATCTAGGCTTAGGCTTATTGGTTTAGACTGTTAAGCCGATATTTTCTTTTGTGTTTTATAAGTTGGTGGTTTTAAAGAATTAAATTTAATGGTGAAGTTCTACATCCACTTCAAACAAGAAAAAAAAAAGTACCTCGCGACCTAGATTTTGCTTAGGGCATCTTTGTTTATGCTTAGGTTTACTGGCTTAGACTTTTAAGTTAGCCTTTTGCTTATATAATTAACAAGCCGATGAATTTAAAGTTCTAAGATTAAGGATAGAGTCATACATCTACCTCACATAAACCAAAAGGCTTCTCCACGGCTTAATAATTTAAGAGTGGCTTATGGATTGGAAAAAGCTAAATGAATAAACTTCTTGTTTGTTTGTTTATGGTTAGACGTATCGACTTATAGGCTGGTTTATAAGTGTAATAAAGAGGACCTTTAACATTGTAAAATGAGCTTACGGATTTCAAAAAGCAAAACAAAAAATAATTGTTTATTTCTGATTAGACTTTTTGCTTATAAGAGGTTATAAGCCTAAACAAAATGATCGCTGTTGAGCTTAATGCCAAATGAGTTGTACTGTTTTGACTTCAAATAATGAGAAAATCCTCTATATACGCTTGAGAATTCGTCCAATCCCTTATGTACCCCTTAATTTTGCCTCATCCTTTATATACCCTTGAGTTTTCATTTTGATCTCCTTTATGCCCATTTTGTTAATTGAACATGAGTTGACCGTTAATTTTTTTAAAATTGACTATATTACCCCTCTTATATTTATGTGCTAGTTTAATGATAAAAATACAATTCTTATATTTAAACTCGGGAGCTTGAGGTGCTACTCAGGTCACTGCAATCACTAAACAATATTGTTCTTTTGACAAGTCAAACTAAACATAGCAACATCTATAACATCAAACTAGTTTTATTAAATGTAACATTAAATATAAGGGATATAAGGGATTCTCTCATATGTTCCTAGTATGTTTGTTTTGTGTTAGAAATGTTGCTATGTTTTTCTAAAATATTTGACTCAGAAAATAGTCTAAATGCCTCATAATATAAAGCAAATTTGATACACTTTTACCCGGAAGTAATATGTGCACTTATTGATCTTTGTAGATGGCCGCCATCGTGACCGAGGAGTTGAGCTGAGGGCATATCGTTCCAACTGAACATGCATCTGCAGCTGTTGTCAGCCACCGTCCACCGTTGCTGCTTCGTTCCAACCACGGTCATCGTTTCATCTGCCGTAGCACAATTAATCTGGTACACCACTCCGAGATGAATGAATGATGCTCCAAGCCGACTTTGGGGAGGGGAGCCTCCGATCAGCTGATTCAAGGGGCAGGACGTACGAACACACAGGAACAAAGGTAGCACAACAACAGTACATCAACGTGAAGATAAGGGCAGGTGCTTTCCTTTCTATTGGGACTTGAGGGAGCCGGAGGCACTGAGCATCGATCAGTTTGTGATTTGTTTTAAACATCAGCAAGTTTAAAGCTTTTGTTGGCATGCTTGTGTCCATTCAAACTTCTTTTCCTTTCCTTTCTAAGCAATTGAGTTATAAGTCTGGTGATTGTAAAAAAAAGTGTAAAATGCACGGGCGGTCCTTAAACTTGTAGCGGTGTATCATCTAGGTCCCCAAACTCTCAAAATGCATATCCAGGTCCTAGAACTTGTCAAAGTGTATCATCTAGGTCCCAAACCGACACATCCCCTCTTGGATCCTACGTGGTGCTAATGTGACCTGCCACATGGACGTGACGCGTCTTTTTCTTCTTCTTTTCTTTTTCTTTTCCGTTTTCTTCTCATTCTTCTTTTTTTCCCTCTTCTACTCGGGTCATAGAGAAAGGAAAATACAAGAGAAGAAAAAAAAGAAAAAGAAAATTTTTAAATGGATCCCATTTGTCAGTCAAAATTATGCCACATCAGCGCCACGTAGGATCCTGAAGGGATTGTGGTGATTTGGGATCTAGATGACACACTATAACAAGTTCTGGGACTTGGATATGCATTTTGAGAGTTTAAGAACCTAGATAACACACCACTACAATTTTAAGGACCGCCCATACACTTTACTCTAAAAAAGCCTTCATAATCGTTGCTAATATGGAACCAAACCTGGAATACTTTTGTTACTGATTTGGGTGGTTTAGGGGACTTCCAGTAAGTCACAGCTCAGCTCTTGTCTTAGGCTGTGATCAATTGTGGGGGTTTAACGCATAATTAATTAAGTAACGACGGTTTAACGCATAATTAATTAAGTGTTTGTAAAAAAGACTTAAAATAGATTAATATGTAAAAAACTTAAAAACTGCTAGATTAATATGATTTTTAAGACAACTTTCCTATAGAATTTTTTAAAGTTAATGTACCTTTGGAAAACATGTACGCAAAAAACGAGGAAGGAGATGTTAGTTACCTAGACAATCGAATGCAGCCTTAGCAGGGTTAATCGGTCAACTGCTGATTCATTTTCAGATATTGGTGTGTTGGATAGTGCTGCTTGGTAACTTTGATTTCCCCACGAGGTAGCTCACTAACGTATGATTAATTAATTATCAGAAAGAAGCTTGAAAAATAAACTAATATTATTTTTGAAATAACATTCCTATAAAAAATATTAAATAACATATTGTTTAACCGTTTGAGAAATACTCGCGTGAAAACGACGAAACAGAAGTTAGGAAAGTACAGTTGAGAACACACACAAGGACACTTCTTTTGACCAACATTCATACTTACTAAATTTGGAATAGAACTTATGCAGTGTGAATTTTTCTAACACAAGTCAATTATGTGTGGAATGGTACTACAATTCTACATTATGACTTAGGCCGTGTTCAGTTGTTTTGGAAAAAAAAAAATTTGACATATACGGACACACATTTGAAGTATTAAACGTAGACTAATAACAAAAACAAATTACAGATTCCTCCTGTAAACAGCGAGACAAATTTATTATGCCTAATTAATCCGCTATTAGCAAATGTTTACTGTGCACCACATTGTCAAATTATGGCATAATAGGCATAATTAGGCTCAGATTCGTCTCGCAATTTACATGCAAACAGTGCAACTGGTTTTTTTATCCATATTTAACGTTACATACATGTGTCCAAATATTTGATATAACGAAAAAGTTGAAAGTTTAAAGGGAACTAAACATAACCTTACCACTACCAGAGGGGTGCCACAATGTCACTGCCCTTGATATTTGAATGAAGCTTACATATTGCCTGATTCCCATTTGCCACTGCCTTTGATATTTTAATGAAGCTTACATATTACCTGAAACTATTCTGCCTTAATAAGTTTGCAGAAATAATCCACTGTACATACCCTAATAAATGATCAACCATCAAGATTATCCGAATAATAGCACAAACACTTGATACCAAACTTCAGCTACACATGCTTGCTGGTTTCCACGATACCAGGAAGAATTAGAGATACATACGAGAAATTAGCATCCATGTTCTGTGAATATTTCAGTGCGCATGTAGTATAAAACATGACAACACAAATGTTATGTGAATATTTCAAAATACATGTATAACATAATAAAGTGAACGGTAATTAACACATCGCAAATAATCCAAAATGCCCTACAACATGGCTCTCTCACAAGTCATAACTTCACTAAATCGCATTTTATCTTAAACAAAACGATTTATGAGATAAATTTCCTATTACCAAAGTATGCAAATCACATTAAATCAAAGGGTGAAATGCAACTCTTTAGTTCACTTGCAGTTGGTCTGCCAAGGGCCAGTGCATTTTCTAGTTGTTCGCTAATATCAGGCAAGCAGGCATTGCCATCTTCCAGCAACTCGTTGCACAGAGCCTCATGCGACAATGGCTTACCTCCTTTATGCTGAAAAGAATACATAGAAAAACATCAAGGGCTGATTAGATAGACTTAGCAATGGAGTTGCAAACGCACAACAGATAATTGCAATCACACAATTTGAAATAATAACATATGGTTCCGTTTTGGTGTACTAAAGCAATCACAAAGCTGTAGGAAAATGATCATATTTGGTTCCAGTTATTAGTAAAACATTCTTGACATTAGATGGAAGAGAGAAAAAGGAACAATAGAAGTTGCGTGGCTTTACGATGGTAATAAATCAGAGTGGTTCATAAACATATCAGCATATTCAAAAATAAGAGAAGCAGTAAAAGGGAGGGAAGGGGACAAACATTTAAACAATGCTTGACATTAATGTGCTCGTTGCAGTTCTTATCACACATATGACCATCCTGACATGCAAACTATTTCATGATGGAACCTCCATCCCTTGTCATAGAAAAACCTGAATGCCAATTAGCAACACGCTCCATCCTCGAAAATGGACCCTTGCTTTCTTGGGACTGCACATAATAGCATAAATTTTCAATGAACAAATTTACTTTTGACCTTCATCACTGCAGTCACCAAAGGCCAAAAGCCCACAAGAACCAGAACTTATTGGTAGTGACAGTACAAAAGAATGAAAATTGCAGTGCCATCAATGTTTTTCAGGATTCAGGAATAGACATCCAACGAAATTACCAACCAATTTCTCTGTTGATGCAGATTCACTAAGAAAAGGCTGCTGAAGAATATTTCTAACCTGAGACAAACCATACCAAACAACCTCCAGCAACTTACTGGAAACCTTCCAATCAAAACATGAGATAGCCTGAGAGTGTTCAAACAATTATTGCGACACAGATAGCCTGAGATTTCAAAAACAATTTCTACAATACTGGTGACGGATACAACTCTATAGCCATGAGGCTTCCTTTGAACATAATGCTGTTAAATCTTTAATCCATTACAGTTTTATGGAACACGATATTATTAGTGTTTTTTTCCAACTTCTAGGATACATCTTAAAGATCATTAGTCTGTTCGTTTAACATTTGGCAACAGAGGGATGCAGACTAGACGTGTGAACCAAATATGCAAAACCATGGTTCTGATTGGTGTTTTTGTACTAGCAAAAATAGAAATGACTAAAATATATGGTTGACTTGCACTTTATAGGCAAGAGGACCCGAATCAAAACTAGATAACCACAATGCCACCGCCTTCGATATTTGAATGAAGCTCATATTGACCTGACACTGTTTTGCCTTAATAAGTTTGCATAAATAATGCAGTGTACATGCACAGCTATACATGCTTGCTAACTTTAACTATATCAGGAACAAGACTTCCAGCTATTAGTAAGAATTATAAAAAAATATCATCCATGTTCAGTGACTATTTCAAAATGCATGTATATAGCATAACAACATAAATGTTCAGTGCACAGTAATTAACACATTATAAGTATCAAAAGGTCCTACAACATGGCTCGCTGATGACATCAATAAAAATCACATTTTAAATAAAACAATACAGATTGTGGGATAAGTTCTCCTATACTAAGTATGCGAAACATATTAAATCAAAGGGTGAAAAGTGAAATTGTATGTCATACTTTACTTGCAGTTGGTGCACCAACGGCTCACTTGCAGTTGGTGTGCCAAGAGCCAGTACATTTTCTAGCTGTTCGCTAGCAGGCACTGCCCATCTTCCAGCCACTCATTGCTCAGTGGATTAACTCCTTTTGTACTGAAAATAATATGCAGAAAAAAATGAGAACTTATCAGATCAATAGACTTAGCTATGCAGCTATACAAGCACCTATTTTTTCAAAAGATAATCACAATAACACAATTTAAAATAATAAAATATGATTCCATTTGTTTTAGCAAATCAATTACAAAGCTGGCAGGAAAGAATGCGATATTTAGTTCCAGGTAGTACAGTAAAAGGAAGGGAAGGGAACAAACATCTATAGAATGCTGATAGACATCTTGTAGAAGCTCAGCCAACCAGTAGATTAAATGGTGAACCATGTTCAGGCTTGACATTGGTCATCTTGTTGCAGCTCTTATCACACATATATGATCTTCATGAGGTTCCGTCCCTTCCCCATAGAAAAACCTGAATGCCAATTTGCAAACGCTCCATCCTCAGAAAATGGACCCTTGCCTCCTTGCAACCGAATATAATGGCATATATTATCAAGGAACAAATGTGCTTTGAAACTTGATCGATGTAGTCACCAAAGGCCACAAGCACACTGGCAATGCAGAAGAAATAAAATTGTAGCACCATTGATATTTTTCAGGAATGGACATCTCATAAAATCTGGATGAAGAAACAATTTTTCTGATGATGCAGATTTGTTGGGCAGATTGCTCAAGAATATTTCCATCCTGAGAGAAACCACACGACCATACAAAACAACCTCCAGTAACTATGGAAAGCTTACCGATCAAAACCTGAGATAGGCCGAGAAATTTTGTTCAAGCAATTTCATTGCAACACACGGATCACTTGATATTATTCAATATCAAATTCTACAATACCAAAGATGGTTATGGCTCTACAACCACAACCTCCTTTGAATATCTGATAAATCTTTCATCCATTACAATTTCACGGAACAATATATTATTAGTTCTTTTTTATCAACATCTATGTTAAGACAAGTTTGCTCGATATCAACTTACATCAGTCATTCCTTCCTCTGCCGCTTTATTGGGGATTGGGAAGTACCTGAGTTGATTCCCTGTTGCTTTTGAGGACATCTATTTGCATAATGACCTTCCTCATGACAGTTGAAGCAGATTACACCTAACACTCGTTTTGGTGCCTTATATGTCATAGCTGTAGAATTGATCTTATCAGAGGATGATTCCAGACTTTTCATGGGATTATTCCTACCACAATGGCTTGCCTCACCACAATTCAGGCTTAGGACAGTTGGTACTGTTCCATTATCCGCTTTAGGTTGGCGTTCATAGGTATCATCATGTGGCTCTAGTTCTGCAGTCAACATGACTTCTAGTAGATTTTGAGGACATGTATAAGAAAAGTGACCTCTGTCACCACAGTCGAAGCAGGTCACTCCTGTTAGGTTCGGTGTCTTATCTTTCATAGCTGCAGCATTGGTTGATCTGACTCCATGTTGCTTTTGCTTTTGAGGACATTTATTTGAATAGTGACCTTTGCCCCCACAGTTGAAGCAGGTTACTCCTAAAGATTGGTTTGGTGCCTTATCTGCAGCAACGTTAGCCTTGTCAGAGGATGGTACATGGCATCTGTTAGGGTTCCTCAAAGCAGAATGGCCTTCCTCTCCTTGATTGAAGCCTAAGACCCTGGGCACCATTTCATTGTCCCCTTTAGGTTGGCCTCCATTCTTATCATTATATGGCTCTAATTCTCTGGTCAATGTAATTGGTGTGACTGCTGTGTTGCTTGTTTCTCTCAATGCTTGTCTCAGAGTAGCTCGGAAACTCTCTCGTTGATTCTGAGTTATTGCAGTGAGCATTGGACTCAAATGACATTGAACAGGGACATGTCCATTGCCTTCACAAAGAAAACATGTAATTTTTCCCATAGGACATCTCCCGAGTGGATGATGCTTCTCACAGCTGGAGCAACCTAGGTGATGCCAATTATCATAGTGTCCTTTTTCTCCACAACGACGGCAAGCACGCCTCTCACTCTCATTCTGATGGCAGCACCATAAGTGACAGTGGCCAACCTTGCCACAAAGAGTACATATGACATATTTTTCTTTATTCTTCATGGGGCACTCACAAGTGTAGTGTCCTTCTTTCCCACATACCATGCAAGTGATCTTCCCAGTTTGTTTGTCATTGAGATACAAGAGAATATAGTCAGAATTGGGTATCTCCCAGGAGTCATTATAGGGTACCGCCTTTGGACGGCTAAATTGAGTGTTCTCCATCTACGAAGTTGATTAAAATTGTTACCACATCCAAGCGAAAACATTAAGGCTAATGAGGAATTAGTCAACTGCTTAAGTGAAGCAAGTTGACCAAAAAAAAAAGACTTGCATAACATTCATGAAAAAAAAATCCTTCTTGCCACAAAAATACAGTGCCTATAGGTTCACTAGGTGCAGCACGGCAGCACACATGAGCAAGTCAAAACATAACTGGCATTACTACCGTAAACAGGTGTATATGGAAACCATTTGCGATTATGTGACGTCAGATGGTTCTAAAGGAAAATCATCTGACTTTGTCAAGAAGGTTAGGAACTATTAGTAATGATGTGTTGTTTCTAACGGATTTCTTTTATAACCATTAGAGATTATAGAAAAAAGAAAATTATCAAAAGGAGTGCTTATCTCATTGAAGAATGGATATCAGAGATGTACAACTGAATAAAACTTATTTAGTCACAGCGGCATCAATTTAAAGCCTGTAATTTGATCGCATATATAATACATGTGTTAGGATCTACAGATTGTTTGCAAACTAATGAAAATTAACAAGTAAATATTTCCATATGTAACGTAATGCAGTGCTTAACCTTTTTCCTTCCTAAATTGTTGTCATCCACTTTCTCTGTCATTTTGTCGTGTTTTAGTCTTACAATGGCGAGCTTAATTTGAATGGATGTACACATATTCATTTGTTCAGCATTTAAACATCAACCATCCAACATCACTTTGACTACACTATTGTTAAAAAAAAAAATCAACCTCCTAGTTTCAGTGCGCTCATTTCTCCAAATTTTGCTTCGCGAGATGTCTCCTAGCAACGCGGAGCATACATCAAACTAGTAGCCTATACTCTTCAGCAACGATGTGAATCTCTACTTTGTGCACCTCTAACGCATGCTTCATCAGACACCCTCTTTCCATTTCCCTTGCAATGCGCAATAAAACCACTCACGAACTCACTCTCCACTAATTTCTCAACAAGTCTAAGCTAGCTAGCTTCCTCTCTACAGCAAGGAAGCTCTCCTAGTACCAAATTCCCCAATTTCCTTTTCTCCCCCAACGCATCCATCGGTGGTTGGATTTCCAGCCTCCAAAGCCCATGACGGAGAGCGGTGCCGGTTCGATTCACCGCATCAGCGTAAAGCCCCTCATCGATCAATCACACGGGGGGTAAGGAATCCGTCTAGCTAGCAGGTAGATCCTCCTCGCGCGCAGAGCGGAAAAGCTAAATTAAGCCATCCACCGGTGGGCGCGGGCAAGCAAAGAAAACACCCCCCGCGAGAGGAGGAAAACGACAACGAGTGGTGGTAGGTACAGAGAGCGTGTGGCGCATACCTTTGCCTCGCCGGCGGCGAGCGCTTGCCGGAGCAGCGGCTGGTGTTCCGTTCCGTTCCGTTCTTCCGCGCGAGAGGGGGGAGGGAGGGGGGGGAGGAAGAGGCGATGCGGAAGAGGAAGGAGAAGAAGAAGAAGACGCGTGGGTGAAGCGAAGAGACGTGTAAACTGCACGTGGCGCGGCGGGTGAGCCCCACTGGGTCCCTCCTCGGATGCCTTATCCCATCTTCCCCTCACCGTATCGTATTCGTTCTCTTCCTCTACACCGTACGAACGGCAACACAGCCCCTTCGGCGAGCTCGATCCTTGCTCTTTAGGTCTTGTTTTGTTCGGTTTAAAGTGGATTGAATAGGATTAGAATGTCACCTAATAGGGATTAATAAAACTAGCTAAAACCTTGCACGTTACTGCAGGTGTTCAATATAATTATAACAAATAAAAATAATGTGTAAGATAGCTAAACTACATAAACTTATATAAGTTAATAAGTTAATATGGTTTATAATAATTTAAATTTAAATAGTATATAGAATGATGATTCAAATGTAAAAGTAAGATGATATGGTTTTATGAAAGAAGAAAGAGAGATACTTTGGACCATAGATTAATCATCTAAGACTAAAACCAATTGATGTGATATGATTTAATGGGAGAAGAGAAAAATAACACTAACTAAGTGAGGATGAATCATATAGGTATATATGATATTATAAAAAATGATGAAGAGATATATTGAAATATTATATGAATTATATGGGATGATGATTTAACATGCTTATATCTTAAAACTCTAAAATTTAATAAATTATAAAATTATATATAATATAACATGCTTGCATGATGTTTAAATGTAATAATTGTTAGTGGATGATGATGTAGCATCTTTGCATGTTGAGCTTTAGAATTTAGTGGGTTATAATTTTATAGTAAGATAGGATAAGATCTTGTGAGTCCCCCTTTCTCCGGTGAACGTGAACTCCTCTAAAGAAGAACAGAATGTAGTCGAGCGGCTTTTCTTTGGCGAAGACCTCTCCCCAATGAGGCCCCTCCTTCTCGTTCTGCGAGCTTACTCTGACGAGATCATCCGGAAACTATGTCAATTCTTTTTATACTCATCCCCTATCTTGGTCATGTGTAGTTGGCTGGCCTCGCTGGCACCGAAAGACGCCAACGTGCCAGCGAGCCCTGTCTGCCCGGCCTCATCCTCCTCTTCACCCCGCTTTGCCCAGCCACCAACACTAGCTCATTGTCCATCTTTGTGCACTGCCCACTGTCGGTCCACCGCCTCTAATGCTATCCCTCTAAACCCGATCCCTCACTTCCCATCATCATGGCCTTCCTCCCCCACCTACCCCTGAAACACTAACCCTCACCCTATAGTTGTGACGCGGTCAAAACCACACGTGTGAGTTCGACTGCTAGCGCATATACACGAATTAATATTCTTGTATCATTTATATCAATGCATTGTAATTGCAAACGGCTTTATCCCATGACCTCGGCTCTAATCATCTGATAAAAACCTAAATTTTTATGAGAATTAAATAAGGCATTACGATGCTATGATTTTCTTACTTATATCACTGTGGCATGGGCTTCATTATTCAGTAATAAAAGAAAAACCGTGATGCTTAGAGTGAATGATTCCATGGGTGGTATATGCCTGTAATTTTTGAGAGGAAGTATATACCTATATTTGATATAAGGAAAAGGTTCATTTTGATTTCTTAATTATGGTTTTGGTTTAGTTTTGGTCCTTTAGATGTGAAACCAATTAAAGTTGGTTCCTCAACTTTTAAAATAATCTATATCCCATCCTTAAAAAAACCGAGGTGTTTTTCGATGATGTGACACAATGTGTCATTATTGTTAAGCAAATACAACGGCCCAGGGTGAATGGCCATACCAGGGTACCCACACATCCATCTATGATGTTTCAGGTTCAAATTGTTCAGAATCCCCAACGCAAACCTTTTTTTCTAGGGTTAATTAAATACATGCCATTAAAAATTTACCAGTTTTAAAATATATCATTAGTATTCATATATTTAGAAATATACCAATATAATTTCATATATATTCAAAAGATACCACTACTTGACTCTTCTATGCATTTCCAAGAAAAATTGGATCAAACTACCACCTTTCCTTCTTCCTTCTTCCCCTTTCTCCTTCCTCCTCTCTCTTTCACCTTCCTCCTCTCTTTCTTCTCAGTGGCGCGTCGGCGGCAGCGGCGGCGAGCGCAGCAGCGGCGATGTGCGCACGGAGGTGAGTGGCGGCGCGGCTCGGCGGCGGCGGTAGCAGCGACGGCGGCTCGGCGGCGGCAGAAGCAACAGCGGCGCCAGCTGCAGTAGCGACGCGGCGGCGGCGCGAGCAGCAGAAAGAGCGCGCGCGGCGGCAGCACGAGCGAGCAGCATGTGGCGGGGATGGCGGCGGAGTGAGCGGTGAGACGGCGGCAGCAACAGCAGCGGCGTGCGGCGGCTCGGCGGCGAGCGCAGCAGCGGCGGCGCGGCGGCTCGGCGACGAGCGCAGCAGCGACGGCGCGGCAGCGGCAGCTGCAGGCTATAGCAGCGACGGCACGGCGGTGGCAGCTGCAGCAGCGACGCGGCAGCTGTGCGGCGAGCGCAGCAGCGACGGCTCGGCGGCGGCAGCTGCAGGCTGCAGCAGCGGCGGCGCGGCGGTGGCAGCTGCAGCAGCGATGCGGCCGCCGCAGCAGCGCAGTGGAGGAGAGAGAGAGGGGTAGAAGATGGGGAAGAGAGAGAGAGGTAGAAGATAAGGGCATTTTTGTCTAATACATGTAAAATACGTTGCAGTGGCATCGTTACAAAACACAAATAGTAATAGTATATTTCAAAATCAGTAAATTTTTAATAGTATGGATCTAATTAACCCTTTTTTCTAACGCCTTGCGTGTAGCAATTCGAAAGAAATCTTAGAAGTTTCAACCAACATTTTTCTTTTTCTACACGCACAATTTCAACTCAAACTCTGGAAACTTACAAATAGCACCCTGAAACTTCTACATTCAATCAAAAGTTTATATTCAAAATATAGAACTTTCATTGACAGCTGTTAATACTTTGTTTCAAAACCTAACATTTCAAATCAAATTTTCAAACTTTCTATTCACAACATTAAACTTTCAACTCAAATCTGACCGTTACAAACTCATTTTTTTTTAAAAAAAATACTTTTAAACCTAGTTACAAAACTTTCAAACCAGAAATTATTGTCAAAGTGTGCACAATTAAATGGTGGAAGAGGGTGGCGTGGAGCTTGTCTGTGGCAGGATCTACGAAAGAAGATCCAGCATGCACCTCATCTGTGATAGCATGAAGGGGATGCCGTCATCTTGCTCTAGCGGCTTGTTTGGCAACTTGAGGAAAGGGGATTGGGAGTTTACATGAGGGAATTGATGGTGAGATTAAGATGTGAATTTGATTTTTCATCCCAGTCTCTTGTTTGGTAGAGGTGGTGGAAATTGATAGGGAATTTAGTTGGAGATTATATCATTAATGAAAATGGATGGCTGAGATTTGTTTAGGCGAAGTAAAGGAGGAATTCCCTCCCAATTACCTGCCCCTACCTAGGTATTGAAAAGGAGGGAGTTCATTCCTCAATTCCCCATCCCCATCCCACCAAAATTCCCATGTCCCCCAACCAAACAAAACAGTTAATAGCCTCATCCCTTTAAACTCCCAATCCCTCCTAGAAACTTCCTCCAACCAAACAGACTGTAGGAGAAGTATGCAAGGGACTCGAGTTTACTCGATGTCTCGTCGAGAGAAGAGGGGTAGCATAGAAAAAAACAATTTTCACAAGCCCTCACCATTAATTTCCTAGGTGGATAAAATATGAAACGCTTTCTTTATGGTTACCACGGTGGTGTGGGGGAGGGGGGTGGGTGGGGTGGGGTGGGGGGCTTTAAAGAGCTGCCCCGTGTAAACTATAAATACACTAGGCAGCAGATGATGTAAGCTGCCCGTGAAAAACGTTTCAATTTACCCGGACGGCGCTTGTTGGACGACTTCCCATTATAGCACAATGCACATAGGAGGTGCCGACTAGAACTTCGGCCTTGTTTAGATCCCACTATAAAATTTTTCACCATGTCACATCGAACGTTTGAACACATGTATAAAAAATTAAATATAAGCTAAAAAAATAACTAATTGCATAGATTGCGACTAATTTGCAAGACGAATCTTTTAAGCCTAATTGCTTCATGATTTGACAATGTGGTGCTACAGTAAACATTTGCTAATGACAAATTAATTAGGCTTAATAAATTCGTCTCGCGGTTTACTGACGGATTCTGCAATTAGTTTTTTATTAGTGTCCGAACACCTCATGTGACACCCTATATAATACTCGATATGACACGCCAAAACTTTAAACCCCTGATCTAAACACCCCCTTTAACATATTTACATGTCCCATCAAATGAAACCACCTTATTCATTCAGAGCACCCAAAACACAAGTTGGACATCGACATGTCACACAAGTTGATCAAAACGAAGTTAAAAGCTATGATAAAACAAGGGCTATCAGAGGTTAAAGCGAAATCGTCAATCGTTTTACACAAATGCTGCGCAGCAGCCAAAAACTAGAGCTAAAGCTCATTCCAAGCTTCAGCCATGAGCATCAAGATTTATTGGAGATAGCTTAGAGGGAAAGCCATTGGAGGGATAGCTCTAGGAGAAGAAAATTTGGTCTGGTACAGAGAGATAAATACCATGGCTTTCATTAGTTCTTGCCCATCGCCACTCCGTCCTGCTGCCTAAGCCTTTGACCTTCAACGGAAAGATAGTTCTGGAATTTCTCCTGCCAGAATGCAAGAAATGGTTATACTCCCATAACTGTAAACACATTAATCGGATAGTTGTTGACATCCAAACTAAACAAACAAACTCACACAAGAATTGTATAGCTGTTTGTCATCCAAACAAAAAGAGACTGAAAAAAACAAGGAACTTAGATCAGGCATGCTTGGATTTCTTGTGACAAAAGTGCAGTCACACTTGGATCAGTTCTAGAAGGCAGCCCAAGAACAGGTGGCTGTAGGCAACTTGGCATTTACAGGTTGGTCACCAAGGGAAACCAAATTCTGAAACATATTGACGGACTTTGGATATTGAAAACAAGACTAATTCAAGCTGGACGATAAGAAACAAGTGTTCCCAACTATTAATTGAGTCCTCATTCCAGAACATTATTTTACGGAAAGCATAACTGGTGAACAGATCTGCGTCCCCCCGCGTCGCCCCCGTGCAGGCGACCGGGGGGCGAAACCCTAGCCCCACCGCTGCCCCACCTTTCCCCTCCCTCCCCCCTCGCCGCCGCCGGAGATCGCCACCGGCAAAACCGGTTGGTGAACGAGGATGGCGGCGGCGGGGCCTTTCTCGCGGCGGCGCCCCGTCTCTGCGCGGGGGGCGCAGCGTCCGCCGGCGGCGGCGGGATCTCCAGGCTGGGCGGTGGCAGATCTGGGCCCGCCGTCGCCGGATCCGAAGACGGCGGCGTCGGGCGGTGCTTCGAGGAGGGGGTGCGGTCTTCGGAATCTCTGCGGTGCGTGGCAACGTGGTGGCTGACGACGGCGGCGGCTGGCGGCGCTCGCGTGGCGGCGTGGTGGCCGGCAGTCGCGAGCCTCTGCTGCGTTGGGTCGGCACCGGGTCGGCGCTGTGCCCTGGCGCATGGCAGCTCGGCGAGTGCGGTGGTTTCCGGCTCCGGAGGCCTCCCCACCCCCATCCCCTCAGACCACCTCCCTCTCTCTCTCCCCTCTCCCACCAAGCGGCGGGGTCCCGGCGGCGCTAGGCACTCCTGTGGCGGTGGGATTGTGCGGCAGTGCGGCTGCCGGCGCACAGGCGGCGGAGTTCGCCGGCGCTAGCGTGGTGGCGATGCGGCGCCTGCCGGCTTCGGTGGTCGGTGGTGTGTCGGCCTTCTGGGGCGCCGGCGACTCTGGTCTTCGGCCTCTTCTGTCTCCGGCGATTCCTGAGGCCGCCGCCCCCCTATCTTCTTTCCTTCCTCCCTTCCTCCTTTGCTCTCTGTGAAAGAAAGGGGCGTGTGCTTGTGCCGGCGCCCCAGCCCCTCCATTCCTTCCCCTCGCCAAGGTTTCTTCTCAGTTGCTCTTCTGCTCACCCCCAGCACACCTCTCTCTGCGCTGGTGGTTTAGTTGAAGGTGGTTGTTCAGTTGTTTGGTTTGTCTCGCGAAGCCTGGAGACCCTCGCCGGATTCATGGAAGACATCGACGTCTTTGTTGCCCTGTCTCAGCTATCAGTTCCTCTCAAAGCGGCCTAAGCCTCCTTCATCCTTGGTGCTCCTCCCTTCTTTTGGCTGTCTGCTTCCAGACCCGGCTGTGGAGCCTTTCGGTGGCTGAGGTGTTGTGTTTGTCTGTGTTGGTGGTTCGGTCTGTCTGTAGTCAGGGCTCTTGGGCCTCGTCATGTTTCAAGTGCCCTGTGTCTGTGTAAACCTATCGTAGTGCCGAGTGTTGAGCAGGGTGCTTGTCCTCTTTGTTGCTAGAGTCTTTGTGTTTAGGTGGAGTCGGAGCTGCTGCATCGGATTCAGCCGATGAGCCGGGCAACGATAACTCTAAACACTCCGGCTCTGGCTTCTTAGAGGCTCTACACCTTTTAAGGGAGTCTTAGGTGAAAGCCTAGTCTGGTCACAGGATCGGCGACATCGACATCTGCGGGCGCCGTTTCCTCCTTGGAGGTGTTGCCTTGTGGACTCCCTCCCCTTTCGGGTGAAAACCCAGCCCAGTTGGGCGGGTGTCGGCATCAGCCTCTATCGTTGTTTACCTCCTTGGAGGCTTCGCCTTGAAGGTCTTGCTCTTCCCTCGGTGTCTACTATGGTTCGTAGTTTTGTCACAGGCTTTTTGTGTCTTCTGTGTAAGGTTTTGCCGGTTTCCCTTTAGCAAACTGTGCAGTTGTATGGTTTTTGGGCCCGGTTTTCCTTATAAACAGGGTTAACTCTCTTCTTCTAATATATCCGATAGATCTCCTACCGTCTACTGTTTCAAATTAATTGAGTCCTCATGGACATCTAATAACTGTCATGGTTCTTACTGTCCACATACTTTGGTTTGCAGTGAATTGTCAAGTTTCCCATAAAAATAATAAAACAAGATTAAGTATTGAGATTACATGGCTAACATCAACAGACTAACAAGAAAGTTGTCACACCAAAAATCTGAGACACCTCAAGGAGAAAATAGCTGACATAAATGAGGAGTAAATCCATAAATTGTACTTCCTCTGTCCTAGAACAAGTTAATCTAGTATGATATGTGACATATCTTAAAACTACGAATCTGGATACATATATGTCTAAATTCGTAGTAATAGGATATGTTATATCCCGTACTAGGTTATAGGACAGAGGTAGTAGTATAGAACAATCTGGTGTTTAGAATTCTTATATTACCTAAAGAAATAAGAAGTCACGAGCTAAGAGTGTTAAAAGATGACAATGAAGTACGAGATGCACCAAGGATAACTACTACTCTTCCTGCAAGCATTGAAATGAACAATTTGGTGTGCAAAAAATCAGAAGGTGCAAGTGTGCGACAATCTTCCGAATAACAAGAAACAGTCGAAGTCGAGCATTCCAGGAGCCAAAAGATACTGTAATCACCCACATTATTGTCCTTAACTATATCATCCTTACAATCAGAAACTAGAAAATGCATCATATATTATCTCAATATCCTAAAGAAAAGAAAAGAAAAGAAAATTTCCGCCGCAAACCTAGCGAGTTATTAACGGGGTCGGCACATGAACGCCCGGCCCAGCCACCACATGAAGCCACCGGATCCACGCTCATCCAACAAGTAGACAAATGTAGCAAGGGAGGGAAAGCGCAACGGAGCGAGCACGGATGGATGACATGGGGATGGGGGGAGGGAGTGGGGTTGCGCAGGTAAACCTTGGCGTTGAAGAGGAAGAGGCCGGTGAGGCCAGCGGTAGTGACGCCGCCCCAGATGAGGACGGTGGAGGAGAGCAGCGACCACTTGTGGTAGATCATCCTTGTGTTCCTTCTCTTGCGGCGACGGTGGATGGGAGATGATCAGACGAGACGAGCAAACGTAGATAAGAATAAGTCCAATATTACTTCCTTAAAAGTGACCTGAATCTAATCCGCGTGACCTTTAACCGCCAAACCAGATATCTTTGACCCCTAAAATATTAAAACCGGTGCAATTTGACTCCCTTGATGGTATTGAAGAGCGGCTTCGCTGACGTGCAATCTACGTGACAGTGTTGACCAACACTGGTCTGCCGTTGACCTGTGTCAAATCTAGAGTTGCAGCGAAATTCAAACCACAAAACTAGGTGGCCTAGGAATAAAATCACAGCAAAATTCAAACCACAAAATTAACTAGGTGGCCTAGGAATTTGGCGCTGCAGCAAAACTCAAACAAAAAAAAAATAGGGGATCTAACTAGCTGCTGATTAGATGGGGGTGGACTAAGAGAAATTTGAGCATGCCTTATTACACGATTTGTGCCCAGCGGTTTGAAAATTTTCATCGGAAAATCTCCTTGACGAATCGGTGTATTGAAAGAAGATCACTACCTCTGCCATTCCAAATGAATTAAGGTATTTGCACTTTAGAAACTTATTGTACCATATAGTACTTGTTTCCTGAATTTTAACGAGCGTTAAAACTAATGCTATTACTGAATTTTAAAAGGAGAAATAAACTATTAATGTTTGTAAGCCTGCATCAATAATTGGTCTCGTTTAATTTTCGTCCTACAGATCCTTGTTTACATATTACATATTGTATCAAGAATTTTAGTAATTTTTCCTAACAAAATTTATGCAGTGGCTCAACTAAAAGAAAAGCTAAAGTTAACTGAATTTGGATGAGATGGTATGGGACCATAGCGCTTCATGAGCCTTAGGACCATAGCTCAATCAAGTTTTGTTTTAGTTCAGATTGCACTGTTTTCACCTGCATATTTTGGAACGCAGAACACGTGACATGATGGACTGTACAGAATCAAACTATGTGGTTATGTGCTACTAACTGCTAATCCTTTCTTGAGTTGAATATCATAGTTCTTACCAAACTGAGTAATTACTCTTCAGTAAGTGCAACGGAGTTCAGACTGAAAAAGAAGTTGCCATGGCCTTCAGACTTTCAAAGTATATGTAACATGGACTATTGAACAGTTGAACTGTATATGTTGAATTTGTTAACTCTTTGTGAATGGAAAACCACAAATTTCCTACAACTAATTTATTGGCCATCAATTAAGCTCAACACAGTAGTGTTGTTGATACTGAAACTATACTTTTTCTTTCCTATTTAGTTTGATTATATCCTGAAGTCTGCCTGTAAACAACGTTTTCTTTGTTACAATGACTCAACAGTATATACAGTATGAGGCCCTAAGCGAGTGAATAAATATAGTTGTGCTTCAAAATCTTATAGTACCATATAGTATTTCTTTCCTGAATGCCTTTAATTTGATGCTAACAAAATTATAGTATTGTAATAATTATTGCCTTTTGAACAAATTTTGTAGAAGACGAAAAACGTAGTTGATCCTGGGCAGGCAGGAGCATGGCATCATCAACACCGAATGGAACATGACGGGGCAAGAGGGCTCTGCTGTGAGAAAACTACTATTTTTTGAGTTAGTTTCTCCTGTTGTTTTTTGGGTTAGTTTCTCTTGTTATCTAGGACTGCCTCATGGGAGATTTGCAATGGGATATAGTTTGATAAGCCCAAATGATGTTGATTCTATCAAGTCCAGGAAAAGATTGCTTCCAAACCCACAAACTAGTGGTAAGATTCTTTTGAGTTCCAATCTTCAACCATTGTGTCCTCTTAGAAGGTTTCAATTTATCAACACCTAAGGAAACCTGGACAAATAGACCTTACAAGAACATCAACTTTTGCTTGTATGTGTTAATTCTGCTCTTTTTTATTTTTCACCTTCTCAAATAAGGATTTGTCTACATATGAAGTATGGAACACCCTATCCTAGGATACCAATCGAAATCATTTAACCTCACAGTCATAACCAATCATTTATTTATTTATTTATTTATTTATTTATTTTATAACCTTAACTCATAAAACTTGATTCTTTAAGCTTAGTATTAGAGGAATCAAAGCAATTTTGATAATATTAGGTACACCCAACGTACTAAATCTTTTAAAATTTATCAACTCTACAATGACTTTTAGAGCTGAACCCTGCTATTTAACCTGTGCTTTCTTGGATGATACAACATGCTGACTGAGGCCATAGGAGCCTGAAGAATGGACAAAGAACACTTACTTTATACATGTCTGATCATGGGAGAAGAATAGTAAATAAATAGATCTGGGAATAAAGGAATTATGATGAAATTATCGATCAAAGCAATTCATTGCAATTTTGTACTAAATATGAAATTATCTATCAAAGCAATTCACTGCAATTTTGTACTGCTTTCAATGAACTTTATACTTGCAAATTCAAATGTTCCCATTGACTTGGATGCTCCCTGATGATTCCATCAGTTTCTGTAGTCTATACATGTTATGAGTTGATGATATGAATCACAGTTTTTCATGCAGCAAAATACTAACATATATGTGCTCTATCACCAATTTCTTTCATTATAATCTCGGTTAAATGTTTGTGTATTGACGGTACTATAGAAGTTAACTTGCCATTATAATATGGGTTAATTTTGTCTATGAATGGACAGTCACCATCAAGCTTAATGTATGGTGTATCAAGCTCCTCAAAAAGAAAAGCGTATGAATCAAATCATGGAGATGGTGGTTTTGCTCATGATGATTTAGAGACTATGGTGCTGATCATGATGATGATATTGGAGAGTACTATGGTGATGATCATGATGATACTATGAATAGCTGAATTCTTATTCTTGTAATTCATTCGAATTGATTAGCATGAGATTCATTAATGTAACGCCCCGACATTCGTTGGCCATAAACACAGCTAACTCACACCGGAGTGCTATGCATTACCTGTGAGATAGTACCAGTCCCAGGATACACTAGCTGGTATACACAAAATAAATGTAGAATCAAAGTAAACAGCTTTATTACATCACTGGATAGTAGTCCTTACATAAGTTGTCATCATGGACAGGCCCATAGATGAGCAACACAACACTACAGAAAACCATAAAAGCGACGGCGCAGAAACGAACAGCATGAAGAGACTAAGCGACTAAGCAACTACGCAACTACGCAACTACGCACTAGGCAAAGAACCTAGGCAACTAACTTATTCCATAGGCAAGGCTTAGGGCTAGGCACGAAACATCTAGAAGTCTTCATACTCGGCTTGCTCCTGGAGATACTCCTCGGCGGTCAGGATGACGTCTTCATCTTCGAACTCTATAGATTATTGTAAGGGGCAAGGGTGAGTACTTAACGTACTCAGCAAGCCAGGGGAAAGAATGACATGTTTGGTTTAAATAAGGAGGCTAAGGTTTTATTTGCGAAAGCTGCCTTTTTGGCAAAGTGATTTATTTCACAAAACTCCTAATGAGTGAATCAAGTTTTAGTTGTCAGGAGGAGGCATATTCTATATCGCTGCCATTGTTACTTTGGTGTGGAGGGGAAGATTATGTTGTCTGCAAGATAAAAGGAAAGTTAGTTAAGGTTTAAATCGGCTAACGAATTGTGCAGGCAAAATAAGCAAAGTGAAGATGTACCTGAGGGACAACATCAGGAAACAGATCTGTCATGTACATGGAGGCTGGCTGATGGAAGATATGTTGCTTCCATTCTCCCCACCATCTGTCAAAGTTTCTGCTCCTAAACCTTGCCAGCTCTATGTTCTCAATGCTGCCTAAAGGAGGTCCTGGAATGTTGAGCAGCCGATCCATCATCAGGGTTGATGAAATCTCTCCTCAGCATTGAATTTTGTCAGCAAAGAACAAGCTGATTGGGAGTTGGCCCATTCCAAATTGCCTGGCCGAGCTCATCGGATGATAGAATTCATAGAAGACATGAATGTTACTCTCTTGATGAATGTCGACAGGAAGGATGCATGGGCTGATTGCAGCTGAGAAGACTTCTCTGGATTTTTGGTATCTCTCATGATTGATGTCTTCAAATCTAAAATCTGATGGGAGATCCAGATGTACTGAGTCTTCATAGGGGAACCAGACCCGAGCATCTTTCTGAAAGCCTTCATAAAAGCTACAGAACTGGTCCTTGAGCAATTCGGCTGTTAATTTTGCTCCTGCATCGGCTGGTGTGGTGGCATACTCTCCATAAGACATGCATCTGCGATGCGTTCTTCTCCATCGTCTTCTGTGATCGGCTCCAATCTTGGGAATTCTGCTCCTGTCACGGATGGCCGATTGACAGCTTTCATGACTATCAAATTTAGCCAAGTTTGCAGTAGCCACCATGGTCCACCTGCTCCAACCACCGAGCCGACAGCTATCTTAGCCGATGCATTGTTCAACATTTGGTACAGATAGCCGATGAGGATTTTGCCTAAGGGGAATTATCTTTTTGATTCTAAGGCTTCGGCTACAAACTGTTAGTTGGTTGTAGGGCCACAACTTGATCCATAGAAGAGAAATTTCTCCAGCCACATCAGTAGAAAGGCTACATGCTCTCGAGAGGTGACTGGCCCTTTGCCCATATATGCTGCCACATAACCAGGCCAACCACATATGCTCTTGGTCCTGAAATCGAATTGATTCTTGGTGTTCAAACTCATAGGATTAGCCGATGAGGTCACATCTAATCCAGTGATCATGGTGATATCGATCAGAGTTGGGGTCATCGGCCCATGGTTGAACAAAAAGGCGTTGATAGTATTGGACCAGAAATAGGTGGCAGCAGCCATCAAGGGTTCATCTTTAGCCGAATTTGCTATAGTGAGGGCGAGTGCTTGGCCGAGTCCAATTTCATCCCAGTGTGTCTGCTTGCTAGCCGATATGCGCTTATAACATGTGGTCCAGCTTTTCTCAGGGGAGGTTTTCTGGAGAGATGGCCAAGATTTGAAGGTGTTTTTCCAATGACCTAGGTTAGGGTTGGCCAATCTGAAAGGGATTCTGTTGGTTTTGGCAATGATGAAATCAGTGGGGTCAAGATCGCCGATCGGACCAAGGAAATAGTGATTCTCATGCGATAGACTTGGAACTGCGACTAGATTGGATAGATGCTACGAATCCAAAAGGAATAGAGAAGAAGAAAACAAGATGAGATGAAGAAAACCGATCTATTGCGCGGGGAAAATGGATCTAGCCGATGGGCACGTACCTCAGCGTACTCGGCTCATGGTGCGACGGACGGGCTGGCGGAGGTCGACATCGCTACGGGCGGAAATTTGGCCGGAGAGGAGATCGCCTGGAAATCGCCTTGCACACCAAGGGGATTGCCGGAGAGAGAGAGAGAGGACGGAGTTTGCTTCAGCAGTGAAAACGGAGGAAATGGTGTGAAACTTCTCGGGGATAACGGTTAGTATTTAAAGCACTAAGTAATGGTCGGAAAACGGCAAGTGTGGATTTCTCTCGGAGTCGATGTATAGCAAATCCGAAACATTATCCAATATTCCGGACTTGGGAGGCATGTGTTAACGACCAAATTTGGTAATCCAAGTATCGGAGATGGAGATGAAATCGAAGTGGAATTCAAGATGGAGATCGCTCCGGAGACAGAGTAGGATCAACTGAAGTCCGAATCGGCTGCGACCAGGATCGGCAGAGTCCGAGTTAGACAGGGTTAGCCGATCGAGCCAAATCCGACAATATGACAAGGCATACGTTGTCGGGTTGAGTTAATAAGCTTCATGAGGATTGCCACGCATGGATAGAGTCATGAGAAGGCAATTGTATCTACGCCCTCCATCTACTTTTGATAGTCCTATTTCCAAATCTGAAAATTTTATTTTTGATAGTCATATTTCAATCCAACAACCTATCCTCTTAATGGCTTTCTCGGATTTAATGCGTCACTCTCCATTCTTCCACACAAGATTGGCTGCATGGGCATCGAGAAATGTAAATATTAATGAATCGCTTGTTTACGAGGAATAACTAGTAGCATGTTTAAATGGACGATAAGTAGAATTACTTATACTTGGTCTGTGTGCCAAGATGAAATATGATGATCAAAAGTAGACGGAGGGAGTATTAATTAGGATATTTTATATAATTTCCTTAGAGATATGTTTGGGCAAAAGTCTGCCGCAAAGACTTATGGTATCTTAGAGTTTGTCAGAGATAAGAGTCGTGTCCGATATGGACATATTTTGTAATCTCGGGTATAAATAGACCCCGAGCCCCATGTAATCAAACTAACACACGTTCAATACAATCTCGGCGCATCGCCACCCTTTTACTTTTGTTTTGTTTCGACGAGTTCTTGCTTTCGGGTCGAGCTGCATCGGTTTCGATCTTCAACGAGAGGTAAAACTTGTTATGGCGGCTTGCGTTCTTGTGATTAGTGCTTCCATCTTTATGATACTCTAATCTTGTTTATGTAATTCGTCGAGTTATCATATATCTTATATAATCTCTGGCAATATCGCTATTTATCCTACAATCGGCTAATGTCCGTCACTAGAAGGCGGCCGATTAGGTTATATATTGACGTTGACTTAGATCATATAGGATATCTACCACCTTATGAAACATCCAACGGCTTGATTGTCCAGATATAGTCCTTCTTTTCATACTTATAGCCGCATCAGTTGAATTTGATCTTATGAGTCGTGATTAGAATCTCAATCTCTAGCATGTCTTTGGTTGCCGATTAGGATAACATCGGGGTTTCAGCCGATCTTACATGATTTAACTACATTGATCTTATGTACTTGATTGACATGTTAAATCTGCCCTTTATATTAAGATCTTGTTGCATTTAAGTATATTAGGCTTTTGCTTGGTACATTCTACTTGCTTTAATATCCTAATATAGAGTGGTATCGGAGTATTAGCCGATACATGCTAGATCTATCTGATCGGCTATGCTATGAACATATATAGTCTCATTGTTAGTATATATTTTGATCTAAGTGATTTATACTGTCTCGGCATGGTGACCGATCTATCCCAATCACTTGATGTAAGTATATATCGACATAAGGATTATATATTGCTAATATCTACAGCCGATCGAATAGATTTAGTTCTTTCTTATTTATTCATGACTGCCGATCGATCCACATATGACATTGGCTCGAGGATAAATGATATGCCATAGGCAACTAGCCGATCGGCTATCGTTTATGGATTTAACCGCGGTTTCTTTGTCTTTGTTTCTTGTTGATTGTAGGATCAAATCAACTGGCACGCTCATATACTTAAAGGCAAGCTTTTGGACCTGCACTGGAGTTAAGCAGATCTCCTAGGCCTCATGTTTTTACATCAACAGATGGACGGTCCTCCACCTGGTGCCTGCGTCCCCTTTTGTGTTGTCCCTTACTCTCCTCTATTCCCTCCCGCAGTTATAGCGGGAGTGTCATAGACGATAGCGACGACACGGACGCTTTTGACTGGAGTTTCCGTCAATGATTTTTGTTGTAGACGTTTATTGATGTAGCTGATCATGAAGTAGCCGTGGTTGTCGGTGTAGCCACATATAGCCGAAGGCGAAAAAAAATTTACGCCATGGTGTGAAGACGAAACTGCAATTGTTAGCATCTTGCACCTTATAGATGTCAGAGGATGCTATTGAGGACATCTTACATATGTCAGAGGACGTCGTTGGCGATGAAGCCACCACTTTGGTTGGTCCTTCTGCGTCGTGTAGCAGTCATCATAATAGTGATGCCATGTTGATGCAGCCGTTGTCATCGTAGATGATGTTGATGTGGTCGTTGCCGTTGTAGAGGAGCGTCTTGCAGATTAATCTGTCCGAGGACGCGAGGTGTCCATCTATATGAACAAGTTGGTGGCGGCAAGTTGATGAGGATTACTGGTGGTTTTGAAGATCACTGGTGATGCAGTGTCGGCGGATGATAACAAACGTGTGATGGTCGACGCGGATGGCTTGGTGGCTTGGCGCTTTGATCTGATGCTGGTTGTAGTTGCTTCTTCAGGTCAAGAGGATCGCTTTTATGTGGCTAATGAAGGAACTAATCTAATCTAATGCTAATTAATGGAATTGGCGCGCGGCCGATGAGATGCTTCTCGGCGGACTCGTCAACGAGCCGCTCAGGCGCTGCTTCTGTAGATGATAGGCCGTCAAAGCTAGCTAAGCTACGCGATGAATGCGGTGCCCCAGGGAGAGCACATGAATTGATCTCGTCTCCCCGGGGCAGCGTGGACAGATGATGGATGGAACAAGGATCTATAGCTCTGATACCATATGAAAAATCTATTTGTTGTATTTTAGTATTTCTCTGATCTATTACTTCATGATCGGCTACATCGACAAACGTCTACAAGACTACAATAAAAATCATCGATGGAAACTCCAGTCAAAGCGTCCGTGTCATCGCTATCGTCCATGACACTTCCGTTATGACTGCGGGAGGGAATAGAGGAGAGTCAAGGGACGACACATAAGTGGATGCAAGCACCAAGTGGAGGACCGTCCATTAGAGATGCAATCGATGATGGTGACTTGAAAAAGATGAAGAAATAGAATATTTCAAATCCAGTCGCAATTGTTCGTTTAGCTCCCGTTACGACTGAGGGGGAATGTTAGAAGTATAATATGTTAGTTAAAGATAAGAGTCAAATACAAATTATAGAGATAAGATATATCCTAGAGATATAATTTTAGAGATAAGATAGAGTTCTAAAGATAGAATCCTAGAGATAAATCTACTCTTACTTGTATTGTATTCCAAGTCTCTGTCCCCTATGTACTCCTATATATACTCTATGAAAGGGTCAATGTAATAGATCAGAAAAATACCAAAATACAACAAATAGATTTTTCACAAGTTCTAGAACCCTTTTAGAACTTGTATCCCTTTTCTTCTTCTCATTTTCTCCACCAAACAAAGAGTTGTACCGATATTTGTTGCAATTTCGCTTAGAGAAGTGGGTCTCTAATACCCGTTGGCAACCTAGAAGGCACATAAGCCTTTGGCCGATTCGCAGAAGAAGCCGCCAACTCCACCAGTTTTGCACTTGAACCGAGCTTGTGCATCCCTTTCTTTCTTGGACTCATTCGGTGACCTGGACCGAGGCGAGGACGCAGCCCAGCCCAGGGCCAAGGTGAGCCGTCGACGCCGGCCGTTTCCTCCATAATTCCTCATGTAGACACCATTGCCGGACGGCAACAGTGATGGCAGAAGCTGCGATGACGACCGTGATCGCCAGCTCCAGGAGAGAAACGGAAAAGTTAGTTGGTGATCAATTTGCAAAACGAAGTTGAGTTTGAATTTGGAAGATTTGGTGATAATGTATTTTATATCTACACCTATCTCTAATAATTTTTTCATAAATATTTAAAACTTTTAGAAATGATCTTCACGATCAAGCTTCCAACAGTTAATTCGTTTTCATAACTACTGCATTCATCGGGACAGCTATTATGTTGTTGTTTTCCCCAAAACAGAGCTAAGCGAAAAAGGAAGTAAGGTACAACGCGACACGCGACAACCACAGGATTCTTTGCATCGTGAACCATCTGATTTTCATAAAGCTATTGCGAATCTATTTTGATTAATCAACACATGTATATGCTGTGAACGCGCGTATCTAGCTAGCAGCTGCGTCAGGGGATACAATGTATGACAATAATCTTCTGATGAGGTATCGCGAGAACATTTTGAGAACCGTAATATATGGGTGTGCTTGGTATGAATAAAACAAACACCAACTGAGCAGTAACCTGCACAGACGACCGGCCTGTTTTAGAATTACCGTCCAGCTGGTACACCGTACAACTTTGACTGTGAATTCGGGAAATTTACCAGTCCAAACTGAACACATTACCATCAGCTAGATAACTATAACTATATTGTTCACGGAGAAAGGATCAAGACAATGCACCGTGCATTGCAGGTGAAGCAACCGTGCGTAGGTTTAATTTGACTTTGCATGAGCACTAGTACACCACATGCATGCAATGCTTAATTTGGCATATCCTAACAACAATTGGAGATTCAAGCAATTTAGCTCTAGCTGCTGAATTTCACAGGTCAACTGTATAGTAGTATGTAACTAATTTAAGACAAGCCCAAAAAAAGAACTCAAATTTTCATCATGCTATACATATATATACAGCAAATGGAACTGTTTAATTAAACAGGATTTTTTTTCCTTCAAATAGTATGTGCATTCACTGAACTCCATTAGCTAGGTTGCTCATTCCTGAAACTATTCCACATTCCAAATGGAGCAGCGACCAGCATAAATTCCTACGGTTTCAAGAAAAACTACTACTAGTGCTCGATCAAAGTCCCCAACTGTTATTCTCAATCTCATCAAAGAGCAAATAGCTAATAATAAAACCTGGAAACTCATCAGGCGAAGTGCAACATTGTAAAATCTTGAAAAAGAAACAAAGTCGATCCAGCACAATAGTTACACTTAGCTTTAATTTAACCTGCTGACTGAATTATCAACAGTACTGCAACATAAACCTCTTCCATACGAAAATTTATACATCACCTAGCTCAGAAAGCAAGAGATGATAATGGCTGAATTATCAGCTCATATATATAATCAAGAGCCCTAAGTAACATCAGCATAAAATTCATATCTCCATGAGATATTTAGAGCTAATATTTCTAGCTAAAGGCAAAACTATAGATTGCATGCATGGTGGTGATAAGAAAGCAATACAAAATCAGCAAGCATGCAAGACTTTGTATGACTACTATATATCCCCCAGTTAATCAATCTGCCCAACAACTGTTAATATCACCTTTTCAGTAACTACTATAGCTAATTCTCCACCCAGCTAAGCATCATTCCAGACTGAGAACAGAGGCATCCCATGGCAAACCGTCACATTGTCAGCCTTCTCCACCATCTCTGACTACGGTGTCGGCAAAACCCAGCTGTTGCCCCCCACAGATTGGCCATAGTCGCCTTCTTTTTCGACATCGGCAAGAAGCGAACCCTCGGAAAGGTAGTACACATTACGGCTGCCATACAGGTCATGTGTGGTGTCAATGCCTGCCACACCATCTTCTCCATAGCCATGGATGCCCTGACCTTGGTCCACCGCTGTCGCAACCGGCATAGCATAGCTGATTCCACCCGGGAGACCATGAAAGCCATTTGTTCCATTGTACCTGAAGGAGTATGAGTCACTGGACCTCGAAGGCGCATCAACGAAACCTGTGACGTCTGGAACATCAGATTGCTGGAAGAAGTTGTGGGTGTAGCCCAAGGAACTAAAATGATGTAGATTGTGCAGGTTCTGCGCCGCTGTAACCACAGAGCTGTCCTGCTCTTGTTTCAACCATGCCCTGGGCTGGCCGTTGGCGTACTGCGAGGGGATCGGCTGCATGCTAATTGGCGACCATCCATTGTAACCATAATGCTGCGAACCATAGTTGCCAACCCCATTGGTGAAGTGGGATGATACCACATTATTGGGTTCGGTATTGACATTGATGTCCATGACATTATCAGTGTGATCAGAGGAGTCCTTCAATCGCCGGGTGGTTCCAGTACCAATTGGGAGATTGCTGCTTTCAATGATGCTCTTGACATCGTACCGGCTCATGTCAAAGTTTGTCACAGCATTGAGACCACGGAATTTGATTGCAGCGATATCATATGCCTCTGCAGCTTCCTCTTGGGTGCCTGCAAGGTTTGTTAATTAATCTCAGTATCAGCTTTGAAATGATTTTTAATCATAATTAAGGGTCTGAGTGATCAGTGATGTGAGACATACTCCATCCATACTCGTAAAGGAAGTCGTTTTGAACAGCGACACGGTCTCCAAAACACAACTTTGACTTCTTGTTTATATAAAAATATTTATTGAAAAGTGATATATGTATACTTTTATGAAAGTATTTTTCAAGACAAATCTATTCATATAATTTTTACATTTTTAAACTCAACAACTTGAGAGTTATTCATAATTTATATTCCCAATGTTTGACTTAAACATTGTCCTAAACGACCTACGAGTATGGAGGGAGTATGTGAAGAAAACAAAAGAAAAGATGTTCCAGCAGCTTGCTTTGTGCTTTTCATTCTTGCTTCCTTTTTTTAGGACATTAGAGATGATGGATTTGGTTGATGCTTAAAATATTAGGTTTGTGACTTACCAAATGTGCCCAAATACAGATCCTTGTTTCCTGCCACCCGTCCTATCCTTGCTTGCCACCTTCCATGCTGATGGTGTCTGTTTCACATATTTGATTCACTATTAGCAAAGCAACGGCATGTAATATAATATAGAAAATGGCTTTGAAGTTCATTGACACGGGATTCTTAAAAGTTCGATGTCAACACTTGCAAATGTAAGATTTGGTGCAACAGTTTAAAAAAGTTTCAATGAGCACAGTTAGAAAATTAACAGATCAACACAAATTATATTAAATTAATAAATTGTTAAACTAAAGTTTTCTTAAGACAAATATAACAACAGGAAAAATTAGACATCGCACAAGATAAAAGAAAACGACTCCAATAAAAAACTATGTACCTTGTAACACCACGATATATGGAAGCACCACGTGAAAATCCACTGCTTTTTCTGCATTAAATTATCTTATGTGAAGCTTAACCAATGTAGAAACCATTATGCTACTCTGTATAAATTTGTAACTGCACGTACCTTCTAAGGGATGCAACAAATTCCTGCCTATTCATGTGCTTCATTTCATCCAACTCTTTTTCGTAGTTGCTTACCTAATTAACAGCAATGACAATATATCATATACTAATAAACATGTATATTTATATATATGATTAAAGGTTGACATGCATTGCATTTTAAGAAAGAAATAATTATTTGTACCGGAAAATTCGTCGTCGTTGTAGTGCCCCAGTATTTAAGGGCAGCCAAATCATAAGCCCTAGCAGCTTTTTCTTCCTTATCATATCCTCCTGCATTGATTGCATATATGCCACTCATTTAATTTACACATACTACGCGCAAATGAAAACATGACGAATATATTTGCGTAAACAAACTTAAATATATACTTACCAAGATATACTGTGGAATCCAAAACAAAATAGTCCCAAGTTAACCAATGCAACAACAGAAAACAATGTAATTAGTTAATTAAGCAGCAAATTAGAAGCAAATTGTTCGTAGAAAAATAAGCATATATATGGGGATGTTTACCTTGTCTGCCTTTGCGAGTCTGACCTTCTCTTCTGCAGCTGTTATCCCAAAGATGGGCTTCATACCTTCCTGTCCACCTGTGCCTAATGAATAGGAAGAAAAGATACAAAGTTAGGTTTAAAAGGTTTTATTGATTTAACATAAGGGCCGTATATAACTACAACTAGCAATAACGAGTAATATGTGATATTTAATGCGATGTCCTGGCCAGTTTGATTCATCATAGAACTAAATTGATTAACCAGAAAATTGGAAACATGAAAGCTATAGCACCACTAGTAGTAGCAACTGACAAGCAACTACTGGTAATCTATTGAAGTATAATGGTTTGCAAATATTACTACAAACAATACTTCTTTCGTCTTAAAATATATGCACTCCTTTAACTAAAATTTTAAATTATGGAAGTGCACTTGTTTTTTTTGTTTCTTTGAGAGAAAGGGAGTGTAGTGTACTACAGTACTAGTTGGAGTGGGTAACGTATACTAGTCAGTTAATTAATCCAGTCAAACACGAGAACAGCAGCGGTTCTTGTCTTCTTGAGCCGATAAATATGACATGCATACAATGATGAGGCTAAAACACAATTTACAAGAAAGACATTAATGGTTCAGTCAAATCAAATGAAGGTGCACAACTCCCGCAATTAAACAAAAAAAGGCCCCGTGTATTAGTTAAATCGTTGATCGCGATAAATGAATATCACCAACTGGAGAACTCGTATATGCTCTCCCTCCGATTCTTTTTAATTTTACGTTTTGGACAATAACACCGTCTACAAGATACATCTTTAATTTTACTTTTCTATTATAATATATATAATAAATAAATAAATACATGTTTATTTTTATTATAGTATTTTAAAAGACAAATCTATATATGTTGTTCTAGTTACTTTAAACTAAATATTTTTAAAGTTATTGATAGTCAAAGTTATAAAAGTTTGACTTCAACCTTGTTTAAAATATTAATTAATATGGAACCGGAGAGAGTAGTAGCAGAGTATGAAAGCATAAAGAAGTTCTTGATAAAAGTTAAAAGTTTGAAGAAAGTTGAAAGTTTGAAAAAAAAAGTTAAAAATTTATGTGTGTGGAAAATTTTTTAATGTGATATAATGTGATGGAAAGTTAGGAATATTGGGGAAACTAAACAAGCCTCGTACTATCTGTTTCAGGAAAAGGCAAATATTACTGAGATAAAATTCAGAATAGATAAGTATCCAAGCAAGCAACTGAACTTTTGTATAAGGCCGAAAGTCTTATATATATGAATTACTAGCATACACGTACTGTAGAAATAAGAAAAAGCTAGAGCTATAGAACTCAGATTTTCTAATATTCTTCAAATATAATAAGCAGCTAGAGCATATCTGCGGCAATTACTTGCCAGTTGTAAACAAAGGGGAAAGATACAAAAGACAAAAAAGGAGAAACAAAAAATCTTGTCAGTTGTCACTCCAATAATACTGATAGAGTTGGTGATGAACAGTGAAATAATAGGGCAAAAAAAATACTAATGACAAATCAAATAAAAAACCCCAGTACGATCATACTCCTATATGATATACCTATACATACGTTCGGCAAAATTCATGATAAAATGTCAGGGCTAAATCGATGCGTACTAGAAAGAAATGAAGAACATGTAATATACACCTTATGTGTGCATTAAAACTCAAATACTATTATATCACAATGCAAAAAACACAACGAAAAAAAATATAATAGTACAGTAATGCATCGAAAAACCAATCGAATGAGCAATCCGATGAATCAATCGACAAGAGGAACAACCCAAGATCACAATCCAAATTAACTAAAGTGCATGCAATCCAAGAAATCACACCAGAAACACTACAAGCAAGAATGCAATCCCTACAAAGCTCAAAACGATTAATCTAATCAATTAATTTTCTGCACAAAACAGCAAGACCAAGATGCATGGTGAGAGACGACCTACTTGGTGACACCCCGGTAGATGGACGTCCGCTGCCCGAACGTGTCCATGGCCGCCTTCATCCTCTGCGCCGCCGCCGCCGCCGCCGCCTCGGCCGCGCCGCCGCCGTCGGCCGCCTTCGACCCCATCCCATCCGGCGAAATGCAGGCCGGCACCGTCGCGTCCACCGGCGGCGACGCCGACGTCGACACCGCGAGCGCCATCATAGCGTCTTCTCCCCCAACCACCGCGGGCGGCGGCTGGCTGCGTAGCCAGTTCTTGATCATGGACAGCCCAACGACCGACGAGCTGCCTCCACGGCCGTGCCCCGCCGCCGCGGCGGCCGTCTCCTGCTGCACCTGCATGCCGAGGAAGTCCTCCAGCTTCGGCGCCGCCGTCTCCTCCCCGCCGGCGGCCGCCACCGTGCCGCCGCCCTCATAAGCGCTCCCCCACTCTGCACATCAACACAATCAATTTTCCCATCAATCAAAATACAGAGAAAAAAAGATGATGAAAAGGGAAAAGATTTGAGCCACGGTGCATGAGATGGCTGGTCTTGCCTTGCAGCGGCGGGTGGGGCAGGACGGGGTCGGCGCCGGCGCCGGAGAAGGAGGAGGAGGAGAAGCCGAGCCAGTTGGTGATGGAGGCCATCTGGGGAAGAGTTGCTGCAAGTGTGTAAAGTATTTCTCTTGTTGGAGAGATGTGGACAGTGAGAGAGAGAGAGAGAGGTGGTTCTTGTCGTCTTTATGGGCAGCAAGCCCTAGATAGACTCTTCCTTTCTAGTCTCAGCAAATAGCAGAGGTAGAGAGAGAAGCCCTGCATTTGTATTGGGGTTATCAACACAGAGAGAGAGAGAGAGTACTAGTGCTACGCGTGTGTGTGCATGCAAATGCATGCGGTATGAACGCGCGCGCACGAGCGGGATGGTGATTATTACTGATGCCCCTGCGACACGCCGCGCTGCTTTGATTTTAGTACAAGTTTTTTTAAAAGTAAAATTGACATCGATTTTAGGTTGAAGTGCATGCCATGCAAGGTGTTTATACCTTTTTAAAACTTTTTAAGTAACTATCATATCGGATGTTTTGATACTAATTATAAATATTAAACGTAGACTATTAATAAAACTCATCTATAATCTTAAACTAATTCGCGAGACAAATTTATTGAGCCTAATTAATCCATGATTAGTCTATATAATGCTACATTAAATATTCTCTAATTGTATATTAAATAGGCTTAAAAAATTTGACTCGCAAATTAGCTTTTATTTATGTAATTAGTTTTGTAAGTAGTCTATATTTAATACTTTAAATTAATATCCAAATACAGAGACTAAAGTTAAAGTCCCTGTATCCAAACTCCACCTTAATTGCTTCACCGGCCAACGCAAACTACGGGCATCGGAGCATGTTTGGGGAGCTTCGTAGCTGTATTTTCTTAATTTCAGCTTAAATAGTTTACATTATATTTAGATTATAAGAATACATAGACGCAAAATTAAAAAATAAACTAGAAGTCAAAAACCGAGTTTAACAATAATATTTGTTAGGACCAAGTCAAAAACCGAGTTTAACAATAATATTTGTTAGGACCAAGAGAGTACGTAGTTTCCTATAATATAACAGTTCTGAAATTTATGATTAACGAGTAAAAAATGTATTCATCAAATCTTAATTTTAGTTGTTTTCTCAAATTAGTAATAAATTCATCAAATCTTAAGTTTAGTTGTTTTCTCAAATTAATAATAAATACAAATTTGTACTCCATTTGCAGTTATTGTATTTCATGAGTTATTTAAATTATTTTAATTATAAAGTTTGTTGTATTTGGTGTGGAGTCTTAATCTTTTGATAGAAAAAAAAATAAAGTTTGAATCCAAAATTAGTATATACATAGTTGTACTAAACTTCGAGCCTACGCTTTAGTTTTCCAGATTATAATATTTTAAAACTTCATAATTAATAAATTTGAAGTTGTGCATATTTTGGAGTATGTTAAATAAGTATCTTGCTAATTTAATTCCAAAAATGGATAGTGTCAATTCTTGCTTTAATCTAATTAAGCCAATGAATTATACTGCCTTCATCACAAAATATAAGCAGACTATCAGTCTACCTAATGCAAAGACAAAAAAAAAATTATTATTACCTCCACGCTTAGATCACTCTAATAAATATAATACATATATTCAATAAGATTAAAAATATGCACGCCTCGTATTATAAAACATAAAAAAAAGGTTACGTCTTATATTTAAAATGACGTAACTAATCATATATATATATGTTTGGTTTAGGAAGAAAGTGAGATGGGTTAGACCCATACTGCTAGTATATTCGTTTGGCATGAGGGATACGATGGTTCTACTTTTAAGGGATGGCTCAAACGTGAACAAGAGAGAAAATTAAAGAGTTAAAAATCATCTTATTTCACATGTCTTTAGACCAAACATTCATTTTAACTCAACTCGATCAATCCCAACTCTTGAACAAAAACATACGAAGAATACGAAATTCTAGTTATTTCTCAATTGATTTCTTCTTTGAAAATTGTTGTTAGAAACAAAGGAAGAGTAGTTGGGACGGGTGGAGAGGAGTTGTTCAGTAAAGTTGAGAAGACGAAATTGAATTGGGCCACCTCTTTTACCGCGAGGCCGTTGATACGCCGGCCGAAGCGTCGGCGGCGGCCAAAATGCCCTCCGCTGGCCGAAGCTAGCCTGACGCCCACCACTCCGGATGGACGACCGACGGCTACCTAGGCTGGATCCAAACTTCTAACTTTTTCCATCACATCAATCTATCATATACATAACTTTTCAGTCACATCGTACCAATTTTAACCCAAACTTCTAACTTTATAAGGAACTAAACACAACCCTAGAATCAAACGATTCAGGGGGTGTTTAGATGGGGCTAAAACTTTTTAGCCCATGTCACATCGGATGTTTGGACGCTAATTTAGAGTATTAAATATAGACTAATAAAAAACTAATTTTATAAATGAGAGCTAATCCGCGAGACGATTTTTTTAAGCCTAGTTAATCCATAATTATCAAAAGTTTACTGTAGCATCACATTGTCAAAATCATGGCGTAATTAGACTCAAAAGATTCGTCTCGCGAATTAATCCAAACTTATGAAATGGGTTTTGTAATTAATGTATGTTTAATACTCTAAATTAGTGTCCAAACATCCGATGAGACAGGGACTTGAAATAAGTCCATGTAAACCAAACAGCTCCTCACTTATTTGGTCTGGTATTCTGGCCACATTGCGTCCCAACTCGCAAACCGTACATGTTGGTAAACAGTTATACAAATGTCCATTTTAGATTCACGCTTAATAATTTGCTACTGGAGAGAGATAATTTTTTAACTATTTGTCACTTTTATCTATGTAGCATGCCCGTGTGGAAAGCAATGTGGATCCCACCCGTCAGCCCCTCCCCTTTCCTTCTTCTCCCTCTACAGCCTCCTTCAGATCTCGGCCGCTGGAAGCAGGCCAGCGATGCGGCGCCGTCAACAGTGGTGTCCGAGGTGAACGAGGAAAGGGTGGCTGCATCTCCGTCAAGGCCCGCGCCATCGACACCCGCCGTTCCCGCTTTGTCGATGTGCTCGTCGGCTCGGCAACCGCTCGCCCTGCTTCTGTCAGCTCCGCATCGGCCCCGCGACCCCCACTGACCCTGTGCCCATTGGCTCATGCGCTCGCTGGCCCCTCACCCTTTGGCTCAGCGCCTGTCGGCCCCGCGACCGTCAGCTTGGGACTCGCCGTGCCCGCACTCATCGGCTCTACTCCAGTGGCCCTCTGTTCAGTGGCGGCAGCCCTCCTCTTGGCGGTGGCAGTGGAGAGTCAGCGTAGACAACGGCCACGGCTCGGGCGAGGCATTGAGGAAGGTGTTGAAGTTGGTGGCGTTGAGGTCGACGATGGCGTTGGTGTTGACCTCCCCCGCGCCTTCCTTGGCTTTGAGCGAACGCGCGGCGCCGCAACGAGGGAGGCGGCGACTAGGATGATGCAGTGTGCCGTCGCCGCCATGATGGATCGGGCCCTTGTTCACCTCGTCGGAGGCCGGAGAGGAAGAGGACAGGTGAAGGGCTGATGGGGTGGGGTCCACGTTGCACGCGGGCACGCCACGATGGCACATTACATAGGCAAAAGTAGCAAATAGTTAACAAATCATCTCTATCAAATGGTAAATTATTAAGTGCAAATCTAATAGGGGTATTTAGATAAGTGTCACACCTAAAAGTGGCCAGCAAATAGTTAAATTCCCCGTACCTGCTTAACGTATCAGTCAAGAATACACCCTGTGAATATTTTCCTATCCTAAAATAATAGAAAATAATAAAACTTAATTCGATCTATACTAATATAAATTTATCCGTTTTAAAGAATTTTATTATAATTTGTCTAAATTAAACAGTGCCATTATAAAACTACCAAAATTCGATCCATGCCATGTTTAACATCAGATACGTGTTTTGAATCCTTTTTGTCTACCTTAGTATTTTCGTATCGATCAAAACACCCTGCAAAGTTTTAGATGATTATATCCATATGTGCATATGCTTCATTTCTGATAAAAAAAATCCCAAATACAAATTTAAGGGTACTCATATATCTACCATACTTTTTTGAAAAAAATAGATATATACAGCATATATTACGTATTTCTTAAAAAACCAAAAATAGACTGTATTCACCCAAAAAGCAAATAAACATATTATAAAATATACACTTCTTGAATTATATATTAATCAAGTGAAATATTTTATTATTAATACTTAAAAAAATATGCATAAAGTATACAATAATAAATAGCCAGTGCAAATGTCGCTCCGTCCGTTTCATATTGTAAGACTTTCTAGCGTTTACCACATTCATATATATATATATATAGAGAGAGAGAGACAGACACACGTATATATACAAGGTGGAAATTCTCGTATTTCGTATGTACATGTTCCTGCGACTCGGATGAGTATAGTTATTTATATCGCGACAGCTGTGAAAAATTACCAAAACAACTTAAGCCTACATCCCACTATCGACATATCAGTTGGAAAAATCATAGGCAAATTACTACCGGTCAGAATCTGGAGAAAAACAAAAACAGAATGGTTCCGCTTACTCACAACTCAGAGGGTATGCCACTTTTGGCCCTACGAATGAAATAAGCGTGAAATAGCCGTAAGCGGTGGTGGTGAGGAAGTCAGTCAGGTTAGAATAGAACTAGCCGACGCTTTGCTTTTTCAAAGATAGGATCCCGTATGCTTTTGGGAAGGTATGCCATGCCCCGTCTCACTGTCCAGACCTGTGTTTCACCATTGATGTGATTGATGAGTGTGTTACTTAGACATATTAGAGTTCAGAGGATGTGTCATCATTGGGGCATGAGAAGTCTATTCTTTATAATGAGCATACTTCTCTTCCCATGGCATATAAGCTACTAATACGTTTTTTCCTAAAGCAAGTTCCCCACCAACCGTAGCAGCCCCCTCCGCTAAAATTTCTCCTTTTTTAATGGATTTACCCCACGGAACCCGAGGTTTTTGGTGCATACAAGTATTTTTGTTAGAGCGCCGATAGGATTGGTTCTCATAATTAAAAAAAAAGGAATTTATCGAAAATTTTCTTTTATTCTTGTTGAATAATGCCAAATCAACACCAAAAAAATATCCAAAAATCCAACAAAAGTCAAAAGGAAATGAATTAGTTAATTCAATAAGAGAGAAAAGGGGACCAACACTTTTGATGTTACTTGACGCACAATAATCTCGATATGTCTATTATGGATCTGTACTCCCTGGTATCGAGAAAATCGGGAAGTGATCTAGCTCCTGAGATATATGACATTCTTTATCCTTCTCTTTTCCTGGTCTTCTCGGCTGGAATCTACAATGGACTACAGGTCCTTATGATGAGTGAGTGGGGGTTGCTCAATCCTCAGCATCTCTATCGCCACCACCGAACACTTCGGCACCGAAGCACCACGCGAAAGGACCGGGAGAGGCCAACAACCGGCGACCCCCCCATCCTACCTACCTACTATTGGATTTGAACCAATGACTCCCGCCGTATGAAAGCAATACTCTAACAACTGAGTTAAGTAGGCAATTTATCACCACAAAGGAAGACCCTTTACTTCGATCGCGAGGCCAAGTTCAATCTAGAAGAGTATGGCCTGACTATTCTAGAGGATTGTGCGATAGTATTGCGGAATACTGAGTAGAGGCTAGAACAACCCATAGAAGTGTAGGGGCTGCTTCAACCAGGCGTACCCGTATCCATTGATTTACCTCCTCTAGATGAGTCTATATACGTGTGTGTGTGTGTGTGTGTGTGTGTGTGTGTGTGTGTGTGTGTGTGTGTGTGTGTGTGTGTGTGTGTGTGTGTGTGTGTATATATATATATATATATATATATATATATATATATATATATATATATATATATATATATATATACATATATATATATATACACGGTGGCGCTACCTAGCGCCACACACAGGCGCTCCGTGCCACGGTTTAAATGGCGCCACACACAAACGAGGAATGTCAGCCCACCAAAACCAAACCAGCCAAGTAGGGAGTTAAAAATTAACTGATAGAAATTGTGGCGCAAACGATACCTGCAGTCCGCCTGTCAAAGGGAGATCGAATGTGATTGTAAAAATTTAATTGTTTTGAATAATGGTGATGAGTTAAGATGTTACAGATAACAAGTTAAATTTTTACCGTGGTTCCCCCGTACGATAGAGTCATGTTTAGGTTAAATTCAGTTGTGGTGGCTGATTATGCATTTGATGTCAAATAGTTAAAAATTAACTTGCATAGACCGAACGGTGATGAAGACGTTCCGAATGTGAGTAGTTATAAGAGAATTGTTTTGCCTTTCGATGTCGCATGTAAGGAGTTAATAATTTGTCTTTGTTTCGGGAGTACGATAGGGATGGGGAGAATTTGAATAAACGTTGGCAAAGTTAAAAAAATAAGTGGAATGAGCCTATCGATGCTGAAAGACGTACCCGAGGTTAATTTTTTCTTGCGGGTTTTATTTATTTTTGGTTTGTTATTGTTTGTAATGTCAATTGCATAGAAGTTAGTTTTTTACACGACATGATGTACATATAGTTATTTAATAACTTTACGACGCTATGCTGTGGTGGCATTATGGTTGTTTATCCATGCACACGTTACTCTAGAAATATCGCGCATGAATGCAAACAAGAATCGCTAAAAAATCGTTGAGATTGTTTTCCCTGATATGTAGGAATCAACCATCCTGATAATTCCCCCTATATAAACTGCCCAGCTCATCATCTGTATTATGCAGCCAATACAACCATGGGTGATAAACAAGAGACCGAATCCACGAAGACACATTTTGTCGTTCCCACTCACAACCCCACCACCGATGCCACGCCGCAACAGGATGAGCATGAGAGTAATCTCCCCGAAGAGTTTAGGGTGACAAGCCCTCCTCCACTGTCGCCACCCCCTTACCCGCTGTCGCCATCGATGGAAGATGATGGCATGATCTACACGGAGGACTTGGGGCACATGTCTACCCCATGCCCTTCCCCCCTTCGGACGTCGAGGATCTAAATCCGCCGGAAGACCCCAACAACAAGATTATTTTGCACCTAGCTTTCATCGACGACGACGGTGACCTTGATATTATACAAGAGGACATTTACAACTTTCATATGACCAGACCCCGCCAAGAGATGCTCAGTCACCAGCAACCCGGTTCAAGCGCCATAAACGTGATTAGTTTTGATATGTCTATTTAATTTTTGCAACAAACCATTACATATGATAGACCATATGTTTTTATGATTACATTACCCATAGTCCAAAAGGGTTAAAGTTTTTAGATGTTGGTGATATGTCTGCCGCTTTTTAAAAGATAATAAAGAATGAATCGTTTAGTCATGATATGTTTGTTGGTTTGGCTGAGTTGATTCAGTGGGTGAGTTTTAAAAATATCACATATGGTTAGTTGTGGTATGCCAGTTATATTTTAACTCACAGAGTCCATATGTGAGTGTGATCAACATGGTATTGAAAAAATATATAAAAAGGAGTTAAAATTTAACTTGTTCTCTTGTAAGATGAACTCGAGTGATTTGATCAAGTATGTAAGTTGAAAAATTACTTCGGTTTTGGTGTCGATCGTGCGCAAACATGCTATGGGTTTTTAACTTTAGTTTCCAGAACCACATTGATCAAACTGAACATACGACGATGAACAATGAAAATGGATATAATTAAATAAGGATGGAACTAGTCACTGTTGAATTTAAAATATGGTTTCATAGATGAAAAAAAAGACAAGTATCATATAGATTGTGTTATATAAAATTGAAGTGTCTATACTGTAATCATGCGGAATCGCTTTCATAACTCCCAATATCATCGTCTGCATTTGTTTGATCGTCATCTGTATACCTAGCAGATTCAGCCGCATCTTCAGCCCACTCGTTGTCCAAACATCTTCGCAGCGATGGACCCTCCCTGGTTGATCTCCTTGTTGTTCTAGGGACTGCAGTACTAACTTTGCATCCAGCATTGGTACCACGGCCTCTACCCCTGCCGGATCCTCGTGGCCTGCCCCTCTTTCCCTTACCCCTATTAGCGGCCTTCATGACCTTGTTGAAATTTGTTGGGTTCATCGGACATGTATTCGCATAATGCCCATCCCTCAGATGGCACCACCCACATTCCCGTGTGCACATCTTTTTGCCCTTGGCTCCAATTTGAACTTCCTCATCCGGGTCACGGGTCCTTCCTTTTGTTCTTGACCTTGGGGGGGGGGGGCTCCCTGCTTATTTCGGCATTTTCAACTCGTCCAGCGACGCCATTCTGCGTATTGGTGTCAACAGTCGCAATAAAGTCACGCGGTATCTCCTATACATGGCTGCGCAATCCCTTCAAAACAGCCATAGCCCTGTTGAACGCTACCTTCGATTTGCACACTGCCCTAGCCACTCCAAACGCTTCAATCATCATCATATTTGTCCTGTAACTTTCTTGAACACCATCTGGTCCAGTTGTCTATCGATCCTGCCTAACAAAGGGCACGTCGCTCTTCGCTTTCATTGTGTACCTCTTTAGGATGTAGGCAGCGGGTATCTTCTCAAGTTGTACATGAACAAATGCCCAGGGCATGTGTGTGCAGAACATGCCTAAATTACATCCAAAAAAAAGGAGAGAGCATTTAAACCAGCGTATTGCGACGTGTGATAACGGAATGCTGAAAGTGTTAGACATACGTAAAACATCGATATCGAGTTTGTACTGTAAAAATACCTATATGCTCCCATTTTTTGCACTCGCATGTAAATACCCCTTCGTCCACATCTGCAATAAGCTTGAATTGCTTCTGACACCAATTGTGTTTTTCGGACAGTTTGGTGTGTGACACTAACCACCCGTTGCGGAAATTGTCGTCTTGTGTGATCCTGAAGTCGGTGCTGTCCTGAAGCGCGTCCTCGAACAATCTGAAAGCGGCCCTGGTGTAAAGTCTCGACATCTGTATAACAAATGGCCACCATACAGCCAACACCGGCTTCCCCTGTACAACAAAAATATAATTAGTTGGTGTGAGTTAAAATTTAGTACAATTATACGATTGATGTCAGACCGTTTCCCATAGTAAAAATATCACTAACCGACCATGCTCTTGTCTCAGCAGCCTCCTTCTCCTTCCTGTCAGTTATAACCTCCAACATTCTCCGAGCAAAACGGTGCAGCGTGGTTTGGTGGTCAACAAACTTGTGCTTCACCAACTTGTTCATGCTCTCGCTTCGCTGCGTCGACGTCATCCTCCCGCAGTATTCCTTCCTGGAGAACGCAGGCACCCACTTGTCCCTGATATCATATAAAGCTTTCATGGTGGGACAGCCCTCCAAATCATACCTCTTTATGAATTGATCCCATGATGTTTCAAACTCATAAGGAGTGTAGGTTTGGTTGATGCACAACATCATGTCTGGTTCAATTTGAGCGTCCCGTGAAAAAATAGTGTTCAACGGGTCAGAGTGGTGGTTGAGGATATGCCACCTACAGAGTCAGTGTATTATCCCAGGGAAGCACCGCCCGATAGCGACTGCCATAGCAAGATCTTGATCTGAAAAAAAAAGTTATAAATGGCGGAAAAACTATCGTACAGGAAGTGTAGATAAATTGGAGACACGGAAAAAATTAATGGTGGATGGCAATAGGGAGTTATTTGTAGATAGACTTGCCTGTTAGGATGCAGTGCGGAGCCGGGAAATTAGCCATGCACTTGTTGAAGGTGTTGAATAACCACTCAAATGACTGCCTTTTCGTCTCTGAGCAAGGCACATCCGAACAGTGTGCTCTGCATATGGTGGTTTGCACCAACAAACATTGCAAGGGGCATTTCATAAATATTAGTTTTGTAAGTGGTGTCAAATGTTACCGCGTATCCAAAGTCAGCAAATTCATCCTGGCTGCTAGCATGACTCCAAAACAAGTTCTTAATGACACCATTTTCATCGAGCTGGGCGTCCTAGTAGAACTTAGGGTTTTGCAACGTGCACTCGTTGAAAAACTCCAACAACTTGTTGATGTCATCCGCATTTTCCTTCCGGACATTGGCTGCTTTCATGCATCGGTCAGATGGGAACGTCCTAATTATAACCCACATTTGTGTCTTCGTGCAAGAAAGCACGAAAAGAAACTTTCATGAAAGCAACATCACAAATCAAAAAAATGGAATAATTTGAAAAAATCACCTGTTCTCAACGTTGTGGGAAGTGAAAGGGATATTTTCTTGGCCTCCATGGAGATCAAATAGAACGCCCATGATACAACTTTTCGGCACGTGACTTTCTTGCATAGTGTCCATAAATTGCATAAATGTGTCGTCGCGGTTCTTATGTGCACGCATGTGCTTTACCGCCGAAGGGGACGGCGTTAGAGGGTGGTTGTGCTATAGCTCGACCACATCATACACCACCGATGAGAGCGCGCCGCCGTCATAGTTGTGCCTCAGCTTCACATAAGCCTTGCACCCCATTTTCTTGGACGGTCTCCTCCATTGTCTATCACCATTGTTGACCTTCGACACGTGCTTGCCCTCCCTCGTACAACACACCTCACGAAACGCTTTGTGCATGCGGCTCTTCTTGATGTCAAATCCAGCGTGACATGCATATCTCTGGTAGAAGTTGTATGCGTCGTCGTATGTAGGGAAAGCCATGCCTTCGGTGGGCACCATATGCGGTGGCACGCTAGGACCCTGTTATATAGCAAAGATAAGTTTTGTTAATTGATTATCAACGAAATAGTGGAAACATTATGAAAGATTAGAAACCATTTCTAAAATTATTGTGGCTGCTGAGTATAACACGTGGATTGCCAGTTAAAAAATGGCTTGTATCCAGTTACTAGTGTATTCCTTAGGCATGGGATTCATTTGGTTAATAAAACAGAAACGTGCGTTCGAGATCATTGTGATAGTTAAAAAATAACTTACGTATTCATGAAGTTAGTGATATAAAACAACCAAATTACGTAGCAGGAGTGGTAGGTTTAGAGATAAAAAATTACTTATAGATCGAAGTTATCGTACATAGATGTTTGTTGAACCTAGTTGTTCGAGGAATGGGAGTTGAGTTAGTTTTTAACTATTGAAGGCGATGAGAATTGCTTGTCGTTAAAGAAACAATCGGTGAATGTGATTCATGAGTATTGGCAACCATATATAAAATATCAAAATGGTCTATTTTTAGTGGGAGTACTTAGTATCGTCACACGGCGATAGCAACGAAAAGAAAAATAATCGTGGCTCGAAAGAATGTGCTGTTGGTGCAACACTATCACAATCTAGATGTTGAAAATATTCACCACAGAATAAAGTGGGATTGAAGTAGTGGAACTTACATGGCTGTAGACCCTATTCGGCGTGGGGGTTGCAATGTCGTTATCATCCAAGCATGGCGGCATCCATCGAGAGGGAACATCTCCTGCTTGGCGCGTTGGGGTACATTGTTGGTGTGGAGGGCTCGCCGGAGGGCAACCCGTTGATGAGCGAGTGGCTGGCAGACAAGACGACGTGGCGCTGGTGATCTCCGGCGATGTCATGAGCAGCCAAGAAAGATAAAGGAGTGACTGGAAGGATGTGCTCCGAGAGCCCCCACTAACTTGAAGCTAGCTTGGTTGCCGATTCTTTTTTTTTATTTGTGTGTAGTGTTACGCCTTGGATGTAAGCAGTGGCGATAATGACGGATATGCATGTGTTGCACGCCCAGTTGTTCGGGTGTTTTTTTCAAAAATAACGGATCGTGGGTTAATTATATGATAACGGCTTGTCCGAATAATGCTCAGCCCGTTTCTCTTTTTTTTTACCGAATGAAACGTTCTGTAACAAACAATGTGGCGATAATGGACGCTGCTACGATGTAACGAGTTATAATTTAACTACATTGTATTTAAATCATGTGACATGAGACCTTCATGGTGTAGATTTGAATAAAGTTATATTATAGATGATGCTACGAGTAACAATGAGAGTTAAATATTTACTTATGTACGGAAGCCGCGTTATATTACTGCGTGATTAATTGGGTGGGTTGTGCTTATTGAGTTGTTTTTTAGCTTTAGTCCCGTGCATACGTATGAGTAATAACACATAGGATTTTGTAACCATTTTTTAATCTCATCATATCATCAGTCAGGAGGGGGATGGCGAGATATTATGTAACTACTTGACCCATAGCATTGGACGGTTTGTTGTACGGGATGCTCCCTGCTCGAGCAATAAGTAATTTTTTAACTCATCGTAGGGTCCGGACGATCTCGGTTATTGGTATGGTTTTACCGGGTAAATTTTTAACTTAGATTCTGCTAGTCCATCGATGTATGCTACACCCTTTTTGGATGGGTAACTATTTAACTCTTCGCATAATAACCTTGCAAATGTGTATAGACACGAGGCGTGCTGGACGACTAAGTTAATTTTTAACTCTAGTCACGTAGGATATCTAATTTTGATCCTGTCCCAGACTGTCTACTTGTTAACTGTTTAGTTAAAAAGTAACTTGTGTGTCCGGACTCTGGTGAAAACAATGAACGTTGCTGCCGACAAATAGACCCATGTTTGTTGTGCTGAGCAAGTTAAAAAAAATCTCCAAAAGGAGTAAACCCAAAAATTATGTTGTTTGCTTTATCAGGAATTTGGAAAGAAGTAGGCAGTTAGAAACATACATGACAGCATATTGCACAAAAGACATGCCAGGAGATAATATATATGGGGGTTGTCATTCTGACCAAAAGGATCGAACTGTACAATGACCAACAACAATCTCATGTCTTGTATCCTGAAAATGAATTGGTACCACACTAGTTGTAAACTGTGGTAAAGCCTGAAGACATGAGATTGTAGCATAAGACACATCCTGTATCCCAATGAAGAAAGTTTTTCCAAAATGGTAAAAAGCACAACTATTTTTTTAGGCGGCAGGATTGACAACATCGGAACAGCGGAACTCCTCGATGTCAGGATGAAGAGGCGCGGCTTGTTTGTACTTGCTGAACATCAGCTGGTGGAGGATGCTTGATCGGACAAGCGACGAGTTGGTCTGCGAAAAGAATGTTGATCGTGAATTGGTATATAATAATGTGAAACTGAGCGATGAATGTGTCATTACACCGATGCTAGGGTGTGATTGATGTAGTTACCGGGATGGAAAGAGTCTCGATAGACTCCCTATTGCCGTCGTAAGCCTCCATGAACCGCATGATGTAAAAGGCACAGTCGTTGGAGCAGATTTGCATTTTTGGGCACTTCATCATGTTCTTCCTGAATCCGCCGAACCGGCAGAAACTCTTAGGCGCTACCTCATGCAGCGCATCGCTCAGACGCTTGATGATGCGTTTGGACAACGCACAGTGGTGGTCGCTCTCCAGTGTTCCAATCAAATTGTAGTTGTTCGAATCCATAATGTCGACCCGCCCATGTGCAATGTTGATTGCATACAGAGACCAGTGGTCGTGGTGGAGCACGGGTACTATTATCTGTCCATCCAGGGATTGAAAAGTAAAAATGCACGGAAAAATGCAAAATATATTTGCTGGGTTCAAGAGATGCTCTATGCAGTGGGGGAAAATATACATGGCATTAGGCTTGATGCGAAAACTAAACCCTAACTAATGAAGAAGAAGGGGGTTACCATCTGAGCCTTCGTCGTCTGAACGTTTTAGATGTAGTCGCGCAAGTTTTCGGCCAAAGCATCGGGGGAGAAATCATGTGTCTCTCCATTTATTTTGATAAAGTCGCTGTTCAGGAGATACTGCAAAAAAAATGTGAGGCCATTTGTTGTTGTGACCCAAAAGAGTAAAATCTTGTGAAAACAGGAGAAGAAAACAGTAATGTTGCTGCACCGTACAGAATAGAGAAGGAAAACAATTTAGCTTGACATAAAATCACGTTACCGAGACAGAAGTCGGAAAGAAAATCCTTTTTCCAAATGTATCTGGCATGTTCCTCATGTCATCCTTGAAGAGAATTGAGCTGAACGCGTCTATGAATAGCCACTCTGTTAGGTTCCCGTTCGAGAACGATTTGAGTTCATCGTTTCCATACGCAACGGAGCTGTCAATCTCTAGCAATTTCACGCTGCAAGCATACCAGGAAAAAATAACACGTAACCCCCGTAAAATGAAAGCAAGCCAAAAAAAGGAGGGGGGAACGGATGAAAACATGATGCACCATAAGTACATAACCAATGTGGTGATGAACACCGACCTGTCCATACGACCACCATTGGTCAGTAAGAAGTCCCTGAGCTGGACGCTCAGTGACACGTCAGATGGCATGATACTTGGGCCAACAACCACCGGCGAAACAAATCTTGCAGGCTTTTGAATAAACCGCTTTGGCTGAGACCATGGTGTTGAATTTGTGTCATCGGTGTCCTCATTGTCTCAGCCAATAGCTGGCAGAAAGAAATAATTGTTTTAGGTGGAAAAAAAAAGGTTAACCCAGTGTAGTTGTCGCTCGAACTAAGGCAAATGTTAACTTCCATCTTTCCGTGAATCACTGTATGACTCCACATGCATATCACACTATAATTGTTGACTGCTCCTTTTATATGTGACAAAAAAAAGACAGATAGTTGAAAACATGGGTGGAAAAAGGGCATTTCAGTAATGAGTTAACTATCGGTTGTGTCATTGGGATAAGTCTATAACAGAGTTTTTTAAGTTGGAGTTATTTGTTTACTCTACAATTTTGCTTAAATGTACACTAGCAGATTTACCCTTGTGTTGATCCTAATAGAACAAATGAACTAAATGAAATAGTTATAACTTAACTGACAATGAAAACTTGTTGAGTACTCATCCATATGTAATAAGAGTATTTGTTTGAACCACTTGCTGAGTTATTGCTTGGTCAGTGGAGTTAAGAAATGACTGCCTAACTATAATTTATTACTCTACTATTTGTTATATTGTACACTAGCATATATACCCTAAGTGTACATGCTCCAGCTGGTGCATATAAAAATGTGTGCAGAGGAAAACCCAACTATGTGAATAGGAATTAATGCTATGAAGCACAAGTGAACTCATTAAAAATGGATGGTTGGGAGTTCAACCTCTGACAGTGTAGGAGCCCCCTCCACCTTGCAAATCTCCTCGATCTTATCGTACACTTGTGTGTCGATCATGTCCGTGTCTGGTGGGAGTACAAGTGACAGTGCCAGTGTGGGCTCAACGTGTGTAATTTGCGAGGCTATGAAGTTATGAAATGTTACTACAAGTATATCACTTTGCTGATGAAAGTATAACGACATAAAGGGGTAACGATTTATCCTTACAATGCGTGGTGTCGTCGGCGTGGGGTAGCTCAGTTGTTACCTCCGTCCCGTGTGATTCTTGATCAATGGCGCGAGGAGCATCTTCCGTCTGTATGGCGGTTGATGCACCCGGGACATTACCGATTACACCCCCAGCCTCGATGGCTGGTGGCTCTTCCGCGGTGTCTGGCGCCGAATATTGAGCTGAAACTTCCTCAGATGTGAGTGGTGCACTGTCCATGGGGATTGGTGACCGCTGTGTCAGATCCGGTGAGTGAGCACTACCAGGATGGGGCTGATCTGCAACCTCTAGACGCACAGGAGGGATGTAGGGCACAATTTCCATGCTTGGGCTCACATGCGTGGGTGCGTTAGGGTGAATAGTGTGTTGATCGAACGCACTCGGTGAACCGTTGCACCCGTGATGCTGCTGCTGCTGCTGGTCCTCGCTATCGTTGGGATTGATGTCGGCGCTAGTGAATTGCACGTCACTCTGCCTACGACTGGCTTCTTGGCATTGAGCAGCCTGGGGCACAACGAGTGGGGGTTGTGCTGCTCGGTTTGCTTGCAACACATCAATGACACTCTGACATAGCATGTGCTGCTTGTCAACAACGAGCCTGAATTGGCGCTCGATCTCCAGTGCACTCTCTTTGGCCTGCCTGTCATACTCGGCTAGGGACTCCAACAATCCGAGCCTCTGGTCGCTGGGCAGCCCCGCGAGGGACAAATCATGGGGTTAGCGGCGAACAAAAAAAAAGTATTGTCGGGATTGTCAATGATAAACGGGTGTGTGTGTGTGGAACACTGACATATACAGAACATCGAATATTTTAAATTAAGACATGCAAAACCATAGAATGGTGACCCTTGTTCTCGAGTTTTAGATGATGTTGTACTACACACTGTAGTTATACTACATACTATTGAGCTAAAAAATATCAATAAAATAAGAGGGGGGACAACACGTACGGGGAGGTTGCCAAAAGGCGGCGTGCCGTCCCCGCTTGCTTCCTGATCAGCAGCAACGAGCTTATCCACGATGTCCTTGGTAAACATCTGTATACGTGGGGTGAAGGTTAAATCTAGCCCAATGTCTCTTGGTGGCAGTATGTTGTCCAGATATAAAACCTGTGTACGTTGGCACAAAGTTAGAAAAAAAGTTGACAAATCGCAAACAGACCAGCGATTAGCATTGAAATAACAATTTGGTGGTAAAGCAAGATTTGATAAAAAAAAGGAAATGTCAACGGAAGGGCTTACTACGAGGAATATGACACAAGAAGCTATTGACGATGCCGGGTTTTGGCACCAACACCTGATGCTGTCATTTAAAGCCCGGAACACAGCCTTGGACCAGTCAATAGCAGCGACCCGATCGAGGTCGGAGGCGACCCAGACATCGCCCTTGGGCACATAAACATCGGTAGTTGGAACTAGGAGCTTTGACATAAGTACCATGATGAAATATCGAACGGCCCGGGAGTCATCTTTCTGGCTCTTGATCACCTCGATCAACTGTTTTGTGGATAACCTAGCCTTCTTATGAATTCCCAGTTCATCGGTGATGCTTTCGTGAACGGTTCGCACAACCTTGTGGGATGGGAGTACAATGTCATTTCCACCGAGCGGGGTCCCCAGGACAAGCCTCACGGTGCGAGAGGTGATCGGTATCTTCCTGTCATCATCTATTGAAATGCACATTGTGTCGGGATCAGTCCTGTCCATGAGCCATTGTATTAGGTCTGGCTGCTCAAGGCTTTCAAGAGACTTGTACGCTACCGCATCAAGTCCAATCTCCTCCAATTTCTCATGGTGTACGGTAGATAGCGCTCTACAAGCCTGCACCACTAGAGCGGCGCTACAGCGTGTGAGGTTAGGACCCTTTGTCTCAGATGGCTACAAACATAAAAATAGGAAAGTAAATAACAAAGTGAAGAGATATGGCGAGCAGCAAAAACCAAGGGAGGGTGGTCAGTACCAATGGTAGCTCTCAAGGAGACAGACTTACATGGGGTGATCATGATATATCAGATCAGCAATTTTTTAACTGACATAATATTTAGGCAACTGGTGTGTGTGTGCGAATCAAAATATAACTTGATCACCAGTCTGATTATACCCACTCCAAAAAAACAATAAACTTTTAACTCAATACATTGTGGGCTCCCCCCACACCCCCCCCCCCCCAAGCAGGTGTACAAGGTCAAAATATAGCTCATAAATGACAAACCAGAGCACTGTACGCGTTTTAACTGAAACGATTTGGACAACTAGAGTATGCTTTGACATATGCATTTAATTGTCTAATAAACCGCACCAACCCAGTAAACTTTTTACGCGTGACCCCGTGGGCAACCCATGATATGTGAGCATGAACAATGGTTGCACTATAATGCCAAAAACAAACATTACAATCTAGTTGCTGATAGTATTGGTGGAAAAAAGGATGAGGAAATAACCTATAAGGGAAAAAAAGGAATGTGGTGCTCACCTCGTCACCTGATGGGCCCTCACCGGCCGACGTAGCGCGCCGTCTCCTTTTTGGCTTGCTCTGTGTTGCTTCACCGACCGCCCTTGATGAAGACGCTCCGCCGCTAGCAAGTGTTTGGGGCAGGACGACCTCGCACTCGTTTTGCGAATCGGCAAACCTAATCCGCTTGACCCTAGCCGGCATTTTCCCGGTCATCTCCATCGGACAGGGCTCTATATCAACAACAAAAAAGGTTGGCCCAGCAATAGGGGTGAGGAGGCAAACTCAAGCGGCGGGGGATAAAGATATGGGATGAGGAAGAGGAATGTGTGGAGGGTGATATTGCTGGTACCCGCCGGCCAACTTTGTGGGAAGGGAATCACTGGGGAGAAACTTCGTGGTGCCGACGATCTCCGAGAACTGAATCAGCGAGAAGAGGGGCGATCTCTAAAACTCAAGAACGGGGGAGAGAAAGAACTGTCCGGAAGAGGAGTGGGCGGCGATAACAACGGCGGTTTTGATGTGACTAATCTCTGAAGATTCGCTGCCATGGACACTGTAACTGTCAAAAAAATTTTAAAAAAATACGGGCATGCATTTAATGACCACCGATCACTTGAGAGTTAAAAAGTAACTCAATTTAACGACCAATGCCATGTGCCCCCACCACGCAGTGACGCGCAAACGAGTTAAAAAAAACTGCCTTCGTGTCAACAATTGAGTTGCGTGTGTTCGGACGGAGTTAACGAATACCTCACCGGAACAAGCACGACAAATGCCCCCCTCTCCCCCCCCCCCCACGCGGACCTTGCCGCACCACATGAGTTAAAATATAACTCAAAAAAATAGGTAAGCCGTGTGACACCGTCGATACGTGCCATGTACTGATGAGTTGAAAAATGACTGGCTACTTAATCTCACTCGTGCATGCATGCCCATTTTTGAGTTAAAAAATAAACCATGGCGTTATGTGGGCGCGGGCATGGTGATAAGTTAACAAATGACTCATGAAAGTTGGGCGCGGGTGGGATGTGAGATAATGTGATTTAGTGGTGGGTGCGGGTGGACGCGGCAAGCTCATAAGTTATCAAATAACTCATGAAATGGTTGGCGCAGGCGGGATGTGGGGAATGTGGGGTAGGGTAGGGTGGTGTTTGTGTCAGGCGCCATATAGTAGTTATATATATATATACATATATACATACATATATATATATATATATATATATATATATATATATATATATATATATATATATATATATATATATATATATATATATATATATATATATATATATATATATATATATATATATATATATATATATATATATATATATATATATATATATATATATATATATATATATATATATATATATATATACATACATATATATATATACATATACATACATATATATATATACATACATATATATATATATACATATGTGTATATATATCTATGTGTATATATATGTATACATATACATATACATGTGTATACATACATACATACATATATATATATATATATATATATATATATATATATATATATATATATATATATATATATATATATATATATATATATATATATATATATATATATATATATATATATGTATATATATATATATATATGTATACATACATATATATATGTATGTATACATATACATATGTATACATACATATATATATATATATATATATACATATATATATATACATATACATATACATATGTATACATACATATATATATATATATACATACATATATATATATATATACATATATATATATATATATATATATATATATATATATATATATATATATATATAGACACACACATATACATATACATACATACATATATATACATATACATATACATATACATATATATATATATACATATATATATATATATGTATGTATCTGTGTGTGTATGTATGTATGTCTAGATTCATTAACATATATATGAATATGGGCAATGCTAGAAAGTCTTATAATATGAAATGGAGGAAGTAATAGTGATGACAATAATGGACACCTGACGTGGAATTAATTTTACTTGCAAATTAAGAGTAATGCCTTGTTTAGTTCCCGAATAAAAACTTTTCACCTTGTCACATCAAATGTTTGGACACATACATGAGTATTAAATATAAAAAATAAACAAATTACACAGATTGCGTGTAAATTACAAGACGAATCTTTTAAGCCTAATTGTCCCATGATTTGATAATGTGGTGCTACAGTAAACATTTGCTAATGACGGATTAATTAGGCTTAATAAATTTGTCTCGCAGTTTACAGGCGCAATTTGTAATTTGTTTTGTTATTAGAATATGTTTAATACTTCAAATGTGTGTCCGTATATCCGATGTGATACGAAAAACTTTTCACCCCTGAACTAAACAGGGCCTAAGTTTTTTAGAGGGTGTTTGCCTTTTGCAACTTGCTCATTAGCGTGCTTTCCAAATGCTAAATGAAATGTTTTTATTTTTTTAAAAAAAATAAATACTAATTCTAAAATAATAATATTAATACTTAATTAATCATATCATAATCACTTGTTTCAAAATAAATTAACTTCAGACTATAAAGCTGGACACACTACTAGAAAAAGCATTTTCGTCGGCAGACGAAACACGTCTTCCCAGGCTGATGGCGGCTCCGCCTGTAAGCCAATGACTGCGAAGATCGCCGATCTTCGCAGGCGGGGCAGCCGTCCGACTGGGAAGATAATTTTCGCAGGTGGAGGTTAGCTAAACAGGTCCGCCTGCGAAAATAGATTGTGGCCGCCTACAAAAATTAAAAACATCCGCCTGTGAAGATAGGTAGAAAATTTTCAAATTTGATACAATAATAATTTGCCCATAAATTCCTTTTGAATTATGTAATTGAAATTGATGCAGAAAGATTATTAGTAATTAATAAGCATTTGGTACTGAGAAATCTACTTATGTGAAGTTGTCTAGTCCATAGTCTGACTTACATCCTCTGTGTTAACCCTGTACCTCCCATTAACCCTGAGGAATTCGCATGCATAATACCCGCAGAGGACAGTACCTCTAGGTTGCTTGTGACACTTCACGACATATCATAGAAAAAAAGGGTTAATTGGATACATGCCATTAAAAATTTACCGGATTTGAAATATACCACTAGTATTCATATATTTGGAAATATGCCATTATAATTTCACACATGTTCAACAGATACCACTACTTACCTCTTGGATGCATTTCTAAAAAAAATTGGAAAAAACTGCCCCCTTTCCCCTCTTCTTCCCTCTTCCCCTTACTCCTTCATGCTCTCTTCCTTCTCAGCGGTGCGTCGGCAGCAGCGACGACGCAGCGGCGAGTGGCGGCAGAAGCAGCCGCGTATGCGGCGGAGAGCGGCGGCGGCAGCAGCGGCGGCGCAGTGGCAGGAGCAGGAGCAGACGCGGCTGCGAGCGGCGGGCATATTATTCTAGTTCGGTTGATCGGGAGAACCGGAAGTAAAGCGGCGGAGAACTGCAGATGATTGATCGAGGAGAACGACGACGCCGGCCGCACAGTCCCTTGTCTGTAAAACGAGGCATCATTTTTCCTCTTACAGGACCAAACGCTGATCTTCATATCGAGGATCGATCTCTCGGCCGTCCTTCTCGTATCATAGGTGCTGCTTTCCAGCTCTATCTACTATGGGCGACACGGCGGCGAGCGGCAGCGGCAGCAGCAGCAGCGACAGCGGTGACAACAGATTGCAGCAGCGGAGAGAGAGAGGGGTAGAAGATGGGGGAGAGAGAGAGAGGTAAAAGATGAGGGTATTTTCGTCCAATACATGCAAAATACATATCTCAGTGGCATCACTAAGATCATAAGCAAGTACCAATGGCATCGTTACAAATACGTAAATAGTAATGGTATATTTTAAAACCGGCAAATTTTTAATGGCATGGATCTAATTAACCCTAGAAGAAAATAGTTAAATTTTGCAATTAGTGAAACAATTGGAATACATTAAGTGAGTGGGGTATTACTGGCCAATATGTATGTTCTAGCAACTCCTCCCTTGTTCGGATCTGTTCTCCACCCTTAAACTTGTAGTTGTTGTACGCACTGTATGGATGTCGTACCGTTTCGCATTTAGGAGGATATTTAATTATAATACATTCATATTATACATGCAAGAGCCAAAATCACTTACCACTTTAAGATTGTTAGAAATTCTTTGTATGAGTGGTGACTGTAATCGAGAGGGTCCAAGACTATCACGGTTCCGTCCATCGGGTAGATGATTAAACAAATGAAATGATCGCTACATATTAACGACAGCGTAGTTAGTCGCGGCTAAAATAAGACATAGATGTAGAAGACAAATGTACCGGACTTACTTACAATTATAAGTGGCCAGGATGAGTCACTTATTTTGAGAGTGCAAGAAGGCTCGTCCAATGTACTATGCGACAATAATCATTTTCTGCTTGTGCAAGCCCAACTTGTATTTAGCTATCTCTTCGGGAGTTTTGTCCTTCAGCTGGTCTAACCCTGGTGATAGCCTCACAGTATGTTGTGTTTGACAGATCCTAGTTGGATCCAAGAATCCGATAGGTTCTTTTGTCTTCTTAGCATCCATGCATTGCATCCTACAAAAGAAGTTTGTTAGTAATAATCACATGGCTTTGTATTGTACATATTTTTCGTGTAATTAATGTAAACTCATACTCACAAGCACCAAACAGCGACATAGTTGATGTCCATCTTGTCCCAACAATATATGGCGTGGAGATCTTCGAAATCTAGCCAGAAGTAACCTTCGCTGGAGAAACACTCTGCCGGTGATCGAGCTGTTATATTACCCAGGCCTTTCTTGCCGGCGTCCATGTACCATTATTTAATCTTCTCATCTCCCATGGACCTTCCTCAAGTGCCCAATCCGGCAAGATTGCTTTCCCATGTTCGTATTTTTCTGGACAATCATCAGTTGGCAAGTATTTTTTTTCCTAGCTAGTGAAGCGGCCTTCTTGGGGTCATCTTCTCTGAGTTTGGCATGTTCCTTACCCCCTCTGAAGACGGTTACCATGAACTTCTCCTTTTGATCATCTTTGGACTTGGAGTTGTGGCTGCTAACCACTCTAGGCACTTCAGACTTGTCAGTGGCCTTGTCACTGACCGGGGGTTCTTGCACCTCGGGGTCTTTTGCAGGAGAAGGGTCTTCAAATACTTCTAGCTCTGTACCGTCCCATTCCAATCCTAGTACTTCTATATATGTCCCGACTGATGCCACAACTTGCACATCTGGTTCTGCCAATGTAATCTCCATGGGGACATCCGGTACTGAAATCTCCATGGGCACCTCCGGCACTGAAATCTCATGTGGCACTTCCAGCACTGTAATTTCCTTAGGCATCTCGGGTTCCTCCGCCTTATCAGTCACTACTTCGGAGGAGGAGGTCTCGGTGGTCTCGGAGGTTTTTGCACCCCCCCCCTCCCCGCCCCGGTTTTGGCACCACGTGTTTTTGCGTGGCGTCGGTGCCCAATCCAAAGAATATGTCATTCTTGTGCCAAAGAATTATAAGATTGACCGCATCCCCAAGTACGGATACACCATCTAGAGTAGGGATGTCGATGTCGTACGACTCAAACCCTTCATGGAACACTTGCAGCTGCACTTTGGCATACTCATCGGGTATGAACTCGTCATTAAATGTTCTCCCAGGGATAGCAATGGCTGTAGTGGCCTCAAGAGTTCTTCCGGAGCGTCCAATTGGAACGTGCAACTTGCAGGGTGTATTCTCCTTTAGGTCATCGAAGGGGTAATCTGGCTCAGGATGCGGGGTCAGAAAAAATGAGATGCCTGACACAGAAATCCATCATTTGCCTTTCAAATTCCTGAGCCCTTCGTCCCTTAGGCTATCCTTGTATGTATCACGTTTGTTGTAGGGGTCATGTTTGAACCCTTCCTCCAACTCAGCTTGGACGACACACCTCGAACCCCTACTCCCGTGCTTAGTAGTACCCAGCGTCGTACTTAGCATATCTTTCTCCCACTTTGGCTTAAAAGATCCTTTCTTCTTTGCACTGGATAAAGTCTCTATTTTATCGGCAACCCCCTGCAGCTCAGGATCTTCAAACGAAACTTTGCCTTCTTGCATGATCTTAGGAGTTCTAGCTTTTACCTAGTTCTTCAATCTCTGGCTCCATCTTTAGTCTTCTTTGGCATGTCCAACAATGTTCCAACTACATTGTCAAAAACTTTCTTTTCTAGATGCATGACGTCTATGGCATGCCGAACCTCCAGATCTTTCCAGTACGGGAGGTACTTAAAGAAAATAGAATGCTTCTTGAATGGGGGAGGGAGTTTATCATCTAGCTTCTTACTATCTTTTGGTTTCTTAGTCTTGTCGGGTTTCTTGCGCTTTGTCCCCTTTGAAGGTTTCTTAGGGCAGGCGCAATGGTAGTTGCCCAATTAACCTTAAGGTGGGGCCCAGACAAAATTGGCAGTAGTTGATGCCTATAACACAATGTGTGAGTCTTAGTGCGGGTCCCATGCTTCAGTAAACAAATCAGCAATTCTCCCAACCAGCAACTCACAATGGTCAATAAACAACATTTTTTATTGCTTACGTTCAGCCTTAAGCTTATGATGCACCTTAGCTTATGGTGCAATCTCACAATGTTTGATGCTCTCCAACTGTGCTGCATTTATTGCTTAATGCTAACTTTTTCCAACATTGTGGTTGCCCTTAGTCACTTTTCCAAATTCGCAAACAATTTTCTCTGTTATTGCACACACTTTTTCCCCGGATGTAGGTTTTGGTGGAGGATCACTCTCTTCAGTGCCATCGAATTCCGCCTTCATCTTGTGGTACTTGTGATTTGTGCGTAGGGACCGCCGGTGCCGCATGTACACAAGCTTGTTGTAACCCGAGAGATACCTATAGTATGTTCCATTCAAGCAGATCACACATCCTGTTTTACCTTTTATTTCCCCTGAAACTGAAAACATGGCTGGATAATCATTAATGGTCATGAAGATGATGGCCTTCACTGTGAAGTATTCTCTTAAGTAGTCGTCCCACACTTTCAACCCCTCTTTCCATAAATCAGCCATATCTTCCAATAATGGTTCAAGAAATACGTCAATATCAAAACCAGGCTGACGGGGTCCCTGTATCAGGTTACAGAGTAATACGTATTTTCGCTTTTGACAAAGCCAGGTAGGAAGAATATACATGGTGACAAACACTGGCCAAGTACTATGTGAGCTGCTCATGTCTCCAAAAGGATTAACTCCCTCAGTACTCAGGGCAAACCTAATATTTCGTGGGTCTTTAGCAAACTCTCTGTACTGAGCATCAAAGTTTATCCACTGACGAGCATCTGCCGAGTGTCGAATCATCCCATCTTTCTTGCGCCCTTCTTGATGCCAACGCATTAGTTCCGCATCTCGCGGATTTGAGTATATCCATTTAATACGGTCTTTGACAGGAAGATACCACATCACAAGCTGCGGGATTTTTCTCTTAGTTCATGTTGGTATTTCTTAACGACATTACTAGAAATATAGTTTCCAGCAATGGCGCAAAAATACTCCTGGTATATTATGGTTATAGAGTTTATCCACAAGCACGCGGATATACCATTGTAGCATTTCACCCGAGAGTATTCCAAGGGTATCGTATTTATTTAATCCCATGGGAAGATCACAGTAGAGAGAACCGTACTAATAATTTATATATTACTTGTAATAATCATAGTCTAAGCAGGGTTAATATAATCCATAGGGTAGAATGACACAGAAGCATAGAACTACTCATTCGCATACTAAATTATCTAAGCTAAGTGGAAAGAAAGTAGAAAAGAATCTATTCCTATACTTCTAATATACATAGTACACATACATTCTAGTTATATGATTAACTAGTTAATACCCTCTTTCCGATGCCCTCCTAGTACTTCGAGAAGCCACCCCCTGACTACCGAGTTCCTTACGACAGCCCGTCATGACCATACAACCAGGGCTAAATACGGAGTAGTACCCTACCCAGGAAATTAACTTAGGACTATATACACGCGTGGAGGAATTCCCATACTGAGTTGTCACCATCAGCGGCCCACCTCTCATCCGCAACATATAACCCCAAATAATAATACCCAATAATCTAGACACCATGCCTAAACTACCAGATACTACTCTAATATCATCGTCATGGCATAGAGTAACTGCATAAGCAAACATTATACACATACCTATGCATCTCCCAGATAAGCTAGCAGTATAATCAGTATAATATGAACATAAAGTAAAGTTGGCATTCATATACTCGGAAAGTATTTCAATACCAGAAATGTATAAAGATGAATATTCTAAATAAAGTGCAAAGCTTACAAAAGAGGAAATGAGAGCTACTAGAGCCATACCCGAACTCTTCCGAAGACTTCCGGACTCCGATTTCTATTCTATTTCTACTCCACTAGCTTAAGACTACTAAACTGAACTTGAGAGAATATGAGAGAGCTCTTGCTTGAAGTGTGTGAAGAAATGGAGAGAGTGAAGGGTTTATATAGATTGAGAATGACGGTTGGAAAGGTCTGTAATACCCACCAACCATCATTGGGGAGTCATCTCAGCCGTCCCTCCAATCCCTAGATCAAACGGCCGAGAGGGGGATTCGGCCAAACCCGAGGTTCGGCCCAACCAGCCCACAATTCGGCTGGCGGCCTCCTCTCTTGATCCCTGTTGTAGACTTGTGAATTTTGGCCCAATTGCCGTGTCATTTCTGAGTTCTTGGCCCATTCATGCATAAGTCTGATTCTTGACATCGTCCGATTGATTGATCGTCTGATTTGATGTCGATTCTTCTCCACTTTATGGTTATTCTCTGTAAAAGGTTAGTAAACCTAATACTAGTGGAATATTATTATTCTAACTTAAATATGCATTACAAGCATAACTAGTTCTCCTCTATTTTGGTAATATTGACGATCGAAACTGATCGCTAACGACCGTCAACAGTTCCCTCAGCTGTGTCAGACGGTTCTAGGCCAGTATTGCTATTCGATTTGTACCGGCTAGCACCGCATGTTGGACATTCATCCAAAGAAGTGTACTCTTTCCTGTACAGTATACAGTGATTAACGCACGCATGAATGTTTTTCACACCAAGTGAAAGGGGATATATGAGTTTCTTCGCTTGATATGTGTTAGATGGTAATGAGTTAGGCCTCGGAAGTATTTTCTTCAGAAGTTCAAGCAGACTGTCGAAACTACTATCAAACCATCCATGTCTCGCATTTAACCTCATAAGTTCAAGAACCGACTGTAGTGTTGTGAACTCACTGTCACAGCCCTTTGACTCATCGTACAAAACTTCCTTAGCTGCCTTCTGTAAAGCATCAAAGTTATTTAAACCTCTAGCCAACCCAATCAGCACATCGGGTTCTGCATGACGTAACATTTCCTCTAGATCAATTTTGTCCTCACCACAACCATCGTCGTATACCATGTCTTCAACTTCTATCGGAACTACATTTTCAGGCCTGTCCACTTGTTCTTCGCCATGACGTATCCATATTTCATACTTCTCCATAAATCCGCGAGTTACTAAGTGCTCCATCACTGTAGAAGCATCTTTCTAGGCTATTTTATTCTTACAATCAGCACATGGACAAAGTATATCTCCCTCATATTGTACTATTCAGCGTGTGCCTTCGCAATACCAATAAATTTAGACACTTCATCCCTATATGGAGCCAAAAACCTCGGCGAATGATACATCCATTGCTGCATGTCCATATCTCTAAAAAAATGAACAACAAATATTTGCACTATTAATACCAAATTTGTAGGGTTCATTAACAATAACATATCTCTATTCAAAACTAAGTGAAGGTGATTTATAAATTAATAAAAACCAAAGATTATTTTAATTTGGTTTATACAGACATACCAAATTAGTATAATAGGAAAATCTAACAAAATCATATCATCGGCATATTAAAAATAATACATTTTTTTTAATAAACCAAATAAATAGACATAAACAATTTTCTTCTCTCTCATATATATGTCTAGATCTAGATCTAGATCTAGGAGGTGGATGTGATAGCAAAATAAAAAAAATTGAAAATTTATGTTACCACATTAAACCACTACAACAAGAGTCATCAAGTATTACACATATATCTAACATCAACATATCAAAAGAAAGTAAATAAAAAAACATGGAGCTTTTCCTTCACAATTTTGCATACATAGATCCATCACAAATTAAGGTCTAAAAGCCTAAAAAAATGCATACCTAGGGTGGAAAGGAGTAGATCTAACCACCGTAGAAAAATCCCTCGAAGATTTGAAGTTCAAAACCTCCCCCTGTATTTAAGTCCCTTTAAGAGAGAGAAACACCAAATAGAATGAATAGGGCTCGGGGAGGAAGATGACTTTATAGTGCCATTATCGCAGGCGGACCACATAAGCGATGCCTGTGAAGATCAATCTTCTTCACAGGCGCACGGTCCTTGCCGCCTGCGAAGATCGATCTTCACAGGCGTCGCTTATGTGGTCCGCCTGCGATAATCAATCTTCGCAGGCGGACCGCCAACTCCTCCCCGGTTATCGTCTTTGCTGGCGGGGTTTTCGCTCCGATGGTCATGCCCGCCGGCGAAAATAAAACCCCTACGTCACCGAAAATGCTTTTTCTAGTAGTGGCATAAGTTCACATCATTGTCTTCAGCTCTTTATAGTGACTATGTTTATATCCATCGATCATTTGATTGAACCAAATTACTAAAAGAGGAAGGACGGAACTTTTTAAAAGTCTTATAAGATGTATTTAGATCGACATGCTAAAATATTTACACTATAAAAAAACCTCTTTTCACAGCACCATCCTTTCATTTTAACTAACGGATTTAACAAACACACCCTTGTAAAGATAATTAAGAGAGATTTCTGCTACCAACGATCAACGAAAATCAATTTTCATTGGTTGTCACTTAATAGACCCGCTTACAAAATAGAGGTATTTGTGCAATCCAGTCTCTTAAGTGACAGCCAGTGATAATTGAATTTTCGTTTGCAGCTACTAAATCATTTTGCAAAGCCAATTGTTCATCACAAATATTAATCATGATAATGATTTCACAAAGAGTACCGCCCTTGAAAAAAAAATCACCACACATTAAAAAAAATTTACCGCGCATTGAAAACATGCCACCCACTGTTCCTCCTCCTTTTCCTTCTCCTTCTCCTCCCTCCAGATCCACCCACCGTAGCACCCTTTCCTCCTCCCTCCCTACCTGCAGCGACGATGGCTCTGGCGACGGTGCTTTGGGGGGGAGGGGGCGAGGGAACTGCGGATAGGCGGATCCGGCACCTCCTCCTTCCTCCCTACCGGCGACGGCTCGCGTAGGCAGTGTCGGCAAAGGGGAGGGATTGTGGCGGTGAGGCGGCTCGCTTAGGCGACGACAGTGTTCGAGAGGGTGGGGAATTGCGGAGAGGCTGATCCGTTGCTAGCGGTGCTCGGGAGAGGCGGATCCGGTGTTGGCGGTTCTCGGGACCTCGAGCGCATGATGGGGCACGGCGCTGGTGATGCTCAAGTCCGACGACGACAACTCCAAGTCCACAGTGATCACAACAACAACCTCAAGTATGACGACACCGGCGGTCGTCAGATTCATGTTCTGTTGATGTTACTCTACTGTTGTTGATGACGCTACTGTTGTTTCTTATGGCGATGAGACTAATATTGATGTTTGTGATGCTCTGTTGTTGGATTGATGCTTGAATGATGTTCATGTTTATTTTCATTTTTTTTGACAATTTCCTAGATGAGATGGTAGAAAGGGATTCTGGGGATTTATTTTTTCCCTGGAAAATCATTTTCGCTGGCGGTTAACTTAATCTTGTCACCTATAAAAGTTGATTTTCGCTGGCGGTCCACGAATGAAGCCCGCATGTAAAGATAGTGTATTTTCTCGAGCCTTTGGTTGCTGGCGGTTAGCCTAGCCGCCAGCAAAATTCTATTTTAGCTGCTAGAAAAAGCTATTTTTTATAGTGTAGTGCCCTAAATAATTTTGGGCTCGATTCCATAGTCATCTCTATAGAAATGTTTGGCTGGCTACTCCGTACAAGAAAGGCTGGCTGCTCCGTACAAGAAAAAGTTTTACCAGTAATAAAACATACTCCTTCCATTTTAATTTGTTCATCCCTTAAACAAATAACACCAAGATAAAAAACATTAAAACATACATTATTCTGAAATTAATTCTTATCGATCAAGGTGCTCCATCATTTCATATCTGATATATTTCATATCTGATACTTTCTACATCCAAAAGTTTAAGATATATTTTTTTTCAAAAGTCTATGTCTTATTTCTAAATTAAATTGTTAACCGGAATCGAAGAAATTAATACTTGTTGGTTGCATGCATATGTATAGTTTATTGGTTTTTGGTTGCATGCATATGTATAGTTTATTGGTTTTGTCACCTGTTGGATGAGTTAGTTACTCATTGATCTTGATGAAAAAAGAAATATGTCTAAGGGCGTTTAATCGTATAGTTAACTACTAGCTCCAAATAATTTAATAGTCAATTCATACAATAATTACCTATAAACATATACTACTATATTATTAATATATGGTCCCACCTATCATATACACATTGTGTTTTAGAGTAGTCCGTGTTGCAGCTGGTTACAAATCTGTATCACGTTCCTCTTCTCTCCTCTTTTATCTTCTCGACATGTGTTTATAGCTGACCTATAGTCTCCTAATGTACCTTCTCTAAGACTTTTGGATGGAGGGAGTAGTAAAAATTAATTCATATTTTAAATATTGTTTGGGTTGAATAAATAGAAATTAATCTTGATTGATTGTATAGATGTATCTCACGATGCACATTTAATATTTGTACGAGACACTACATCTTTAGATGAATATTCAAAATCTCAGATGATTAAATTGGGATGGGAGAGTATTTTCACTTCGGGTTGTGAATGCGCTGGTTGATGCAACTTGCAAGAAAGTTTGACCGTCAGGTAAACAATCAGGAAGCAGAGACGCGGTGAAAGTGAATCACATTACACATGCAGCCGGCCGTCGCCCAGGAATCCCTACGACCCTGCCTTCTTATGTTTCCACTTGCTCCTGCCACAGTAATAAAAATTTAATGCTACTTCTAGAGTACTTACCTCGGTAATCTAAGTCGTCTTTAAGGCAACACCAATATATATAGCTAAAGTAGTCCATATAGATGGGACCCACATTTGTGGACTTTAACTATTGCAACATTCACAATGTATATGGTTAGTAAGTAGTATGAGGAGGAGAGAGGAAATAGAGACAAATGACATATTTTATTCTGTATGGGTAGCCCATATGCTTATGGATGACTTTTGTTATTTCTCTCCTATGGACTACTTCAACAATGTGGTTAGATAGCTAAATGTATTATTTTATTGGCTATGGACTGGTTTTGAAGTACATTGTGGATGCCCTAATAGCTAGTACAATAGCAGGCTATAAGCTAGCTATAAACATATTTTAAGAAAATAAAAGAGGAGAAAGAAAAGCAGCGGGCTATAAATTTGTAGCCAGCTACAGCACGGACTCCAAGACGCAATGTGTGTAAGACAGGTGAGACCAGGTATTGATAGTGTAATACTCCCTCCGGGCTAATAATACTTGTCGTTTTGGACAAGGGTGAGATCCAACTTTAGAATCTTTGATTGTGAATCAAATTTGAAATATTTATCTTTCAAATACGGTGACTACACGTATAGATTAGTCTTAAAAGGTACTTTAATAAAAGCATATATTTGTTAACATTTTTATACATATTATAATGAAAAATAATGGTCAAAGTTGTTTTTTTAGACCGTGTCCTTGTCCAAAACGACAAGTATTATCAACCCGGAGGGAGCATGTAACTGTTGTATGAATTGGCTATTAAATTAACTATAAATATATTGGAGCTAATAGTTGGCTATACAATTAAACTTGCTCTAACTCCAACCACTTGGTAAAAAAAGAGCAGACGCGTTTCTCACTCTCTTGGCAGTGAAAATTTGGCGCTTGATCAAGCGTTCCGGTAGGCAGCTCTAGAAAGCTTCGGATCCGCTAGCGTTTGGTTGGGCTCTAACCTTTTTGGATGACAAATGTGAAATACTAAATCTTAAGTTACTTTCTTCGTCCCATAATAAATTTCTTTTTAGTTACTATTAAGTTTAGTTTTAAAGTAATCATTACATTGGAGTTAATGAAAGTATAAAATAATTATATTGAGAATAAATAAAATGAAAAATGGTTATATTGGGATTTGATTAAGTAAGGGTATTCTAGTTTTTGTTTTAATTGGTATGTGCCATATAGGTGAAAGATAAACTTATGCGGTACTAGCCTCATAACCTGACAATTGAGAATCAGAATGCACTCGCAAGGATAAACATAAGTATATGCAAGAGTCGTATGAAGAATAGATATACTCATACGATGAATCGTACCTATAAACATAAGTGAAATGATGCTGCGCATCACAACTGGAGAAGCAGATCGAGCCCACAACAAAATCCGCGTGGCCGCTGCCGTGTGAGAGTCCAAACACACTTCCACGCATCAAACCCAACACAACCCCATGCTCTGTCCACAAATCTTCAGCTTCGCCATGGCTATCATCCACTACCAGCCAAAGTGCCAAACACAGTACAACATGGCTGTTGGATTTCAGCCCCACTCCAGAAAGTGAGGAAACCAGACAGGCAGACACCCGACAGCAGGGCATAACAATGCTGTACTGAGTCCTTGTTGTCTGATTTATACACCAGATACAGTTGCAGACCTATGAGAAACTATTACAAGTACAACAACGCCCAAGGATAAATTACCATACACCCTCCAACTCTGAAACTGAATCCCACACTCCCAAATGGGGCAATTTGATTTCAATATGCAACTGAGGAGCATTATGTACCGGACTGGATCACAGCTTTGGTGTCACCGTTCCTTGGGCAGTGAAGATGGTGGTTCGGCTTTACAGCCTTCTGGTGAAGAATAGAGCTGCTCTTTGATGCAGCTAACAAGGCCTGGAGTTTCGTTAGGCTCGATGGAGCGCCTTCTCAAACTCTGTGGTTTTGGTTCATAAACCATGATGAAGAATACCAGTAGATGTTATTTCTCTTTGAGGCGATCAGAACACTGTTTGTGGCAAAAATACACATGCATTCTACACATCAAATCTTATTACCTCTGTAGGCCACAACTTGTCGCCAGATCTTCGAGGAATTATGTGGAAATGGGTCTGCAATAATAGCACAAAACATGGCCAGGATTATTACAAATTCATATAAGTTCATGAGAAGCACTTTTGTAAGTATCTGAATCCACCTTTAAGAGATCACCTTCTGTTTTGTAAATGTAAGCAACTTACATGTCTCATAAATGAACTAGAAAACTAGTTACAATTTTAGAGTTGACACTAAACTCCATATCAAATTGAATTCAAGTGTACAAGGAACCATTGTGTGACCATGTTAACACTCATGTGATCATTCAAAATTTATAAAGGAAGGTGTGTACAACACTCCCAAAGAAGTGTACCGTATGCAGAATATTGATGGGCTATTTGTTAAGTTTATGTTATTGCTTACATGGAAAATAACTTGTCCTGCAGCTGCTCCATTATTAACCACCATGTTAAATGAATCTGTAATCCAAGGTAACCAAATCAAAGTAATCTGTCAATATTATAAATTAGATAAAGTGTAGGAGGGATCGTATGAATGTATTCCTGATTTTGATCAATCAACCAAACCAAAGCAGAGATTGAATGAAACAGCTGCGTCATTCAAATATATTGGTAACTGAGAATAAATTTAGGCTTCTCATCAGCTCATATGTCCATCCATTTCTTATTAACACAGATTAAAAAAAACTGAACACACATGCATTTGCTGTTGGGTTGGATTGTGCCTTAGTTGGTGGCTACAGGTAGCAAAGATGCAGCCATGTAGGCAAATAAGCAAATGGAAGAGAAATGGTCAATATGGACTAATGGGACAAGTAACACTCGAAAGAATCAAAATGTTCCTTCAAAATCCAAGGAGAATACTTCTGTGATTCCAGAAATAAGTCATTTTAGACTTAAGGAAACAATTCAAATGACTTTGTTGCCTTTCATTTATACTGAGTTGAAAAAGACAAGCCATTCATTTGTGAAAGTGATATCATTTGTTTGGTAAGGGCAAACATTGAAGAAAAGAACAACAAGTACCTAGAAGTTTCAAACGACTTGTATTTGGGGAAGTGTTTGAGAAGTTAAAATGACTTATATTTGGAACCAAAGGGGCAGTACAGTAATTCAAAATTACTATGTATGATCATATTAGTCCTCAGAGCATATTGAATCCTGGCCAATCTATAGATTCCTAGAGAAAAAACAAACAACTATTCGCCTATCTGTGCAAATAGATAATAAAAGTTGTGGGTGCATAACAGCAAAAGAATGACCAGAATTCCAGAAAGATCTAGCAACTCAACAGAATAACAGGTAGACTGTAGAAATTTACTACTATGAACTTTTAAAAATATTGTTTCTTGTGCAGTGACAAGTAAACTAAACATATTGCCCTAAAAACTTGAGTCCTAAAATATCTGACCTAACTGCCGATTTTGCAAATTATTTAGACAGGCAACCTTTTCCATGTAATTCATTAAAGCAGCCAAGAATTTTAGTTAGCAGGTACTGAAGAAAGAGGACAAAGGGCACAGGGCACATCTTTGGGTTCCACAATGGTAGTGGAAGTGTTCTCCAATTTTTTTCAAGAAAATAAAGAAGTGGAGGTATAAGATTGTAGTACTGCTAATCTTGAATGAACAGGACGATCCAATAGAGCCTAAAAAAAATAATGCAGATCTAATCTATGCACAAGAGATTGGTTATTGAGATTCACAATGCTAAAACGAAAAATAACATTCAGACAAATGCAAAAACCAAAAAAAAAAAAAACATTAAGATGAATGCATTTCCGTCTAAATGCAGGATACTTATGGGATAAATAGTGTCACGTTATTATGTGAACAAAATTAGAAATCATTTGTCACAGCAATTAACAAAATATTGTGGCAAAGTTTACCTACCACATTGAGTAGCCTTCATAATTGCATTACTAAGAAATGGCACTTTGGAACACATGGCTGCTACTACCTGGCTCAAAAACAAGACAATGACTTGAAACATTTTCAACGATGTTGGGAGTAAATGATTAGCCATGTTTCTCGCAACTATTAGCATGCAATATTTTGTTTGGAAGATGGCCAGATGACCAAAGAACAGGAGGAATTAGTTTGACATGAGACATGACACACCAATAAGTACTCAACAGTATATATAGGAGTAATATATACTACGTATGATTTAAGTACATTTCACACCCATGAACTTTACAAAAAGTCCACCTAACCATGCAATATAAAATTGCTTAAATCTTCATCTTATTTAAGCCCAAAACTTGAACTGCGTCCAAATAAGATGAAGATAGACAAAATAAAGAATATAATGCACAGCTAGAGAGTGCTAGAGGAGAAGAGAGATGAACAACCTTTAGTTGGGTCGGTCTCCTCAACAAAAAACAACAATATGGCTGCTAATAGCGTAAACCGCCTTGAGTTGGATACATGTTATCAAAAGTGCTCCCTAGAGACACCATATGGTGTAGTGAGCCAGTTTTGTATGCTTTGAGTGTGTTCAGTGCCTAGTTTTGCAGTTGAGGGTGCTAGGTGAACCTTTTCCAATGCTCATGGTCCTTACATAAATGTTCGACTTATATATCACTAGGTATCGTTTGCCTAATTCAGCATGTGCTTGAATGTGTCCATTTACAAACGAGATGGGCATACCTTAAGAAATGAATAAAGTACCAACTAAAGCTGCATATTTGCTAGTTGTGGCTTACATCTGTGATGACTATGGTTTGCTTAGGTTAATGGGCAGAGGATATTGGACAGTGCTTCTATGATGCAAAAATGTGGGTTTCTTGAAGGCCTTTGTGCTACACCACAGCTGATTATTACTGTATACATTATACTAATCAGTTATATAAATAACTACAAATTTTGCATTGTTCATACTTCACAAAGTAATGCAATGTTGATTACTTGATTGTTGACCAGCTTGTACCATTATGATTGATTTAACAGAAAGCCAATTTGTAAATGGCATATTGAACCACTTATTCATTTGGATACTGCAAGCTCATGTGCATTCATATCCATTAATTATCTTGAATGGAAGCATAGAGTGACAAAATGCACAGAATCTCTTAGAAATGCTCACCAATCTACAAATTCAAGTCCAAACAAAGGGAATGTGCCAACAGTGACAGATGGCTTACATGTGGTGGTGTTGCTTCCAGTGATGGAAAATGGCATTTTGGAATAATCAAGGAATGCCTGTAGAGGGAAAAAATGTTAACAAGATACCATGGAGTAAAAAGCTAGGATGAAGTAACGAGAAAAGGTAAAGACTCTTTTATTCAATATATTGAACATGATGCAGTATTATCACAAAAATAAGCAAAAGGGGTGCCAATTAATTAACGATACTTCAGTTTACACCTGTCAATTTTTTTTTATAAATCCGGACCAATCCTCAAATTCAATTCCGAAATCAAGCATTTGATATCCTCGAGTTCTCAAAGCCAAAGGAAAACACCCATTCATCATACGCAAAACCAATTTAGGCTGATATGGCACCTATGTGCTCATGCTATGCTGACAAGGATGGCACATAGATACAACTTTGTTAGTTTGTAAATCAGCAAATAGTTTTTTTTATATTAAAAGAAATACTAAGAACCCACATGTCATCCTCTGATGAAGTTCTTCTTCTTGATAACTAACTTAGCCACTGAATCCAATATATCTCTCTCCCTTCTGCCAGAACTTGTGGGAAGCTAACACAGTAGAGGATTTTGATCCAGATAGAAATCCTCCCTACCAATCGTACAACAGTACAATACAGTGACAATATGGAGAAGATAGAGAAGCAATTTACCCAGGCGCCAATGGATGAGAATCCAATATGCACAGGCATACATCATCTTCATAGACCTGCAAATAACAAATAAGGCTGATAAAAGGAAATAGACATTCAACATTTCAAAAATGTGTAAATATTTCATCAACTAATGTATTTTTTTAAGTAACGAATTTAAAGTCTCCTTCATGCTGAGCACCTCCATGTAGTAAGAAAGACAAATATGAACACTAAAACACCGATAAGCAACTCATTTGACAGTTGTAAAGTTCCCATATACAACAAAGCTCAAAAATATTTTTCAGTGTCACTGAGCTCATCGATCTCTCCAAAGTATCAGTTGCTTGTCTAGTTACAGAATCTGAACATATATTGCGAAAACATAATAACTTCTGAATAACATCCACCAGTCCACTAGTGCACTTATAGATTCCAGTTCTGGTTCTCCCCCTCACTATTACTCTTGCTTTCTCCTGCCCCTACTGCTTTTCATGGAGACATTACCTTCAGCGCGTTTTGAAATGAAATAATAATGGTTTTAGGTTATACTAAAAAAACACGCGACAATTCATTTCATGAAGCATCGATCCTCAGTACCTTTAATTCAATTTCACTAAATGGATCCAAAGATCAACGATCAACTGACACAACAATATGACCCGACAGTGCACAGGGGGCAACCTCAAATATTGTCTGCACTCAATTTCAGGAGTGTAAAGTGCATTTATTCAAATATCTTGTCTGCACTCAAGTTCAGATGAATCTAGACCAGCAAGTTCCAAAAGTGAATGTTATCTGAGGCCGCGATTCTAAAGACTATCTCAAGAAATTTGCAACCTCTAATCAGCACGAATTCCTTCAAAGGGCCAGCCAGTCAACAGAATCAAAACAAATTCTACAAAGGAGTAGACTGACGACCCAATTGGAGGTTTATCGACTTTAAGGGCTCAGTGGAAAGCTATGAGCGCCAGGAACCTCGAAGCACGGTTTCAAAATAACAGAAAACTTGATGACGAATTAAAGCTGTGGATAATAGCTGGTGACACAAGATGGTAACAATAGCATAGACATTATCCAAAAAATAAATAAACAGCAGCTTATGTGTTACTCCTATGACTTCCAGAATTAATGGCTGCTCGTTTAATTATAACGCACCTGAAATTTAAGCACTTGTCACTGTTGCTGAATCAAATAACCCCCCGAGTCAGGGTTTTTTGCAATCATACACTAGACTCCTTAAAGTTAGAGAAGAAATCACTAAGCCGACCAAATCAACTAGAATTATGCGCCAAGAGACGCAATGCAATTACGAACCAGAAAATAATAATTATAAAAAAAATATGTGCGGTTGCGATTTCTATTCACCCCCAAATTCTCAGCGGAAGAAGAGCACTACTACTCGCGGGGGGAGCGGGAGCTAAGGCGAGGGGGACTAGAACGACCGAACCTTGAAGGCCGGCGCCTCGCCGCGGATGATCCGGCAGAACACGCAGCTCTTCCCCTCGGCTTCCCGCCCGCCCCCGGCGGCGGCGGCGGAGCAAGGGGAGGTCGAGACCCCCGCGGCTTGCTCCGCGCACACGACGACGTCCCGGTCGCCTTCGCCGGCAGGGGCGGCGGGCTGGAGGTGGGAGCGGAGCACGGCGAGGCGCCGCGCCGGCGACATTTGTGTGGGAGACAAGGTGGGGATGAAAGCGTGGTCTATGGACAGGGCTCGCGTGCCTTCTGCTGGTTTTTCTTTTTGTTTTTTTTCTTCTCAGACAGTTTTTCTTTTTTGGCAATTGCGTTTTTTTTAGGCCACGAGCCCCATTGGTTGCTCAAATAACCTAAAGCCTAAATTTGAATTTTCAAACTCAGTTTTGAAGAAGATTTTAAAATATTTTCAATGTAATTTCTTTTTTAAGCATTGACTTGGCTATAAATTAATTTTTATTTCATAATAAGTCGTTTTGGCTTATTAGTAAATATAGGCAACTGATGGGAGCCTAACCTCTACAAACACACACTATCCCTGTTAACACTTCACACGCGTAAGCTTAATCTTATGAATACATACATGCACATTGTTGGAATAAATGGACTAGGCCCAATTTAATTCAATTAAAATCTCAAGGGCCCACAATAAATGTTAGAGATAATAATACCACATTGGAGATTAAAAGTGGAGTATCTCAATATAAATAGAGAGTTATTGAAGATTCTCTGCTGACCGGTTGAGGTGGGGGACGGACAGCCACACGTGCGCGCCGAGCCGGCCGGGCCGAGGGCGTGGGCGAGGCGGCTGCTCTCTCTCTCTCTCAAGTTTTGCAACGGTTGAGAATTGAATCCCAATAATTCCTGTAACGTAACGGCAAGCGAATCAATTCCTCGATTGATTACATTGTTACTGCGGTAACAGAAGCAAAAGCAATCGGGATTCATCTCTCCCTTCCTACGCACTAATAAGGATGACAGAGATAGACGAGAGAAGATTGATCTCTGATCTTGATCTGGCTTACTCTACTTTCGGTTTGGTTTACTTCTACGCTTATTTTTCCATCGTTGGTTCATCCCCTTCTATTCCTATGCTGCTTCGGTTCTCCCCGGTCCTGATCTCTTGCGCGCACAAGTGATTGGGACGAACAGGGCCTCCGGAACCACACCCTCGCCTAAGTATCTTGTTACTGCGGTAACAGAAGCAAAAGCAATCGGGATTCATCTCTCCCTTCCTACGCACTAATAAGGATGACAGAGATAGACGAGAGAAGATTGATCTCTGATCTTGATCTGGCTTACTCTACTTTCGGTTTGGTTTACTTCTACGCTTATTTTTCCATCGTTGGTTCATCCCCTTCTATTCCTATGCTGCTTCGGTTCTCCCCGGTCCTGATCTCTTGCGCGCACAAGTGATTGGGACGAACAGGGCCTCCGGAACCACACCCTCGCCTAAGTATCTGCACAGGTAGGCGGGTGATCAGGTTTTTGGGAAGTGCTTCTCGCGCTTCTTCATCTGTTCATCATCGGCATGAATGTCTTTCGCTCCGGTTCGTCTTCCTCTGCATCGTCTACGCCAACATGTCGAACACCGGCGACGACAACAACACTGGAGACAAGGAGAAGGAGGCTCCCGTCAACACCAATGGAGGAGGCAATACTGCCTCAAATACTAGTGGAGGGCCATTCTCAAGTTATAATGTTTCTTCTAGTTGTTGTTGTTGCAGTTTACGTATGTGTTGTTGCTGTTTACGTTTCTGCAGTTTACGTTGGTACTGCTAGTTTACGTATCCATAGGATTCCAATCCTATGTGACTGTTCATTCTATTTATGCTTATATTATCCTACGCATGCTCATGTTTACGTTCAGTACTATCACTAGACCACCACACACTGCAAATGTCATATTTATTGTTTTAATATTTTAGATTAAAATATGCCGACTTGTGACCATATTTCCAACACACATCCCGCATCTACGAATGAGCTCACATCCTTCTTTTGCCCACTTCAAGAATGATTAGCAACCAAATTAATGATAAAATCAGTTGTGCTGGACAAATTTAAAGGACATCGATTGATTAGTATTGCTACAGTACTAAAAAATCCTCACAAAAACTTCCTGCTACCATTTGGTTTAATTAGATGAAACTCATAGAAAATCTGTATTTACTCATATCATGTAAAATTAGGGTATATAAAAATTCTCTAGGACTTTTTTCCATATAGCTTTTCTCAAGATTAGCTGTGTCTCTTTTTTTTTCTTTTTACAAAACAACAAAAGTAATATAGTCTTATACAATGGAATTGTTTTCCTGAATGAATGGATACCAAATGGTTCCAAAAAGCGAAGGATATGTTGCTAGTTCTTACTTTTTTTTCATGCTTTGCTGGTTGAGTTTGTTTTCTTGACTTTTTGCTGGTAGAGTTTGTTTTATTGACTTTTTGCTGGTAGCTAGGAACCTAAAGCATTTAACAGTTGATCGAAGGATGCAGGGTGTGGATGAAAGCAACGACAAACTTTGCCTTTGATCTCAAAGGTTGAGGGTGTGAACTTTTTTTTTTTGAGAACTTTGAGTGTGTGAACTCCTGTGAACATCTTCGAAATACTAGGTAGAGTCACTGTGGGCGTCTCGCTAATCAATGGGTACGCCACCTACTACGTACAGGCACCTTGATATTAGCAGATACATCGCATACCACTAAAATAATAATTAACCATAAATAGGAGCACAAGCGACGTCTTTGTCATCTTGCGGAGGGGGAGCTGTGTTCCCGCGAATGGCGGCGACACGGCTGCAGCCGGTGTCTGGCGGCAAAGCCAGGCACACGCTAGAGGCATCAGGTTGGGAGCGCATGAGGCGGCGCATCCCGGTAGCGAGTGAAGTGCAGAGGCGGGCCGTGGCCGTATCAGGACATATCACTAGCGTATCTCGATTTATTTTGCTTTTTTTTAAATCAGCAATATGTGGGATACGTACGGATATTGGAGCGTATCCGACATATATCCGTTGTCGTATCTGATACAGATACGTGACTTTGTAGCCAAATCAGGGTAACATAAACACTGGCAAGTGTCTGGTCCTGATTGCCGCCGTCATATGTCCCTCCTGGTGCACCGCGACACAAGATCCCTGTCACGCCCAGAAATTCACTAGTAATTTCCTAACTTATTTGTGCATAAAATCCTCGTCCAGGAATCAGCCGAGGTACACAAACTGACAATTTAATATACAAATCCATCATAATAATAACGTTACATACTTACAAAAGAAAAGAAAACAGCAGCGGAATTACGGTCTAGCGAAGCTCCGGCTCCACTCCCACAGGCAGCTCAACTGGGGTATAAGCCAAACGACTTCTCCTTCGCAACTTGTCTTCAACTGAGGTTTGATTGATTATTGCAAGGTGAGCATATGACATACTCAGCAAGCCACGCAGCAAATATGCAAGTGCACAAGGATACCAAAGAATGGCATAATATAGGGCTCATTTGCAAAAGCAGCATTTAGCAAACATTTGAGAATTATAAAACAGTACAGTAATTAATCATCAATTTTAATCAACACTAAACAGCACACCCATGCTGCTCAGGCCCAACCATCCTGAACAACCATACCCGGCTGTACAGATCTATCTCCAAACCAGGAATATACCATTCCAAACCAGGAGCTAAACAAATTACTACCAGTTATAGCATCTTTTATTATGGTGAGAAGTGTGAAACTAATCACGAAAGACATTGTTAGACCCGCCCATAACCGCGGGCACGGCTATTCGAATAGTTTTACTCTGGCCAGAGGTGTACCACTGTACCCACAAGACACAGCCCCACAACATGTCACCATGTGCCTCAATACCACCACGGTACATCGGAAAGGAGCTGTGACAGTACCCCTCGCACAACACAATCCACCACAGTGCACCGTTCCCAGATCATAGTCACCCCCTTATAAACAAGGTATGGACTCCCCAGCGACCCCCGTGGGCTTATCTCCACCACTTCTCAGTCTGGTGCTCCGCAATGAACCATGCTATACAAAAGGTAAAGCCGTTGCCCACGCTGGCTTGTGGTTGGCACGGTTAATGTTTCACAACCGAAAATCGTGAACCGGTCCTTAATTGTCATGAGCACGACACTCAAAACCATGTGCTCACAACCCACCATTATCAAGTTTTAGTTGGCAATTTAATTAATTAACCAATCACGATTGACCATCGTGAACTATCATTAAGCCATCATTAAATAATAGTGAGTCATAAGTTATCCCGATTGTGTGCTAATGTTTCTAAGCATAGCTAAGCAATTATGTCTAACATCTAGCTGAACTAATATATATAAAGCTCAACTAGTCAAATTATAATATCCCAAGGTATCAAGGAATAGAATAATCAATGCAAACATGCCATAACAAAGGAATAGATTCACACCACCCAGTGACATTCGAAAATAAATGCAGAGTTGAAATAAATAGAGAATTTAAATATAGGATCAATATGCTCAAAGGAACTGTGTTTGGGATCTGTGTGACTTGCCTAGCTGGCCTTGGAACTCTTCAAATTCTTCTCCTGCGAAAACGGACTCTCCGGAGACGTCGGAATCTAAACAGAAAGGAGCAAAACACCAAAACAGCACATAAACAAGCATGAACAGTACATGTGGATATTTTTAACATGTAGATCTCAATTTTAGAAAAATTTAGAGACTTGAACCAACTAAATCCGAGCTAAGATGAATTAGTTATGAATTTTTAAAGATTAAATCGGATTAAAACACTTATATGGGTTTTAATTGAATTATGACGCAATAATGAATTATTTCTGAAAAGGAAAAGGGAACTATTGCGTCAGCGGCTAGGGTTCGCGGTGGACCGGGTGCACGGCGGCGGCTCACGGAAACGAATGGCCGAGATCGATCCTATCCAAAACGGACGGCCAAGATCGATCGGATCCACCGCGGCTCACGGATGGACGACGACGGTGACGTCAGCGACGACGTCACCACCGGCGGCGGCTCGGGCGCACATGCTCGCCGGCGAACGACGGCACGACAGCGCGAACGGAGGGAACCAACACGTAGAGGGCGACGCGGCGAACTCACCGGTGACCAAAACAACAGCGGAAGATCAACGGACGGCGACGGCGTCGAGGAAGAAGCGGCGGCGACCTTCGGCTTGACGACGACGGCGGTGTTCCGGCGGTCGACAGCGACGGCGGAGGGGCGGACGAGGACGGCGACGCGACGGCGACCACGATGGCGACCTCCCCGAGCGACGGCGACGACTGGAGCGACGGCGGCGCACGGCTGGAGCGGCGGCGACGGCGGCGGCGCGAAGTCTCACGGGGCTAGGGCGCTACGGACGACGAGAGACGAAGGCAAGGGTGGCGACGGGTAGCGGCGGGCTTGGGGGTCCTTATATAGGGGTTGGAAGGCGGCGGCGAAGGCCCACGGCGACCGGCGACGGAAAGGAAGGTTTAGGGTTCGGAGGAGAGAAATCGATCCGAATCGAACTCAAATCCGGCGATTTCCAAAGCGATTTATATGATGTTTCCAAAAAGGAAAAGGTAGAGTGGATCACGGGGATCCTTTCCCCTCAATCAATTTCACCGGAAACGGAAAGGGACGACCGGATTTGGAATGGCAGCGGCGGCGCAGCTCGGCTAGGGTTTCGGCGAGAGGAAGACGACGACTGACGGGTGGGACCCACCTGTCAGCGGCGTCACACGCGCGCGCGGGTGGCTCGGCTTGGGCCGACTTGGGCCAAGGGAGAGAGAGAGCGGTTTGGGCCGGCTTTCGGCCCAAAACCAAAAGGGACTTTTAAAAACCTTTTTCCCTTTAAATTATTCATGAAATACAATTCCATTTATTAAAAATACTTCCTTGGCTCAAATAAATCCCAGAAAAATCTAGGAACTATAGAAACAAGAGAAGTATTTAACAAAATTTTATCTAGCCCACTTTTATATTGAGATTTAACAAATTAAAATTAGATATTCTCTTCTAGACTTTTAAGATCATTTCTAATAATTCCCTTTTAGACAACAATTTATAAATTAAGGATTTTTAAACAAGAAAAGCACTTAACATAATTATAATTAGATCATTAATTGATTACTAATTACTGAACTGTTCTTTGTATCATTTAGGAATTGAGCTCTGAAAAAAAATCAGAGAAAAATTTCAGAGAGTATAATTAATCATGGAGAATTTAGTAAAAATTAAATCCAACCATGCTTTAAATTTAGAAAATTTTATTTCCCACATTTAACTTTACTTGAAAATTAAAGAACATTTAATATAAATTCTATTATTAATTTATTAGATAATTTATAAATCCTGAAACGAAATTCAGGCTGTGACAATCCCGGGCGTCACCCCCGTTGCCACCTTGGCGCCGTGCGAGTGCACCTCCTCCTGCTTCCACATGATGGGTTGTCATGATGGTCTGGCAGCGATGGCATGCCTTATCCAGGTGGAGCGGGGGTGGAGGTCATTATGAAACACCACCGCCATCTAGGCCCTCTCACTCTCTTGGTCCGATCCGCCGTCACCGGTGTAGTGCGTCGAAGCGGCGGCAAGTGGTGCGGCTAGTTGCCCCAGATCCGGGAAAAATGGAAGAGGATTGGATAGTGACGGAGATGGTTGATTAGGTTAGGGTGTTGATGGGTTTATATACTCTTAGGTTGTTGCAGTAAACAAATTACTGGCAGGAAAAGTGAGTGGAGGATGCGGGTTAGAAGGTGGGACTGCACAATTGTTTGTGTGGGTAAAAGAAATACTTGATGAGAGCTGTGGGGGAGGCTGTGAGGTGTTCCACGTAACTACGTTGCATGTACTGTGCCGTGCAGTAGTTCAATACACACACAGAGGGAGAATGCAATCAGGAGCATGCGCACAATACAAGCACATGAGCACACAATTAATCTTCATTCTTCAGGACATGGAATCTTCATTCTTGTTGTTCTCCCTTGACTTTACATGCAGGATCTTAAAAGGTTTCTCATCCTCACCTTTGATGCCTCTCACAAGGCGACCATGGATCTCAACATGGAAATCATTGCCATGGCCGACAACATCCAGATCCTTAAGTTTGGGAAGTGCCAACTCATGTATTTCGATCCTGTCAAGGTTCTCCGCGCTCACCATCAGCTCCGTGAGGCTATGAAATCCATGATCGAAGATAAGCTGGCTCACTGTGTAAGAAGTGCCGCGTAGAGTGAGCGCGGAAAGGAATTGCAGGTCACCGAGTTGTTTGATGAATTCCTATGACAACATCATCCCCTTGAGCCGCAGCTTCCTGAGGTTTGGGACGCGAGCGTTGATGGATTTGGTGACCTCGGAGGGCAGCTTCTTGCCGATCTCAAGGCCGTCGAAGTTGGCAACACGGAGGAACCTGGAATTCTGCATCAGCTTCTGTATGCATGACTTAGTCTGCTTCTTCTTCTTCTTCTTCTTCTTCTTGGCCCATTGTCGTGGGAATTTTGCCTGGATCATCCCCATTTCCATGTCCGTTGATGTCCCCAACTTCACCTGGCTACGCCTTGCTAATTTTTGCAGCCTCACTAAATATGTCCCCAACTTCACCTGCCCGTCTCGATCGTAGTCTGACAGGATGGCCCGCAGCTTGAGGAAGTGGATGCGCCAGAGCTGTGTTAGTGATATGCCCTAGAGGCAATCATAGAGATAATTGTATTACATACTATGTTTATATATTTATCCGACTTTATTTCTTGAAATAGATAAACTCATTATTGGTTAATGAATATGTGATTCTTTCATGAGACTCTGTGTTTATTTTTAAAGGATCCCTGATCAAATATCATATGTGGAACAAATATGTTTAGATGATCAGCACATGTATTAATTGATGATCATATCTCATGGATCATGGTATAGAGATACCAAATTAATAATGTGAACACATGTTAGTGAACATGTTGTTGGATAGACCCAACATGAGACACTGCAAGAGCCATATGTGTTGTGTCATCAGTGATCTCATTTAGTGTTGGTGTTGAATCCTTAAACCTGAGATTATCATAGTTCCCAACATGTGTAGTAGCTTACTTAGGGACTGCTAAACGCTACTCCGTAATTGGGTAGTTATAAAAGTAGTTTTCGGGTATGCTATGAAACAAGTAGTGGGATATGAATAATTAAGATGGGATTTGCCCCTGCTATGAAGAGATATCTCTGGGCCCCTCGATGTTGTAGATTATGGAAGTGCATGGCTATGCCAATGGTGATTGAGGAGTCAATCACAAGTTATATAATCTATCAACAGGTTCGAGTGAATGATTGAGCTATTAGAGGATGGCACATATCTACCCTTGAGCTTAATCGATATCGTGAGGCAAAAGGGTTCATACAAGTATACACTAGAGGTTCAGCCGATATGATATTTATGTATGCCTGGTGAGTCAATACGTTCTGCTAGGGGCCGCTGTTGACGCGTGGACCGAAAAGGAGTTTTCGGGTTACAGCCGAGTGTACATGAACCTACAGTGTCGCACGCTTAATGGGCCGAAATAAGGGGATTGGATGGAGATCCAATATGAGCTTAATTCGGATAGGGATCCGAATAAGAGTCCTATGGGCCTTAGAGGCCCGAGTGATGGATCCTATATATATTCGTGAGGGGTGTGACCGGCGGAGGTATTGCATCACGTTAGAAACCCTAGCTGTCATTCCCCTCCCCGAGCAAAACCCTAGTCGCGCGCGGGTGCTAGCACATCTGCGCGTGGCGTTCCGTCCCTGTACGTGTGGATACTGGTAGAGGCGCCGCTGGTTTGCGGTGCTGATCGGCGTGGGAATACAGCGAGGAGAACGCACGAGGAGGAGAAGGTCGAGCCGGTGCGATCGACTACTTCCTCTACATCGACGCGCGCTACTTCGCGAGAATTCCTTCGACTTCTTAGCGCCTTCTTCCGCTGCGCAGCGCGTCTAGTGGTAACGATCTATGATCTAATACTTGCATGGTTCCTGGTTTACGCAATAGAAAATTTTGATTTATGCTATCGTAGCCTACGCGTATCCCAACAAGCTGCATATTTGTCCGTATAGATGGCCATAAGACCCGCCCGACACGTCCTGACCCAGGCACGGGCTAAGCACGGCCCGAGGCCATCGGGCCAGCATGGCCCACCAGCAGTCAGGTTGTGACATGTCGGTCCGAAGGCATAAGCGGCCCATCATGCCTTCTTTGAAATAAGTCTATTTAACCTCCCTTATTTTTTGGGCTGTGACATATAGGAAAAAGTACACCGGAGGTCCCTGAACTTGTCACCGAGATACGAAAACGTCCTTGAACCGCAATACCAGACAACCGAGGTCCCCTAACTATACAAAACTGGTCACCCAAAATCCCTCGGTGGTTTTGACCCCGGTTTTGGTCTATGTGGCGGCTGAGTCAGCGTGGGCCCCACATGTCATATATCCACGTCACCCTCTCTTTCCCCTTTCTCTTTCTCTGTTTCTCTTTCCTTCCTCTCGCTCTGCTCTCGCACTCGCAGGGATGACGTCGCTGAGGCGGCCGGGAGGGAGCAGCGGGGCAAGCCGTCGATGCGGCGGCGAAGGAGGAGGAGGACGCCGGTGGTGAAGGGCGGTGGCCGGCTCGGAGCTCGGCGGGGCGAGGCAGGAGAGGCGGCGCTCGGGCTTGGGGCGGCCCTATCCATATCGGGGAGCACGGCGGCGGCAGCGGCCCTATCCTTGCTCGGAGGCGCCGACGACGACGACGAGGCCGAGCGCCACCACTCCCATCCACGGCGGCGGCCCGTGGGAGGAGGACATGGCGGCACGGCGATGCGGGAGCAGGAGGCGGCATCTCCCTTGCCGGCCGAGCGCCGCCACTCCCTATGCGCTGTCCCCATGCCGACCGTCGCGCGCCTCTCACTCTCCCCAGCCTGCTCCCGCCTCGCCGCTGCTCTTCTTGCGGCCGCCGCCTTCCAATCCCCCCGCCGGCACCGCCTCCGCCATCTATGCTCACTTCCTCGCGAGCCTACCTGCCGCCACTGATCCCGATGCGTTCTCCTCCTCGCGCGCCTTCCATGAGCTCGCCGCCGCCACCGCCAACTTCTCCTCCTTCCATCGCCTCGCCACCGCTGCCGCGGCGAGTTTTTGCTTGTCGTTCTGCTGCTCCCTCCATGGCCACTCCGCCGCGGTCTTCCGCAGCCCGCTCCGCCGCAACCAGGCGCACATCACCGCCAGCCTCGCCGTCCTCGGCCACTGCCACCACGAGCTCCTCCCCGACGCGTTGCTGCCGCCGCCGATTTGGGTTTCCGCCGATTTTGACTCACGGCGGCCTCAGCCCAGAGCGAAGAGGACGGGGGAGACCGGAGGCCGTCGCTGTCGCCGACGGCGCGGGTCCGGTCGAACAGGTAGGCATCAAGCGCGCCGTCGCCCATGAACTCGTACACCAGCGTGCGCACGGCGGCGTCGAAGCAGAAGCCGAACAGCCTGACGAGGTTGATGTGGTGCGTCCTCCCGATGGTGCCCACCTCCGCCATGAACTGCTCCTCGGACCTCCTGCCCATGCCGCTGCGGAGCACCTTGACGGCCACACCGAGGCCGTTGGGGAGCGCGCCGCCGTACACCGTCCCGAAGCCGCCGGCGCCGAGCCGCGCCGAGTAGCCGCGCGTGAACCCGGCGAGCTGCCGCGGCGTGAACCGGATGGGCTTCTCGTGCGCCATCTCCCACAGGAACCTCGCCGTCCTCGGCCACTGCCACCACGAGCTCCTCCCCGACGCGTCGCCGCCGCCGCCGATTTGGGTTTCCGTCGATTTGACTCACGGCGGCCTCAGCCCAGAGCGAAGAGGGTGGGGGAGACCGGAGGCCGCCGCCGTCGCCGCCTTGCTCTCCTGCTCCCGCTGCCGAAGCCGCCTTGCTCCCCCGCCGATAGAGACAAGAGTGAGAGAGAGAGAGGAGGAAGGGAGAGAAGAGGGGGAGAGGTATGAAGCTGAAGTGGCCAGCTGACATGTGGGGCCCATGTGGGTCCCACGCTGACTCAGCCGCTGCTTCGGACAAAACTGGGTTGAAAACCGCTGAGGGACCTCGGGTGTCCGGTTTTGTAAAGTTAGGGGACCTCGGGTGTCTGGTATTGCGATTCAAGTATGTTTTTTAATCTCGGTGACAAGTTCAGGGACCTTCGGTGTACTTTTTCCGTGACATATATATAGCTAAAATAAGTCTATTTTATTTCCCTTACTCTTTGGGCCGTGCTATATGATACGTCTATTTTTCCTCCCTATTCTTTGTGCCCTGTCTTACATATGGTTGAAAATAAGTTTGTTTCACATCGCTGAACTTCGTGCCGGCCAGTGTGCCGAGGTAGCAGCCCTGGCACGGGCACGACCCAACTCGGGCCGTGCTATGCCTGGGCCGGGCCAAATCATCAGACCTTGGGCCGGGCCGTCGAGTGAAATGTATAAGAAAAATGTTGTGCGTGTTCGATTGTTTCCAGTTTTTCTCCCCTAATTTCTAACGTTCTGGAGGTAAATTAGCCTCGTCTGGTGGCTACTTTTTTGTGGGATATTTCGCCTCCCCACATTTGATCTCTGTTGTGGACTTTTGGTGCTATTTCCCCACAACAAAGAGAGCTGAAATAAACATGGCATTGCACTTATAGTTTGACATTCTGTAGAGAACATAAATAACATGTCTTAGGCTGTGTTTGAGGAGAATGAGATAGAAAAGATTGGAAAGATACGCAAAACGAGGTGAGCTCTTAGCATGTGATTAATTGAGTATTAACTATTTTAAACTTCAAAAATGGATTAATATGATTTTTTAAAGCAATTTTCCTATAGAAAATTTTTACAAAAAACGCAAGGTTTACTAGTTCGGGAAGTGTGCGCGCGAAATACGAAACAAACTCACTCCCATTATTCTCCAAACGAACGCAGCCTTAGAGTACTACTTCATCTGGAGTAGATCGACACAGCACAGCAACATGCTTCTAGATTTACATTCATGGGTAGATAAATGCTGGAACATATAAATCATATACTACCTCCGTCCCAAAATGTAACAACTTTTGGCTATAAATCTAGACACACAGTTATCTATATTCATAGCTAAAAATGCTTATATCTTAAGACAAAGGGAGTATCTGCTTACTGGTAAGGATTTCCAGCAGGTGAACTGGAACAAAAATAGAGCCTTTTCAACTGGTTCATCGGCCGGTTGATCCTGCTGCTGTGTGAGCAGAATGCCCAAGCCTGTCGTCCTCCTCATGCTCTTGTTAGTCCTGAAATTATTAAAATCTTATTGCCGTTGGTCGCTTTGCTCACGATAATGATGTTTTCGTTGAATTTGAAAAACATGGTCTTGATGTGAAGGATTTTTAGTCCAGGAACGTGATCGTCAGGTGCAATAGCTCCAGGGATCTCTACCTTATCCGCCCAGCTGAACTCCAATATGCCCTTGCCATTCCCGACTCCACACTTTGGCATCGTCGACTTGGTCACCTCGGCGCCGAAGCCCTCACCCACCTTGCTCGTTCTTCAGTTATTCCAACATATAAAGAACTTTATATAGAAACAAAATCGGGAGATAATTAAGAAACCGAACCCGATACAAATATGACTCTAACATCATCCTAAGCTTGTCGCCCGCCCTAAAATCAGGCAAGCATTCGACGCACTCATCTTCTCCCGCGATAGCCGCCGTCACCTCACGCAGGCCATGAATGGCCTCGCTCGAGGCTGGGAATAATCCAGTGCGCCTGTCGGAGGCAAACGCGGCCGCCTCGTTGGAGGTCTGTGGCGTGGGGTGGTTTCCACTACCGCCGCCGCCGCCGCCGCCATTCGAGCCCCTTCCGTCGCTGCCAGATGAAGGTGAAGAGAAAGGGGAGAGAAAGAGAGAGATAAGAGAGAGGGAGGAGGAAGAAGGGAAGAAGAGAGAGCATGGCATGTGGGCCCCACAAATTATTTTTTGTGAATGACAAATGTGTTCCACATATTTTTTTAGTTCTAATGTCATATAAGTGCCACGTCAATGCTACGTTGCATAAAGACCAGGTCAACACCACCACGTAGGCACCACGTCAGGGAATCCACCCTTCAAAACTACTAAGGGAGTCAAATTGCACCGATTTTAATAATTGGAGATCAAGATATCCGGTACTGTGGTTGAGTGATACGAATCAAATTAATTAAGCAACTAGTTAAGGGAGTTAAAGTAAACTTATTCCCTGAACAAAACCTCTATCTACTGTGCTCACCAGAGGTACACCAGGCTGGGCTACCTTGGCCCATTTCGTTCCTGGAATCAAGTTTTCACGTCAAATCTATATACTATGCGAAACATTCCCAATCAAATCTATGGAATCAAGAAGCACATGCACCGAATTTAACCTTTTCTATAACAAACTCCGTGAAAAATATTACAAATCATATAAGTAAATTTGATATGAATTGCTAAGCCTGAATGTTGGATGGTAATTAACTAATTAAGCAGGATATCACGCTTGGGACTCGGGAGATATCTGATGTGCGAAGTGGTGTGCTAGATAACTTGGATTCGAAGCCTCATCTCTTTTAATTATTTGATAGTATTAGGTAATTCTCTAATATTCGTGTCTTTTGATGAGAGTCATGTCACTGTTCATGAAGGAATGGAGGATATGCAGACGCAGTAGCCGTTCTCCGAGGATCGGTACAACTCTGTGCACAAAGTCTACGTCAACGACACCTACAGCGCGTGTAAAAAAACGTTCCAAATTTCGAGCCTTTTCTAGATCATGTTCTATGAAAAGAACAAGCGGTGTATTATAAAATAGACAAGCCACAATCAATTATATATGGTAATACTTTCTCAATCTGTCCATTGGCCTTAGCTCTTAATTAGAACGGCAAGCATGTCAGCTATGATATTAAAAAGTATTGGAGATAGGAGGTGACCTTATCGAAGGCATTTCTTTTTTATCCGAAAGAAATAACCGACATCATCATTGATTTTTATTAGTACACTTTATTGCAAAATAATAGACTTAAAATCCATCTCGACGAGAACTTTTTCATTCATAAAGTTTGTAGCAAGAATGGCCATTTAACTTTATCATAGGATTTTCCTATCAAAAACTTTACCATAGGTTTTCTTGAAGTCATTTTTTTTAAAATTACCCCACTCAGGTTTCTTTCGATGCATTTCATCAAATGTCTCATGTATGAAGACAACTCTATCAAGTATGTTTCACCAACGCAAAAAAACAGTTTGTCGGGCTCACTGTATGGTCGTCCATCGAATTGATTTTGTTTGTGGCAACTTTGATAGATAAATTGGTCTATGTGTTAGATGCAATTAGCCTCTTTTAACTTTTGGAAGTATTATAATCACCCCAAAGTTTAGACCAAATAATGAGAGGTCTTGATGTGAGCGAGGGTGTCCCGATCTTTCGATGAGAGGATAATTCGATTGGATGGAGCGATGTTGACGATCCGACTACAACTATCCAGGGATGTTGCACCTTGGCAATTGTTACACCAACTCTAGAGGCGGTCGTGAATCTCGACGGAATGCACGATCAGCCCAACCATGAGGGTAATTGTTCCTGCAAGCAATTGAGAACTAGCAAGATCAAGATAAACAAACAACTCAATTTGCGAATCAAAGGTGATGGATTGAATCAGTAGAAGTAGCACAACTGGAGTTCAGTGACAAGCAATCCGGCGATCTAACTGATCACGGGATTAACTCGTCAAAGTAGCGACGCTATACTTTGATCTAAACAAAATCCAAGTATTCTTGGCGGCGGCAAAAGGTATAAAAAGAGGGGGAGAACGACCACAGGGGTGTTGGGGTCATACTCTAACCCTAAGACGCGCCCCTAATGGGCCCAACTTGATACACAGCCCATTGGGCCCAAATGAGTTGACGCAACACCGTTGACAGAAAAGTACACGGCAGTAAAACGATGATTGCGGCCGCTCCAGATCAAATATGGACATGGGGCTGGATCCATTTGAAAGCTTTCGATGAAGTACTTGCACGCTCAAATCGGAGTTTGCATGAAGTCGTGGTAGCCATCAGAAGTTGGCGCTGTCCCGCAGTTCGAATCCACCCCATGTGAATCCTCTCCCCGTTGGATCCTCCCCATCATTCCTGAGACAAGAGTGCACGCGTCTCCGGGATATAAACAAGAAAAACAAGAACTCAAGAATGAACTCACCTGATAGTTGAGTTGACGTGCAGGAGCACGGGTAATAGGAGTATAGGACCTTGAAGTTGTACTTGTGGAGACGTTGATGTATCAAAGGAGTTTGATGTTCTCATCAGGTCTCCGGCATGAAATTCATTGAATAAATTCAACAAAATATCCTTAACTACTTCCCAAAAAAATTTTTGGTAAAACTCAATGGGGAAATCATCAAATACAGGGGGTTCATTACTTTACGTGTCACACACATCCCGTAACTCTTTTTGGGAGAACGGTAAGAGATTCATTTTCTAACTCAGTCACTTGAGAAATGTCCTCGTTCTAGATTGAGTTGTCCTTCGGTGGTGCCAATGGTTTATATAAGTTTGTTATATAATTCTTCAAAGCTTCATTACACTGGTGGAGAAACCATCTTTCGTCGGTCGGCCGATTTCCACAATAGTCCCGGATGCAATAAAAACCGGGGCTAAAGATGATCTTTAGTCCCGGTTCAAAAGGGTAACGGGCATATTTGATCTTTAGTCCCGGTTTGTGTTACCAACCGGGACTAAAGATCATCTTTAGTCCCGGTTCGAATGCTGTCAGGACCTGTCAGGCCCCCCCGGGATCTTTAGTCCCGGTTGGTAGCACCAACCGGGACTAAAGATCTTAACTTTAGTCCCGGTTGATCCCGGTGATCTTTAGCCCCGGTTGGTGCTACCAACCGAGACTAAAGATCTTAACTTTAGTCCCGGTTGGTAATACCAACCGGGACTAATGATCCCGGTGATCTTTAGCCCCGGTTGGTGCTACCAACCGGGACTAAAGTCCCACCCCTATATATATGTCTTCTTCCTCCTCCAGCTGCCCGAGCAAGCTTCAAAATTTCTTCAAAAAAGAGGGGAGGTCATGCCAAAATTTCTATTGAATTTATTTTGGTGATTACATACAAATCGGAGGTGCCTAAAAGGTTTGCAACTTCATCCTCCAATGTTTTTTTTTGTCATACTACATTTGCACCTATGTTTTGCACACTTTTTTTGTCTCCAAAATTTAGTTGTAAGTTGATGAGAGACAAAAATGTGTGTGGGGAAGAAAGAATATATAGAAATTTAGTTCATTTGCTAAACAAGGTTTTATAAAATAGTTGAGAAGGAAAACTCTAGTGAAAGTTAATATTAAATAATAGAAAACAAACTAAAATAAAAATTAAAAGAAGTAAAACACATTAAAATTAGTTTAAAACTTTACAAATAGTTTTTAAGAATTATTTGGTGTAATATTTTATGATTTTTGTATGAATAAAGATATCTTATAATTATTGTATGACTGTCATTATTGTAAGAATAATTATTTGTGTGCGGTTTTTTTGACTCATGTAGATGGATCGGCAATGGATGTACGCTGACCGGCGGTCCAAAGAGTTTATTGACGGCGTGCACTATTTTTTGAGAGTGGCCGAAGCTAACAGGCAAAGGGGTTTTATTTGTTGTCCATGCAATAAGTGTAAGAATCAGAAGGAGTATTCTGCATCCAGGACTATTCATTTCCACTTGTTTGAGTCGGGGTTCATGCCAAGCTATAATTGTTGGACATCCCACGGAGAGCAAGGTGTTGAAATGGAAGAAGATGAAGTGGAAGACGACAATATTCCGGACTTTGCTCAGTATGTTGGATTTGAAGGAAATCAAACGGGCGAGGAGGAAATAGCTGCTGATGGTAACGACGTTGCGGATGATCTTGGTCAGATGTTGAAGGACGCCAGGGAAGACTGCGAAAGTGAAAAGGAGGCCCATAAATTGGACAAGATGTTGGAGGACCACAGAACTTCGTTGTACCCAGGTTGCGAGCAGGGGCACAAAAAGTTGGATACCACTCTGGAGTTGTTGCAATGGAAGGCAAAAAATGGGGTTAGTGACAAGGCATTTGGCGATTTATTGAAACTCGTCAAGAACATTCTTCCGGGGGGAAACAAATTGCCCGAGACAACGTACGAGGCTAAGAAGATAGTCTGCCCGTTAGGACTGGAAGTTCATAAGATTCACGCATGTCCAAACGATTGTATCCTATATCGCGGTGAGGAGTATGAGAACCTAGAAGCATACCCTGTTTGCAAAGCACTACGATACAAGATTAGACGGGACGATCCAGGAGAAGTTGACGGGCAGCTAACAAAGAAGAGAATTCCTGCTAAGGTGATGTGGTATTTCCCTATAATACCACGGCTAAGGCGTTTGTTCAGGAACAAGGGGAATGCTAGAATGTTGCGATGGCACGCTGAAGAGCGTCAACAGGACGGGATGCTGAGACACCCCGCCGATGGTTCGCAGTGGCGAAACATCGACAGAAAATTTAAAGAATTTGGAAAGGACGCACGAAACATACGGTTTGGTTTGAGTACGGATGGCATGAATCCTTTTGAAGAGATGAGCAGCGGCCATAGCACTTGGCCCGTTACGATGTGTATCTACAACCTCCCCCCCTGGCTATGCATGAAGAGGAAGTACATAATGATGCCGATTATTATTCAAGGCCCCAAGCAACCTGGTAACGACATCGACGTGTACCTAAGACCACTGGTCGAAGATCTTAAACAGTTGTGGAAGAAGGAAGGTGTCCCCGTGTGGGACGAGGACAAACAGGAGGAGTTTAACCTACGAGCGCTGCTGTTCGTAACCATCAACGATTGGCCTGCACTTAGCAACCTATCCGGACAGTCCAACAAGGGGTACAAGGCTTGCACTCACTGTATGGATGAAACAGAAAGTACGTATCTTAAGCACTGTAGGAAGGTTGTATACATGGGTCATCGTTGATTCCTTGCAGCAAACCACCCGGTACGGAAGAAAGGCAAGCACTTCGAACATAAGGCCGACCACCGTACGAAGCCTAAACATCGCAGCGGGAAAACAGTGTTTGCTATGGTTAAAGATCTTAAAGTAGTGTTCGGAAAGGGGCCTGGAAGCCAGCATATAGAGAGCGAAGATGGTCACGCGGCGATGTGGAAAAAGAACTCTATATTTTGGGAGTTACCATATTGGGAATTCTTGGACGTACGCCACGCAATCGACGTGATGCACCTCACTAAGAACCTTTGCGTAAACCTTCTTGGCTTCCTAGGTGTATACGGAAAGTCGAAAGATACACTGGAAGCACGTAATGATCTGAAGCATATGGAACAACGCGGCGACCTTCACCCGGAACCAAAGGAGAAAGGAAGCCATTACTTGAGTCCAGCCAGCTACACTCTTAGCAAGGCAGAGAAGGAAAGTATGTTTGAATGCTTGGAGAGCATAAAGGTACCGTCTGGATACTCCACGAATATCAAGCGAATAATAAGCACGAAGGAGAAGAAGTTCACAAACCTAAAGTCTCATGACTGTCACGTGTTGATGACACAACTGCTACCAGTTGTAATAAGGGGTATCCTTCCAGACAATGTCCGGGCAACAATAACAAAGCTATGTGCATTCATGAACGCAATTTCGCAGAAGGTCATCGATCCGGATAGATTAGAAGCCCTTCAGAATGAAGTGGTGCAATGTCTCGTCAGTTTTGAGTTGATATTTCCACCTTCATTTTTCAATATAATGATGCATCTGCTTTGTCACCTTGTGAAAGAGATCCGTATTCTCGGGCCTATGTACCTACACAACATGTTTCCTTTCGAGAGGTACATGGGCGTTCTGAAGAAGTATGTTCGTAACCGTGCTCGTCCAGAGGCAAGCATCGCCAAGGGTTATGGAATAGAGGAGGTCATCGAATTTTGCGTAGAATTTATCGAAGACCTTCGCCCAATCGGGGTACCTGAATCACGCCATGAAGGGAGACTACGGGGAAAGGGAACTCTCGGAAGGAAAGCAATAATGACGGTAGACAACAATTTATTCCGTAAAGCCCATTTCACTGTTCTGCAACACTCTTCATTGGTAGCTCCTTACATCGAGCAGCACTTGGCTCTAGTTTGCGCCAGGAACATCGGTAAGTCCGATGCATGGATTACACGGCATCACATTGATACTTTCCCCGCGTGGCTACGACAACATCTCATGGGTAACGAGTCGATCAACCAACAACTTGCCTTCCTGGCGAGGGGACCGTCTGGGTCTATCGCGACATTCCAGGGATATGAGATCAATGGGTACACATTCTACACGAGAGCCCAAGACATGAAGAGCACGAACCAAAACAGCGCTGTTCGTGTCGATGCCATGGGACACGATGGAACAACTGCCACGTATTACGGTGCCATCGAGGACATATGGGAACTTGACTATGGTCCTCTCAAGGTTCCTCTGTTCCGGTGCCAATGGGTTAGGTTGACTGGTGGAGGCGTAATGATTGATGACAGTGGGATGACAACTGTTGACCTTAACAAGGTTGGATACTCGGACGAACCTTTTGTCCTTGCCAATGATGTAACGCAAGTCTTTTTCGTGAAGGACATGTCTAGCAAAGGAAAGAAGGGCAGAGGGCCTGATGAGCCTAAGCGTCAAGTGGTTCTCCCAGGCAAAAGAAAAATCGTCGGAGTTGAGGACAAGACTGACGAGGATTACGATCAGTTGGATGGGCAACCCCCTTTCACGGTGACGATTGACCCTAGCATCCTCCTATCAAATGAAGACACCCCTTACTCACGCAGCGATCACAAGGAGGGAACAATAGTGAGGAGAAAGTACGTGCGGTCAACCGTCACCGCCGATGTAATGCCGTAATTATTGTGTACACGATGTAAACTATTTTGGATGTATTGATTATCCATATAAATCAATTGATGTATGGCATATGTTAATTACGCACGATTATTAGAGGTTTCAACAAGTTTAAATCATGTATATGTTAGTTATATGTGATACTTACAATTTTTAAAAGTTTTAAATCACACAGGTGGCAATTTCATATGTATGTTAATTAGAGTTTTTAACATTTAATTTACTAGCATTCATATGCTAATTATAATTGACTAGAGGATTTTTAAAAGTTTTAAATCACGCAAGTGGCAATTTCATATGTTAATTAGAGTTTTTAACATTTAATTTACTATCATTCATATGCTAATTATAATTGACTGGAGAATTTTTAAAAGTATTAAATTTAATATATTTTTAAAACTATCATTCATATATTAGAGTTTTTCACAATTTAATTTACTATCTTTCATATGCTACTTATATATGACTATTCAAATTTTTAAAAGGTTTAAATCATGCATGTGGCATTTACATATGTTAATTAGAGTTTTTAGCATTTAATTTAATATAATTCCTACGCTAAGTACATATGATGATTACAATTTTTATTAATTTTAAATCATGCAGTATGTACATTAATATCTTAATTAGAGTTTTTACCAATATAATAATATCATTCATATATATGCTAAGAATATATATATATTGGAATTTTTATTAATTATAAGTCATATATTTGCTTATTACGATTTATCCACTTAATTTATTACAGCCAAAAATAATTTTTCGAAGTAATTGTCATTAATCTTTGTACTTTAAATAATGTTAATGCATTAACTTCTATTTTATAAACACATATGTAAGCGAAAATCATATGCAGTGCTATAATCTTTAGTCCCGGTTCTTAACCCTAACCGGGTTTAAAAAGAATTTCGAAATAGCGGGAAAAGATATTTACTCCCGGTTGTTGAGAACAACCGGGACTAAATATATCTTTAGTCCTGGTTGTTGAGAACAACCGGGAGTAAATATCTTTTCTTTACTCCCGGTTGTTCTCAACAACCGGGAGTAAAGATATCAAGATATCTGTAGTCACGGTTGTTCTCAACAACCGGGAGTAAAGATCTTTTCTTTACTCCCGGTTGTTCTCAACAACCGGGACTAAAGATATCTTTAGTCCCGGTTGTTGAGAACAACCGGGAGTAAAGATCCAGGGGTATATATATTCCCGGTGCGCCCTCGTCTTCTTCACCAACACTTAAACGTTTTCGGCCGATCGATCTCTCTCGGCCTCTCTCCTTCGCCGCCACTGCCT